>NC_060248.1:127620997-128265884 GCF_921293095.1 Ischnura elegans
ACCCAATATGACATTGACTGCATATTTAACTCAAAATAATTAATTCCTTCCCAGTTTATTTATTAATATTGTTTATAAAGCATTTGGGAGGGGAGTAGAAAATTTAATTAGGCGAAAAATATTAAAATTGTAGTTATTCAACAATTTCTATGGTGTTATGGGAAACTAGCTTCCACAAATTTGTGAATACTTATCACTTTTCCTCTGATGGGTTTGGGAGGTACAATGAATTTCAATGGTATCGGGTAAAAAAAAATTAAAATAACATTTTGGCAAAAATCAGTATAAAACACACCGTTACAATGAATACAAAGGAAATTTAGAAAGGCTTCAAATGGTTTTGATTATACTGGGTCTAAATGAGCCATCCGAGCGTGGCAGGTATAAGCGATGAGAAAATATAGTAATATCAAGCCTAACTTTTGCACAGTGGTAAATCAAACTAAATACCTTAGAGTCATGAAATATGAGTCTAAAATTTTTCTTCCATTCAAAATAATCAACATAAATATTTTCTTTTTGGGTCGAATTGACCCAGCCGGGCATTCTAGTGTTAATCGTTTTGAATAATCTTCCATTGAGAGAAGGAATCGCTCGCATTAGTGTAAAGAGAAATAAACTACGCGAGGTCAAAGCACAAGATCGAGGAGACGGATATGGGCGCGTGAATTCAACGCTCTATGCTAGAAGTAAGGAAAAAATTCATCAGATGCTACATATGGAGTATGTTTCTCTATGGAAGCGAGGCTTGGACGTTGACAGCAGCAGAGAAGTCAAGAGTGGAAGCATTCGAAATGTGGTGCTACCGAAGAATGATGAAGATAAAATGGATTGACCGTGTGAGTAACCATGAAGTGCTAAGGAGAGTAGGAGAAAAGAGAAGCCTCCTAAAAACATTAAGCAGAAGAAGGGACAACTTAGTTGGCCACATTTTGAGGCACGATGGTCTGATGAAGACAATCGTTGAAGGACAAGTGGAAGGGAAAAAGGGCAAGGGACGGCCCCGAATGAGTTATATAGGACAGGCTATAAAGGATGTAAAAGAGAATAAATATGTAGCTATGAAGAGATTAGCGGATAGGAGAGAGAAATGGAGAGCTGCGTCAAACCAATCTTAGGATTGTTGACTAATGATGATGATGATGATGTGTGAAAAGCGTTATGGTCGTCAATTTAAAGCCACGATTAGTGCGACGCAAGAAGTGTGCGGCGGATCGAAAAGAGGAAAAATAGGAAATTCTTTCAGCATTTCAGCATAAAAATATCGGCAATAATACGCAACTAGCTCATTTAACTTGCGCCTTCATTTGAGAGACGACATTTTGAAATAGTTCGATAGTGAAGTTACTCTAATGCCAGGTAAAACGAGGCACTAAATTCACGTTTGTTCCTCTATTATTGTTTTGCCGTTAAAATCGTTCCAATGAATTAAAGGCATCTGGTACTTGATCAATAACGGTGATAAACGTAAGGAGTTTTTGTACGGAATAAATCGAAACGCGATTAGTATTTTTTTAAACTATCAATTGAATTTACTTATGAAATGATGCACACATATAATGCGAATACATTCGATAGTATTCATTGAATGTCGAGCCGAATTCTCTGGAACCACTCGTTGCACTACTTTTCTAAGCACGGTTCTCGTTATTTGAATATTCATTTCAATCCTGAAGAAAGACAAAAAAAGTAAACCTTTGATATTTCGTCAAATGTTGCGACTGCTATGGTAATTTGGTAATAGAACGAGTGATAGAAGTCATAAAGTATTGTACATCAATTGATTTAAAAAAAGATAATCCTCTCAAGTTCAAATTGGAAGGAAATATTTGCAGCACTACGTTTATAAATATCAAAAACTCGGTATTCGAGCACTCTATGATCCTTCCACTTCCCACTACCTTTAGGATGGGAATATTTACAGGAGCATAGATCGAAGTATAGGCTTAACATACTAAGGAAATTCGAAGAAGATATTTTCTCAGACGACGCACAGTGGTCTGGGGAGCGCTTTTTTCCGGACAAAAGTCGACTGTCCCATTTTTAGAGGTATGTGTGGATGTTATACAACTTAAATATATCTTCTAATGCATACATAATGTCTTCCTCAAAAAATAAATACGCATTCGCTATTTTTTTCCGAATAATTGTACTACAACGACGTGTGATGCAGTGGTGGTCTGAAAAACACTTACGCATTTATAAGTCGCCAGATCCAGTTTTACATGAATGAATGGATGTTTTATCACTTAGAGACATTACATGACCATTATTCTTTGGGGGGAGATATTTTTTATGAAATTATTTTGTAGAATAATTAATTAATGAATTGATAATTAAGGGAAGCAAATGAATTTAAGGAAGTAAAACAATTACTCCTCATCCGTAGTTCCCTCACTCTCTATGTACACGGGTGCTGAGTCTACGTTTGGGGATGAAAGCAGTCGTAGCACCAAAAGGATAGCACCGGTTTTTTACAGAAAGAATTTCTTCTTAGGAAGGATAAAAATTTGCTGGATTATGAGATCTGGCCCCTTTCCTGATTAACATAGTATACTGATGTTAAGTAAACTTTGCCTCAATCATTAAGCTTAATATATATTTTTTTTAGATCACGAGATGTGGGTCAATTGTAAATATTATTTATTTTTTCCAAACTTTGCCAACGTTTAAAATAAAAAAATAAAAAAATAAAAATAGCTGCAATAAAAGAACAGACATTACTTACCTTAGCAAAATTTATCATAATTTAATAAATGACATAACCAACAAAGAAAGAAATCCAAGCAACCAAATTGTAAATAAATAAATAAAAACAACATCAGACTTAAAGGTAAATTTTGAATGTGTATTTCCATGTATTTTAATGTATAACAACTGTAAAATTGCCTGTATTTAACTAATTTTGTATCATAAATTATCATTTTTATAGCCCTGAGGATGGACAAATATAATGTCCGAAACGTTGGCAAAGTTTGGAAAAAATAAATAATATTTACAATTGAACCACTACTCGTGATCTAAAAAAAATATATATATATAATAAGGGGTCGTGAAGCATAAAGTTTGAATTAAGCTTAATGCCTCGTCTGCAGTGTAGGGAAGAACTGCCTTGGTGCCAGATCTATGGATATTCCACGCTTGCCTTATATTTCTGGCTCTACTGGGGCTACCATGAATTTCCTCATCTACCAAATGAACTGCATCGCTTTGTTTGTTTGCTCGAAGACTTGCGTTCGTCGCATAAACCAGTCCGTTACCAGTTCGTCCCATAAACCCTCTTCAGTTGTTTTTGTGTCGAGCGATTCCATGGTTCTCCCCCGCTTTGATCGCTCCCGCAACGTTTCAAAATTCTTACACGGACGACCAATACCTAAATAAAATCAATCTTTTGATAGGTAATATTCTCATGTACGTGAATGCAATAATATATTCCATTGATAACATTGAACTTACCTGAGGTAGAGGGTTGAGAAGTTTCCGAGCTCGTTAGCTGGGGCTCGATTTTTTCCGCAAAAAAATCAATACCTGAATTAAGCCACTGATCGCTGTTCTGAAAAAACACGTTTAATGTTCTACGGCTCTTTTCCCATCTCAGTGTCGCCCGATTAATGAAAGAAAACAGCCAGTTTTGAATTTTTTAGCTTCTTGTCATCTTTCACGTCCGACCTGCCTTGTGACCTTAGAATAAGACACAAAAATGATATGATACGCAAACTATGGGTTAATGAATCCACTTAGTACGTTGCACCTCGGAATTAAATCACTTTCACCTACCTTAAAATATACTCAGATAGATGCTGGCAACGAATGCTGTCCTTTTCGGCCCACTTCTCTCGTAAAGTGAAAAAATATTTCTTCACGGGTGGCATATCTAAAGACTTGTTCACAGACGTTTAGTATTTAATTTTCACTAAACAATTAGAGGAATCTTTAGCAATAGCTGGAGTAGTCGCACAACGTCCAGTCGCACACTGACAGAAGCCTAGCGGCTGCCGAATTATTAGGTTTAACCCGTGCCAAATAGGCTATATTGTTACTGATATGGTCGCTGAATCATCTACTGTTTAGGCATGGATAGAATTGTTGCTGATAATGCTAAACAATGAACTAATTGCATCTGATAGAGAGACTCAAAACGGAGGATTTTATCAGCGAGAGCGACTTGCCGAGAGATAGCGCGCCATGGCGTTAGGTTAGCCAGGCGTCTCTGTAACACATTTCGGCTTATAAATTAAAAAAAGGCAACTAAAGGCAGATAATTCTTTCAAAATTTCTTCAAGAATAGTATTTTCTTTGCATCCTATCACATGAGAACACAGTGGTAGAGCGTGGTTTTTTTATATCTCTAACTGTGCATAATACTGTACATAAATAATTAGGTTTATGGATCTTAAAAAAGGTGAGTTTGCTGAAATAAACTCACAAAAGCAAAAAAATGGCAATTGGTTATGGTATTTTTAAAGTTAAAAAGCAGTCAAAAATGTGAGAAGTTATACTCAAACAACTTTTGCTAAAAACCACTCCTGTAACTCGAAAAATGGGCAGTAAAAGAAGATATAAAGATCTATTTACAATGGAATGATGTTTTAGCTTCACACATTTAGTATTTTTGGACAGTTTGAACGCAATCGAAAAATCGACTTTTGTCCGCGAAAAAGGGCATCTCAGACCACTGTGCGACGTGATTCGTATCCTTCGTTTACCATCATACTATAGTAGACGTGATCATGAGAATAAAATAAAAGAAATAGACTGGAAAACAGAGAGATTTAAAATGTCATTCTTCCCTCGTACTATTAAGGATAGCAACGTTGTCTCAATTGATAGGATTAATGGCGTCACTCGCTAGGATCACTCATTGCATGTTTTTTAATAGTTCTAACCTTGCATGTATTTGCTCTAGGAATTACTAACCATTAGCATATTTTTTTGTGAATAAGCATGTATATTTTTCTAGTGTGCGTAATATTTCTATGACCGTGCGGTGTGGATGTGGCGGTCCTCTTGCATGCTGCAGGTTGGTGAAATGTCACCCCTGCCAAACACCCTAGTGGTAGCTCGCAGGGTATTATGTAGATGTACTGAAGGGAAGAAAACTAAATTATCACCCAATGGATCGAGGTATTGCACACTCGAAGTTTTAGCACCCCCAGTGTCATTATTAAGGTTTTTTCAAGGTTTATATAAGTGGCTGGGCTAATTGACTTTGTGCTCCAAATACATCTATGTATCGTAGTTTCTTGCCGCATGCCAAGTATTCGAGTAGTAACGCCTGACGCAGTCAAAATTATCCTAGAGTGCCCTTCCTAGAGTGTCTACATAAGGCACACTTAGAAATGTGAGAAAAAGTCAGTTTGCCAGGACCAGCAATTCGGTCGTATCTTAAAAGTGAAGACGGAGGTGGAGGAGTAGGTCGGTGCGGGTGAGAGGGTAGGTTATCGGGCCCCTGAGGTGGTTGTGAGGTCGATTTCTCATCCGTGGCGATGGATATCCTCTCTCAATGTGTGCCGAAGCGTGGATTGAACCCTGTACATATGTAACCAAGGACTGCGGTGGGAGCGTGAGTGCCAAGGGATCAGGGAGTTTTATATAAGTTTCCCCTTTTACTAGATTAACAAAAATTTAAGAATATATTATCCTTATCACAGAGGTCACATTTAGCAATGATGGACATTCCGCTTTATCTATTTACCAGCAAGAAAAATGATATCGAAAATCCTGAAATTCGAATTTTCCCTGATATCTGCTTCTAAGGCAATGGGCTGAAACCCTTGCTGAAATATATAATTAAGGTACAAAATGAGATAAAGGTTGAATAAAACAAATGCAGTAATTACAGTCGAAGTTTTAATCGGTACAAGTGCGCATTCGATAGATCCCTTTTGTAGACAAATTTTTATAGTTATTAGAACAAGTCTTTTACAGATATGTTAAGGAAGCAATGTACTATTCGTAAATAAAATTATTTTGATGTGGTACGTTTCCTTATGAAGGTATATCGATTTGAAGTTTTATCGATAGGTTTTATTTTCTTCTATGATATTGACTTTACCTTTCCGAAATTTTCAGCGTCTTACCATATTAACAATATGATTATTAGTGGCGGGGTAAACGGCGCAGGGGGAAGTAAACAGGAAGCCTTGGAGGACCTGTGCAAATGCCGCGGCAACCTCCCTCCGTCCAACAGCAGAGTTCCTGGCTTCATTACCCACATCAAAGCCCGCAAATTTTTGAGTCTTGATAATTTCAAGCATCGTTTCCTTTCCCTTTATTTAAGGTCTATTCAAATTGTAACTGCCATAAATACCTTTTCGATTTCACGTACGTATTGTTGTTTTTGCTATGACAAGTTCAATTTTTGTATGAATTGATGAGTTTTTTTCTTAACATGACCTCAATTTTAACCTTGATTAGTGCCTTGCAGTATAGATCTTCAAGAATTAAATTAATTTTTTAGGCCCCTATCAATGGTAGTCCTATCATCACTTAATTATATTTATATCGATGATCTTAATTACCTTTATTTCGATTATCTTAATTATCTTTATTTAAGATTTCTTCAAATTGTATCTGCCATAAATACCTTTTCGCTTTCATGTACGTATTGCTGTTTTTGCTATGACAAGTTCAAGTTTTGTATGAATTGATGAGTTTTTTCTTAACTTGACCTCAATTTTAACGCTGATTAGTGCCTTGCAGTATAGATCTTCAAGAATTAAATTGAATTTTTTAGGCCCCTATTGATGGAAGTACTATCATGAGCGAAACTGAATTTATTAATAAATCAAATAATATAAATCAAATTCATTGCCAAAAAGGCCTTACGATGATATATAAGAGTACCGAAATGTTGGCTATAATTTTTCACTTCATTCTTACAGACTTCAAGACTCTAATCAACGTATGTACTTATTGCTTGCTTCAAGGTTAGAAGCCCAGAACATGAGAAATGTGAATTATATTCTTTGTCATGAATAACACACACATGGCACAGTCACATTGCCAGAGATAAATTCTGGCATCAGTTATCCGCTCCCCCATCTTTTAATCCTAGCGTAGATTATTTCTGGCGATTTCTTATGGAATTTACTCATTTTCAATGAAATCATCAGAAGGTACATTAAGAGCATTAATGATCCAAGGACGCTAGGATTATGCTTTTTTATGGCAAATCAAACTTTTTTCCATATAATATTATTACTTGTACATTAATATGGGTGGTACTACCTCAGGCCTGGTACCATGGTAGCCATGGTAGTGTACAAATAAAAATATTCTGTGGAAAAAGTTTAATTTTTCATAAAAAAGCATAATCCTAGCGTCCTTTGGATAGTTATTGCTCTTAATATACCTTATGATGATTTCTAGAAACTTTAAAGTATAATGCAAGTTGATAGGGATGGGGAGGGGTGTCATAGCGCAGAAAGTAGTGAAAAGGAATGATTGAAGAATCTATGCGACCGCCGCGGAAAGACTTCGACAACTTTCCTCCGTCCACAAGCAGGGCTCCTACCTTCATCGCTGCCACTACATCCTCAGAAAGAACCAAAGATTAACTCTGGGATTAGTTTGATGAAGACTTAAACCTCCCTCAATAATATTTCTAACGATTGGATCAAATTTTTTTCTGCATGCGAACGATACAGCGCAAAATATACGTCAGGATATGGGTCGAATCAGAATAAGGTTTTAGTGCTATGTCAACGGAAATTTTATCCTGGCCAAAACTGAATTTAACAACTTGTGACTTCAATCGAGGTGGCGTGTTCACCTCGTGACGACTGCGGCTTGAATAATGACAGTGAATAAAATGCACTGAGACAGGGGCGCAGCTAGGAATTAAGGCTAGGGGGTTTCAGGCCAAACTAATACTGGGAACCTTGGGGAATTGCTTACCCGCCAGGGTAAGCGGAAGGTGCGGAGGCCCTCCGTTGGAAAAAATTAAGATAGATGGTTCAAAATGGTGATTTTTACGGCCTTCTGAGGGACATTTTATTAATCCTCACACAATTATATAAGCAATATCAATCCAATTAAGTAAAATAGATTTAACTTAAAAATTTCTGTGAGCTCTGGGGTGGGGGGGGGTTTATCCCCCAAACCTCCCCCCCCCTCCTTGCTGCGCCACTGCACTGAGACAGAGTTGTTGAAATCCACCAGACTTAAACAACGTTCATTTATGGAGCCAAGACTGGGGACTAGAACTGAGAGCCAAGCCTGGGATAAAATGAGCAAATACAAGGCGGTACATTTCTTGCGTATATCGTTCAGCTATCCCCATGTATATGCTTTGGATGATGTCAACATGTATGCGGCATATGAAATAAAGTATCTGGGAGTTACGACAGCATCGCATAAATCGTGGGGAACATAGGCATGTAAGGAATATTTTCGGCATAGCCCTGAAGAAGTAAGAATTCGTCAAGCGTATTTTTGGATATTTACGAATGAGAAAGTAAAACAACGGTGCATTTGCACTCGTCCGACCACACCGTGAATATGCAGTGAAAATATGGGATCCGGTGCATAAGGACTTAATCCGGGAACTTAATAAAATACAAATACAAGCCGCGCGACTCGTCAAAAACAATGCTAATAGCCGATAAAGATGCGGAGGTTGCGCGCTAAGTTTAGGTTGCTCAATAAATTGAGAATGGATATCTTTCAGAATGACGCGGATGACCTGTTATATTTCCAGGTCCGAGAGAAACGAAAAATTAGGTGATATATTTTGCCGAATGGGTAGAAGAAGTAATTTTCCCCCGAGCAATGAAGGTCTTTAAATGCCGTTTTACACGGGGCACGTACTTGCACAATCTGACGTGTGTACGAAGGTCAAAATTGCGTCGTGTAAAGAAATTAATTGCTAGAAAACATATGAGAGTGCATATACATGAGGGATATACATGTTCGCGACGTGGGAGGGTTTGCCATAATTTCATGCAAATTTTATCCTAAATTTTGAATGAAAAAATGTTTTGGCAGAAAGTCTGAATATTTGGATTCATTAAATACGGTATCCGAGCCTGGAAATTATTAAGTGGGCATTATTAAGTAAAATTTTTAAGATTCATCTCAACACGTCAGCAACAAATTCACTAGCATTCCTTTACAGCTTATAATATATTTATTTGTCATTTCATATGTACGTCATCATCGGATTTTCACTTGATTTACCTCTGATCCGATGCTATAAAACTTGAAATTGCGATAATTAGGTGCGATGCTGGCTAAATGATTTTGTAAAAACGCAGAAATTATAATTTTGGTCATTTTTATCCTGATTGAAAAATTAATTTCCCAGTGAAATGCTTTACACCACCTTCTATTTCATGAAAGTCAATATTTTCAAACCAATATGCAGTGAAATTACTCTCTTAATTCTGATTGCTAATGATAATTATTTTAGACATTTTACCTCTATTCAATAATATGAAATGATGAGATGATTAATTATTTAATAAATAGGTTGGGTAGATGGCTCAAAATAGAAAAATCGTAATTTTTTGTCCTCAAACGTTGCATTGGCGGATATTTTTCCGTAAAAAGAATTTTTCTTTAGCAATGAATGCCAGAAAACAGAAGGGGCGACTGGTTTTCACATTAGGACTTCACGATGAATGATTTCAATATGAGTTAGTCATAGGCTGATATTAATAGCGGGGCTAATAATATTAATAGTTTTACAAACTGTTCACTTTTAACGTTCGTGCGTACGGAACCTACATTCAACAGATACTCCGCCTGTGAGACTCACTTAACTGCCATGCAATATTTGAATCCAAGAGCCTTAATAGCTCTACTACAATAATGACGATACTTTGATGAATATGCATATTAAAAACTATGATGTAAGAACTACATCTACGTACATGCTGCGGAGCCAAATAAATTTTTAAAAATTGATAGCAGTAGAAGATCAAGTGCCTTCAGTAACACTTTCATAAAGTTAAGTTTACGATCAGCTTTCATATGCATCTAACTAGGGGAATAAATCCTTGATGCTGTAGTGAACTGCCTTGCCGAAAGGTTTTTCAGCAAAGCTAATAAAATGACGCAACTTCCTTCACCCGTTCTTCATTTCACAACCGGATTCAAATGTAACCATAAAGAATGTGTTCCCCATATAGTATCCCAGCTAAAAATGCATCAAAGTAATAGTAATGGTAAGAAAAATAATAGGAGCAATGAATCAAATGCGGATTAAATTGAAAAAGCAAATGCTCCGAGACATCAATCTTTCCAGTTATAATTGGCACAAGGATATCCTTGCCTTCAGAGAATTTCTACCGTCTTTAAACTTATAAATGTCGTAAATTTACTTTGAAAACATTTCCACTTTGTCTAAAGAGACTCATTCGAATCATAATAAATGACACTTATTTTCTGCATATGCATATACTAAGAATTTACTCAGAACTGCTATCGATTAAAAAAAAAATGTTTTAATGTCTTTCTGAAGGGTGATGAATAATCGTGGAGATACACTCCCACCCCTTTTTATGAGGAACATAAATTTGGTAGAATTATGAGAAAATACGACTTCCTTATGTGGGATAATACAAAATGAGGAAATGTGAGCGGCAGAAACATATCAATAATATGCATTTGGATATTCCCGATACTCACCAAAACTTCTCAAAGAGAATCCATCACATTTGCAGCTGCATTCACGGAAGGAGGGGATGAAAAGGGCCATGTTCCCATCTGAGATACCTGCAAATTGAAACTAAGCATTAATTGATATTCTAAAGCTACTTAAAAAACAGGAAAGATGTGTCAAATCAATGTACTCAATTACTACGAGACCAAAGTTAAAATAAGGTTTTTTTCTGTTATTTGACAAGAAACTAACTTATTGCAGCCGCAATGCCGGCAAAATTATAGCCAGATATCCAATTTCCAATCATAAATCCCAGTAGAAATAGTCAATTGTGTAATGACTACAAGAGAAGCACTTCGGATAGAATTGGTGAAGTTTTTATCTGAAAAAATGTTTACATGAGTTGAATCTTGCAGGAAGCAGTTGCTTCTGCAATGCCCGAGTTCGTCGTTCAGGAGAACTTTTTCTTTCTAAGTTCACTTTTAGATCATATTATGGTTGCTTTCCAACCGCGTATCTGCGCTGATCTGTTTTAAACTGTTTAGCTCAGAGCGTGTTCCAATCGCAGGTGTGACGTCATCTGCGCTAAACAGATGGGAACACATCCTGCACCGTCGGTCGTCTGCGCTAGTGTGTTTCAATCTGTTGCGATGTGAGCTAATCTGCGCAAGGTGATTGGAAAGCACCCTATGATAGATCACAAATTAAATATACTGTTGCTAGGTTGCCATTAATTTTTGCTTTCATGCTCCTTGGTGAAAAATGAATTGGATGGCAAAACTAACTACCTGATTGGTTCCGATTATAGGTGATAAAAATTTGGCCAAAAAAGAGATGAGCGGCGATTACAGAATATCACAGAGAAGAAATTCTAACGCGACAGAAAATTTAAGACGCACACGATTTAACATTTCTTGCTGATATTTCGAGATTTTTTAGAGTTTTAATTTGCAATTTTGGTATTCTTTATGTATTTATCCTTTTTTGTCCCTTGCTCGATTTGGTTTTGTTGCCAATAGAATAATTAAGTTGAGTTCCTAATTGTCCGAAGGGAAAATTTTCGAAGATAAGAAAACCTCAACGGTAAGTGTAGTGGGAATGATTTATGTACGCTACACCAGTTTTTCGATTCATTTTCAATGAGGAAAGCTAAAAAAATATTAAAAATTACCAATCTTAATTAGGAACGCTATTATTCGCAAAAACCTTGGTCAGATATGAAAACGATGTATACAAGGTTGTGCAAAATGGTCAGTCGGAATAATTATTGATGGTAAATAAGTAATGCAGGCTTAATGAACTTCATTTAGAACTCTTCATTTAGAAGTTTATTTAATTGAAAAATTAATTTTGGAACTAATGATCGTGATGTTAGCGCTTCGCTGAATATGATGACTATAGAGTGAATATTAATAACATAATTAAACCTGGAAGACATAAATGCTAATTGTTCATCGCAATTACGGAATTCGACTGACATAATTATAGAGTGCTCTAATTATGTTGGTCATAATAACCTCGAAGAGATATCGCGCAACGGTGTTGACGTGAAATTCCATGCAAGTGGTCAAATAGAAACAGGATTGGCCAACAATCAAAATTGCTTAGTGATATTGTTATATTTTGCATATTGTTGCATAGCATGCTTTTATAGAGTAGTTTTTTATAGACATTTTTCCTGTGTATATATATTAAAACACCATGAGAATTAGCAGCAATCACCATGCATGTGTACTTATTATCAAAACTTAATTATTTATGGGGCGAAATAACTCGCATTGTAATGTTCCAAAAAACCTCATAATTCCGACACTGGATTGGATAGCGATTAGAGACCCTGAAATAGACAATGACTTGCCAGACGATTTATTTATATTGGCTATGTAGTAGTTGAAACCAAGGGTTGAAATAATACATTTTTGGAGAATGTTAGATATTGAGTTCTTTCGCACTATAAACATGTTCCACCAAGTGAAGCCTGAGCATATAATATATACAATTAATTATTTCACAGAAAATCTTCATAGGTAAGGAGGCATTGGGAGAAACTAAACTGAACTGCATGAATTCTGTCACAGAAAGTGTGCCCACTGCTAATGTAATATAAACTCACATTGGATCAACTACCAATTTTCAAGGCTTTCCTGTAAATATATTAAAACGTCAAATGTTAAAAAGAGCTTCCAAAATGTGCACTGAATATCCGTATTATTTTTAATATACATTAAAAATAAACCCACTCATTGTGAAACCACTGAATAATAAATGCACGTCCACTTATAAACTAAACGCGAGTCATTATACACCAAAATCTTACGGTGGTAGAAAATACTTTGATATAAAGTTAAAATATTATTTTCTCATTAACTTCTAAACACGAGAGAATGTGAATGAACGAATGCTGAGCGTCAGCCAACAAACACCCACTCTTGGATCTCTCAAATACCGCATCCGGCAAATTTCGGTCGAGCAAAAAGAGTACCCTGGTACACGAACATTCTCTTCCTTTTAATTTTTTTACCCTCTTCGCGACCGTGAGTAAAACGATAGGAAACTCGCAAATGGTAAACACAAATAGCAGTGGCAATTCCAGAGCGTTTAACGATGTTTAAATTTTGCTGAACATGGAGAACATGAGAAAATAGAATGGGGCAAGCCGTGACAAGGAGAGAATTAGGGGGTAGGGTGTTGGGGGAGAAAGGGCGAACCCGCTTCCACATGGGGGAGGGGGTGGGAAGAATAGCGCAACAATGGGACACAATGGAGAGGAGGAAATGTGGTACAGCAAAAGGGTTTAGAGAGTTTATCCATTTGTATCATCGTCTGCTTTCCCCCCTTCCTCTCCCCCCCCCCCCCCACACCCTCCGGAAAGAGTTTTCAGGGGACTGGAACAAGTTTCGGAGCAAATATCACATGGTGAACGACGAGTAGAGAGCGATGTAAAGCGGAAATATGTCGCAGCGGGCGCGTCGGAAGCCCAGAGGGTGTGTTTTGAGTTCGCGTGTGAACAAGAGAGCGAGGCATTCAATCGGAATCCGAAAAGGGGGTGGCGGGGGGTGAGGGGGTTGAAACCACCGCGAGGTTTTCCACGAAGGGTTTGAGGGAGGTTGTGGGGGGAACGATAACTATACGCGAGAGAGAGAGGGGGGTTTGGGGGTGACAGATAATGTTCCGAGTAAGGGGGGGATGGGGAAAATGAGCAAGGGAATGAGTTTTTTGGGGGGATGTGGTCGTTGAACCGGTTCGAAAATCGCGAGAGCGCTGGCTGCGTGGAGGGAGGGATGGTCCAAATGGCAAACTGCCCGATTTCTGGCGTCCAGTTGAGCACCGAGCACGTCCAGCATCCCCCCCCCCCAACCCTCTGATCCTCCCTGATCCCGAGGTTGGAGGCAATCCGGAGCTACAATCAAAATCACTCCCGAGCTCCGATGCGCTCAATGTTGCCAACTGATTTACAACCACGCCCGAGAAAGACTTACGGTCAAAAAGGGCAAAGAACGAATGTTTCAAGCGGTCGCAAAAAGTGCAGCCAGACGTACTCGAAGGGATTAAAAAAGGAAAAATATTTCCAAGTGTACGGATCAAGTCAGAGTCCTCAGATCATTATCATCACCTCATCGTCAGTCAACGATTCGAAGATTGGTTTGACCAAGCTCTCCATTCTGCTCTCTTGTCTGTTGGCCTTTATATATTTACGTTTTTTATCTCTTTTGTATCCTTAATAACCTAACCTATGGAAATCCTTTTGCGCCGTTTTTTTCCTTTCCTTCCGTCCACTTATCCGACGACGATGGTCTTCATCAGGCCTTCATGTCTCGTGGTGTGTTCGGTTGAGTTACCGTCTTCTTAGTTTTTTTCAATGTAATCGGCATGTTGATATATCGATGGCTAAGTTCTAACAACTCGTATCTGAAACTCGGCCGGTTTGAGACGGGTATTTTAAACAAAGTGTAATAACATCAAAAAAATAAAATACAAGCATAGAACAACTCTTTCTTTGCAAATGAATGCTTCTTTTTCAGTATTATAAACCTTTGGTTTTTAATTTCAGTGTGCAAGAAAAAGAAATCAACCTTTTTTTGCTCTCCTGAAAATTTGCTATTTTTCAGATACGTGTTGTTAGAACTTATGTTAGCCACCGATATGCTTAAAAAACTTAGACAAATCTTACTTAACATCACCTATTGAAATAAGATCTCAGGCTTATCTGACCAATTATTTGAAGGAATTCTTCCAGCGTCCTCGCCCGGATGAAATTATCACCCGCATCGCATTAATTATATTACAATTCGACCCGGTGGAGACCCCGAGAAGGATTCATTCAACCTCCACCAATATACTCTCTCGCTAAAGTTACGTTATGTCTTCGAAATTAATTGCATTGTCATTCTTACCGCAGCCATTGAACCCCATCGTTTCCTTCCACTATTGCTAACCCAACACCGTTTTTCTTTCTTCACGCTTTTCAACGCTCCTTTTTTCCTTATAACTCGCTCCATCCAACCCTCTTGTCAACCAGATATTTCTTCGGTTCACCCACCATTCTAAGCACTTCCTTATATCTCCCCCCCCCCCCCCCCCCCCCGTCAATATCTCTCACAATCCCCATTTCCCATGCTCACATCCATCCAAAATTGTTAATAGCCTTTTCTTAACGCTCGAAGACAACAATTCTTTTAAACAACTGTAGCTTGTGTCGATGCGTTTACCACTTGGCCTGAGGTGCGATTTAAGTTGTTTTCCCATATCAAAGGCACCCAAAATCTCTTTGGAAGAGCTTTAATAACCCTAACCAGGCCTAACACTACTTCCTACCTCCTATTATTGGAAACCAAATTGAATAGAAAGGGGCCTATACGCATGAAATAAATTTAATACGTAATCGCAGGCTTTATTTATTATATTCTAAAATATGAGATAGCACTTACGCGGGTTTTCAATTCGAAAGCTCATGTGCTGAACAAAGCTAGATTTTTATTTTAGTATCTCATGCATAATGATAGTATAAAATTAGCCACTGAAATGCTAAAAATGATGTGGAAAAAGTATATTCTTCTAAGCTCAGGAATTAAATCTCAATGGAAGCAAAACGGTCGAAAGTGAAATTGAAAATACCCTTTTCTCACATTTACGCCCTAATAACTACAACCGTCTAGATTACATAAATTTATTCCACGTAGATTATGCTAAAATAATATGTTATGTAGAGTATGATATCTAATAGCTTGTGGAGTGGAAATTAATTGCATAAAGGAATAATAGGGTATTCAAGAAATTTCATCGCTACTCAGCTAATACTTTTCCTACGTGGACAGCAAATTATTTGATGCTGCAGGCTATTTGATGCCTCATTTCTCTTTTTGCCTTTCCATCGCCGGTACACTGTGGTATCTCGAATTTAACAATGAGCTTACTTTTTTCACTCACAGTGACAGGCTAGCAGGAGGAAGATGCCAAAAATTGTGCTTGGGAATGTATGCATCATTAGGAAAACGTTTTATAACGTTATATTCATAAGAACCTATTATGTGTTCCAAAAATATGAAGAGCACATCGTAAATTTTGAAGTGTACTCGGCATGCGATACTCTCCATATTTTCCATTATTTCTGGGAACAGATGTTTTTGTTTCGGAGAAATTTGGATTGACGCTAGGAAGCAGCTGCCTGGTTGCATTTAATTACGACTGTGCTAATTTCTCTTTCATACCCCCTTTCCTAGGCCCTTTCACAATGATCAGTGTCACCTCCATTGAGCTTTTCCCATTGTTCGGGAACGAATACCCTTGCGAGGTTCCAGAGTCTGGTCATTCCCAACGTTTCCCAATGGCGTCATTCCCTTTGTCTCGTGTAATCACATGATATGATATTATTGTACGATGAACAGAAGTAGAAATATTTTAACTCTGCTTCGATTGTTTCCGTTTAATTATCCCATCTGTTTGAATCCATCAACTCTAACTCACAAGGCCTCCATTATGCCCGCTAATATGCCTGGCATTATCGTAAATTGTTCCCACTCCATCAGCCTTTGTAATAATAGTCTTTGTTCGTGGCGTCGCTTATTTAGTAGTCAAAATCATTTCAACAGCCTCCCATTGCTTTTTCGTTTAGATCAATCTCCAAGAATGCATAACTGAGCCTACAAATCCATTTAAGCACTATATTTTGATCTCAACCTTCGCATGATTCAAATATGCGTTTCATATTGAAACGTATTTTCTATTTAACATTTCTCAACACTCGGGATTTGGTAACCTTTCCTACCTCAGGCATGGATAATATTCATGTAAAATCCGAAAAAGTTGGCTGCACGGAACAGTAAAATGCTCGTTTTTATCTGGATAGTTCATGAATAAATGTTTATTTGCTAGAGTAAGGAACGACCTTTTTGCTGGTAATTTATCTTGACAAGGAATCCAAATAATTCCGAACTTTTTGATACAACAGCCACTTAGCATTATTTTCAGAATAACAACCAACAGTGACATCATGGAAAAATTTGCAGTGCCGGAACGCACTTTCCTAGAAGTGAAATATTACTCTGTGAGTGTTTTTTATTATAAGTTATCATTTGCAATTTTTGTACGATATTTTTTTTGTTACGAATTTTTATATGAAATTTTGAAGAAACCTAATTGGTAAAAGTGTTATTTGACTATTATGCATTTTGTTAACCAGTGCCGAAACGGCGTTCCGGCGCGTTCCGGCACTATGACATCCCTTAAAACCAAGCCATCCCTTAAAATAATTCATAAGGAATGTTGTTACTCGAGAAACCTGACTTCATGAGCTACGGTAAAATTTCCATGGGAATGAAAGACCCCTGATTGTGTAACAGTTATCGAAGCAGCCCAAAAAGTATAAGATCTGTGCCATAGTTCAGTTTTCTTTCAATGGAAAATATATCCCACTCTCTCTCCCTTGAACTCAAACTTCTTGATCATATTGAGTTAAACAGGAGTGAAGTCTTTTATCCCACGTGATTTATTGTATGATTTTAAATTTTTAGCTTTCAATCCAGATTTAAAAGAGTTAAAAATACGCCATTAAACCCTCTGCAAGCTAAATGTCTAAATACTAATAAAATATGACACAGATTTATTTTATTTCATGATTTTGCTTTTTCCTATTTTATGTATTCTCCTACGTTGGTTAACAACGCACGCTTTCCTGTTTGCATTAATTACATAAACATTGCATTCCAGAATAATAATATGATAAGATAAAAAATTAATAGTATACCTATTTATATTTTACTTATTTCTTCCTGAAAAGTTTTTATTTCAAAGATCAAAGGAAGGTAATTGCCTTTTTAACGTGATTTCAACTCTTGGACTAAATGAATGAATGAATGAATTTGTTACTCCAACCTTGAATGTACACTTTTTTTTTAACAACACAAAATTAATGGAGCTTTAGGTAGCTTCAATGGTTAAAAGAAAAACCCAGCATGGAAGCTAACATCTTAAAAATTAAATTCAAGGCAGGCCAGAAAACAAAAAGAAAGTATATATAATTTTTTGAAACATTATCATTATGAAACATATATTTGACAATAACTTACAATAAACAAGAACAAAGTATAATAAATGGACAGAACAAAATACATTTCTTTTTTCTCCTTTCGCAAAAATATAAAAATAATATATAAAATAATATATAATAATATGTATATTATTCACAAACATCAAAAATATCATCCATATCACCATGGGACAACAACCAATCTTTGGCCTTTTTACAAAATTTATTTATACTCTTGAACTCTTTGATCGAACAAGGTAATTTATTAAAAATCTTCGGCCTCAAATAAAGAAACGGTCTTTTAAATAAAGAAAGATTAGGCTTAGGAGCTAGAAAATTAACATTCCTACGTAAGTTATAAACATGCTCGGTTCCAGAAATTGTTGGAAAACTACTACTTTGCAAAAAAAAAAAATAACTTTAAAACAGTAGTGAGTGTTGCTCGAAGAGTTATTGTTCCTGTTGAAAACCCGAAAGAAGTTTCTGAACAATACCATGAACACTGGTATTTAGTCTGCTCTTGTGATGGTAACAAATGTTGGAAAAATGGCATAACATACGTGTACCAGGTGCCCTCAGACTTAAAAACCCTGAGAAATAATTCTAATTAGCCCTCCGTGGTATAAATATTACTTTGAAACTTCGACTATTGGTGTGCCGCATAAAAATTACACCTATTTGTTATAAAAGTCGCTGTAGAAGGCGAGGTTAAGGAAAAGAGTTGCTGCCAATCATATAATATAGCATTGATGAATTCTTCTCGGATTCTCAGCCAGGTTAAGTCTTTCATATAAGCCGATGTGCAAGACTTAACCTGGCTGAGAACCCGAGATGAATTCTTCAATAGTATTCACCGGGAGAAATTAAAATTGTTTATATAATATGGCACTTTTCCGCTAAAATTTCACTTGCAATCGACGTGTCTTGACAGAAAATTCATTCATTACTTGCTCACACATATATTTTATTTCTTTTCATAGTTTCATGTATTTTTCTCCAACGCATGCGCTATTATATCTTTGTTGTGAAAGGCCAGAGCACCATTTACATACATTCAGCTAATTCATACGCTGTAATTTAGACCTCTCAATTCTTCTACCTCCTCCCATTTTTACTACGGTTGTTCTCCACCCCTCCCAGTCTGGCCTAGTTACTCCACCATCCCCCTTTACAAGTCGGATCTACGAAATAATGGAAATTGCGGCAGTCATTTCCACGGAGTCACTACCCGGAGACGTAGAAGCCTCAAGGAGGGAAGGATAAGGAGACTGGGAGGAAGGGGGAGCCGTGCAATCGCACACCTGGGAAACTGTTTTTACAGCCGAGAAAAAGAGGCCGATGGCACGGTGGGAAAAGTCTCCGTCAAGAGGAAAAGCGGGACGCATGCATTATTACATCAAGATGTAGGCAGGGAGTCACGGGGCGTTGGAAGCGCTGCCGGCGAAGCAGTCACGATTACCCTTCCTCGCGATACCCTTCCTCCCTCAGGGCGGAGGCGTTGGGATAGCAGATCCGAGTTCACTTAACCGTCCGGAACAAAAGCCACACGCCAAAAGTGCTCGAGTGGCGCGGTTCTTTTTCGGTCCAGACGCTCTCGTTATAATTCGCTCAGGACGTTTTGGTGGGGACGGACTCGAATGGAGTGGGACGTTGATTCGGAGGGCACAGTGGCTGTCCAACTAACGGTGGAGGTGTTTAAAAAAAAAAGGAAAATAGAGAGAGAGAGAGAGAGAGCGAAGCCACTTGTGGAAGAACTTATCTCAAGTAACAACTGCGAGAGATCTTGTTTTTTTTCTTTCTCCTTCTCTATTCCGTTCTGCGCGCCAATTTGGCTCCGTGTTGCAAAGTGGTTATCTTGGATATTTGCATTAGTTAGTTCCACTTGGTCTTACCCTCTTGTCATACAGCTAAAATAAAAAGGTAGCGTTCATCTAGGGGTCACTCTACACTATTCCGGGCGCAACCAGCCTTCAAGCCCTTTTTTTTCGCTGGCAAAATTGTTTGCTTGAAAAATACAGTTTGATCCGTTAGTGAAAAGCATTACAGCTAGTACATTACATTTTACTAATAGAAAACTAAAAAACCTGCTGCAGATTTTATGAAATTTTGTTAGGTGAAAATTCCTATTGTATAATTCACAACCTACAACCAGAATATTTGAATCCATGAAATGTACTCTTCACATCATAGAGTGTAGATGTATGCAGTTGTAGATGAAATTCTGTGTTGAATAGGCAAATGCAACAATATATAATATTTTCTTCTGGATAATGCTTTTTGTCAATTATTCATTTGTTCAATTTAATATTTATGTCATTACCAAAAATCTAATTTTGGTACTAAGTTTCATTAGTAATTTACCGGTAAAGTTTATTTTAAAATAAAAAAATACTTGAAATGAAAACATTCAAAGTAATGAGAAAAATATTGACGTGTTTTTGGCACACAGGTCATCATCATCACACCATTTATATCAGCAAGCCGCTTCAATAAGGTAAGGGATCTAATTTCCTACTCGTTCTTCATTTTCTACATGTGGCAGGAGGTGAAGGACGCCATCTGTTATCAAATAATAAGGAAATGCTCTTACGAAATTACGCCTAGCATTTATTAAAGTGCTTTATTGTGCCTGGGAAAAACGTATTCCCATGCATATCCGTTTGAGCAAATCATCTCTCATAATTTATTATTTCTGCCGGGCTTGGAAATATAGTAGGGTTCTAATACGATGTCCCCCGTATCGCTCTGAAAGATATGAAAGTTACGAGTACACAACTGGGAAGTGATGGCTATTACAGGAGTAATATCCAGGTGAAAGAAAAAATACTTCAGTTTTTATCGCTAGCAACATAATAATAGCGTTCACAAGCGCACTGTTTGATGATTTTACCATATTTGAAGCAATTTGCCACAGTCAAACGAAAGATAGGTAGAGGTATTTTATTTTAGACTCTTATTGAAATGAGGATACTCATTTCTTCAGAGAAAGGAATGTACCTACACGGCGTTGCTCATTGTAAAAGAATTCTCTAGTGTTGGCTCAATTTTTTCACGAAACTTTGGTCCAAATATCGGTAGGAGCCTACAGCAAAGAAGAATGTTCATGATAGTTGAATTTATCTGATGAAACACATTGCTGTTTTCAACATAAATCGGCGCGGACAAATCTGAAAAACGAACCTCCATTTGAAACGCTCTGTGGAAACTTAGCAGCCATACATGAATTAATAAAATGTCGCGGTTGGAAGTATTAGGAATGTATTTGTAGGTAGCATCGAAGTTATGAAAATATTATGGATCGACCAAATAAGCAGTAAGGAGGCGCTGAAAAGAGTAGAAAATGAAGAACGAGTAGGAAATTAGATCTCTTACCTTAGGAAGAAAACGATACAACTTCGAGGGACATATCTCAAGGTGTGATGATTTAATAAAAACTCCTGGAGGGACACATAGTTGACAAGACCGGAAAAAAAAGACCTCGGACAATTTGAATGGAACTGGTAGGGAAGGATGCATTCTGAATACCATCATCATCATTTGGACATTTTGATTATGCTCGTCAGTTGAGTCTTCGACCATTTAACAACCTATTCAATGCGTTGTCTACATTGCATTCTCCTTCATCAAACTGAAATTTGCGAATAAGCATTATTCATTAAGTATTTTAAGGGCATATAAAGTACAACTCTACTGAATTACTATGGCTACGAGAAGAAATACTTGACTTCGGAAAAACTTATCTGATACATGAGGTAGTATGATTGAGTAAAGAGCTGGGGCAAACAAACCTTAGGACACTGCGGGAACCTCGCCACATGTGCCAGTGTGGACTTGTAACGTCAACATCTTGTTCGATAAAACCCATTTCGAAGTTCGCTCTGAGAAATAGCTTAGTGGTGTAACTGGTTAGCACGCCTTACCGTCAATCGGGAGATCCGGGTTCGAATCCCGGCTAAGTCAAATACTTTTTCATGTCGAACTTCATCCGTTGGTGTATTTAAATCTTAGGACTGTTGACAAGAGATAAATCACATCGAATTGAATTTCGTAGAATCGTAGGAAAAGTTGACCCCTTTATTTTTTTACTTTTCAGACCACGGCGTCGCCGTGATTTATTTCGCGCGAAGGAGGAAGCACGTTGCTATGACGTCTTTTAAAGACACCTATCTGCACGGGAGTTTTTCCAACCCCCCGCAACGCCTCGCCGCGGGAGTCGAGACGTAACCACACGAAGGACGACCGAAACTGCACACAGTCCTCATTATTTCCATCCACTCATGGGCGCACATGGGGAAGAGTGGCCAGTGTGCTAACTGGGGTAGATACGTCCGCAGAGAAAGGATGCTGCGCGGAAGTGGGCGGTCGGGCAAGTCTTCGCCCCGGGCGGCGGTGGCGGCCCAGTCCACCGCAACCCCACCCACACCCCAAGGGAAGGTGGGGGGCGCCAAGATTGCTCGAGAGAGAGGGCGCCCTCCGTGACCGACCGGGCGCCAGCCTACTTTCCTTCTTCCTCCGCTCACACGCGAGAGAAGAAGGGCTTCTAGGCTAGGGAGACGGGACTGGACCACACTCCGGACACGAAGCGTATTTATTCCGCATCTCTTTTCTCACTTTTTCCCTTCATTTTTTCGTCACAAGAGGGTCTTCTCTTCCTTTCTTGAGGTGACTGTGCAATAACTCCGAGAGTGAGGTAGGCAAGTGTGTGGCGTGTGAGAGAAGCGAGGGATGGTCCACCCACTTGCCGCGATGAGGGCCGCGCTCACCTGAGCGACGACGCCTCCTCCGTCCCTCTCTCTCCGGAATCGAACCTCGACGCCTTGCATTAAAAGAAAAGGAGGAAAAGGGGTGAGCTGCATCCTGGAGCTCTGCACGGTGCAACTGATTCTGCAGTGGCGAGGGTTTGAAGAAAGGAAGTGGGTGAAGTCTTTGTTCCCTGTCTTCACGAGATTCAATCTACTAAATGGGTTCAGTAGATGACGATGTCGATCCTTTTGGCCCCTTGCACACACACCGATTTTGGACTGCCGGTAAATAATCGGCCGTCCACATTCCAGTAGTGAACAATGGGAGGGCATGAGAGCTTGCACACACACCGATCACGCGCCGGCACCGGCAAAATGCCGGTTAGCTGCCGGCCATTGCCAATGTGGATCGCCGGCGCCGACTCAAAATCATAGCCAATTATCGTTTGACCGGTAAAAATCCGGCGTGTGTGCAAGCATCGCTTCGCCGGTAAAATATCGGCCGATATTTTACCGGCCGTCCAAAGTTGGTGTGTGTGCAAGGGGCCTTAGGTTGCGGAGAAACAGTGAGAAAGGTTCGGAGTATTTGAGTGATTAGTCCCCAATAGAGAGATCGAATTATATGCTGAAGCCGGATATTGGATGAAGCACCTATAACATTAGCAGCCAAGCCAATATCGAGCTTTCTATATCCAAGCCTGAACAAATGTGAGCTCATACAGAATTTAAAACAAAAAGGTGAACAAGACGAAATAAATGCTTGGAATCGTAAAAAAGGTTCGAATCATTTGCACAGTAGAAATAAATCATGGCGTCTATTTTCTGCTTTGTAAAGCATAATTCGCTCTCCATTAATTTAGTCTGATACGGTGGAAAAGTATTGAAATAAAGATCAATCCTAGATTGAATTTACGTGTCCTTCTCAACTTTTTTCCTGAACTCCAGGCACGAAATCTTCCTTTCCAGGAATCGCTTCCTTTTAAACCCCACTTTCCCCGAGACTGCTTTTTCCACCTGCAGCTTCTCCTCCCGTCTTTCCCTCTGCACTAATTTCGCTGTAATCCTTCTCAATGTATCTTTCGTGAACTTTTGGACCTCATCTACGATTTTCTCTTCACCATTTCTGTCCACGTCCCATCATTTCTTTCTGCAGTCACGTAACACCCAACGTCACCGTTCTTGCTCCCTTCGAGCGTGTATCCCGCTTTTTCTCCTCGTTCGCCTCCATCCATTTTTACCTCTCGTCCCTTTATATCCCCAAGCTCCATTTTCGGTCTTATTTTGCTTGAACACCATCTCCTATATGGGTCGCTTTCCTCCGCACGTGTTTTGAAATGCGAAAGGGTTGGAGCTGAGAGATGTAAACACCAATAGTTTACCCCCCTCAGACTAATCAAGGATCACATACTCTCTTCGAAGATCGGATTTATTTAGATCGTTGATAGTACTAAAGGAGGGAAAGAGGACAGATCTCGAATTTCGACGATACTATTTTTAGCCTCATTCCACCTTATCCTGACGACTGCCGCAGATATATCATTTTACCAACGTTGATGGCTGATTAAAGTAATTGCAATAGATTTTAAAAGCTAGGATGAGTGACCAAATAATAGGGTGTTCTCCTATTATTTTTCATTGCCTAAATCGAAAGATTATTACTCCTGGAGTACGCATTTCACGCTTTGAGATTTTTAAATGACGATATCTATTTTTCGCGATTAAATGAAAAGTGAAAATTTTCAAGCGTGGGAAAACGCGACGGCTAAGTATGAATGCCGGGAAAACTCCGTGTGACGTCGCGTCGTTCTGGTTCCCGCTGCCGCAAGTGAGGTGACCTTGGGGTGAGGCTTTTAGCGCTGATACGACGCAGGATGCTAGCAGGTAGCGGAGTACTGTGCTAGCTGGTAGCGCCTGGTTTAAATAAGGATTATTAATACCTTATAAAACGAAGAAAACTTTCCGACCTTAGGCAGTTTTAATATGTGATTATTAAGAGATGCTTCCCTGAGCTCTGTGCATCATGCATGCATTGGTAATCTCAGACGATGTAAAACTCCCATCTACTCGTATAGAAACTAGGTCGCTGTGACGTCATGTGGAGTGGCATCGCATGGGCTCCAATCTGGCCTTTTTCAAATGAGGTTAAAATTAAACGATTTAAGTTTTTCCTGGTGAATACTTCTGACAAATATTTCTCGGGTTTGCATCCAGGTTAAAGCTTTAATGTAAGGCTTTTTTTTTTAGGGCTTACATAAAAGCTTTAACCTGGATGCAAACCCGAGTAATATTTGTCAGAGGTTAAAATTGACCCTTGCCATTCGCCTAAACTGGGATTTCTAAAACCAAATAATTTGTATATTAGGAATACACTAATGGTGGGTAACAAATCGCAATCAATGCCTTTCGTTTTCTTTGATGAAGGAAACTACCCTATTGCAATAGATTTTAAAAGCTAGGATGTGTGATCAAATAATTACCTCAGATGTAAATAAAGCTATGAATGGCTAATATTACAGCAATAAAAGTAGTAGATTACTGATTGAAGGATTACTTTAAAAAATTGTGGGCCAAATATGATACACTTAAATAGCGTCAACGCACCAAAAAGAGTAGGAGATTCTAAGATAAGCCTGATTAAAAATCGTAGGGAAGATGCAAATATAGTATTTGCAACATAAGCATTATCTTATTTACCTGCAAAATAGTGTCGAGATATGTGACTGAGAACGGTAGATGTACACTTGTTCGAGTGAAAATGTGGCAAAGAAACTGGTCATTTGGCCATTTTACCCATTAAATTTTCTAATTTAAGCCAGCCTGCGTGTGGATATGAGTCGAAATTTGAAGCAACACAGAAAACGGGCGATTGATGGAGCTAAAGATCTTGAAAGAGAAGTGAAAGAAGAGAAGAGGCAGGAATAGGAGCTGGGGACAACTGGATGAAGTGCCAATCGGAAATGCCATGGGTGAGGATGAGAGAAATTGCCGACGACACTGACTGAGATAAGAAAAAAAAGCAGGCGGATGAGTTAAAATTCGAATCGGAGTTCAATTGAAATAAATAAATAAATAATAAAAATGCGTTGAATTGTGAAGGCTAAATTAGGTGAAATAACTAGAGAGCAGAGATGCGAGAGATTAGACCATCGAGAAAATTCCTAGAAAGGATGATTTATTTCCCCAGGTACGGAAAGGAAATAAACTGGAAAAAATATCCTATTTGAGTTTATTCTCGCATTCCAAGAAACTCTGACAACGATAGAATGAGGAGGAGAAAAAGTTAAAATGAGCGCAAGAGGAACATTTCGCGGAACGCTCAGAATTTTTGAGTCGATAACTGTCAGAAGGGAAGAGTATAAAGGTGAAACATATTTATCGAGGTAAATGGTCGCGAATGATAAAAATGCAGAACTTGAATCCTTCATTGCACGTGTAAAAATTGTCCGGTGAAAAAATTAAAGACACAGTTTTTTTCAGAGGGCCTTCACCCCATGGCGTGTAGGTGGTCATTCAGATGACTTAAATTCTCGTTCACAAATATGACAAAAGACTCCGACAAAATTGCATGATCATCAATTCATAAATTAGAAAAGAAATCTGAATTAAGGACAGTTAAGTGCCGAAAGCTGCCCTTCATGAAAATATACACCCAACATCAAATGAAGTAAAACTGGTAAAAACCTCGGCCTATTCAAGGCCTTAATAGTAATTTTTAGAATTTACCAAATTTGAATACAAAGTTCACTTATACTGAATTCAAACAAATGCATTTTTTTACGACAGTGCAATGAAGCACGTTAATAAATGCACCAACTCACTTTAAAGATATTGCAAAAGAATTTGCCATTCTCTGATTCCCCAATTGAACGTGTATAAATATTCTTGGAGTGTGTTATCTACTACGGAATGAAATGGAATTCTGCATGCACTGCATCTATTTTTGATTTGATGACGTAAAAACTAACACAGATGGTGTAAATATTTACATTTTTGGGACAACGAAATAATTCAGGCACAACGAAATGTCGATAATGGTGGATTAAAAATATATATGAACATATATTTATATTAAAAACTGTAATTTGTCTGTGGGAAAAAAGAGTTGACGTGGATTTAATAACTATTTTATTCAAATATTACTTGATTATGTATCAGTAACCGTAAATTAAAAATGCATAGATTTGGAATCCATTTTTTGGTTCCTGTATCAAATAATTATCTATACAAGAAAGTGCATATATTTTCAATAACTTCACATAAAACCCTGCAAAGCATAAATGAGAGATATGAATAGTATATGGAGATGGTGCATCTGCGTGCCATTAATAGAAGCAGCACACATGGAGATGCATTTCAGTGAATGCAACAAGGATCGTTCTTATCCATCAAATATGTCCGATGGCCTGAGGGATATAATCCTGCACGTAAGAATTATTTCTAAGGATATGTGTCACCTTGGAGACGCAGGTGCAATGTCAACTGTCATTATTTTACCATTGGAGGTTGAGGAGGAGAGAGTACGAGGAAGAAATGTGCTCCTCGGAGTTACTCTCAGAGTCAATAGAACTTAGCCAGCCAGCTCCTTGCCTTCCGGCGGGCATTATGCGATTTTAACGCAGGAAATGTGGAAAGTCTAACGCGAGAGGAGAGAATGAGGATGTGAGGGGAGTGTTTGCCAGGTGAAAGGGTTGAAGGCGACGATGGATTCGCAAAGCTCGCCCTTCACAACTCGCTCAAGGCGTGAAATGGATTCCGATAGAACGCAGCGGTGGGAGTGGGATGAAGTGGGTTGCGAAAGCCCGATGCGATATTCGGTGCAAATGAAGTTTCACTTGGCAAAGGAACGAGCCGGGAGAGTGCGAAAGAAATTATATTACGGAATAAAAGTGACACAAAAACCAGCATATAAGTATTTTCAGTGACCAACAGACTGGTCTCGCATGCTAAAGCAGTGAAAAATTATTTTCAACACAAAACAATCGAGTTCATTGAAAATGAAATTTTAAAAAATGAGCATAACAGATTATACTGAAAGTTCAACTTTTTTATTCAATTTGCGGTTGAATTATTTTACTTCACCACAATTTTATTTAATACCTTGGTACGTATAATAGAATTACTTTTATCCAAGTATTATATGGCAGTAAAAATATGCATTCATAGATGCGTATATTTTGTACCGACAGTCACAGTGATAATACATTGAAAAACCTGCAATATGTATGAGTAAATAGTTAATATACTTACGATTCCTGCGAAATATGAATACAAACGGGAAAACACGAAGATTAGCTTTTTTTTAAATTGATCACAATTCTCTGTTACTCCTTCTAACATCCTGCTAACAATGAGTAATGTACAATGTACAATGTGATATCTTAATTCACCCTCTGTTCTGCTATAAGGCATCGAGACCTCAGGACGCAGTCCGAATGGACCGAAAAAGAGGACACATTTTCCCAATTCTCTTGACTCTAACGTAACTTCTATCGAGGACCCTAAATGCAAGGATCCATAAATGACTGTGGCGAAGGAGGCAAGTGTAAGAAGTTGCCACATGACCTACATTTTACGACAGAGAAAAACTAGGGATAAATTATAACAGAATGCAAATGGAATTGGCTTAAAAGAGGCCATGGCAAAAATAGCCCAATATCTTACGTCATTTTTTCGGTGAAATAAATATCTATTTCATATCAGCAATGTCATTTTTACGTCTCCATTTTTCGGATGTTATAAATTTTGTATCCTTAAAAATCCCTTTGTGTATAAAAATTTCAGAACAGTAGGTACAAATTATTAAAAAGGGATTTCAAAAAATTACCTCTCTATTACAATTTGAGATCACCGCTAAAGGTGAAACAGTTCTCCTATCTTATTGTTGACTTCTTATTAGTGGCGCCCACTCCATCGGGCTTGAGGGGGTCCGAACACCCTTAAAATTCGTTATGGGCGTGAAGAAAAAAATGTGTCAGGCTTGCTGATATCCCGCGGAGTGTCCAGATGTCGAGATTCGAGTTATGAGGGTTCTAATGTTGATCTTATGACTCTTCTAAAGTGCTTATAAAACTTATAACTCCCTACTCATAAAATTTCCCTGGGCAAAATTCCCGATTTGGGCCCCCCAAATATTTTTTGCAAGCCGGCGTCCCTGCTTCTTATCTTGTTCCTCCTATTCACCCTTAGAGGACCAAGGGAGGGCTAAAAAATGTCCACCATTTTATTTTTTCAATATTTTAAGTACTCATTCACCCAATACAGATTTGTAACTTCGTTATATTGTCAAATATAGGTTTAAAAAGATAAATACATCTTGATGTATATGGAAAATTTTGTTCATACAACGTTATGAGAGCGTAAATACGCGGTGGACACAAAGTAACCCTCCCTTGGTCCAACCTGTGAAATATTTTTCGACCGAATGGAATTGTGTAATGGGACAAATAGTTTTGTTTGGCATTATAATTTATAACTTAATTAGTGTAAATTAAGTATTAACGTTTATTTTAATTCAACAATAGGCTCCATATTGCATTTATTTATTTAAACTATAGGATTTAATTACTTTGATTTTATTTCACAAATTTCTACTTTACATAGTTTCAATTATTATTCTATTCTAAGAAATCAGAATTCGTAAAAGTAGTTTTCATTGTATTTATCTTACATATTGATTAATTTTCTTTAAAAATTTTGAACTGTATGTTTAAAATAAATACTCTCTGTTTCTATTCACTTTGCTTACTCTTATAGGCTCTGCTTGACAGAATTATAAACTGATACATTATATCGAAAAAAAGCTTCTGAATACCCTTCTGAAATTTTGAATATTGAAGTCATTCCCTCTATAATACTTTCACAAAAACCTGTTTACTATATTTATTTTATTCGCTCATGAACAGGAAAGGGCGCAAAGAGCTCTATCCAGCCATTCATGAAGCATCTTTTACAAAATGAATTTTTGCATACCCCCGAAACACTTTGGTTACCTATCTAATCAGACTCGCAAGAATTCGAAGTATTTTACCTTCATGTCAAACTGGAATGCCATTGATACGAAAATATGAGTGCAACAAGAACTAGCCCACTTTCTTACCGTGATATTAGGGTTTTTAAATTTATGACACACCGGCTAATTTACTCAATACCTTCACCCTCACCCTCAGCTGCTGCGTGATTTGAACTCTCGCCATTCAAGATGCAATCTGTATACAATGTAATGCAATTTATACAATCAGGATACAATCCCAAAATTACCTATCATACGGTGAGCATTTACGATGCATGGCATGCTGTCGGCAAAGCTCCTGTGAAATTTTGGTCCTCATGTTGACATCTAGAGCTACTATGCGGTGGCTTTTGAGTGAAAGGGTTTATATCTTTGAAAAGTTTTCCTATCTGCTTATCTACTTGACTGAGAGTGACGTGTAATGAGAATTGGAAATTACAAGTGACACAGAATAAATCAGTAATGAAGAATTGAGTGAAACCGTAGTCCATGTTAGAGAAATCAGTTCAGATAATGAAGTAAGGCAGGTGAAGGAAGTGACTTTTGTAGGAAAAAAGGCAGCTAGGAAGATATCGAGTACGTTGCAAAAATGGCAAGGAAAAACCTGAGTGATCCTCCTCGCGTGACTAGGCGAACCGTTCAAAATATATTGCGGAAAAAGAAATGTTTACTACCTGCTGGTAAGGAAAAGGATATGCGCAAGTCATTTGAAAAAATTTCAACCCTGAAATTCTTGACATGATTTTACGGCATACAAATGAAGAAGCAGAACGAGCTCGAAGTCTAAAAATGATACGGTAAAACTAAAATCCTTCGTAGGAGTTTTGATAGTGTTCGGTGCAAACAGTGATAGCAAGTTAGAATTGCATGATTGGTGGTTACATAGATTTGGAAGGTCCTCCTATATTGCTGCGAAGAGTTGAAACTGATTTCAGGAACAATTGCCTTATTTGATGAAAATTCTACTCGGGGAAAGACAAAGATGAGAAGACAAAGTTGCGCTTATTTTTCGGTATTTCAAATGGTCAATGGGATATCACCCAAATATTACATTTGTGAACCCGATATGTTAGTTGATGAAATGTTATCATTGTTTAGGGGAAGGTGTAGATTTATAGTATTCATGAAACAATAACCAGGGTAGTATGGGATACTTATAAGAATGTTCGCCAACTGTTATGAGAGGTATGTGCTCAACATGGAAATTGTTACCTCAGAAAATAATGAACCATCAACAAGCAGAGGTTCAAACGAGTGAACGCCTGGTAGTCCCAATCAAGAATTACGGGAGAAATATGTCAATGGGTAGATACTATAATTCTGTGGAGCCAGCACAAGAACTTTATGGATTGACTATGGTTGGAACTATGCAGAGTAACAGAAAACGTATTCCTGAACAATCGAAGGGAACAGCTAGTCAGAAGATTTTTTCAAGTTTGTTTGAATTTACAGACCCGAGATCTGGGAGTCCACCGGTGACTCTTATCATTCATCACCAAAGAGAAGCATAAGAAAAATATCATTTCTCTATCCATACAGCATATAGAAATCTATTCATATCCGATATAAATGTCAGTAATTGTTTCAAAAATAAATGTGACGTAAATTTGCTCTACTAAAAAAGGAGGAGTTGATGTTATTGATCAGATGCTATATGATGAAGTATTCCACCAAAAGTTCGACAAGAAGTTGGACAATCTGTCTTCTTTACACTAATCGACATTGCTGCCCTAAATGGATTCTCTCTTTTTATACTCATTTTCCATTCATTATACTCATAACCACATTTTATTGATGATGGAAGGGGTCGCGGATAGAAAAATACATCCGTCATATGTTCCTGTCAAAGTAATTGGCACAGGAAGTTTCCGCGCGTGCAGCAACGCACTCACATCAAAAAGAGAAAAACTAAACAAATTATAAAAAAACTATGATTATATGTACTATATGTAACAGTTATATTTGCGGTAAACATGGCATAAAAACTAACGTATACAATACATGCAATAATGCTGCCTTATCAGAAGATTCGAGTTGATTTTTCATTAGTGATTGCTAATGTTAATAATTTTATAACATTATCATTTATCGGAATGATATGGTTATTGATAAATAAATGCTACGAACAATATAGAACATAATTTTTTTAAATAGGAGACGTATTATGATTTATCATGTACTTTGAAATTAGGTAACTGAAAACGGAGTGGAAAATTTTAGGTTTATTTTAAATAATTATAAAATTGTTGTCCTGGAGTACGGTTGCTAAAAATTGACTTAAATTTGAAATACTATGCCTTATTGTTATTTTAAATGCACAGTTATCGGTGATTTAGAAACTTAATTTTCAAATAAGAGCATGAAATCCGGAACCTCTGTGAAGAAGTTTTATCGTAATTTCGTTTATGATTAGTTTAAAAAGATTTGAAAATTTCAATATTTTTATTGCGATTTTATGACTTTCAGCTGGATAAACAACTTTTTAAATGTTTTAACAATCTAAAAACACAATTGTTGAAGATATATTCTGTTTCATGATTAGTTAAAACGAAAAAATATAAGTGGACATTTTTTGACCCTCCCTTGGGCCACGGTGTAACCGGAAAAAGGTTGGTCCTTTAAGGGTTAATATCTGTTTGTTAATAATAAGTTTCCTTTGTGCAAATCATAAACTCATATTTACACATTATCCGACAAATAGTCACCAGAATGTGATATCATAATACAAAATGATATCAAAAGGATATCAGGGCATTACTCGGGAGCAGGGGTGCATGTAAGAGTGGTGGAGGGTGAGAAAAAGGTGCGTTTCAGCGTCTGGGAAGATACGGCCGGTTGGGCCGGAGGGAACGAATTGACCCCCGAGCGACCGTCCAGCGGCTCCTATTGATTCAGAGAGTGGTGAGAGGAAGGAGAGAGAGGCGCCTGGACCTGGAGTGTGAGTGGGAGGGATTGGGGGGGGAACAAGGGGAGGTGAGGAACTCAGGGATGACCCCTCCCCTCCTGCACAACAGCGACCTCATCGGAAAACTTAATAATCTTAACCAGAATTCATTGTTGTCATCATTTTCAATTTGATATACGAGTTGTGTCTATAAAATACCAGGAATTTTAGCTGAAAAAAACAGTTAATCATTCGTCTATTCTGATGTTGTTAGTTTTTTTTAGAAAAAAATGCATTTATTCATCAAGATCAATGCTGTGAGAATAGCCTTCATTAGATATTATTATGCACTTGTGCCAGATATTTTTCCAACCCTTAAAAAACACTTCTCTTTCTTGATCCTTGGGATATCCTCTAGCTCTGTCAGTATTTTCTTTTGATTTCATCCATGTTGTCAAATGACGGCTCTTTAAGGTTCTCTTTAAGTTAGGAAATAATGAAAAGTATCACGGAGTCTGGCGATTATGGAGACTGTGACATCGTTACAGAATTGTTTCGCTCGATTCGCAGACTTGTTGAAAATTGTCAGGCTCATGAAAAAAACCTTAGCGGCCGCCGCAGGTAATGAAAAAAAATTTATAGTTGATAATTTGGTCATACCTTAAGGTTATGCATACCAACATTATGGAGAGAAAAGATTTGAGAATAGGACTCTCCAAACTCGCAAAAATTCCATTTATTTCCGATTATACCTCATACGCCATTATAATCAATTGTCAGCAGTCAATCGGGTAGTTTCCTTCATCAAAGAAAACGAAAGGCATTGATTGCGATTCGTTACCCAACGTCGGAGTACTCATAATATACAAATTATTTGGTTTTGGAAATACCGGTTTAGACGAATGGCAATGGTCAATTTTATTCTCCTTTGAAAAATTCGTCACAGGGACCTAGTTTCTATACGAGTAGATAGGATTTGTACAACGTCTGAGATTACCAATGCATGCATGAGGCATAGACTTCAGGGAAGCAACTCTTAATAATCACCTATTAAAACTGCCTAAGGTCGGAAAGTTTTCTTCGTTTTATAAGGTATTAATAATCGTTATTTAAGCCAGGCGCTACCAGCTAGCAGGGTACTCTGCTACCTGCTAGCAGCCTGCATCGCAGCGGCGCACATACTCCCGCCCCAAGGTCACCTCACACGGCGACAGTGGGAACCAGAATGACGTCACACGGGGTTTTCCCAGTATTCCTACTTATCCGTCGCGTTCTCGCGCGCTTGAAAATTTTCACTTTTCATAAAAATAGATATTCCTCGATGTTCCTGAGCCGCTCATACACCTCGCGGAAAAATTCCACCACCGCCAGCAAGGCCTATTCTATTATTGCCTAATCTTTCGATTGAGGCAATAAAAAATAATAGGAAACCACCCTATTGTCAGCAGTCAATTGATGAAGCGACTCCTACCCGAAACAACGAAATTAATCCACCACTGGTATAAGTAATGCTTGATGTAGACTAATAATAAGCTGCAACTTTTGAATTGTGCAACATCCAGCATATGGTGATTGTTTCTACCCTTCACCTCCCTACTACTGAAAAGATTTTCTTGAAGAGAGCTCAAAATCTTCCCCCTATAAGGACAAAATTTTACAATTCAACAACAATTTTATGTCACACAACCGATTACAACTCTTAACTCCCATTTCCCGGGGAATTAAATGACGCTCACTGGAACTATACCTAAATGGCAATGAAACCTGTTGGATAGTAAAAACACTCGTGAAATACCACAAGGCCTAGTTTATCAAATGCATTGCGCTTCCACAAAATTTAAGCATAATTTAACTACTAATTAATCCAAATCTTCACCGGTATTTGCTTCGACACAGACGCGATCAGTCAGAATGTTCTTTGCACGATAGACCATAACGCTCTCTCATCATCATCACTGGTCAACAGTCCTAAAATTGGTTTCCAGCAGCTCTTCACTCAATTCTCTGAAAGGCTAATCATTTAGCACTTAGATGTTTATTCTCTCTCACATCCTCACTCTTGTATCACTAGTTCCGCGGAATGGTACTTCTTAAGTTCAAGGTCTTCCTTTATCCTTTGTTGCTATATAGTTGTCCCTCTACGACTGTCTTTATCACACCTAATTTGGAAGGAATATAGTGTGAATATTCTCATAGCCGTACACAAGGGGAGGAGAGGGGGGCAACTGTCCCCTCCCTGGAAGTGACAATAAATTTAGTTCAAAGCAAAAGTTATGAACAAATTTTCTTTTTGAAGAAAAATTATATCAGTATAAGACACGGAAATAAAATAAAAATCATTATTTTTTCAAGCAAATAATTATAAAAACTAATAAATTGCTGCCGTAATTTCCTTAAAGCTTTGGTTTTATTAACCTTTTCTGGGTAAAAAAAAGTTACAACTTGAACGACCACAGCTAGTTTTGCCCCCACCCTAGTTTTGATTCTGGGTACGCCCATGAATATTCTCTCATCAGGAAAAGCTCAGCGTCGCGTCGTAGTAGCATGGTAACTACGTTACACATTTCCCAAAACCTCCTAACCCCTCCCATCATCATTCTGCCCACCCCTCTGGATCTTTCTTTTTCCTCGAGACCACCCACCCGGATCCAGACACCCCAGTTCATAGTTCGCGCGAGGCTTATTCTACGAAGACCAAAATTCATTGGCTTCGAAAGAAAATATCAAGTTACACGAGATCTTTAAAAACGTGTTTCACACCTCCCAATTTCTCGCCAGCTGACTCGTTTCAGCTAATCTACTTCAAGATTCACCGTAAATGGAGAACAACTGCCCATGGGCCCAGCTAGGAATTAAGGCTGGGGGGTGTTAAGGTGCAATAATACCGGGGTGTGTGGGGGCATGGAATACCCACCAGGATAAGCGGTAGGTGCAAGATTAATAACTTGCGGAATTTTAAGATAAATGGTTCAAAATGGTGAGTTTTACGGCTTTCTGAGGGACATTTTATTAATCCTTACACTATTCTTATAGTAATATAAATCGAATTAAGTAAAATGGATTAAACTTAAAATTTCTCTGAGTTCTTGGGGGGGGGGTATATCCCCTCGCTGCGCCACTGCAACTGCCACACGAGTTACCTAGTTGTCCAAGAGTGTCTGAAATTGACTCTTGGTATTTGTTATCGTACCTATTTTTTTTATTTATATATTATTAATATGCGCGTAATAAAAATGAGACCAAACACTTTGAATTTATGATTATTTAAAGCGGGGCTGCCACACAAAAAATTATAAAATTGACGTGGAATTACGGTCTGGACAGGAAAGAGCTCCGAGCTCCTTACCAAAATAAAGGTTCGCTGCCGTCGAGCGAAATTTTAAAGTTACCGCAGCAAAATGGTTTTATTGGTTTCTTTCCTTTGAGACTTTGCGCCAAGCGCTCCGATTGGCGTCAGTGACAAAACCGTGACTCCGTCGATAGGGATACTCCATTTGGTTAGTTTTTATCTTCTTCAGACACTCTATCTGTTGACAGCCTAAAATAAATCCTAGTGAACATGAGAGCAGTACTTCGTGATCACAGTGAGCTGACAGTCACTACCACAACATGGCAGGGTCACCTAGATGAACGCAAGCAGGCACTGACTTCTATAAATGATTATCAGGCTATGTTAAGCAATATATATATATATGAAATGAAAACTTTCCATCAAAAAGTAAATTGTCAATCTTCATGCGTAAGTTAACCGTCTTAACCAAGAAATAAATGCCCATGAATGTGGTTGAAATACACGAGATTCCTTCCATAGATTGGGAATCATGTGTGGGGTCGGTAATCAAAACGGGCAGCCCCCTCGGAGTGAAATTGGATGAGCATGATATTGACTACTGCTACAAAGGCAATGTGGGAGAACAAAGTGAACTCCGTAGACCCACAGCGCCCATGATTTGCCTCGTTAGATATTCAGTAGCCTCTAGTTTAATTGAGGCCAAGCTAAAGAAACCATCTCACTCACAGGCTCACCCAGGAATTGGGAAATTGAATTCAAAACTCTCAGTAAACGTAAATGATTCGTTGTCCCTCATAAATCGGAAGTGTTATTTATGCCTCAGCCCGCAACTTCAAAAGAGAATAAAAAAGTATGTGTGGGTTATAAATGGACCAGTGTTTGTAGGGAGGCACCTTGGAACTGACGAGATACACATGTTCCGGGAGGAAGACGTGTGCGTTATCCCATTGGAATTAGGTCCTGGTTTTACGAAACATAAAGTGTGCCTTCGTAAATGGCCTAGAAATATGTCATGTCAACTGTCTATCGTTGATTTGCCATGTGGATGAATTTCATGTTTTTTTTAAACTCATTGCTTACGAAGCTATTGGTGCAATCTGGCTAAAAATTGAATTCCTAATAACGTGGTCTCCCTGGCGAATTAAACTCTCTTTAGAAATGATAGGGAAGCTAAAACAGGTCGCGGAATACTGATACATGTTAATACTAAACTAAAATTTACAATGTTATCTCGCTAACCCTCGTAACATTCCGCTAAACCGGGATACATAATTTGTTAACTTTATGGTGCGAATGTATCGTAATTGTCCGCTATCTAGCATTCTCCAAAATCTTGGTAACTCAAATAATTAGAAAACTAATTCCTTTAACTTTACGCGACCTACAGGAACGCTATTATTTTTGGGTGACTTTAACGTAAATGTGCTTCAAGAGCGTTCATACAATGCCCACCAAAAATTTTCTTATTGTTTCTAATAACCATAGCTTAATATCTATGGAAGATACTCATGAATTGGAAGAAAGCCACACGTCTTGATCTTTGTGTTGTTGATAATACTTTTTTGGAAAACTGAAAACTTTTTCCATATTCTTATATCATTTCTTTCTTCATGTGACGTGGAGGCATATACCTAAAAATGAAAATTGGTCCTTTTTCCATAACGTCATCCAATTTCCGAGACTTTGAGAATTTCCAAATTGAAAAATACCAGGGTACTTCCATGGATCGGATTGTGATTTTTTCTGACACATCTATTGACAATGAACTTTAAAAATTCTACAGGAGACTTATTGACTGCACCTTTCTACATATCCACCAATCTCCATGCACTTTTCCTCAAAAAAGTCCCAAAAACGGCCTTTTGTCCCTTGGTTGACTGGTGCTATAAAGAGCTAAATTCTAGAGAGAAATGAAGGTCGTCGTATTTTTTTGCGCACATAAAACTCGATGCTCCACACACGGTTCAGCATATGACTAAGTGAAGTAAAACAACTAATCGCCGAATCTATACGGGGACATTTTGCTGGGTCTTTCTCTTGTTTTTCCGACTCAAACAGCATCAAGGCGAGAGCTTCGAAAATCAAGAATAATTCACAAACGGAATGGTCCCATAATATTCGGCATTGCAATAGATACCTTCATTTCATCAGCCACTGTCAACAAAATATTCACAATAATCCATATACACTAATAATACTTCTTCCTCTCCCATTTGTGTGCCATTTAACACAGAGATGCTCCTTGATCACATTTTTCCTGATGTGGTAAACAAAATATTATGCAAATCGAAATCTTGCTCCGCTGGATGCAATGAAATATTGTATGGCATACTCAAGAAATCCCGTCCTGTTTAACTGCCTTTTGATTTATAAAATTTCAATTATTTTCTCCTGTATTCTTAACTTTTCTACCGCAAGGAAATCTTCGCTAACTACACCAAAAATTAGGGAAAAAAGCCAAAGAAAAAATCTGCTCATAGGTGGATTTCCATCCTGTGTACTATTTTTGTATTTATTCCTTGAGCGCATTGCCTGCAGTCAAGCAGCATAATTTATTTCGATAAAAGATTTAATGGACCCCTATCAGTTTTTGAGCGCAAACTACCTTGATCAAATTACTGACGAATTTCATCACTGATGGTGACTATTCTTATTCTGGTTGACTTCACCAAAGCATTTCATTGTGTTCGCCATCATCTTCTATTACGAAAAATGACAGAGCTCGATTTTCCTAGTGGATTTGAACTGGTTTCATTCCTAATTTTCTGGCCGCTTGTAGGCGACCAAGGACTCTACTGGGATTAACAATGACTGATTGCTTTCATCGTGTGGTATTCCTTAAGGATCCGTCCTCAGTATATGTATGTAATGGACCTTCCCAAGAACATGAAATTTTGTGATTATATGCTCTACGCGGATGATCTGCAGATCAATTTACACTTTTCACAAAGTAACTTCAATGCCTCAACTATCGACATTGATCTTGAAGCAATTTTTCACTGGGGTGGATGGAATTCCTTTTATCTTGCTGCTATTACGACCAATTCAATGATTTATGGAAGTTTATTGCACATAATTAAATTGAATTTTAACTCTGAATGGAGAGTCATGTTTGGAAACAGCAAAGGGTAGTTCTTCAGAAATGCAAAAACTCAATCTTGTCCCCACAGTTTAATGGGATCTTCACAATTGATTATGCCCTAAAAAAAAGCTTCAAGATTTCTTTACTTATCGAACTCCCAAACTAGATAAATTGAGGTGTTATTGATATCAACTCAGATATTCCCTCCAATTAATTTTAGCTGTTTTTTTGATGGCTAGATCTTCCTATCCTATTAAATACAATAATTTAAAGGGATATAACTTAAAGTATCAGATTTATGTATTCCACCTGCGCAAAGACGAACACACAACTCCCTCCCTCACGCAGTCGAGGTGGCTAAATGATCAAAATAAGAGAAAATATTGCATCAAAGTGATTTCATATAAAATGTTTAAAAAATAGAAATACCAATTAACTGTTCAAAATGTTAGATATAAACCCCATCACCCAATTTATTTCATCCACTCAAATGCTGATATTTCCCTACCCCCATTTACCATGCCACCACCTTTAAATATACATACCAAATAACATGAATGAAATTATGGAGTTACTCTCTTTGCCCTGGGAACTAAGTTCAGTGGTGACCATTTTAAAAAACTAAGTTTTATGAATATTTAATGACAGAACAAAATATATGAAGAGAAGTATTAATGGGGATAGAGAAAATTTATTTTTATCTAAAATCGATAGCAAAAATATATGAAAATGTGTTAAAATAATGTTTATAAAAATGTGTAAAAAGTTTTTGTGAAATTAGGATTGCATTATGCATATCTTAAGGTATGCGTATTGTTTGAAATTTTATTGAATATTTTTGTAAAGGTTTAAATACGCATGAATTTTATTGATCTTTTATGGTATGTAATTAATACCTATGTTAAGTATTTAATAATTTAGCAAAACCGTGCATTGACTTCAAGAAAATGCACTTGGGCTCACAGAGCATACCCTAGACCAATTAACTGCATTTTTAATGCCTAAATCATAAATTTTCGGCCAACACAAACAATTGAATAATGCGTGATGTTGACAAAAATCCATTCCCTCCGCCATCTAGTTCCTCGACATCAATTCAAAATCAAGTATTATAAAAGGAAAATTGAAAAATATGCCCCGAAAACAATTGATATGGAAAGAATTCTCTGAATAATTCAAACAAGCAGAAATATTTCTCTTTTTAACGATATATACTTAAAGGTTACTGAATAGCAATTGGAAATGTTAACATATTTCTCTACACGCAGTCATCCGTAGGTTGCAAAATTTCCAACTGCCGATGCGGTGTTCATAGCCGTCTTTTGCACGTTTTTGGTGATCTAAATATTCCCGATGAGTAATGTACACAGAAAAGTTAGATAAAATTCCTGAAACTTTTAAATTCATTCTTGGAAGTCCTGCATAGTTATTAGTGTGATCTACATTTAGTCTAACATACTCAGCACCTCTAAACAATATATTCATGGAACTTGGGAATCCAGTATTTGTTTTGAATCGCGCAGTCGCGGTAAAACCGTCTAAACTCCACCCCCTCCCCTCACCAACCCCTCATTCTCACGCTAATCCCCTTGCACCCTCCAACAACCCCTCTCTTCACCACACATCCCTTCTGGCGCTCTTCGTAATCCTCCACACTTCACTATAGCGCTTCCCAAAAGCGTCGTCGTCGTCGCCCTCGAGGCTAGAGCTGAAATGCGAATCCGGGCACACCGCGAGCGCTGGCTGGGTTGAGGGAATGAGGCGAAAAGAAGGGACCCTCTGCAAAAACCACCGCTCTTGTTCCTCCCACTCTAGATGGGCCCCCGAGCGTTTCCGAGCATCCTCCTCGCGCCCCGGGTGGGTTGGCGCGCATCTCACGCCCTTCCCACACAAGCAGCCGTGTTCCGCAAGGCTCCTACCTCGCACCACCGCTCTTCTCCGCCCCATCTCACACCCATTCTCTCCTCTCAATCCTCTTCAATGGGGTTCCAACCGCCTACCTCAGGCGAAATGTGTACAACCTTCCCTATTTCCACCCCCTCTTACCCTTACCTCCCTCCTCTTGCACAAGGTGCTACTTCGGAATTCCATGCTTCCTCTGGCGCAAGGAGGCAACTCCTAATGTCACAAACCTTTCTCTATTCTCATTCCACAACACACGGTAATTAAATCTTTCCCAAAAATAGTCATCAACTTATGTTACTTAAAAGTATAACCCGTAAGAAGCTCAGATCAATCTCATTACATCAATACCTCAAGTTTCAACGGGGAAACATAGAAAAACCACATAAATCATTCAAACAGCTTCCACGACCAATCGCAAGGAAGAATATTTTATTATTTGTAAGGGAGTGACATGCAAATAATTCAGTTTTTATGAAATTAAGTAACAATTAGTGACCAGATTGCATATTCAAATCTTGATTAATAGAATTTAAAGAAATTAAAAAGTATTAATAGCGAAATTAGCACCAAGGATGAAATTCGCCATGAAAAAAGCAGTTGCCTTAGCTGATATTCGAACCCGAATCTCCTTATTCCCAGCCAGCTAAGCTACCAGTTACATTACCAAGCAATCTTTATTGTGAGAGAACTTCAGACTGGGTTCAACAAACAAGGCTCGTCAAGTTCACAATGGCGCAGGAGAGCACTGGCTCGTGCTATTAAAATCACTGTCGAAGATAGAAAGCTTATTTTGCCGCTATTTTTCAACGGACGTTTTCATAAGCACTGCTTTTTACGCAACTTTAGGATGGCCAAATTGGATACATGGATAATTAAAAGGATAAACTTGATGCATACACCAATGACAAGCCAAATAACTTTTGTAACGGTGGATTTCATCCATGGTGTATATATTTGGTTACACACACGTGACTGCTTACAATGTTACCAGTATCATACAATCATTTTGCAAAATTAGGTTCCTTAATCAATGTTTGCTTGTGCAAATCATCCATATAATCACCTTTTTCAGCCTTAATCCGAAGTCCGATAATGATAGCTGCCATCCCAATCGCAGTTAGCACAAGCAGCCTTTCCACTAAAAAGTGCAACAATGTTGCATTGCCACATGGTTAGGGCTACCCAGCAAGAGATAAACGTAGTTCTACTGTTCCCCCTTTGAATCTGCTCTACTCTCTTCGAACCTTTAAAAACCTCCTCTCCCATTTCCTTCATCGTATTCTCTACGTTCTTTAGCGCAAGGGGAGGCTTTGTATCCACTTTCACCTATTCCTTCCTTCACATAAGCATTATTACAGTAACACCATTGATAAGGGATTGCTTTTCTCAGGCTTTACATAACCTGAGCAGGAAAACGTTTTTTCGGTATACGAGGGTGGTTTGAAAAGTTCTCGGAATGGCATAGAAAAAATTTTCTTGCATCACTGAAACTTATTTTATTTTTCAATGTAGTCTCCTTGTAGATTATTAGTGCCTTGATCCCATCTAGAAAATGAGATTTCTCTAGGCCTGCAAAATAGTTGTCAACTCCGGCTATCAGTTCTTCATTTGAAGTGAATTATTATATCCACCAATTCCACCATGAAAAAGTTTCAGTTTTGGGAAGAGATGGAAGTTTGACAGAGGAATATCAGGTGAATAAAGCGGAAGTGGCCACAATTAATACCATAATTCGTGGTATTTTGCCATAATGACAGCACATGTGTACAAGCGCGACTTGTATTGATGGAAGATGAATTTATTCCTTACCAAACCTGGCCTTTTTTCGCGTATATTTTGTTGCCATTAGTCCAAGAGGTTAGTTAGCATAGTATTCCCTGGTAATTGTTTGCCTATTGGGGAGACAATCTACAAACAAAGTCCCCATCACATCCCAGAACACTGATGCTATGACCTTTCTAGTCGAAAGAATCGTCTTTGCTTTCTTTGGTGGTGGATAATCATTATGTTACTGCAATTTTGGCTGTGTTTTTTTCCTGAGGAATAGTAATGCACCCAATTTTCATCTTTGGTCACAAACCGGCGCAAAAAAACTTGTTCGTTTCCCCTCAAACGGGTGAAATATTGTTCCGATATGTCCATGCTCATGCGTTTTTGATCAAGAGTCGCGGCACTCATCTTGCAGATAATTTGTCTATTTCTAATTTTTCAGTTAAAATATAATATATCCTTTTAGATGACGTCTGGCAAGCAAGAGGAATTTCACCAACTTTCAATCGGCGATCCTCCATGACCTTTTTGTGCACTTTTGCAATGATTTCTGGAGTAGTGACACTTCTTGGCCGACTTTTGCGCGGACCATCATCTATGCTCTCCCGTCCAAATTTAAATTCATTTGTCCTCTTGGCAACAGTTGATTATGAAGGAGCAGAGTACTCTAGTGTATTCTGGAAATCGGCATGAATGTCCTACGCTTTGATACCTATTCTTACGAAGTACTAAATCACTGCACGAATCTCGATTTTTTTCCATCTTCGCAAATCACTATGCGTGAACAACAAAAAAGCCACGTCACCGTCACAGTTCTCTTCCTCGAAAATTGACGTGGTATGTGTTTACAGCGAACAGTCCTATGGATATCACGTGAAAAGCTCGTTATACTAGTGCTGACAGCTCGTGGTGATTCCGAGAACTTTTCAAACCACCCTCGTTTATCGATAATTACAGGTATTTTTAATGATATATAGAGACGAATCTATCACTTCAACCGTCTTAATCCATGTCATTAGAAAAATCGAGTATTTTAATTCGAAGACTTACAAAATTCGACCTCCGTGCAAAAGCATTGAAAGAGGTTTTTGGACAAATGCGCGAAAAACAATAAGATTTAAAAATAACTTTATTTAATTAGTTATTTACGAAACAGCATTTTAAAAATTGGCATTTTTCTCCATGTGTAGTCATTGGACGGTGATAAGATTTCCAACGTGAACGATACGAAAGATCATTTTAATGAAATTGGTGGTCTGATTGGTGACAATGATTTGACCTTGTGCGAGCCCATTGCCAAAATTACTCGGAAATACGTACCTTCCAGCACATTAGATACTAGTAAGCGTCAATTTCGGCAAAATATTCGTTTTAAAAATGCCGCGAGAAAGATCTTCGAAAATTTCTAAAATCCAATGGCGTGAATTTGAACTAAAAGAGTTGCAAAGGAATTATTTTCCGAACAGTGCATATACCAGTGTAAAATTCATGATGATAATAACTATCCACCATTGTATGGGGAAACTGACAACAAGATCCTGCTTTTAACTCCAAAAATCCAACACTTACACTACTGTATCTCCCTTATTCAATTAAGAAAACAGCTACAACTGCATAATAGCCTGTGAGCCACCGCTAGGATGTTTGACAGGGGGTGATCAATAGGGTGGTGCGAAAAAACTCAAGTTCCAAATTTCGTGTCGTAATAGTGCGGAAAATTTGCGATACGTTAGTACAAGAAAAAAAAAAAAAAGAATTATTAAAATCGGACGTCATCCTCCGATCCCGCAAAGCACCTGAAAAAATGACAAAAATGAAAAAAATTGTTTTTTTTTCGTTGTAAAAAAATTAATATCTTTCAACGCTGTAGCAAAATATGATTACAAATAGCATAGGTTATTATTTATATATGCATATTTATGGCTTTTAACTGTTATTACCGATCGCACAAGATCATTAAAAACGTATAAATTGTGTAATTTAGCCGGTTTTTCAGAGTTTTGTAATAATTACTGTACTGTATTTGTATTAATTAGGTGTACAATCACAGGTATGATTAGATTATGCGGAGATCAACTCAAAGAGATTTCTTTGACCTTGTTCAAGTGCAAAAGAAGATGACATTCGTGCGTAGGTTTCCGCGGCGTTGTACATGATGAACCCTCCGAACCTGTGATTGTACACCCTTCCCTTCCTTTCTTCCCCTTCCTCAGCCTTCCCGTCTTACAAACCCCATCCTGCCTTTCCTATTTAAGACGTTGCACACTTTGATATATTGTACCTGATGATGCTCTAAGCGAAACCGGTAGTACCAATAAATTTAAAATTGTGGAAATTGGTCCTGCTTCTTCATTTTGTTCCGTTTTCACTCCATCTCGCCTGAAACCTCAGATTATATTATATTTCCACACTCATACAAAGGCAGAACTTGCCAACCATTCCTGAAAGCAATCTGCCATTTAAGCTTGAACACACAAAATATACTGCTGGAGAGAGAGATAGAAAAAAGAGGGAGAAGACACCATATTCCCTCCCCACTCCGGCTTTAAAACCATCAATCCGAACACGAGCCTAAAACTGGCCCTCGAGGCTATCCCCTACACTCCGTTGTAACCCCTCAAAAGACGAAAATAGCCATCCTCTCCTAAGGCACATCCGTCTCTTTCCCTCTCTCTCATTCCTTCTTAACTCTCCATCATGCCCAATTCCTCACTTTTGTTCACCCTTGCGCCCAGCAACAATGCATCCACGCAACCCCTCAAAGCTTTAACGCGACCACACTCCATTTCCTCCCATCGCTCCCTTTACTCATCCATTCCTCTTCCTCACACCCCAGTCGCGTTTTTCATGGTTCTCTTCCGACCGGAGAGACGTTCCCACAATGTCCTCCGAAAATCCTTCCCCCCTCTCTCCCTCTTCCATTGCTTCTCATCAGTCATCATCATCCCTCCCTCGCCTTCTCCCTCGTCCGTGTTCTTTTTTCCTGGGCTATAAACCGCGGTGGTGGTGGTAGTGGGGGATAAAGTGGGGCTTCAACGAGGACTTAACAAGGTGGACATGGAGCAGGGTCCCAGGTGCAAGAGAGTCCAGCAGGGGTGAGAGCCAAGGGCGGTTCTTTTTTAAGCTGAGAGTGCGCCTGTTTGGGTCTAGGTCAAAAAGATGCTCCTCTGAGTTTTAACCTTGAGGAAAAACAATAGATGTTTCAATTTAAACTTATCACCATCATTATTGGTAAGCAATCCCAAGATTGGTTTACCAATAATGATAGTGATAATTTACCTTTTAGATAAATTCAAGAGCAGTGTCTTTTCAAACGAAGTTAACCATATCTTACGGACGCCAGCATACTACGGAAGATCAGATCATCTAATAAAATAAGAGAGATAGATTGTAAAACAGGCAGATTCAGAATGACTTTTTTTTCCACGATCAATAAGAGATTATAACGGCAGCGATAAAACTCATAAATAGATTAGATGACTTGTAGTGTAGCCTACTAACCTATGTAAAACTTAATGCATGTTTCTAAATTTTGTTTTTATTTCTAACAGCATATGGTAGTATAATTTGTTAGTATACGTGACGTTTTTTGGACCGTGCCGTGTGCATGTGGGAGTCCAACTGCATGCTGCATGCTGGTGATTTATCACCCCCTGCCAAACACCCTAGAGGTGGCTCGCAGGGTATTATGTAGATGTAGATGTAGATTGGTTTGATGCAGCTCTCCATCCCTCTCCCCTATATGCTAGCCTATTCATGGGGAGGTATTTCTTCTTTTTTATATCCTTTATAACCTGTCCTATGTAACTCATACAGGGCCGTCCCTTGCCCTTCTTCCCTTCCACCTGTCCTACGATTGTTTTCATCAGGCCATCATGTCTTATAATGTGGCCACCTAAGTTGTCCCCTCTTCTCCTTGAGGTTTTCGGAAGACTTCTCATTTCTCCAATTCTCCTCAGCACTTCCTCATTATTTAATGGGGCAATTGACAATAATGCATGAAAACAACAACTTATCTCCATGAGTATTGAGCACTTTATCTTGATCCAACTTTCCTGAAGACGACTCTTTGATGTCGAAACACGTCGTTGCATGTGTAATATAATTATTTAAATCAAATTATTTTGCTAGGCTGTGAGGGAGTATAACCATAGCCACCTAGAGAGAAAGCCCGATCACAAGCGACGGCTGAGGCTCTGACGTCACCACGAGAAGTGCTCTGTTGTTCCGGCTGCCGTTGGAGACCACTTTGTTTACGGGTGTATTTACGTTACGTTCTACCACATTTTAGGGATTTTTGTTGTGTTAGTTGGTGGAAATTGAAGTTTCTGAGGATAGTAAAGTTTCCTTTATTATTGAATTTCATTCGCTGGGCTTAAGAAACGTATTTGTAAGGCATTTTTGTTAAAAGTTCCCTAAGCGTGTGTAGTGCCGGAATGCGAAGAAAACTTCAGGAGTGGACCCGAAGTTCAAGTTTTTAGCTTTCCAAAAAATCCTGAGTTGAAGAAGGAGTGTATTTGAGGGATGAGAAGAGACAATTTCACCTCCACGAAAAACAGTAAGGTATGTACCCTTTCACACTGTAATTATTTGGATGTAATTACTAGCTAGATGTGGCTTGGGGATGTTGACAGTACTAAAAGTGGCGATTTTAATATAGAAGCGAAAATTCAATAGGAAATTCTTGTATTTTAGCTGTATTTTTTGTATTGTTTCGTTCTGTAAACGTGAGGTTGGAGGAGTTTCTGGGAATTATAATATAGCAGCCAAGTTTATAGTAATGATTATTCTTCCTTATCTTGCCCTCTGCTGTGCTATGTGTCTCAAACTCAGTAAAACAGTGCTTATTTAACAATAATTTTGTAACTTAGAGTTGAAAAGCAATTTGAATTATTTACGCAATATGTTATGTACTTGGGTATTTTCGATAAAACTACCAGTCTTTTATTTTTGCCGTAGTACCTTATATTACGGGGGAAAATACATTAATTTCTAGGATTCTTGAGTTCAAATTTTCATCTTATGTATCATTTCGTAAGACCAACGATAATTACTTGATTAATTTCATGGAAAGCATCTAATCATGAGAAATTCATGAGTCTCGTCAGAAACGTATATAGTATGTTATTTGTGTGTATAAACCACCGTGAATGAAAATATGCGTTTTTCTCTTACAATTGGTGCAATGAACCGTAATTTATCTGTGCCCGGCTTTCATCATCTAAAATTAACTTATGGTCTAGTTTCAAATAAAAAATCGTCAAGGTATATAATGATCTCCTATATTTACTGGCCTTGTCATTAGATATATTTCTCATGCAGAAATGCCTAACATTGGGAATGAAATAACTACGTAGTAATTTATTTGGTATTTTATTATTTATTAATTTTAGTGGTGTGAGCTTCACTTCACAGCGGGTGACATAAGGAAAGAATCTGTGGCCTTGCCGGAGAAGATGGGTAAGATAATTCGAATAAGAATAACATAGTGGTTGAAGTGACATATAGGACTATGGTGGATTTGTTTTTTATAATTGGATTATGTGACAATGGTTATTCGTCGGAAAAACTATTGAAGATAGTTATTGTGACTTCTGCCAGTGCTCTTTTAAATAATTTTGTTCAAATGAGATTACCAGTATTTTTCCACCAAAGTAGTTCATGGTAATAAGAGAAAATTGCAGGTATTATTGTGATCGGCTAATGAAACTACAAAATACTTGTATTTTATTTCTGTGTTTTTTTCTTTCCTGCCACCAAAATTCCTTGTGGTGATTACTTCATGCATGTAAAGTAAGATCTGAGGTGTGATTTAAGAGATGTCGTGTTCTTTATACAAATGTTTATGCTGGTTATTTGGCAGGACTTTCAGATTTTTTATTAGATTGATACATCTACTGCAGTGACATTGAAACTTTTGCTCATCCCAAATAATTTTTCAAATACTTAAGCGCCTCGGACGGGTACGTTTTATTAGCTGAGGCTGGACTATACGTACATTTTGGCAGGCATTTTGATGTATTCGAGCGTAATAATAGCAGATGTGCCAACGATCTTATATTTCACAAGTAACTATCATTGAAAATCTTATTTCATCAGGCTCTAAGGTAAGATTTTCATAGAACATGGGCATATCTAATTCAGTGTCAAAATAAATAAGAATTCACTCTTAAGTAATAGATCCATTTGGGACGTTGTGTGAACACCTTTTACTCTGCCAGAAAGAAATTATTTATCCAAGGAAAGTATATGGACTGCAACCAGGTTTAATCAAATACTTGACATCACCACTTAATGCTATCGAAATTAGAGACGCTTTTGTGTTGAAGAATAAATTCTCTTTGGATGCAAAGAGCCTTTTTTAGATAGTTATTTCAGATTTTAATCTTGTTATGTAGTACTTCTAGTTCACAACGACAATTTATGAATCAGTTATAAATAGTTTTTTTATGGAGAGCGGCGAAGTTTTATGGTACGTGGATTAGACGCAATATTAACGAATAACTTCAGATTGAAAAATATTTTTGTTTATGCGTGTCAGTATTTTCTCGGAACCCGCTGACTATTTTCTTATTGACTGAGTAAATTAGGTATCAATTATCTTTTCATTACGGCGGCTAAACCACCGTCGCAGACAGCATCACGACTACTTCCATTCTGCCATGCTCTCTCTGGCGGTAGCACTACAATGAGTGACGTCACACGCCTGTGAACAGGCCTTCTCTCTAGGTGGCTGTGGTATAGCTCAGGCCTTTATATTTTCATGTAAATTTTCCGTGATATGATACCAGACGCAACTGAAATAATCTCCCAGATTATTTTATGTACCACAATGCACTAATGATTTTGTAGAAATTCGATAAATCATCAACGAAATACATTGGCCAAATATTATCTTCCTTCTTACTAACCTGGGCTATTTTTCTTCAACCATAAACTGCTGTGTGCGAAGATCAATGTGCTAGCATACGAGAACTCCTACCAGAGATAATGAGCGGTTTAGGAGGTGGGCAGTACGCAGAGTGGTAGGCGCAAGAGACTGCAGCAAAGGTGAGGGGATATCGGTTCTTTTTATGCCTTGCAGAGTTAAGGTCAAATAGATACATTTGTGATTTTGAGATTGGAGGGTAAATATAAAAATGGCATATAACAGATTTTGTAATTGTATAAATTCGATAAATATTTAAATTAAAAACAGGTAAATGCTTGGACAGAGCAACAATGGTGTTGATTTTTATTATTATTTGCGTTCTGTGAGACGTTGCTACATTAGGTCGAATTTGTATGGTAAAAAATTGTTTGTATCGCCACGCATTCACTTTCAGTAGAGTTTAGAGCCACCAAATATAAGCGTCGAATGACTAAGTGCGATATGCATTCTCCCTCATTCGTGATCTTTTATTTCAGGTTATAAACCGAGGCTGGGGAGAATCAAAGGATTTCAAGTGATGAAAGGTGAGAATTTTACAATTTGCAGCTTTTTATAAAGCATCATCGTATTTTTTGGTAAAAAAATATTACTATAGAAATACGTAGATTGCAAAGAATACGTAAAAATGGATACTTATCGGTTATCCCCGAACATTTTTAAAAGATGCCTAAGATGAGAAATTTGAAGAAAAAATTATCAAGCTTAATTATTTGGTCTCCATGGGAATTCATTATTTGCTATTAAAAACCAAAAACGCTTGTAGTCAAATTCAACGGTGAGGTATGAACGCCTTTGACTTATCGAGGAACAAAGAAGAGGCCATCAAATTGCTACAGGAAAAAGGACTACTACCAGAGAAACGAATTTGTATTAGCGTTATTGGAGTACTGCATTAGAGTTAATGGAGCGCAAGGGATGGAAGGATGACGATTCATTCGATTAGTCCTTGGTAATGATTGCCAAGATGTGGCCACCGGAATCTTTGAGTTTGAATTTGATAAATAAAGTGATTGGCTTCAATTTTTAATCGTTTTGATACCGATAACCGAATAGCACCTAAAAGTAGCCATGTTTTTTTCTAAAGTAAATTTATCCCCAGTTTCGTCATCTTGCTCCTTTGTAAGTTATTATTTTCGACAGATTTAATTGATCGATATTATTTTAATTAGTCACCATCAGTGGTGTCATGGTGCCGGAACGGTACTGTGAACAGAAGATATAATAGTACTCTAGCACTTAACATAGACATAATAGCCAAATAACACTATTATCAATTGTGTTGCCTCAAAATTTATAATATAGGGGGGCCAGGAAAAAGCGGCAATAACTATATCTCGTCGAGATTGGTGTTGCTCAACTTATAAGCAACAGCAATCTTAACTAGATATAGTTATTTCCGCTTTTTCGCCCTCAAAAAAATGATTAGATCTTGCATTCGTAACCAAAACAAAAAATTCCGCAATGAAATGTAAATAATAACTTATGATAAAAACACAAAGAATAATATTCCACTTCTAAAAAAAATTAAGGAAAGTGCATTCCGGCTCTGGTAATTTGCCATGACGTCACTGGTCATCATGAATTAAAAGCACATTATTCCCACCTCTGACGATCTTTCCTTGAATTTATGAGGAATTGGCGATACACCGAGTCGCTTTATGATTGCGCATGGCCATTGATAAATGAAAGATGGCTAGGGATAAAATATATGCCTTCCACCCTTCCCAGAGGTCTTCTCAGATGGTACTTTGAACGTGTAAGGATTAAAATAAGATGGCAAGATTACATGTCAGCAGTTGCAGCTCGCTGAACTAAAAGTACCACCACTTCCAGAACCGCACTCACATTTGAGCTAAAACTAGGCCATCTTCCTAACACGATGTGGATTTACGACGCTAGAATTGGAAATAGGAAGATTTACGATCTCCGAAAAGAAAGATTAATTTCTCCTAAAATGTAGGCTCTTAGCAAATACTCGCTGGATAATCGAAATGAGTGCTATAAGAATCTACACCAATAGGTACTCCATTTTCAATTCCTGTTTTCTTCCATTTCTGTAGTTTAACACGAGAAAAATTTGGCGCTCTTTCTATCTCTCATCCCCATTTGAAAAGGAATAAAAATACTTCAACGGGAGAAATATAAAATTCCTCGGAAAAAATATTAAAATTGTATTGTGTTTGTGCAGTTCAATTTTGAAATTGTATAATATATGTAACCTCCGTGGTTGATTAGATTCTAAGGACAAAATGAAGTCATATCAAGGGTTAAAAAAAGGGTTTATTTCGTCGTTAGTCTTCAAATGTCCACCCTACTATATAAGAAGATGAAAATAGGGTGGTTTCCTATTATTTTTTAATGTCTAAATCAAAAGATTCTCCTCCGTTATCGTTAAAAACGTTATATTAAACGGTTTATATTTTTAAATGACGATATCTATTTTTAGCGATTAAATGAAAAGTGAAAATTTTCAAGCACGCGAAAACGCGACGGCTAAGTATGAATGCTGGGAAAACGCCGTGTGACGTCATTCTGGTTCCCGCTGTCAGCATGTGGGATGACCTTGGGGCAAGGCTTTGAGCGCTGATACGATGCAGGCTGCTAGCAGGTAGCAGAGTACCACGCTAGGAGGTAGCGCTGGGCTTAAATAAGGATTATTTATACCCTATCAAACGAAGGAAACTTTCCGAACTTAGGCAATTTTAATGGGTGATTATTATGACATGTTTCCCTGAGCTCTGTGCCTCATGCATGCATTGGTAATCTCAGACGGTGTAAAACTCCTATCTACTCGTATTGAAACTAGGTCCCTGTGACGTCTCGTGAAGTGGCATCGCATGGGCGCCAATCTGGCCTTTTTCAAATGAGGTTAAAATTGACCATTGCCATTCCTCTAAACTGGGATTTCTAAAACCAGACAATTTGCATATTATGAATACACTAATAGTGGCTAACGAATCGTAATCAATGCCTTTCGTTTTCTTTGATGAGGGAAACTACCCTATTAATATCGATTCCACTCTAATCCGACCGGTCATGATATACGAAGCTGAAATGTTAACTCCCCTCTCAAAAATATCTACGGGTTTTTGATTTACTAATAATAAGGGACATATTGCCCGAGACTACCGGTGAAATATAACAACAATGAGAGAAACAATTACCATTGGTGCAGACACAGTGAGACATCATAGATCATATCTCCATTACCAGTCTGGGAATGAAGATTGATTTGACGCGGTTGTCCAGTAGACAATGCCCACTACTATCAGCTACCCATTTCAAAATTCGCGTTCATATTCTCATTTACATCCTTAATAACTTAAACGACGTCACTCACGCATGAGCCTCTTTTCCAATCTTCCCGTTTGCATTTTCTTGCCTATATCAGGCCATCATGCCTCCTAAGTGTGGCCGATAAAATTATCCCGTCTTGTCAGCACAACATCATCATCACTGGTCAACAATCCTAGGATTGGTTTGACGCAGCTCTCCACTCATTGTCAGTTCTCCTATCAGCTAATCTTTTCACTCCTACGTATTTCTTCTCTTTCACATCTCTCTTTACTTATTCCATATATTTTGTTCGGGGTCTTCCTTTTCCATTCTTGCCTTACACTTGTCCTTCGACGATTGTCTTCATCAGGCCATCATGTCTCAAGATGTGGCCTATAAGGTTGTTCCGTCTTCTTATTAAGGTTTTCATGAGGCTTCTCTTCTCCCCTACCCTTCTTAGGACTTCCTCGTTACTAACTCGGTCAATCCATTTGATTTTCATCATTCTTCTGTAGCACCACATTTCAAAGGCCTCTATCCTTGCCTTCTCCGCTGCGGTCATTGTCCATGCCTCACTTCCGTATAGGAGCATATTCCAGATGTAGGTTCTTATAAATTGTTTCTTTACTTCCATATTTAAGTTTCCCGCTGTAACCAGGTCTCTCTTTTGGTGGAATGCTCTCTTCGCCTGGGCTATTCTGCTGATAATTTCTTTCTTGCTTCTCCCGTCACTAGTTATCTTGCTTCCCAAATAACCCATCACTTAATTCACACTTGCTTAATCTTATTCAGCCATCACCATCCTTCTACTACAACACATTTTGGACTGTTCCACTCTTAACTTCTCTGCAGCTGTCAAACACCCAAGTCTCGCTCCTGTTAAGAATCATGCTCCATATGTGGCATTTCATGAATTATTTCCTTATTTCTCTTCCTCTGTTCTTATCTCAGAGTTGATCCTTCTTCAAGTGGAATACCTTCTTCTGCTGTGCTCTTCCACCGAATAACTAGTTGTACCTTCCCCCGTGCAGGTTTTTAGGGATTATAGACTGAAAAAATATTTTCCATCTTCAAGCTTTTGTTTTCCTGATTTTATTTTTTTCTGAGCTCCTCTCTTTTGCTGCATACTAAAATCTTTTTTTATAGTTTTATTGTTTTTTTGTTATAACTTAAGAGTTGGCTAGGTCAAGGGGAAAAACGGAAAAAATGGGTGCACAAAACCCTGAGGTGCATGAAGGTGGAAAGCCATAAAGAAGAATACCAAGGGAAAGATTTCTAATTAGACATGGCTACTGCGTTGAAATTTGATGACCATGTCAAAAAGTGCAGGTCGGAAAATATAGGAAACGTTTCTCGAGGTAAGTCAAGGAGACAGTCTGCTTCCGAGTTTGAAACAAGGGGTAACCTCAGTGGCCAAGACTCGGAAATTTTTTTACTAAATTAGCAATACGACATACGGGCGAGATACTTCTTTTTATTATTCTAGAGTTGGCAGAAAACAAGTAGACGACTTTTGCGCAAGATACTAGCTGACCTACTGGAACTAAAAATGTTTTTCAGCTGTAACAATTTCACACTTGTCACTCTGATGATACAAGTAAGCAGCTAAAATTCAGGGTGAACAAAATACGTAATACACATTCGTTTTATATAATCTCAAAATATTTTATGACCGGTAAAAGTTTTGTTTGATCGAGTAATCAAACCTTTTGATAATATATACATGAAATGTGTTAAGGTAGCCAATGTGATGGCACTCTCCATTGACTAATGTTTACGACCCAACTCACAATGACTATGAAATGGAGCTTGGAGATTACACTGAAATGTTCTTCAGGAGGGAGATGCCACGAGATAGTTCAACAAGTGATGTTAGGCGAGACTAAAGAGAAATTTACGAACTGTAAGTTGCCGGGCGCTCTCGTCCTCATCATCCACTAGAGTATAAGGAAAGTTGCGCAGAAAAAGGGAGAAGTCATATGTCGGAGAAAGCACACTTCATTCTTATTTCAATTGAATAGACACTGCCTGCCCAGCGTACTGTCGTCTCCCTCTGGTAAGCGTTTTTCTGCTATTCTCTCGGGTGCGTCGCAGGCTCACGTTCTTAAGAAAGATCTCTTACCTTACGTGGCCATGCGAGCACTTCCTGTCGGGGTTGGGTGGTGAGGGAATCGTGGGAGCCGAAAGGAATGGAGTTATCTCTGAGTTTGGATGGGAAAGGAAATGAGGTAAGGAAGACGACAGCCGTCTCTTACAGAACAAGAGTTTAATGATATGCATTAAATATTGAGGAAATTATATTGAAAAAAATAATTGGTGCATTAATGCTAATCAACATGTGGATAGAGTGGTGTGGTATGCAGTGCCATAAGGTGTTGAAAAAGGGGGTGAAGTATAGTGGTCACCGGAAAACAGAAAATGCATTGATCTCAAGGGTATTACCGAATATAATACATGGAAATGAAGTGGTGTCACGGATATATATGATATGGCAGCATTTAAATGCACCTCGTAATTGCCCACGATATTTAACCCTTTTACTGCCAGCACATTTCAGGTGGGATGTACGAAGACTGCCAAGGCTATTTTCCGGAATTTGCAACATTTCAGATTTAAAATTTTTTCAGCTAATTAATTTTATTAATACGTCAACATTTTATTCCCAATTCTTAAGATATATTTATATCTTATAACCATAGGTAGATTATGGGGGTTTGCATAAATTACAGCCGTTGAAAAGGCCACAATCTGCCAGGGGCCGGGGCCATTCTGCTCAACCAGCAAGGGCCGATATATCGGCCCTGTAGCAGTAAAAGGGTTAATTTACTCAACCTTTTAGGTTTCATTTCAAAACAATAATTAATATTCTTTTCAAGGCAAAATAAAAAACAAAATTCTATAGAAAAAAATATAGAGGAAAATTACTAACGATTGATTGGTTTTTGTTTTACTTTCAGACATAAACGGTGAAGTCAGGTTCAATAGCAGAATAGCATCGGACTTCATAGCTATTCATCGTACTAATACCAAAGGTCCATTGCTAATGCTTCATAGCTAGGCAACAAGGACCCATTTTTCAAGAAGATTAACGGTTATAGAAAATCTAGCACACAGTGATATATTTTCTACAAGATTAAAAAATACTGCGAGGTGTAATTGCGGGATTGGGGCTCATCAACTTTACTTGAGTATTTTTTCAACATATCGTGCAATCTCATCACTTGACTTCACAGTTCAAAATAATATGGCTGAAACCGGAGACTATTTTGCTATTTGTGGCAATGGCGGCAGGACAGTGAGTTCGATAGGAATGGTAAAGCATAATTCGAAAAAAATTAGGCCTCTTTTAACAAATCCTGCACCATCAAAATCCTCTAATCATTCAAATACATCGATAATCACAAAGTAACTTAATTAATAAAGAAGCACCACCGCAAAAAACAGCAAACACGAGTCGCATTGTATTCATTTTAATGTTCTACTCTAAAGAGAGGGCTTTCATTAGTTGCAAATTATTAACAAAAGCTCCCAAAAACTTTCCGAATAAGGGCTAAATTTACCAAGCGGAGAATAAACACACGGAGATAATTAGCAAAGGATTACAGAAGATTAAAACGCGGCGTGTAATTTTGAAAGGTGGTTGCAATCCGGGAACATTCCATTTCATCCCGTCATATTCCAAAACTTTTCAGAATGCAGTGTGGTGTGCTGAAATTAAAACGTAGTTTTAACTTGATTGCTCTCGAAATTGAAAAATTTCCTTTTTCGAATTTGCTGATGCGTGCTCACACCGTTGACGGATATTAATTAACGATAGCAATTCACAACGACAGTGAGTCAAGGGAGTGCTAAATTCTACGTCGTTACATTAGCGAGAAAGTGAAACGTCCATGATTGTGGACATCCGAGTTTTTTTTTTAATAAGCAATTTTAGAATTAATAGATAGCCAATGACCCATTTCATACCTATATGTTTACGGACTACATGTAAGGATCAGAAGTTCAATTGCGGCATTTTTTTTATTTAAAAAATTATAGAATTACCATCACAGGCGATGAAATCGGCACAAATTAAAATCGGCCGAAGATATCATATTTGTATTCGATAGCTTCACGGATCATTCACAAAGCACGGACAGCATTCCAGCGAAGTAATTAATCGCTTTTAAATTAAAACCACCAGAATGAAATGATGGAACACGGAAACGTTAGGGATTGCAAAAAGCTCAGCATTCCATCGAAAATATTTAGTGTGCGACAGGAGGGGATAAAATGAGGAAATCGGCGTGATTTACTCCAGCAGAGATCGATTCCAAACTACTGAAAGAGGGGCTTAATTTTATGCAAATACCATTTTTGACTACTAATACAAATTCATATGATGAGCTCATCAATCTAAAGACCTTGTCAAATATGATTCGCCACCGATAATTAACCGAGAATTATGGGATGAATATCCATCATGTTTCGCTAAATTTTCATTCAATCGTTGATGAGCGTAAAGCAGTAGGTACTGATTACATTATCCTCATTTAGATATTACGCGCAACGTATCGCCGAATAAAATTCAGTTTCAGAGGAAATTTATCGGAGTACATCAATTATTTAGTAAAAAAACCATTAGAACTCAGTGCATTTGTTTTGTATTCGCAATGAATACATATCATAATAGAAAGGAAAATATGAATTTCACGGCTGAAAAAAAACATTGTTCAATCCTTCAGTACTTCATGTCAATTCGTCATTTAAAGTTTATTACCGTCTATGTAGTACCACAAAAACATTCTCACATAATTCGCGTGATTCGCAAACGAGACCTAGCGGTTAGTGGGCTGCACGAGATTTTAAAACACCAAAAGGTCGGAATTTCGGTTGACCGAATTTTGGTATTACCTGAAAGCCACAATCTGTTGGTACCATTTGGATTAAGCTTTCGTAAGCTTCAGCTTTATGAAAATGCAGTTATTAGGAAAACCCCGTAAAATGTTGTTAATGTTTTTATCGGAAGGAGTGAGGAACGTTAAGTAATTTTTCGGTGAAATTTTTACAAAAACCTTTTTCTAGTATCACAAACATTCTGAGATATAATTTTGCATAGGACCTGAGAACTTCGATATTTGGTATGGTATTTGGAGCATAACAGCTGGAAACGTTAAGGTACTTGTATGCATTATTAATGTAACGAGTAAAAATAACTTAGCTGCAAGTAATTAAGAGAATGCTCAACGGACAGTGCGAGTTGCTAGCTAAAGGCAAGGAAGTCAAAATTCGAAGATATCAGCTATTGTTAAAGATGGCTGGCTGCAAGCTGCCACTGCGAAAAATTTTCTTATTAAATTTCTCGGGGTGAATTTCTCTACATAATGAACTACCCTAGATGATAATAATTTTTGATAGAAACTGTAACATTTGCGAAAATATCATACTCTACCCTTCTTAATAAAAAAATTCGTGGCCTCCAAAGTCTTAACTTCTTGCACTGGGCCTTTGTTCGGCAGTGAGCATGCGAGTGTTCAATGCTTTGTATTCTGGCTCGGCTCGGCTTCGATGTCACATCGACGCCAGCTCTAGACTTATATATTTTTCGGCACTGGGAAGTATACTTTTTTAAGCATATGCGAACCAAAGCTATAACCATTAGATTACCGTTTTCCTTCGGTGTGACTGGGTATATCGTCCGTATCCCTGCGTCTCGGGGAACTGTTTCGCCTGCAAATGTTGCAATGATTTAACGTTGGTGTGGTGGCTGCACTGACAGCTCTGGTTCAATTCCTAGTGGTGGCAGGTATTCTTTGAGGTTTCCACCAATGCCTTGTGCGGAGGATACTTCAGCACTCACAACATTCCATCCTTGGGATGGGATTTCATCATTGGCCCTCTTGGCATCTAATCACTTGTAATTGGCAATATTTTTTCTTTTTTATTGACTAATAATTCCCAGAAACTACTGATATGGACGTTATCTTTTCACGGTGCATAAAGTAAAAACGTTTCTAATTTTTTCTGAATATCAGAAATGAAATGTTGCCCTTGCATAAATAATTTGGTTCATTTTCATAATAGGGTAGTTTCCTTCATCAAAGAAAACGAATGGCATTGATTGCGATTCGTCACCCACCATTAGTGTATTCATAATATACAAATTATTTGGTTTTAGAAATACCGGTTTAGACGATTGGCAATGGTCAATTTTATTCTCATTTGAAAAAGGCCAGATTGACGCCCATGCGATGCCACTCCACGTGACGCCACAGGGACCTAGTTTCTATACGAGTAGATAGGAGTTTACATAGTCTGAGATTACCAATACATGCATGAGTACAGAGCTCAGGGAAACATCTCTTAATAATCACCTATTAAACCTGGCTAAATTCGGAAAGTTTTCTTCGTTTGATAAGGTATTAATAATCCTTATTTAAGCCAAGCGCTACCTGCTAGCAGCCTGCACCGTAGCGGCGCTCATAGCCTCGCACCAAGGTGGCCTTACACGGCGGCAGTCGGAACCAGATTGACATCACACGGACCTTTCCCAGCATTCATACTTAGCCGTCGTGTTTTCGCGTGCTTGAAAATTTTCACTTTTCATATAATCGCGAAAAATAGATATCGTCGTTTAAAATTTAAGAGCGTGAAGTACGTACTGCAGGAGTAATAACCTTATAGGCCACATCTTGAGACATGATGGCCTGATGAAGACAATCGTCGAAGGACAAGTGTAAGGCAAGAATGGAAAAGGAAGACCCCGAACAAAATATATGGAATAAGTAAAGAGAGATGTGAAAGAGAAGAAATACGTAGGAGTGAAAAGATTAGCTGATAGGAGAACTGACAATGAGTGGAGAGCTGCGTCAAACCAATCCTAGGATTGTTGACCAGTGATGATGATGTTGTGCTGACAAGACGGGATAATTTTATCGGCCACACTTAGGAGGCATGATGGCCTGATATAGGCAAGAAAATGCAAACGGGAAGATTGGAAAAGAGGCTCATGCGTGAGTGACGTCGTTTAAGTTATTAAGGATGTAAATGAGAATATGAACGCGAATTTTGAAATGGGTAGCTGATAGTAGTGGGCATTGTCTACTGGACAACCGCGTCAAATCAATCTTCATTCCCAGACTGGTAATGGAGATATGATCTATGATGTCTCACTGTGTCTGCACCAATGGTAATTGTTTCTCTCATTGTTGTTATATTTCACCGGTAGTCTCGGGCAATATGTCCCTTATTATTAGTAAATCAAAAACCCGTAGATATTTTTGAGAGGGGAGTTAACATTTCAGCTTCGTATATCATGACCGGTCGGATTAGAGTGGAATCGATATTAATAGGGTAGTTTCCCTCATCAAAGAAAACGAAAGGCATTGATTACGATTCGTTAGCCACTATTAGTGTATTCATAATATGCAAATTGTCTGGTTTTAGAAATCCCAGTTTAGAGGAATGGCAATGGTCAATTTTAACCTCATTTGAAAAAGGCCAGATTGGCGCCCATGCGATGCCACTTCACGAGACGTCACAGGGACCTAGTTTCAATACGAGTAGATAGGAGTTTTACACCGTCTGAGATTACCAATGCATGCATGAGGCACAGAGCTCAGGGAAACATGTCATAATAATCACCCATTAAAATTGCCTAAGTTCGGAAAGTTTCCTTCGTTTGATAGGGTATAAATAATCCTTATTTAAGCCCAGCGCTACCTCCTAGCGTGGTACTCTGCTACCTGCTAGCAGCCTGCATCGTATCAGCGCTCAAAGCCTTGCCCCAAGGTCATCCCACATGCTGACAGCGGGAACCAGAATGACGTCACACGGCGTTTTCCCAGCATTCATACTTAGCCGTCGCGTTTTCGCGTGCTTGAAAATTTTCACTTTTCATATAATCGCGAAAAATAGATATCGTCGTTTAAAATTTAAGAGAGTGAAGTACGTACTGCAGGAGTAATAATCTTTCGATTTAGGCAATAAAAAAATAATAGGAAACCACCCTATTGTCATTTTTATTTTTCTTTTTTATTGACTAATATTCCCAGAAAATATGGACGTTATCTTTTCACGGTGCATAAAGTGAAACCGTTTCAATTTTTTCTGAATATTATAAATAAAATGTAGCCCTTGCATAAATACAGGGGTTCATTTTCACAATTACTACTTTAAACGAGGTGGAAATTCCTAGGTATTACCTTATATAGATTCAAAGAAGCGATGGGTGAAGAAAACGTGCAGGTCGTGCGGTAGCAAGCCGGCCCTGCTTCTCCCTCTCCTTCTTCCTTCCTCCCCGTCTCTTTGCGCATTAGTGACTTCAACCAGGGGTTGCGAACTTTTTGAAGAATATGTGGTGACGTTGAGGATATGGGGTTTGTTACGGAAAAACGTCGGTCTAAATCGATTTTTCCAGCCATCGATTTGTTATTCTAACGAAAAGTACGACTGTACAACAAACATCGAAATATAAACCAAAATATCGATACATTGAAACAATGGACGCTCTTTTTTTAATTAAAGTTTGTAGTACAAAACATGTTTATAACTCTTTCGAAAAACTAAAAATACACAGTTGAGAGGTAGAAAACAATGCCAAAAAATCCAACCAGAATACATGAAAAAGATTATTTGTAGAACACATTAACAACTGCACGCACTTTTAAGTTTCAAATTCTTTCACATGGGACGGATGACGTTATCAAAGGCCGATAGTGACGCTGCTGAGATCAAACAAAGTGTTCAAGATCGAAGTTGGAAAGACGAATTTGGACGAAAACTCGAAGATCATGGCTCGATCTTTATCTCCTAGATCATTGACCATTGAAATTCGATTTTTGATACAGTTCCGATTAAATTGTGCGTGCAATTGTTAATGTGTGCTACAAATAAATTTTTACCATGTATTCTGATTGGATTTTTTGGTATTTTTTTCTACCACACAAATGTGTATTTGATGAGTTTTTCGAAAGATTTATAAACATATTTTTGTACAAACTGAATTGCTTTTTCAAAAAAGAACGCCTACTTTTTCTACAAACGATATTTTGGTTTAAATTTCGATTTTTGTTACAAATTCGAGCTTTTCATTTGGATAAAAAATCGATTGCTCAAAAAATCGATTCTGTCCGATACTTTTCAATCACAGCTCCCAATTCCTCAAAGTCACCCCTTATTCGTCAAAAAGTTCGCTATCCCTGGTTGATTTTCGGTTTTTTTCAATCACTAAATGGAAGTATACTCTCTCGACTTACGTGCCAAAGCTACCCATTGCTGTTCGCGCTCTCGCAGCTCTAAATGGTGATATAATGGTTCCACATGCCATATATATGCTCGCTACTCCCGACCTCAGCTGTCGGCAGCATCCCCTAAAAACCTATCCACTATTCCACCGCAAAAAAATCGATTGTATTCAAACATAATCGTAAAAAAATTACGTGTTGCTTTTGGTGAAAAATAAAATATTGGATTAAGCTTTCTCGGGTTTCAGCCGGGTGATAGAAACCATCTCTCCAAGTGTCGAAAATTGTCGCAGTGCACTAGGTCCACCGAAACGTCAGATCCTATTCTTTCACCCAGCCGGGAACAGGAGAGAACTTTATCCATCGCATTCGACGGTTGAACTGACGCTAAGTGTGTCTTTGGCGGTGGGAGTTTGAGAGTTGATATCTGAGTTCCTCAAATCGGGGATGAAGCTGCCGTCGCTACGAGGCCTCCCCTACTCTCCTCTCACGCCCCCTGTTTGTCTTTTCGCCTCCGGCGCTACCCCTCCCCCCCAAACGTCTCCCTCTAGTGGCGCCACCCTCTCACTCCCCCTGGCGCCTAAATTACGCGACCGTCCGCTCTCCTTTGATCCCGCCGCCGCACCCAAAAGAGCCCTGCACCGCACTCACCGCACCGTCCTCCGGCACCCAGCCCCCACTTCACAAAAATGCCACCCCCGGGCGCTCCCGTCGACACGAGCGGAGGGGAAGTTGGGAAGAGTGATACGAGGTGGGAGGGGCGGTCCCTGCCGCTTGATTTGACCACCGCCGCCCACCCCCACCCCCGACTACACGGTCAGGGAACGAAGAACGAAGTCAACCTCTCCGCCACGCAACTCTCTTATCCTCCCCTTAGCCTAAAGGAACTGTGATCAATGCGAATATTCACATCATTTTCTTTTGAAAAAAAACCCTGGACCTGAAAACGAACAACTTAGGTTTCCACTTAGCATGCCATTATTAAGTCACAATATTATGTCCTAAACTCATAGGCTGGGGAAGAATAGAATATTAGCCACGAAATACAAACAAGGATTTCAGCCTTGGAGCGTTCAGGCAGTTTAAGAGTTAGTACGTAGATTATAAGAATAAGTGTCAGTGGGGGATGGTAGTTTAAAATTAAGGACAGGAAAGCAGTAGATCATTGCGAAATTTTGTGTGATAGTTTAAGCCAACATGGTATGTCAACCACAAATTGAAATTTCCACACTTTAATGCCACCACCGGCCATGATTTTGACTCGATGTTTCGTTTTCTAGGAGATGAAACAGATACTCTCTCATGCACTTATACCTGAGCCAACGTCCCAAGAGGATATATATGGAAATGGCGTGAGGGGATAAAGATCAAGGTTTTTTCGCCATAGGAACGCTTTACTTTAACAAAGATAAAAATTATGACAAAATAAAACATCACTAAAAATTCCATCCAGGCTAATTCAAAATTTTCCATAAAATCTATTCCATTCCTTTCGTCATCAATGTATCTATGCAAATGTATGAAATGTATCTATGTAAAGTTGGTGAAATGATTGCACAAGCATGTATTAATTGAAAAACAAGATTTTCCGTCATTATGTTTATTCTATGTCACTTAATTTCACTATTCTCCTCCTCTAGACAGTGGAGGAACTTTAATCAATGCGAATATTCACATCATTTGCCTCGGGAAAAATCCCCATGGACCTGAAAACGACCCACCTAGGCTTCCGCATAGCATGTCATTATCAAGGGACAATATTTTGGGTGGCCAATACTCATAGGCAGGGGAAATTTTTGAGAAATAGCTATGAAATTGGAACAAGGCTTTGAGCCTTTGTAACGTCCTGGAATATTAAGATTAAGTACGGAGATAATAAGGTTGACTGTCACAGGGGGATAGTGGTTTAAGACTAAGAGCAGGTAAACGGTATGGGTACATTTGATAATTGCCAAATTTAGTGTGGTATTTAAAGGCTGCAAATGAAGTATATCGTTTATAACCTTCCTCTCCAGAATCGGTGCGGAGAGGTAAACTACGATGTAGCTGCTCCTAAACAATCTTCTCACAGCTGCATATAATTCGATTCTGCTCCGTGAACGGCAGTGACATTCACTTTGTCCTTCATGGCAAAAATATTAATAAAATATAAGTCAAATAGAACCAGCGATCTTCGGATTCCTGAGCTACTGCGCAGAGAAAACTATGTAATTGTCTGTTGAATAATTTTAAACGAATATGAAGGACGAAGGGCATCAATGAATCATTTTAACCGGTTACATCTGTCTGCAATTTGGTTCAGTGCTCTATTTGATTCTTTTGCAGACCCCCACATATTTATCCAGATCAATAATACTATATTGCAATACAATTGGTACCGTATAAGGTATATATTCATTCTTTAAATGTTTACCTTCAATAAAGGAACTCCTGATTTTCAGGCTAAGTAAATAATGTAATTTTTCACATTTCTTTAACTTCAGCCTTCCTTGGAGGAATACGATTCATGAAAAGTTACTTGCATTTTATAATGAACGCATGAAATTCTTTCACGCTTGACGTGGTGGAAATGCGATATGTATGTGATAAAATATAAAAAAACAAACGGTAGTTTCCACTCTTTAATATATATAATTGCATTATCAATCACGGTTTTGACACTTACTGTCATTTACAAGGTCTCTAAAAATGACAGTGTCCAAAACATGGTCGGTACTAGAGTTATATATTTGAGTGAGGTAACTGTCATTTTGTTGTTTAAATTTTAGCATGATTCCATAATGACATTCCATATCACTTTGAATTAGAAGAACACGACGAAAAAAGGACGGTTAAATGACAGAGATGTGCGAGAAGTAAGGAAAAGAACTGGGTGAAATTGACGCATATACGCACTTCTCGGTAATTTGGAAATACCGTTCCCTTAGCTTTGTTTTTAATGACATGTCTAACATTAGATAAATAATTTAATTAGGCAACTTAAATCATGTGTTAAATATGTAAGTATATGATTTAATGAGGAATGTTCACGAATCATAGTACAGGTAAAGCCTAGATTGGCTACATCTTTGTGACCGAACGAAATAATTACTTGGAGCTCCTCTCTTTAATATTTTCCGGGAGAGAATTTCTAATGACCTCTGTGAAATGCTCAAGAATCACTCAGCTGATTTCTCGGACGAAGAATTACTTTTGGCACTACCCAAATCCAGGTACTACTATATACCACAAATAATTTCTCGTTACGGCGTCTAAATTTTTGAATTCACTCCCTCAAGGCTTGCGCGCGAATTCGTGCATTCAAAAATAAATTATACATGATTCTGCACTATGCAGAGAAAAATTGAACTTACTTTGCTAAATAAATCGTAGCCTACACATTAAAATGTTGTAAAATGCAAACAAGAATATTGTAACAAGAGTAGAAGCATTTGAAATGTGAAGCGACCGAAAATGATCAAGATAAAATGGATTGACCGATTAAGTAATGAGGAAGTGCTAAGAAGAGTGGGAAAAGAAATGAGTCCTCTAAAAATATTAAGGAGAAGAAAGGACAACATAGATGGCAACAATATGAGGTATGATGGCCTGATGAAACAATCGTAGAAGGACAGGTGGAAGGGAAGAGGGGCAAGGGACGGCCGCGAATGAATTGCATAGGACAGGTTATAAAGAATGCAAAAGAGAAGATATACGTCGCTATGAAAATGTTAGCGGATAGGAGAGAGAATAAAGAGCTGCGTCAAATTAATCTTAGAATTTTTCACTGATGATGATGACGATATAAAATTTAAGACCTGTTTCTTTGTTAATCTGTTATTATTTTTAATTGTTATATCTATTTTTATTGCTTTTAATGTTTATTTACTGCTATCTTTTGTGCCAATCGCAATTTCTGTTCAATTTACCGTGTACCAAATAAGCTTTTCGGTGAGTTAATTATTGTACATTGTGCATTGCTCCTTGTCTGATGCCCAGACTATAATTAATATGTAAAAATTTTATTCCAAAGGAAACAATCCAAAGGGCTCGACCCCCGCAACCCATTCAAACATCTGGAAGAAATCTTCGCCAACACCAACACAGAGCCCTACGCTCCTCTTTCTGGTGGTCGTATCCCCTCCATCCCTCCGTCCAACTCCACAACAAATCCCCATTTTGCAGAGCCGGCCACACACTCAACCCCCACCCCAAGCTCCGTGAAAACACACTTCTGCTCCCAACTCCGGCATCTGGCGCGCAGGGTGCAGGGTACACCTCGCGCACGCGAGACATCGCCGGATGAAAGGGCCTCTGATGAGCCGAAGTCGTGGGCCGCAAGGGAGGAGGCGGTGGTACCACCAGGGGGTGGCCTTCGCGGGGCGGCGAGGGTGTGGAGGGGTAGTCGTAAGGGGTAAAGGAAGGAGGAATTGTCCCCGCCCGCGGTGAGGCGCATGGATTACGGTCGGCGGGACTTGTTGGGGGGGCCGAGGCGTTTAAAAATGGGCCAATGGAGGAGGCAAGCGGGAAGTTTCGAGGCAAGAGGAGTCAAGGGGTTGGGGGTGGATGCGGTTGAGGAAACTTGCGTCGTGAGATTATTGAGGGTGGAGGCGTCCCAGAAACGCTTTCAAATTGATAATCGCCTGCGATGGAAAAGGGGTGACACGCAACCCCTTCGAAAACACTCATGAGTCAATAATCTTAATCTAAGTTTCTTACGAGATGTCCAACTACTTTCCTCATTATTGTATTTAGCAATACCGGTAATTTAATTTAGAAAATTAAAAATGCAGCAGTTTCTATACACATTTTTTACGCATAATTGAAGGCATAAGAATTATACTTGAAAAAGTAATGAACCCTTATTAATTTAATTTCTCGGTAGTCTCTGTAAATAGCCATAGTAAAAACTTGTTTGATCTTCCACGTACACAATAGGTAAATATTAATTTTTTTCAAAAAATTATCAATCATTAGAAAAAAATTATAAAGAACTGAAAAAACTCATATATTTATAGAAAACTGAGTCCCCAGAGGATGTTTCGGGCATTTGGAATATTTTTAACATTCAAAAAGAAATTTGAACCAATTTTGAAATCGCATGAAAAATACCATAGTTAGGCTTCTTTTATCCCTTAGTGCTTGCAAAGTTTTTCGTTATCTTCACAAATTTTTGTACGAATACTAATGGTGAACGAAATACCTCCTGCGTATCTAATCGCTATGTTGGACTTTTTGATTACTTTATTATCCAATATTGAAAGCAAGAATAATGTAGGATAGCGTAGCGAGCTCTGTGCGACGACGCGCCGTTTGCTGCTCGCCATCGCGCATGCGGTCGAACCTGCTTCGAAGCTATGTCTCGCGTATGTGCTTCAACCAAGTCATTGTCGACTAGTCGCCCTCTCGTTCCGATCGACTGAGCAGCCAACCAGCTCCGGTTGACGAAGTCCGCGTACCAGTCTCATCTACTGTGGAAGCGGCTTGCGAAAATCAACTCTTAAATATTAACCGAAGCCAATTTACATATAATAGTAATCATTATTTGAATTATTCATAGAGAATAAATAGCCAGGAAATCTTTTATTCCTGCAACCAGCAATAAGTTTTTCGGCATTTTAGTAATCCATATATTTATTTAAAGGGATGCATGTGAGATGGACATTTGTACCGTATTGATTTATAGGAAACAAAATGTTTGACACTGAATGACTGATTTGAATCACCAATCTATAATTTCATACATAATACAAGCATGCCTATTAGAGAGACAAATCACCGATGGCGGCACTGAAGGCAGTGACGTAATTTTCCAATATGACCGACGCATCGAGGATAGTGTTGTGATGTTAAAATAGTCGTAATAGGATGATTCCTTGAGCCACTGCGAAAATTAAAGTAGGAAATATCAAGGTAGATTTTTTTTTTGCTTTGAGGATGTATTTCGATACCAGGCTATACTACGGTGTATTCAGTTGGAGTGCAGCTTATAAAAATTCTATAAGATCCATTGTCGTACTGCAAAAAAGGCTTATTAGAGTGATTTTTAAAAAGAGCCGTCTTTAAAGTTCCTTTCCTTTATTTTATAATATAAGTTTGCTTCCCTTGAAACACCTTTTTATGTACAGTCACTTTCAAAAGTTTTAGGACAAAGTTTGTGGCGCCACTTCTGCTTCTCAAGAAAATTTAGTTTCCCTTACTCCATTTGTTTTCCTTGCTCACGCACTGCAAATATTTCGCTTCCATGTGAAGATATATGAACAAAGAGGGAGAAGTTACTTGCTAAATTTATCGTTTTGTTTCGAACTTTGATGGATTTAATGATTGATTTCGTGTGCATACTCTGTGTCCTTGCTCCGGTTTTCACTGCTGGTATGATATTATGTATTACAAAAATTTCAACGTCAGAAGCCGTGGTGGCGTAGTGGAGTTAATGCGACGTCGTCATAGTAAAGGTTGTTGGATCGGTTCCCTTGCTCGGATTCAATGTTTCAACATTTTTTTTCCTTGCAACTCCTTTTGCATTTAATAATGGGTTTCAAATAATTTAAATTCGCTGTAACCGTTACATACTTTTTTTAATGGTAAATGGTAATATACAAGTTAAGAATTGGGCAAAGGTTGACGTATCATTTTTATGGATTGCTAGTACACATTTTGAACGTTAGGGATTTGCAAAAGGGGTAACCGTAACCCGACGGTGAGGGGCGCATTCAAACCCATCGTTGGTATTAACTTAGTGATTTAAGATTGGCGATGAAGGGTCATACATAGCATTTGATTATTGCATTAATTAGTTTAGAAAGCTGTTGATTATTATGATTTTCTGCAATGAGCACCATGCTTTATCACACGTCTCTTGAGACGGGTGATAAAGCACAGTGTTCATCACCACAAACCTCAGTCTAGGGATTCAAAATAGAGCTTCGAAGTTAAACTTTTAAACGCACTATTTATAAATACTCCCTGGGCAAGACCCCTGGTATGGGCTTCCCCAATATTTTTTTATGAGTCGGCACCCCTGCATATATATCATTATTAAAGATGGCGGAAATAAGGAATTCGCCAAAATTTGAATCCTCTTTCAAGTACTGTGTTAAGGCGAACGACAAATAACTTCACTTGCGCGTTCAGAGCACGTTAAAAAAGATAGGGAGTAGAGAAAGCTGGCATCGGCTTTCTCTTGTTCTTAACGAAAGGCGCCAAGGGTCTGAACGTCACATGCGACGGACAGATATTTTGTACTTGCAGTGTTACCTACACACCACACAGGATGGGAACGACATTCAACAGAAAAATGTCCACCACCACCAGATTTTTGAAAAAAGCCCTCGGAGAGAATTACCTATGCACTGTCAAAACGAAAATCTGTCTCCGTGAAATTACCCACTCATGCTATACACTTACCGTAGCAGGCACATAGCGCTAGAGGGTAGTAGAGCTCAATAACCCTCTACAACTCTTAAATAATTTCAAGTTTTTCTAACTTAACTGAGAATCGTTAAACAGATAAACCTTTAAATATTGAAAAATGAAAACTAAAGGAATGAAGTAAATTCTATTACCATGACAAATTATAAAATGAATCCCAGGTAAGTTAAATTTGTGGATATCAATCATCTCTCCCCGAATGATCGAATAAAAATGACTTAAAGTGAAAATAATAATTAAATAAATAATCAAAAATAATTACTTGCGAACCCAAAACTTATGGAAAACTTTAAAATTGTTAATTTGATTGCCGTGTTTTTTTCAGTACATAAGCATAAAAAATAATTGTAAATTTTCGTAACATCTTTTATCGACCAATAAAAGTAGAAAAAATCAAAACATGATACAAAAATGGCAAAGCTTGCAAATTATTCTTCGGAAGGCGTAAGCGTTGGTTTTACCTAATTAATAGCGAGTAATACCGCCATTATTTTCTATGACCGCCTCCAGTCTGGAGCTCATAGAACGAACTAAATTCTCGCACACCTGAGGACGGCGTCCAATCGATTGCCATATTTGGCGCACATGACCAATTTCTTTCTGTGAATTTTCTAATTTTTATGTTTTGACTTATCAAAATTTAGACATCGTGGTTTTATAAAGCAGTTAATAAAGTCCAAATTGTGGCGAGCCATTTATAACTCGGTTTGGTAAAAGTGCACTCCGTAAACGTGCCCCGTATGTAAACGAACCTGAGTGTACACTACACATTTGGGTTTATTCTGCACTAGCACCTTCTGATATACAACAGTTTTTGCTTTGTTATTAGACGCACGAACAAATGAAGCGGATAGTTTACCAACACTGAACATGACACATATAATTGTTCATGAGAAAAACATGGATTTCCTAAATTCAGACTACAAACACTCAACGGTTGACATAGTAATTAGCTAATCATCATCGCGAATGAAACACGAAGCCGAAATTTGAATTTATTTGAACTCATGGGGCATATCAGATGGGATCATGGGAATCCTTGGAATGAGAATATCCTCATCTTTTGGATTGCTGATGTCTTCTGTGGAGTTTAGGGGGGGGGGGAGGTTGAAGGGGTAGGTGGAGGTGAGGGGGAAATGGGGAGGGATTGGCTGGTGGCTAGCAATTAACGACGTTCAGCCCTGGCGGTTTGAACGCTGTTTCCACCCAGGTGTGCTTCGTGAATTTTCTGGTAGTATTTCGATTTAGGAAAGGGAAAAGCACTGCCTGAAGGAACTATTTTATGTTGGAGTACTGGTTCAACGAATGGGGGGGACTTGGTGGAGACGCGATGGTTGTTCATTCGAATGGATACTGCCGTGGTGCATTCTCCAATGTAGTAGGCAGGGCAGAAATTGTAGGATCGTCAGTAGATGGAATTAAAGGAAGTATTTAAAGGAAAAAGGAGAAGAGGAAGATTTGTTGATGACTGGTGGGGAGGTGGAGCGAAACAAGAAGCAGCGCTTGCATCTTGGGTGGTTGCATGTTGAGGGAGAGAGAGAGGCGGGTGGATCGGAATATTTGCGCACGTTGGGTGCCTTTCTGTGGGTGATAGAAGGGCGGGAAGGGAGGAGATTGGAAGTACTTTGGTTTGCACTGATGATGGCGTAGAGGTCTCTTAAGATATTTTTTATTTCTTAGGGCTGTTTAGGCCTTCTTCTAATTCATTGTATAAAATTCTAGATTGTGCATTCGCAATAGGGTATAACATCAACAGGTCTCCATTACCAGCTCGCCGATTACTTGGATGAATCCGTTCTGACAAATTAGTTGGATCTTTGCATTGATTGTAAACTAGAAAACACATTCAACGCAAAACCCAAATGAAGTAGTATGTGATGATTATAAAGGCTATTTGCTGTATGTAAGTCAAGTTGGACGTCATATAATGACACACATATCACCCGTCTCAAGGGATCACACATATCACCCGTTACGGTTACCCCTTTTGCAAATCCCTAACGTTCAAAATGTGTACTAGCAATCCATAAAAATGATACGTCAACCTTTGCCCAATTCTTAACTTGTATATTACCATTTACCATTAAAAAAAGTATGTAACGGTTACAGCGAATTTAAATTATTTGAAACCCATTATTAAATGCAAAAGGAGTTGCAAGGAAAAAAAATGTTGAAACATTGAATCCGAGCAAGGGAACCGATCCAACAACCTTTACTATGACGACGTCGCATTAACTCCACTACGCCACCACGGCTTCTGACGTTGAAATTTTTGTAATACATAATATCATACCAGCAGTGAAAACCGGAGCAAGGACACAGAGTATGCACACGAAATCAATCATTAAATCCATCAAAGTTCGAAACAAAACGATAAATTTAGCAAGTAACTTCTCCCTCTTTGTTCATATATCTTTACATGGAAGCGAAATATTTGCAGTGCGTGAGCAAGGAAAACAAATGGAGTAAGGGAAACTAAATTTTCTTGAGAAGCAGAAGTGGCGCCACACACTTTGTCCTAAAACTTTTGAAAGTGACTGTACAAGGTTTTACGTCGATTTTTCTTGAGAAGTGGAAATACGGGGTTATTATTATACAACCGTCCTCCCTTCACTCTACGAAGATCACGTATTCATTTACCTAGACCTAACCTTACGCTATATAAACGTTGTTTCTTGTTTATTGGCCAAAAGTGTATAATTTATTACCTAATTCATGTCTGAAATCAAAAAATAATAACTCAATTATGAAAAATATACAGTCTTGGTTGTTTACAATGCAAAGTATGGAGGATATTTTTCTTTGATATAATGCCATGTAATACATGTACTCAATTCAAATGCTGTGCCTAAAATGTTTCTATGTTAGCATGGCCTTTTGTAAATGATGGTAGCCATAAAACAGGTTCTCCTTAATGGCTACCTAAAGTTACTCCTTTTTATGTAATCAATTCTATTCTGTACTTTTTTTTATTTTTGGAGTAATAAAAAACAATTTATTATTATTATACCTAAGTGCAACAACAAATAGCAGCAAAGATTCATGAATCAATGAATTACAGCTGACAATGAGATATCCTCTTCTAGGTCATCACGGCGAGTACTCAAAGACTTCCTAGTGACCGTGACTCCCATAAAAAAACACTATTCTTATCAGGATAGAAAAGAAAAGTCGAATACGTTGGTTACCTTACACGCCTTAAACCAACAAACCACCGTAACAGTAAATGATGAATTATTACATGAATGGCAACTAAACGGCATTGTTCACAAATATGAAGGCATAAAATATGTTAACTGCAACGTTTTGATAGCTTATTACCACAAATATATTAATAAAAATCAGAAAACACAAAAATCCCAATGATTTGTCAACGAGAATTCCTCAGGCAAATGCTTGGCATCCTCGGAGCTCTGCTTCCGAATTCGGCCGATAGTTGGCGTATTGCTAGTCTGGATTCTCGAATTACAAACAACACGGAGAGACATCAATACTCAGCAAAAAAAACCAAAACATTTTTAACGAAGCAGTTTCTTTTAAGGATTGAGAACATGACTTCAGGTCCACTTTGATTGTAAAATGACCCATTTCACCTTGAGAAGTAATGAAAAAGATGTCATGCAACACACGGCGTTTGATATATTTTATTGACAACTACTAGGTAGGCGCCGAAGAATAGGAAGGTTTCCTATTATTTTTTTATTGCCTACATCGAAAGATTATTACTCCTGGAGTACGCATTTCACGCTCTTAGATTTTTAAATGACGATATCTATTTTTCGCGATTAAATGAACACTGAAAATTTTCAATCGCGCGAAAACGATACGTACGAATGATGGGAAAAGCCCGTATGACGTCAGTCTGCTTCCCGCTGCCGCATTGTGAGGTGAACTTAGGGCTTTGAGCGTTGGTACGATGCAGGCTGCTAGCAGGTAGCTGAGTACCCTGCCAGCAGGTAGCGCTTGGCTTGAATATGGATTATTACTACCTTATCAAACGAAGGAAACTTTCCGACCTTAGAGAATTTTTATAAGTGATTATTAAGAGATGTTTCCCTGAGCTCTGTGCCTCATGCATGCATTGGTAATCTCAGACGATGTAAAACTCCTATCCACTCTTATAGAAACTAGGTCCCTGTGACGTCACGTGGAGTGGCATCGCATGGGCGCCAATCTGGCCTTTTTCAAATGCAGTTAAAATTGACCGTTGCCATTTGTCTTAACTGTGATTCATAAAACCAAATAATTTGTATATTATGAATACACTAATGGTGGGCAACGAATCGCAATCAATGATTTTCGTTTTCTTTGATGAAGGAAACTACCCTATTAAACTGTTATTTTCGCAACATCACATTAAAAAAATGGATAAATTTTATGTTGGTAATTCTATCAGATATGCCGCTACCTTCAACATAAACCTACGCACTGGTAGTACTATCCTATTGGCCATTACCTGCAAAGCATCAACATATATTATGGAATAAAATATTATCTCAACCCAGTCGATGTCTTCTTATGTCTGAGGTATACATTTCGCAGGGAAAAGGCAATATCTTTCTTTAATGTACTGAAGCCTCCCTTAGGATATCGAGTACCATGTGGCCATCAAAAATATCGTGAGGGAACGAGAAATAGGAGAACTTTTCCAGTTTAATCTGCACGGACACAGGATATAAGGGCTCTATACGCAAAAATAATATAGGCGTCGCAGGCAAGGTGATAGCTGTTTCATGACTTTGCTGGAAAAACAGTCGCATCATTCTTTCAGGCTATCCCAGGAGACGCGAGGGATGATAAATTTTCCAGTTTAATGGCTTCGGAGAAGCAAGCGAAACGCGATTTCGGAATGCAATCGTCTGAAGAATGTGATGCAGCACTATTAACTGCAAAACTCAACTCATACATCTACCTCCTTCGGTGACGATCAACTAATCTCAGTATCGCGCATTACTAGCCCATGGTTGGGAGATACGCTTGGGCAGAAAATTATTAAGTAACCTAATATTTCAAATACCAATGCTTTCACATTCAGAATAAACATAGAGGCCGGATTATTTGCACCATAAATTTTTAGACGAAAAGCTTTCTTGTCACGTAAAATCCCCTACTTATCAGCTATTTTGTTTATGGAAATTATACATGCTGAGTTTCAATGAAAAACGAATATTCCAACACATTTTTCATCAAGACGTCAAAAAGGCTTTTTTAAAGCCGCGAACAAAAGTGAATAATTCTATTGAAACTATATAGCGATGTAAATTAGTTCAAGCAGCCTAATATAGAACTTCAGAATAGCAGGTAAACATAGAAAAAAATATATTCATAAATTAAGTTACTGTAATTTCCCAAATATTCTACCATGTTGCTGTATTGAATATTTTTGCAAAACTAATTTTCCCTTTTTTCTTGTCATGCAATAAAATGATGGCTCAGATATGCTGGCATTTATTTATTTTTCACGGAGCAAAAATCAAACATTTATTTCACGTGTAATCTCCTGTAATACGATTTTAGGTTACAAGGTGTAACCACGACAAGAATAATCATATATCCACCCTAAAAAAATTTAGTACTTGATTTCGATAATTCCGTTAGGCTATAGTTGTGCCATAATCGTATTTAGGATCGAGTGGTATAGGAATAAAACAGCCGCAGCACACGCAAATTTACTAACTTCAACAATTTTGACGCCAATAGTATTAGTATATATATAATGTTATACGAAAAAGATCGGAAGATTTCAAACGAATCAAAATAATTAATAGACTAAAAGGTGCTCATATATTACTCTATATTTAAAGTGAGGGTGGGAACTGCATATAATAATATGAAATAATTTACTGGAGCAAAATTAAAGGAATCTATCCGTGGTCTTAAGTTTTTGAACGGAATTCAATGGCCTGCGAACTACAATCATGCAAATTATAATTTGGCAAAGATGATAAGATTGTACTTTTGAAATGGTATGCCGAGGTACTGCTTATTACACAGCGTCCAAGACCATTTCTCCTCAAAGAATTTTTTTCCAGTACAAATTTCCTCAAAAAATATTTTAGCAGAAATAGGTAGAGAATTCACGGTGAATAAAAGAAAAATATTCTGCCTCAAATTCGGAAAAGATGCGTCTATGCGATGCCTAAGTTGCTGGGAGATGCATTTTCAAAGAACTGTGGCCATCAACAGACCTAATCGATGACTTGTCAGTAAAAAGGCAGGTTTTTCGAAGAGTATACAAGCCGATGTCGTGATGGAAACATGCAGGACAAGTTAAGATAGAAGATCATATAGTTTCGAGAGCGAAGTGCTCAGTGGGAAAGGAAAAGAATGCGTTTTGAAGAATTGACAAGCTCGGGTAAGGAGAGTTACGAATAATATGGCGAGAGATTGGGGAGGTTTTTGTAGATGAGACGAAAAGGGAAGCAAAGCGAAGCATATGGGATGAAAATAATAAAAAGGGAAGGAAGGGAGTGAGAATAGAATGTTGAGGAGGAAGTTGAGGTGGGAAAGAAATATGAAACGACGACAGAGGGGAGGGAGCGAATGAAAAAACGAGGGATGAAAGGAAGCGGGTCGGGTAGACGGATATGGGGTCAAATTCTTTAAGGCGACATGAAATAACATTATGGTAAGCCGTAGCCTAGTAAACAGTACGTGCTGAGATGATACGTAGGGTCCTATGTCTAACAACTAGCCACAATATGACTGCATAGATTCCATTTTAATTTAAAAGCTATAATAAGTAAATATCACTGAATAAACCAAGGCTAATCTTATAATGAGTTAGACTAATGGTATCTTCTAATGGCAAGTGGTACCATGCAAAGGCATACAAGTGGTAGACAGGAGATAGCTCTGACAAATAACATTTGATGCACAATAATGAATTTTCGAAGATTTACATGTTAGCAAGCTTTTTCAGTGAATTTCGCAAGATGAAATATGTCGCTCCATTTAAAATTAACGTAGAAATTTTCCCAATATAATGCCGAAACATGCATATAAAAACAATCAAATTTTATTCTTGAAAAATGAAAGAAGAGTGCTAACGTGTGGTGCATGCAGACCAATTAAAAAATAAATAGAAAAATGACTGGATGCATGAAGTATCCTATCATAGATTTACTGGAGAATTCATGTATTCGTGAGAATTTGAGACACTTTTGGCAAAGATGAAGTATCAAGTAACCAAGAGATAAAAATCAAATCGATATCTTTTTTTTCGTTTTGAAACTGCAAACCCGGCGGATAATCAAGGAACTTCAAGAAAAATGTATTTGCAAAAGATTCTTAGGAAGTCTAGTTCATTTCAAGCAAACACTAAAAATCCCTTCATGTATAACTGTCGCATGGAGTGCCCGATGCATTGCTCAAAACACTCTTCAAATATTATTATTTGCCTGCAAGGAGTTGTAGCAATTTAAAAAAAATCAATATTAGATATACGAGGTGAAGTGAAGTATCACATTATTCCTTTATTTGGCTATAATTTCAATAAAATAGCCTCTCAATTTATTTTTAAATTGCTAATTCAGTGGTGGAATTAGAAATGGTATGACAAAATTTCAACAAGGATAATGAAGGGATGAACATTTGAGAGAGAGCATTACAAAATGGCTCAGTGGATTCTCAAGAATAGAAGTTTAGGAGAACCCGTGTGATCACGATTACTTCGCTGCATCATATAGACGGTGAGGTAAAAAAAATCTCTTCTTGCTGGGAAAATTCAACGATACGTATGAAATATACTGCCATGGCTCAATTGTACTACTCTTATATTTCTGTTGGAAGTAACAGACATAAAACCTCGCCATTTCAATGAGAAAAAGCATTATATAATTTCCTGGGAATTATAAAATTTGAACTTGTTGATTACGGCTCAAGAGTGCGAGGTAAAATAGATTTTAGCAGTTGCAATGATATACGAGGTACGTTTATAACGTTTACTGTGCACGAGGAAGAGATGGTTTCGAGAGGTTCTTCATGCAAAAAGCAGCGAATGCATTTCCTATGCATTTTCTCCCGAAAAATTTCAAAACCTTTCATACGAGGAGATGGAGCGCATTTTGAGCTACCACGAAAAATCATGCTAGATAATCGTAAGAGTACCCAACATTCTAATTTGAATGACATAAATAACATTTAGCTAAAATAATTATGCACGTAAAATGCACTGTTTATGCGGAATTTAAACTTATCACGTAATTATTGTAACTAAAGATTCTAAGAAAGCCTAGTTAGTCATGCCATTACCATGGTTTTTACAACAGCTTAAAATATAAAATACAAGGACGAACCGCAACGAAATTTTAATATTTAGCTCGTGAAATCTAAAAATTATAGCATTTTCCTTACATACAAAGCATTCTCAAAAGTATTACGTCATCTACTCTTCAGCTATCCTTAAGAACAACAAATGATATAGATACATGATTATATGAACAGCAATTGAATCACTTGGCTTTGAGCCGTTCATCTGCGAAATTATATGCCTTCTGAGATATTCACAGTGTCTTTAGTGTCAAGTCCTGCTATACAACTCAAACTCAACACTAATAGTGCAATGAATTTCTGAGAGAAATACGTAATTCTTAAAATGCTATATATGGCATTTGACCCATCTCCAACCAAATTTATAGAAAAATTTTATCTGTCAATGAAGCTTGTAGTAAAATAAGCCACTTCCTCTTTCAAAATACCGAAAATGAAGCAGTGTCATGAAGGATGAGTAATAGGTAATCATAATTGGATAACCATGGAGTATACTATTTAGGTTCCTGACACTTTCATACCCAAGAATCAATTAGTTTTTTAGATCGAATAAAATCAGCAGTAGGTTGAAAATTAAATTATTAGGAACACTAAAGGAAGACTTTTGGGCTATGTCGCCTTGTCAATTCTTGGGTGGCCCCAACGTTTCCCGACCGATGATGGTCGCTTTCTCAAGAGATTCTGAACCTGAAATCCTTGCCAAAGTAAAAGGTTTTAAACAGAGACTCATCAGAGAAGCCATTGAAATATCTAAAGAGGAGAGGAACAAATTCAACAGGGACACCGGCATTAAAATTAGCCGTACTTGGCAACCCGTAATCAGAAATAACAATCAACAACCCACTCCCCCACTCCCCCAACCTCCCACTCCCCTCCCCCCACCACCCGACACACATACCTAAATATAAGAACTTAAATTCCCATCTCTTCAGAATCCCTTGAGAAAGCCACCAGCATTGGTCGGAAAACGTTGGGGCCACCCAAGAATTGACGCGGCGACATAGCCCAAAAGTTTTTATTCATCATGACGAGCACCCACGAAAGTTTTAACGAAGAATTACTTAAGGAAGATTTTTTCAATCTATTTTGGATTTTATTACTTATACTTCGATGAAAATAATTAGGCAAAATGCGATATAAATGCGTTAATCAAACAGTTTACTCAGGAAGATGATCCCACACACGCATGCATACATAGATTTGGTGATTTATGACTGATACTTAAGTTTGAAAAATAAATTAAAGGGAAATATAATTTAAAAAACATCTAATAATAATGCGCAAACACATGCGAAATTATAGATACTGACGAAAATCACTGATGAACCCGTGAAAAAATAGCTGACCGGGCGTTTTCTCCACAGCATTTTTTTTATACCGGTAAGGAATTTGTCGTCGTCTTCAGACACAGGGAGTATGATTAATGATTTGGCTCCACTAATCGTTCTCAATGAATCTCAAAGTAAAACGTGGGAATCCGCATCAGAAGAAGTCTTTTGAATATGGCGGAGTTCCCACCGTCAGGAGCAGGCCAGAAAATGTTTTAATTCCTCGAAAGATTTCAACTTGGGGGAGGAAAGGGAGAGAAAAGCCCGCCTGGCGACTGTTCAAGCGTGAGATAAGAGAGGAGCGATGGAATACTCTCGAGATGAGCGGAAAACTTTTGACGAATGAAACGCGGATGCCTTGAGGGTCGAATGCTGTTCTTTCTCGAAAGAGAGAGAGAGAGTTGAAAAGAAGACCGAGAACTCGGCAGTCGAAGGTGGCGTTTTCATCGCGATATCCCGATGTTTGAGACTTCCATAAAATATGATACATTCCCGAGAGCAGGAGTATAGCTCAGATTTGTTTTGGCTAGACAGCACTGGAAGCCTTTACCGTGCTGAACTAGTTGCGATATCCTCGACATTCATGACTTTCACTGCAGAATTTATTTCCGGGAGTTCCGGGACGAAAAAAATCATTTTATCGTTTATAGGCCGACAAAAGAGGAAGGTTGAAGCAAAAGATGTTTTGAGGAACCTAAAAGACGTTATAAGAAATTATTTGTGACGTAGAAGTTCAAAAATATTTTTGCAAGGATGTACATAATTCCAATTTTACCTTTACGAGAAATTATAAGTCTCATGCAAATATCAATGCATTATCACAAAACACAATTATTGAACGAGGTAAATTTAAAAGGCGCAGTTTGGTGGAAATATGTTACATTTAATATTTTGAAAAGCACTTTTCTCTTTCCACTCCTATTTATTCATTCCAATCCTCACAGGATCAGCCTTGAAAACGGAATGAGGCGAAACCACGGTCGAATGGACTGCATAAATAAGTGTGGAAATAGACAAGGGCTTTTCATTTTGTGAAATAGTTGCAGTTTGGTTTTAAAGGGCACATGTGAACTTAACGTCAAGGGATCGATAAATTATATCTATATACAAAAAACAAGGTCGAAAATCGTGTAAGTAATACCATTTATAACCGCAGAATGATTGTACCAATTTTAATGATATTGGTTTTTTGGATTAGTCCCAGCCTCGGATAACAGAATAAACATTAAAAAATAGTATAAGTTCACGGAAAAAATTAACTTGATCTCAGTTTTTGATTTGTGTTTGTTTTCAGTAGTCGGTAACACTCCAAAAGGTATCAAGTTAGTCAAAACTAAATGATTTATTAGTTTCAAACAATTTAACTATTGAGCTTGGTAAAAATAATAAATAAATTTTTATAGATAAAAAATGTCAAAAATATTAAAACAATATTAAAATCTTTTAGTTATAGCAAAGCCCACCACGATATGAGTCGCCAACAAACGCATAACTACCGTGGGTGTCAACATATCTCCAAGCAATTGTTTATTATCGGTAATGATCGTGTTCCTGTCGACGAATCGAGCAGATTTATTTCAATTTCTCAGACTTTTGCAATTTCTTTTCATCGAAAGATGAGCTCATAACCAAAGTGTACCCGAATATGATCGATAACCACAAAAATAACTAGCGGTTGAGTGAGCGAGGATTTTTAGCGGCTAAGAACGAAGATGTGGATGACTTGAACTTCGTAATTCAGAGTGAAATCGTAGGTAATCTGCATTCACTCAAATTTACAGACTTTGCATAAACGAAGACGAAGTCACCAACCACCCATCTGAATTTTTTAACCACCTGGATGTGCCTGGTTTACAACCGCACAATTTACAGCTGAAGGCTGGCTCGATTTTTATATTGCTTCGAAACCTAAACCAACCAAAACTATGCAATGAAACGCGTTTGGTGATTAAAAAAACTGACAATCAATGTGATTCACGTGACTTTACTCAAAGGAAAATTAAAAAATGAGAAAGTTCTCATTCCGAGGTTTACCATGATCCTGACCGATATGCCCTTTGAGTTCAAACGATTTCTGTTTCCAATAACTGTCGTACTCGCTATGACTATTAAAAAATCACAAGGTGAGTGATTGTGGTCTGAATCTAGAAAATCCATGCTTTCCTTATGGTCATATACATATACGTGGTATGTTCACGCGCTGGTAAACCATCCGTTTTATTTGTTCTTACGTCTGTTAATGATAGAAAACAAAAACTATCATATATCAGGCGGCACTCGACTCAAAAGAACTTTAATTCCGGATGTACATTGTACAGGTTAGACCGGGGCAAGTTTACTCATTGGGCACGTTTACGCAGTGCACTTTTTCGAATCGAGCTATAACTAGTGTTGTACGTATAATGCTACTCCTTCAGGGTTATACTCATGAGATTTTGAGCGTCAGTCAAGCTTGGGTCTAGCGTTGCGTAATCTTGTAAGACGGGGGCAAGTTAACGCAACAGAATAGGACCTAATAACGTTTTTCACGGTTAAAAACACCAATAAGCTAGCATTTGATTGCGTAAAATTTTGACTTAATGAAGTTCGTTATAAGACCACAATGTCAAAATTTTCCTAACAAAGTAACAAATTTTGTAAGGTAAAACATAGAAATTAGAAAATGTATTGAAAAAAGATCGGCGTTACGTGCCCCGATCTACCCTATGTAAATTGCACAAAGAGAATGCCCTTCTAACAAATTATTGTAATATTTAATTTCAAAGTTTAATTAGGTAATATTTTTCTTATTTTCTTTAAATAATTAAAAAATTATTCATTTCAATACTGCCGATCTTGATTAATAAATGGTGTAACTAAACTGTTCATGGTGTTTTAGGCGGTACGAAGTTCACCGGGTCAGGTAGTAAAAGTCTAAATGTATAAAATAACCACGCCAAAATTACCGGAATGGAAATTCCACTGAGAATGGATGATTATGCAATAAAAAAATTTCCTTCGTGCTGAAAATTGTAGTGCAAGCAGTTCCTCTCTAACCTGCGTATTATTCATAAAATTCCAATTTGAAAATTGTCTTTGAATCTTGCGCTCCAAACGACCCATCGCCATGTTGGCTGATCGTGACGTTAGAGTCCAGTAAACAACACGTTTATGTGATAACAGTAGAGAGTAGACTACTTGTCCCAGTTTTATAAAAACCTATGTATCTCTCTGTACAATTTATATTTTTGCATTTTAATTTCATCATCAGTCATGTAAAATATTTATCCTGAATAATTGACAGGTTTAAAGAATGTATGCATTCTGGAAGATGTAGCACAGTCTTGACAAATAGCGCTTATTACTTTTTAATCATCCTTATCTACGGCAATTTCCACACTATCAGAAAATTACTAAATTAATCTACCTTCAGAATGTACCCAGAATGCGTCTTTTCGAATTCGGAGTAAACCATTGCGCAATACACGCCCCTCAAACTATTAAACTATTCACAACTGTTTCCACACACCCTTCAAGTTATGAATCAGTATCATCGTAAATGCTTGTTATCGTCGTTACTGTGTTATTATGACCATGGAACGAGTCTGTTTACTCGCATTCTGGCGTCACAGGGCGTTCTTGTAGCGCAAAAGAATTGAGTAATTTTTGCGAACTTTGAAGCTCTCTAGCAGCAAGAATATTGAGAATTATGAAGTCATATTTCGCATGTGTTAATAAATTTAACTTACTTATCTAGACATGTAAAAAATATTACCTTTTTAATTTTATGAGAGCACCCCATTGTTGTGTCTTTGTTATAAGGATGGAACGGTTCGGTTTATCGATGGCAGAGGACATTGGAAACGGAGGAGAGTAATGTAATCCAGTTCACCTCATTTCCTGTTGGATTGACATCCCTCGGGAGATGAGGATGAGTGAAAAAAGGGATAGGAAGGAATAAGGAGGAGGGTGGACGGGAGGGGGGGTGAGGTACGAGGGGTTAGAAGAGGGTGCGGTCCAAGGATGGATTGAGAGAGAGAGAGAAAAAAAGAGAAGGCTCACAGGAGGGATGGGGTTGAAAACCAAACATGCGCGTCGGGAGAAGTATGGTGCGGTTTTGAGGAGCGGAGAAATAAGAAGGAAAAAAAAGGGATGAATTCCTCCAGAATTCTCCGAGGAAACGTTTCCATTCAGATGTAAAAATGAGGAGGGGTTGGTAGGGCGAAGGGATTTTTAGCGGCGGTGGGTTTTTAAGGCGGGAAACTTGGTCGAACCGCACGATAACGACTGGAAGGGGGCAAAAGAAAGTTTTATGAAAATCCTGCCCGAGACGCCTTGGACGAAAGCGACAGAGGGTGAAAGGGGAGAAAAGGGGGATGATGGATGATGATTGGAGCCGAGGGAGAGGAGAGGGGGGGGGAAGGGGTGATGGAGGTATCGGAGGAAAGCAAGGGGAACGAGTGCTCAAGGAGAGCTCTGGAGATTAAGGGATGGACGATCACAAGGTGGCAATATCTAGGACTAGTCAACAATATATTTTGATATATATTGTTAGCTCATGTCTCGCAGGGGAGTAAATATGAGCATAAGTATACTGTATGATAGCAACAAATGTATTCATATCACATTTAAATTGGTGGTTATTACCGCAAATAACTTAAAATAGGCACTAAAAAAATTAAGATTATAGTATGCAGCGGTATAGAAGGAGTCTATATTACCATTTCAATGAAGCTAAATAAAATTGCGAAGCGAAGCATTGACGCAGCGAGGGGAGTTTTAGGGGGTTAAAACCCCCCAAGAGCTCAGAGAACTTTTTATAAACACTTTTGTCACTAATATTAGGGATGAGTAACAAACAAAACATATTTAACTATTCACACAGCCGCAAAACCCACTATTTTTAACCATTTATCTCAAAAAATATCTGGGGGAGGGCCCCCACACCTCTCGCTTACCTTGGCGAGTTATCTATATCCTACAGAGCCGCCAGTATTAGCTGCGCCTATCCTTAATTCCTAGCTGCGCCGTTGAAGCGAAGGAAGAAATACAGCGGATGATTTACCGACTCGTAAACATACCACATATTATTTACCATGAGAAAATCATGGGTTTTCACTGATACATGAGAACAAACATCACAAAAACTGAAAGACTGACCATGCGATTTGTTAATCGTTATCACGAATGCAACACGAATTGATTATTGAATACGTTTATGCTCAAAAGGGCGTATAAGTTGGGATCATGGAATCTTTGGATTGAGAACTTCCTCATCTTTGAATTTTCCTTTGAGTATAGTGCCGTGAATCACTTTCATTATCAGTTTATTAAATAACCAAACACGTTCCGTTGGATAGTTATGGTTGGTTTAGGTCTCGAAAGATCATGAACACAGAGCCTACCTTTAGCTGTAAATCGTGCCGTGGTAAGCCAGGTGCGTCCAAAGACTTTAAATATTCAGATAGATAGTTGGTGACTTCGTCTTCGTTTATTACAAAGTTAAAAGATTTAAATTCATGCAGAGTACACGGACATTACTGATAATCAACAGCTGCTTGGAGATTTGTTTACACACACGGTAGTTATGTGTTTGTTGACAACTCAATTCGAGATGAGCTTACCTCTAATTCAATTATTTTAATACTATTTTAATATTACTTTAATATTTTTAACACGTTGAACATTTTAATTTGTTTTTAATATTGTTAAAAAGATCAGTCAATACATTAGTAAAACCAAAAAAAATCTTATTTTTTTGACCGTCTTAACAATCAACTCCTAAAAACATATCTCTAAGATAAAGTTGAATTTTTTTGTGAACTCTTCCCATTTTTTTAATTTCCTATATGTTACCCGGGGCTGAGACGAATCCAGAGAGCCTAATGTCACTAAAATCGGTGGAGCCGTTCTCGAGTTATAAGTGTTCTAACTAACACGATTTTCGACTTTCTTTTATATATGTATATATGGATATATGGATATGGATATAGATATAGATTTAACAATCAAGTATGCATGAAAATCCATGCTGTGGATGGAGCCAACCTGCTCAGACGGGACTCGAACCCGTGACATTAGGTTTGATAAGAGAGTACTTCACCCTCCCGCTGCCACCGCGGCCGTTAAGGCTGCTACATTTCATTAAAATACGCCTCGAACTTCTCGCCATTACCGCAGGAAGAAAGATAGGTTTAGGAAGGATAAACTGGCGAAATAAAAATGCACTGTTGGGCTAGCTAAACTATTACCATATTTTTTTCCGAAAAATCCGGGGACGGCATCCCCTTAATCCTCTACTGGCGGCGTGGACTAGTTATTGATGTCGGCGGCGCACCCTCTAGTGACGAAAATAAATCCACGTGATGTTCTTGAGCTTTCTCAAGCAAAATTAAACTAATTAATAGGTTGCCAATGGAAATGAAAAAGCTTTCGACGCCGAATGCTCGTAACTCTGCGTGGAGCTCAGCCTTTATCTATCTGAACAAAAATTCGGCCTCTATCATGGAGTGCTAACAGCATTGATGAGAGTCGTGTAAGACTGTCAGATGATTAATGTAGGTAAAATTTATTGATTACATAAAACTTTAAGGAATAAGCAGTAGATGGCATAAATTCATAAGTTTTGAATGCAGAGAGTAAAAATGGCATAATTTGTAGTAAATAATTATACCGATTACTAATTGATCTGATTTCGACTTTAGCGTTGATAAAACATCGTGACTTCCTCAATTCATTAAAAAATTTAAAACCAGTTTCAGCTACCAGCCATTAACAGGTTCATAAATAAGGGCTTAAATAACTTACTTCGGCTATCAAGGATTTTTTCAGCTGCCAAGTCATATGTACTTGATATTGACTTGATAGGTCGAACCGATCGTAATTTTCAAAAATAAATTTTGGAATTCACGGCTGTTGGGTTGGAAACCCCAAGTGGATAGTCAACCAACCTTTCAAGTCAACCAACCTATGCCCCTTCCCTCCGTCTCACCAGCGCTGTCCTCCAACGGTCGTTTTCTCAATTCTCGATACAACCCCCACTTGGGGTTTCCAGCCCAGCACCTTCCCCTCCCCCTCCTGACACCCACTCCTTCCACTCTCTCCCCCATCACCTTCAAAGAGTATACATGTTTGTTTACCATTCAATTTTTGTACTTGATAATGACCGCTATGGTTCGAAACATGTCGTACGGACAAAATAAATTAGTGGAAATCAACGAAGTCTCCTTTTCATTTTCGAGATTTTCTATGGCTTGTCTAAACCAAAAAGTACGTGTTGTAAACGACCTTTTGTAGCATTGCCTTTCCTCACCTCAACCGTTGTGTTCTCAGATTCAAACCGAACAAGTCAGCTGTTTTTCTATGATAAAGTTATCCAATACTTCGCTTACACCCTTTGCCCAATTAAAAAGCACACCCACCAACCTGCAAATATGGCATAAATATTCTCATATTGTGCGAGTTTTACCTTGACGATGACATAATTTGTGGAAACATTGGACGGTTACTAATAAACATCAGTGGACAAGACTAAGGCTTTCCTGGCATTGCTATTACCAGCATGATATTTTTTTAATTATCCAATTAATTAGATCTTACATGGATTATACTGTGATGAAAGAATTTTAAAGGATTTCATTCCTCATACCAATGAATACGTAGAAACAAACTTTCGCCAATTCTGCTGTTTCGCGTTAAAAATTCAAAGATTTTATATTTAGGACAAAAATATCGGCATGATTGAAGATCAATATGATAAAATTGGACTGAATAATCTGCCTTTTTTGCCGATGTTACAGAAATCGTTTCTATTGATTTTCGATTGAAAGTGGAAGTCTCGCAAATGAGCATCACCAATCTATCAACAATTTTCGAACGATACTCAGAACTGAACGAATTCCTCGAATCAAATTTAGTCCGTAAGGTTTTTTAATATCTAGGAAATAATTTGTGTATTTATTATAAATAATCTATTAATTAACATCAGGCATTCGAAATTCCCGTAGAAATCACTCATCAAATTAATGTTTTACGAGGACGGAGATTGAACAGAATATAAATAATCTATTTGCATATTAATATGATTTATGAATAAACAAATATTTATCACTGGAATCCCAATGAATAAAAATAAATAAACTCATACTACATCATATGATTTCATCAGTAAATAAAGTGAGGATATCATTTCTCATTTTCAAGGTTATTTTGATAATGAAATATGTTTCAATTAATAGAATTTCGGCCGCCAGGTATTCATAATTATAGCACATGATTTTTGACCATCTTTTAGAATAAAACATCGCTTTGATTTTTCAATATTAAATTCAGTGCTAAATAAATTGTATTTGCCTATATTAGGGTTAAATACGGTTTAAAATTGGGTACTGACATCATATTGAAGGACCAACGTATTCGTTTCAACCAAATCTTGTGACATAGGTAATTCTGATTCGAAAAATCGTAGCAAACGTTTGAGGCACAGGAGTTGTTCACATTGTATTCTAATATAGGCAGCGTAAATAAATAAAGCCATAAAGTCAAATGAATCAATCCTTCGGCAGTTTCGGAGGAAAGCGAACTAAAAAAAACCTGCGCGACTAGGGAACAATCCGCGACTTACGAGCAGTTTTGCATTCGAGGAAGTTTTCATGTTCGATCGAGCGCACTGGAAACGGTGACATTTGCATGGCTGAATGCTCGGATGAGCACGGGTGGCGAAAGGCGGGAAGGAAATAAGAAGCGCAAAAAGGTAAACTTTCAAAGGATAGATAAAACAGGAAGGCTCGGTCTTTGAATGAGAGGGAGTCACTGAGTCAGATGCCGACTTCTTTTCTCATACCGAAGGGCATAAAATGGAAGCAGGATATGAGAGTTCTGGACACATGTGTTTCAGGGACGAGAACTAGATAATATCTTTCCAGAACCTCATTCTTTTTTATACCTGCCTGACTTTTTAATGGAAATAATGGTCGTCCTAATTCATGCTTATAAAATCATATCTTCTTGTTCCTTCCAGAATTAGGCTACTAAGCCTGTTCCGGCTCCACATTACCATCTTTTCCTTGATCTCCCTATACTTCTCTTGCCAAATGGTTGATATTTCATTGCTTGTTTTGAAATTCTTTCATTTGGCATTCGAAGTAAATGTTCCTTCCATCTATGTTTGTAGTCTTGTATTTCATCAGTGACTGCCTGAACACCCAGTTCATCTCTTATTTGAGTGTTTTTTATTTTATCCAACCTTGTGTAGCCTTTTACTGACTTAAAAATTTCATTTCCTCTCCAAGGGCTACCACCTTATCGTGGTGGAGAGTTTGGAGTGCCCCGATGACCTGGAGAGCTATGCTGGCGGGAGCGTATGCTCCTGGTAGGGCCACCCAAGCCAGACAGGTCGAAGGGTAGGGGACTGGTCCCACTGTAGCCCACTGGTCCTCCAAGTTGGGGGTTGTGCGACAGGCCGGTAACCTGCCCATGTAAAACCTTCTTTAACTCGTAAGCTTCACAGAGAGCCTCGGAATAGGTTAGGATTCAGTAGACGACGACTAGGCAAAAGTAAGGACATGAAATAATATTTGAGACAATATTTGACGCGTATTGGTGTACTTACATGCCTTACATATTGTTTATAAACAATGTGTAATGGCCAGAATAGTTGCCTCTCAAGCCATTGATCCGGGATTCACTCCCGGCTGACGCACTGTTTTTTAAAGTTAGCATTTTTCAAGGGCATTGTGGGAAGATTTTCGTACGAGAAAGTAAAAGAAAGGCTCTATTTCGCAATCGTCCGAACGCACCTTGAATATGCAGCGAGCGTCTGGAAACCAGTGCAGAAAGACAATCTCGGAGAACTGAATAAAGTACAAAAGAAAGATGCGCGATTCGTTACAGACTGCTCCTGGCGTATAGACAGCGTTACCCAGATGTTAAGCGAATTAGGCTGGGAGCCGCTGGAGACTCGGAGGCTGCGCGCTAGGCTTAGATTACTTTAACAATTGAGAATGGACATCTTTATCAGCAACACGGAGATCATCATATTAGAGCCCCACTTTATTTTTAGGTCTGGCAGAAACGTTAAAGTAAGACATTTTGCCGAACGTATTGATATGTGAATACGTTTCTCCCCCGAACCATTAAGGACTCTTTTAAATACTAACCGTAATTTTTCTGAGAATTATCTTTTTAAACGTAAGCGGCTGGTGTCCTAACACCCCCTGCCACACGCCTTTTTAGGTCGCTTGCGGGGTGGTGTGTAGATTTTAGATTAGATTTAGATTATGTTACCATAATTTACCCATGCATAACAGGAGATTACGGCAACGTGAATTATAAATGAATTTTGAATCCTAAAAAGGTATTGAATCAAACCTCGGAATAACTAAATGAATGTTATGTCAGGAATTTTATGCTAAATAAAAAATACGGGTTGCGTAAATGATATGGGCAAATAAAATTATTCTCCACAATATAGGCACGAATCAAAAATATTCATGTACGTGACCACTGGTCATGAAGGGTAATTTCCTCACCATTGTGCCTATATTCCTAGCTATAAAATGTAGGTTTCTCGGGGAAATACAGAATGGCTGCATTATTCCTCTTAGCAGACGAATATTGCTGAGGAAGGGATAAGCCAAAAAAATCAATTTTATCCTTCTAGCAACACCTGGCGTCCAAATACATGAAAGTAATGCGTCATGCCACATCAGAGGAACACATTAGAAAAGTAGTTATTGTCAAGAGCTCCATTAAATTATTGTTAATAAAGTCGGGCATATTGACATCTAAACAAATATATATATATATATGGAAACATAGATATTTCCCGAAAGGAGGCTTTATGGCTGATATGCTGAAACTATTTGCAGGTGTTCAGCAAATATCTGATCCAGTACCATATCTATGAGGGTCTACGTCTGATGGATTTATCATAAAAAATAGGTTGCAAACAATCCATGCTGTTTTACTCCAAGACCATAAAATTCCATTATCTAAGTTACAAAGAAATTAATTACGAATACCTCAGAATTCAGCGGTTTATATAGAATGGAAATACATAGAAGTGGAAAAATAAACATATTCACTGACAAAATCTCAGTGGACTGAAGTTAAAATAAAAATTATAGAAGATCAAAAGAAGCAATCCGTGGGATACTATTGTTGTTGTAATAGTTGAATTAAAAGAAAAAAAGTCGTAAAATATAAATGCATATAGATAAAGACTTTATTAATGGCCTCTACCTATATAATTACAAAAGAGACACTCCAGAAATTCATGGGATAATAAACATTTAAAAACCAGCAATTGGTGAGCTTGATGTCCATTCATCAAACTACGATAAAATTAAGCGATTAAATGGCAATTATTTCCCCATTGATTGATTCAACCCCAATTTCTCATGCATACGTCCTCTCGTCATGAATGTACAAATAAAATGAAGCATTCAACCCGTTTCGTGCTCATGATGAAAATTCATAATGCTATTAACACAAGAAAAATTCAAAACGGAATCCCCATCATTCCTGACGCATATTGCTGTTGAAATATTCATTGTTTGATTATTCAAATGGTTTTTTGAAATTTAAAACTCAGCACAAGTTATAAAAGGCTTGAACAATGGTGAAAAAGAGCCCTCGCGTTAATTCATAACGACCTTTGCTTCTTCAAAGAAAAATAATTGAACTTTACAAAAGATAATTTGATCTGTGACACGCAATTACATAAATTACTTTTATATGAGGGAAATAGATCACCCAGTTCAGCATAAATTACTTGAATATTCTCAATGACAGCGCGAATGTAATTATTGCGTATTATCAAAGTATATTCATTCAACATGGTGTTCGGCATCAGCTAAGTGGCACGGTTTGTATTTTTTTTAGGCAACGAGAACCTTAAAATCCCAGGATGAATAAAGCTAACGCTATTATTTTTACAAATGAACACTTTTTCTCAGTATGTCCACTTGAAATTATGAGGTTTGCGAAAGCTTCTCTTCATGCGCTAAAACATTCAGTGAAAGGATTTTTTATAGTAGACCTACTGAAATGACAACAGTTTGTCGTTCATTTAAACAAAAAATGCAATCCAATTCCATCCTACCCTATGAAGACTAACGCTAAAGAGCGATGAGCATTACCTAACGCAGAAATATACATTTTTAATATAAAGTCATTCATGAGCTAATGTCTATCTGCTTAAAATTTGAATGGTTTTAATGACTATGTTTTATGTAGGTCGTTTGCTAGGGGTACATATTATTATTTTTAAATCCCGTATATCATCACAAATCATTACACAGTATAAATTCTTTTCTTTGCGCTATTAGTTCAGCAATAACACCCATTTGTTTTAAGTGAAGTATAGCGAAGAGGAGCATATATTTTAAATATTTAAAACTGGGATGAGACAGTGCATTTTAACGACAGCGCGGATGAGTTTAGTGGTTGAGAATTATTAAAAAATGAGAGGTATCTGAGAGGTGTAAGGTAAGAGGTATAATTCAGTAACAATGCAGCCACTGATTATTAATTCATTTTATCAATCATAATATATTTCCTTCCTGAGGGAAGCATTGTAAAGAGAACCGATAATATATCACATAAAAGCATTGCCGGTGAAGCACACTGAAATATAATGCTGAAATATCAATTACGAATTCACCCAGAACTGAAATTAATTTTGCATGATTTATAACTGCAGATTAATCCGCCATTTTAGTACCTTGGGATTTAGCTCAGAGAAAAAAATATGTCGAAATATACGCTCGATGATAAGCTTTTCACATCATTTGCGAAAGTAATCATAAATATTTCGATTGCCATCCTATCCTATAGTTTCTTTTGCTATTGTATACATCCGCGGTTTGCAATCGCCTTTTTTATTGCGTTTGTCATAGAAAATGATTTCATGAATTATATCCGGGATTGTTAACTGCGCCATTAAATCGATTAAAAATTTTACTCACGCTTTATATGGTGATGTTCGCTAATCTCAAAAAAATACCCAACCAAAAGGAATACAATAGAGAATCCTCAAGTCGGTCTCTAAGTGCGTTGCAACGCACCGGGAATTGAAATGGGTTCACAAAAGTCGCCTCTCGCCTCGTCACTGGCGGGCAATGCGATCCGAATTCCACAGACACATCCAAAAATTGGAATTGCACGCCAAAAATTTCATTCGCGATGATTTTATGTGTTCGATTCATAATTTTCCCATCATCATTTTTAACATTATAAGGCAAACATTTAGAAAAAATGGATTTTTCTCGCCTCACCGCTACGCTACGGGATTTTTAGAAAACCAATTGAAGTGCGCCCGAGGTGGTAGTAAAACTGAAGCCTCAAAGGTACGGGGTGGTGTCTCCTCCACGCTATCCCAATGTAACCAACAATAAAGATTTGGAAGCTCCCATATTGAATGATAATAGGGTGGATTTTTTATTGCCTAAATCGAAAGATTATTACTAGATTTAGAGTACGTATTTCACGCTTTTAGATTTTTAAACGACGATATCTATTTTTCGCGATTAAACGAAAAAGGAAAAATTTCAAGCGCGCGAAAACGCGACGGCTAAGTAGGAATGCTGGGAAAACCCCGTGTGACGTCATTCTGGTTCCCGCAGTCGCCGTGTGAGGTGACCTTGGAGCGACGCTTTGAGCGCTGATACGACGCAGGATGCTAGCAGGTAGCTGAGTACCCTGCTAGGTGGTAGCGCTTGGCTTAAATAAGGATTATAAATACCTTATCAAACGAAGGAAACTTTCCGACCATAGGAATTTTTAATACGTCATTATTAAGACATGTTTCCCTGAGCTCTGTACTCATGCATGTATTGGTAATCTCAGACGATGTAAACTCCTATCTACTCGTATAGAAACTAGGTCCCTGTGACGTCACGTGAAGTGGCATCGCATAGGCGTCAATCTGGCCCTTTTTCAAATGCGGTTAAAATTGACCATAGCCATTCGTCTAAATCGGTATTTCTAAACCCAAATAATTTGTATATTATGAATACACTAATGGTGGGTAACGAATCGCAATCAATGCCTTTCGTTTTCTTTGATGAAGGAAACTACCCTATTGTGGCAAATTTAGTCAGTAGTCAGTATATGGTTAGTTCCTTTCCCTGAGTCTCATTGTACTGCAGGATTTCCTTCATCTACATCATGTCCATCGACATTAGGGTGATGAGAAAATACTCAAGTTAAAAACTTCGTGACGCCAATGTGCGGAAAAGTTGCGATACGTTTGTACAACAAAACATATTAAAAATCGAACGTCATCTTCCGATTCCGCAAAGTACCTAAAAATGGCAAAATTAAATGCATTTTTTTTTAACGCTAAGCAAAAAAATGATTTTAATATTTTTTGTTTTTCTTATTATAACGTAGGTATCGCATTTTTTTCGCGCTATAAAATTTGTAACTTGAGTTCTTTCCCACCACCCCATCAACATACTTCCCCCTAAGCCGTCTCAAAAGGTATGTGGCGGGAGGTGTTACGACACCAGCCATTATTAAATAGAAAAAAGGAAATGCTCGAACGAAGTTCCACCTAACATTTATTGAATTCCTGTATTGTGCGGGAGAAAAAAGAATTCCGACACCTATCCGTTTGATAAAATATCTCCCTTCACCCTTTTTAGTCCCACCTTTCTTTAATTTAAAGTTTTTTCGCCAAAACTCATTACACGTGACTCTTTACACTTCGTAACACCGTTAGTATTCAAGGATCTCATTTTATATACTCACAAACATTTTTACACAATTTTTTTAAGTGATGGACAGATATGTACCGCTGGGACTCTAGAGCACTTTTTTCTCTCCCATCTAATATTCCCAAAATAAGATTAACCAGTGATTTTTCTTTTTTTAAACTCTTAATTTGTGAGTTTTTTATTCATAAATCTTATTAGAATACACTTTATGATTTCGACAATTTTTCGTTCAATATAAAATATAGTGATAAACAATAATTTTCCGTTTTTTTAAAGAATTTTCATACAAAATTGAGTACAATTTAGAGTTATTAGCTGTAGTTAGGTATGGTAATCTTGGAAACAATTTCTTGTGGAATTAAGACAAGTATACAACATTTTGTGTGCGGCTTAGATTGTCTTTCATTAAGTCTACCAAGCTCACATCGACCCCTTTCTGCGTCATGAACTGGCCAATGGACTCCTGGGCCTGTCATTCGCACATCTTTAGGCTCGGAATATTTTCCTGTTGCACTTGTATTCTAACCCTTTATCGTTTCCTGCATATATATTTCCTGCATTATATATAGTGGGGCTCTAATGTGATTTTCCCCGTATCTATCTGTAAGATATATATTATCAATGCCTAGCGCTCAGCCTCCGAGTCTCTTGCAGCTCACAGTCTGAGTCGTGGTGGTGTCCGAAGGTTCCACTCAACATTTGAACCCGGGCCCATTACTCTGCTATTATATGCTGCTAGCGTGTGGGACCCTAACGAGGTAGGACTAATAGCTGAAATCAATCGAGTACAGCGCAGGGCGGTCAGATTTGTGAAGGGTTGTTACGACAAAAAGTGCATCGTTTCCAGTATGTTGCACGAGTTAGGGTGGGAATATTTACAGGAGCGTAGATCGAAGCATAGGCTTAACTTTCTTAGGAAATCCGAAGAAGATATTTTCTCATACGACGTGAATCATATCTTTCGTTTACCATCGTACTATAGTAGACGTGATCATGAGAATAAAATAGAAGAAATAGACAGCAAAACAGAGAGATTTAAAATGTCATTCTTCCCTCGTACTATTAAGGATAGCAACTTTTTCTCAATTGATGGGATTAATGGCGTCGCTCGCTAGGATCACTCATTGCACGTTTTTTCACAGTTCTAACCTTGCATGTATTTGCTCTAGGAATTACTAACCATTAGCATGTTTTAATGAATAAGCATGTATATTTTTCTAGTGTGCGTAATCTTTCTATGACCGTGCGGTGTGCATGTGGTGGTCCTCTTGCATGCTGCATGTCGGTGATTTGTCACCCCCTACCAAACACCCTAGAGGTGGCTCGCGGGGTATTATGTAGATGTAGATGTACTCTATCCACTGTACCTTGGTGATAAATAGCAAGAGCAGCCTCTTTTGGATGTCGACCAAACACGTCTCACAGTTTTCCGCAAGCGTGTGTGAACTGGTATTTGCGAGGGAAGAGGGGATCCTCTCCGAAAGAAGTTTCGCGGTCAGTTTGACCTGCATTTCGCCGTGTTGAATGAAGGCTCTGGCTGTGAGAAGCCGCATCACCCCGGGACGATGATCGCCACGACGCACGGGGCTATAGTCGAACGTGCGGCCGCGGTGGATCCGGCGTATTACACTCGAGCCCCTTTTAAAGAGTTTGCGAAGACTTTTTCGCATCCGTGCGGGATGGAAGAGGGCAGTGCAAATCCCATCAGGGAGGCTCGTTTGGAAATTTCGAACGATATTTGCTGTCTCTCTCGCGGGAGGAAGGGAAATTCATGGAGCCGATGAGCTCTTAAAAGGTGCGAAGCGGGAGAAAATAGAAAGATTCCTTTTCTCCACACTGGAAAGATCTCTTTCACGTCATGAATCACGCATTACGGGAGAAAAATCTGCTGCTCTGGTCGATCTTCGTTACGTTGAATGAACGGCTTATGCATGACCATAAATACAACAGAATCACTCCAAAAGAGAAATTGCATACGAAATATGAATAATGGGTTATGTTATGTCTCACCAACCTCATATTCAAACTAACTCATCAGTCATCTGTTTGGCAGTAATAACTTCTTGGCTTCACTTAATCAATGATCAAGTCTATATAATTTGTGAACCCAATTTAAATGATTTATTTATTTTAAAAATATTATGAAAGGAAGCTCAAATTTAGAAAATGCAAAATCAAGTTGAAAAAAATGTGTTTTTTAATACTTCGGAGCCAATACAGGATATCTGGAGAGAAATACCCCAGGCTCGTTCAATTGCATTCGTTGTTATCCATATGTAGATAGCTTACTTTCAATGGCATTAAGATATGCTACCAGAAACAACGCCTACTGGTAGGGATTTCCTTTTTTCCTAGCATTTATCAAAATATTACATCGTGGGAAACCATTTTTTATATATATAAATATTATTAGCCCACTAAAAAAATATATCGAATGTTCAGTTGTACCCTTCTATTTTGGATCTTTTGATACATTGATGCGCACGTATACTTAGGTGTATGGTAATCGGAAGAGCCAACCGACTAACCAAACATCCTTTCAGCCTCGTGGTGTAAGTGTTTTTGGTTCTTCCTTCAGCACGCTGAAGAGGGCTAATTTGTGGCCGAAACACGTATACGTGTGGTTTCCTCATCCCCTCGCCGATCCCCGACGACGCTCTCTTGGAGCAATATTTGTCTCCCTAAATACCGAATCCAACTGTATGAGAGTGAATGTTTAGTGAGTGCTTATTGAGTGCGTGTGTTTCCAAAAATCACTGGCTATCCCTAACAGGCCCATCCTGTGAAGATTCCCGGTTTTTTGTGGAGCGAGAATCCTTAGTGGAGGTCCCCAAAGCCCCCACAAAGGATATTGTTGTGTATGTTTGTTGTGAGTGAATGTGTGTGTGTGTTTTTCGGCTTTCCGGTTGAGAGGCTGGTGTTTGGCCCCTGCGGTGGATTTCTTCCCCCCTCCCGCACACCAACGCAGTAAAATTTTTCGACTTGCAAGGTGGACGAGCAGTGGGAGAATCATACGGCCAATTGTGTATTTCTTTTCTACAATTTCCGAGGCCGTAGAAGCTCAACCCACATTTTTGCAACCAACTAAGGTTATTCACACCATTCTTATGGAAGCGTTTCAGGCGAAGACACGCTAAAACGGGATCTTGAGCCAATCAGAAGGCTGGTATCCTACGCGTCAGTTCGCGTGAGATGCGTTGCCAGAGAAATCTTCTAAAGTTTCGACGCGCGAAACACGTCAAACTCGCCAGCATGGCTGCCTGCGTGAGTCTTGTTTCTTTTGATGAATTCATTACATCAGAAATTAGGAAGAAATATACTTAAATAAACTCGATTGTTTCAGCCTCAATTTTGTGGAAATCCATTGTAAACAATAAAAAGTTATGGCACTTTTTCAGACAATATAATTGAGACGACCAGTTTCGTCGCAGAGGCGACATCTTCAGGTACAGAAATCGTTATTTTTATAGTTATTTTCAACCAACGCAACCCTCCCCTACCAACGCGTAATAGCTACGAAATAAACAACAAAATAACTATAAAAATAACGATTTTTGTACCTGAAGATGTCGCCTCTGCGACGAAACCGGTCGTCTTAAATGAATTGTTTGAAAAAGTACCATAACTTTTTATTGTTTAGAAATATACTTACGTGTACAATTTTAGAGACTACACATACCGGAACATAAATCTCAGGGATAAAGCCTGAAGAAAGATAGGAGAATCTGTTTGAATGGAGGGTAAGGAGAACTTAAATTTCTGACGATTCAAAAATGTGAGTTCTGAATGCTAAAGCTTGAATAGTAACATCATTGTGTTTCGCAACGGAAGGTGTGTCGGCCGGATGCCTCTGCGTGACAAATATCACACTTTATACTTAATGCAAATTAACGTGTGGATGAAGTAATGGGCTCCCAGAGAAAATGAAAGAATCATACTTGTTTGGGCTTCACGATCCATAAAATATAATTACAACACCACAACTATGGAGACAGTGGCGTAGCCAGGGGGACACCCGGGGGGTTCGTACCCCCCCCCCGCCCCCCCACCTCCCGAAATATAAAAATACTATCATTTTCCTTCATAAAAGAAAACAAATTATTGAAAAAATCATGCATTAAAAATATTTCTTTCAAAAATGAAGTTTTTTCGGTTATGAAAAGTGTTGAAATTAGTTTAAAACCCATTGCTTAGTACCCTGGATTTGGACCCCCCAACCCCCGAACGAAATTCCTGGCTACGCCGTTGCGTAGAAGTAATCACGGTCGTCACGATTCATTTGTTTAACTATTATTTCTCTGCTGCAAATACATCTCGGGAGCCTCCTAAGCGCAGGTCCGCCAATGCATAGGTTTGCTTTCACGAGAACAGTTCACGCGGGGAATAACGTGTCTCGCCCCGCTCATGCGCGCCTAACGCATTCATGAAAACGCACCTTAAGGAAGGACGGAGTTTGCCGATCGCGTGGACCTGAATGTCTGCACCTACCAACAGTCACTGCGTAGATGGATCAAAGGCGAACAAAGTTAAGTGTTTGAAGTGCCTCCCATGCAAAATCGGAATTCATAAAAGTTTTTCCTGAATATACACAATAGGGTTGTTTCCTTCATCAAAGAAAACGAAAACCATTGATTGCGTTTCGTTACCGACCATTAGTGTATTCATAATATACAAATTATTTGGTTTTAGAAATACCGATTTAGACGAATGGCAATGGTCAATTTTATCCTCATTTGAAAAAGGCCAGATTGGCGCCCATGAGATTCCACTCCACGTGACGTCACAGGGACCTAGTTTCTTTACGAGTAGATAGGAGTTTTACATCGTCTGAGATTACCAATGCATGCATGAGGCACAGAGCTCAGGGAAACATGTCTTAATAATCACCTATTAAAACTGCCAAAGGTCGGAAAGTTCCCTCGTTTGATAAGGTATTAACAATCATTATTTAAGCCAAGCGCTACCAGCTAGCAGAGTACTCTACTACCTGCTAGCATCCTGCGTCGTATCAGCGCTCAAAGCCTTGCCCCAAGGTCACCTCACTTGCGGCAGCGGGAACCAGAAAGATGTCACACGGAGTTTTCCCAGCATTCCTACTTAGCCGTCGCGTTTTCGTGCGCTTGAAAATTTTCACTTTTCATTTAATCGCGAAAAATAGTCATCGTCATTTAAAAATCTAAAAGCGTGAAATACGTAATCCAGGAATCTTTCAATTTAGGCAATAAAAAAATAATAGGGAACCACCCTATTACCTTTACCACTTATTCTTTATCAGAGCGCGACCCGGGTTTCAAGGAAACATCATCATCTTCAGGCGCTAATCATCGGCTCGCTATGGGCTCACCACTTTCTCCGTTGCTGGCAGATGTTTTAGTTGATAATTTGGAAGGAAATATTTTTAGCTCAGGACATCGCCTACTAAATTCTGTGCTATACTGGTACCGGTACGTTAACGATATTATTGTGCTTTGGAATGAAACTAATTGGCAACTGGATATGTTCTTGAGTTTTTTTAATTATATCCATCCTACAATTTCATTTATCCGTGAAAGATACTCCAACCATTCCTTAAATTATCTGGATCTTACAATCAAACTCGATAAATGCCGGCATTCTTTCTCCATTTTTAGGAAACCCTGCTATACCGATCACGTTATCCCTGCAAGTTCAAGACACCATTACTCACACAAGCTTTTCATTCCATGATTCATCAACCGTTAAGCATACCACTTTCAAAAGAAGAATTCATAGAAGTGCCTACATACTCATTGTAATTGTTTAACACACTCTGGAAGAAGGCAGTGTGTAAGTATAACATTTTATAGATGCTGATAAAATGGTTTAAGCCATCCTCAGTAATGCCGAGTGTCCCTAATCGGTCAAGTGATATGGTCGATTCATACACTCCCCCCTAAGACGCTATGAGTAAAAGTATTTTCCAATCGAAATCGAATTGAAAGTTATTTAAGGAATAAAAATTCAAATTAAAGGTGAAATATGCCGTGATCACCATACTGGATACCTAGCCATCAATTAGCCATTCAAGTAGTAGATCACAACAATGAGTAATTCGTTGAAGATAAAATGTTTGATCGATTTTTTTTCAATGAATAAAATAGCTAGAGGCACAATAGTCTAAGAAATACAGAAGCACTTAAAAGCCTTTGCTCACATCATTAACTACGTTGTGGATAATTTTTGGACGCCCATAATTAATTTACTGTATATGAAATAATTTTCTGCGTGTTATGCTTATTTTATTCCATGAACATTTTACCAGTTTTTAATACTTATGTTGTAGATTTATTGGTCCGTTATAATACATGGTCTTGACAATGTAGTCACCACAGAAAGACTGCCGGTTTCTGTACAGCAAACAACACTACCACAAGTGGCAGCACCGACACATATGTGGCGACATCTATACGACATACATACAACATCTCCCTTCCTTTATAACAAAATAACTTTTAATAAAAATATAATGAACCCAACAACATTCTTGGAAATAATACATAATACATACATATGAGGATTTAAACACAATTAAGGATACTCTGAGTCAGAGTACCTTTTAGGGGGCTTAACAAGTCGACCCGACCTAGACCTGTTAGACTTAGGTGTTGATAATTGTTGGTCATCCTGTCCTTCCCTTGAAACCTGAGAGCTCATTCCTTGAATTGCCTTGGGAGTGGGGGGTTCTGCCAGGTGATTGTAATTTTGCACTGATTGTGGAAATGATTTCGAGCTATTATATTTTAGCCTCAAATGATGGCGGTTTCTGCGATAGATAGTTCCATCAGGTGTCCTAAGGTAATATGACCTGGGGCAGTTTTCTGATACAGCTGTAATGACAGCTGGATGCCAATAATCATTTGGAAATTTTTTGAAGTATATATGATCCCCAGCCTTTAATGTGGGCAATTCTTTTGTTCTCTGATTAGCATAGGTTTTCATGGAAGTTCTTTGCTTTTTAATGCCCCTTTGATATTCTTTAAACGTCACTGTCTTCGGTTGTAAATTTTGGAGAGAAATAGGCAAATTAAATCTTAACTGACGGCCCATTAATAGTTTTGATGGTGAAGGTAAATTGGTTTTAGCAGTGGTCCTATAATGAAGCAAGGCTAGATAAGGATCTTTGCCTTCCTCGTGACTCTTTAATAGGATACTTTTTGCTATTTTAACAAAACTTTCAATTTGGCCATTAGATCTTGGATAGTAAGGACTCGTGGTAACATGCTCTATTTCCCATTCAGAAAGGAATGTTTTAAATTCTGCTGAACTAAACGGAGGGCCATTGTCACTAACCAAATACACTGGGATTCCATGGCGAGCAAAAATTGACTTGAGTTGGGTGACCACTAAGGATGCAGTATATCCTGCTTTTAACAATGCCAACTCAAAGTACTTAGAATAATAATCTCCAATTACTAAGTACGTCAAACCTCTAAAGGACAATAAATCGACTCCAACTCGTTCCCAGGGAAATTTAGAAATTGGGTAATTAACTATTGGTTCATGGGGATTATGACACCGGAATTTTGCACAAATTTCACATTGACTGATTAAATTTTCTAAGTCAGAGTTCATATTTGGCCAGTAAATTATGCCACGAACTAAACTTTTAGTTTTAATTAGCCCTTGATGACCCATGTGGACTTTTTGTAAAATTTCATGGCGTAAGGCAGCATGGACAACAAGACTGGATCCTCTAAAAACTAAGTTACCTGCTACATTTATTTCAGAGCGCATATTCCAGTACGGTTTAGCACACTGTTCCACTTTCATTTTTGAGCTTGGCCAGCCTTCGTAATAATATTTTTTGAGTACTGACAATGTTGGATCATCATTTGTTACAGCAATAAATTCTTCACGTTTTTGCTCAGACATGGCTAGATTATTTAACAACAAATTAATATGGACTTCCACATCCTGTTCAATGTCAGTGACTTCAGTTTCAGGAAGAGGAGCCCTTGACAGTGCATCAGCAATAAACATATATTTACCAGGAACATAAATAACTTTTAAATGATAGGACTGAAGTGCCAACATCATTCTTTGCAGGCGACTAGGTACATCTGCCAATGGTTTTTGAAACAATGTCACCAAAGGTCTATGATCTGTTTCAACATTGACCATATGTCCATAAACAAATTGATGAAACTTCTGACAACCAAACTGAATAGCATACAATTCTTTTTCAATTTGTGCATACCTTTGCTGGCTTTCTGTAAGACTCTTTGAAGCATATGAAACTGGTTGACCCTTTTGCAATAGAACAGCTCCAACAGCAGTGCTAGAAGCATCAACTGACAGTGTGATTGGTAAATTAACATCAAAATGTCTAAGCACTGGAGCAGTAGTTATAATTTTCTTTAATCTATTAAATACACTATCATGATTTGAATCCCAAGTCCAGACAACATCTTTAGCAAGAAGTTTTCTAAGTGTTTCAGATTCTTTTGCCAAATTATTTAAATAGGGACTTAAGTAAGTAACCATACCAAGAAATCTTTTCAATTCTTTAGGGTTCTGTGGTCTAGGCATTTCACATATGGCCCTTACTTTAGAATTATCTGCCCTCATGCCATTCTCATCAAAAATATGACCTAGAAAGTTAATTTCCTTGACTCTGAAATGATATTTTGATTTGTTAAATTTAAGATTAACTTCCTTAGCCCTTTGAAAAACTCTTTGAATTCTTTCAGTATGTATACTTTCATTTTCTGCCCACACCAAAATATCATCTGCATAAACCAAAACACCAGGGATATCAGAAAATATTTCTGTCATGATCCTGCTAAATATTTCTGGTGCAGAATTAAGTCCATATGGCAGCCTCAGAAATTTATACCTGCCAAAGGGGGCTTGAAAAGCACATAAATTAGAGCTTTCTGGTTCCAATGGTATCATCCAAAAGCCTGAATAAGCATCAAGATGAGAAAATACTTTAGCACCTTTGAGTTTATATCTTACTTGTTCAATAGTTGGCAGAGGATAATGAGACCTCATTAATGCCCGATTAAGATTACGAGGATCAAGACAGATCCTCAACTGCCCAGACTTTTTTTCTACTATTACAATTGAGCTTACCCAGGGTGTTGGGTCAGATACCTTTGTTACCACTCCCAGCTTTTCCATTCTCTGTAACTCATCTTTGAGCCTTGAGTATAAAGAAAATGGCACCTTCCTGAGAGGCTCAACCTTGGGTGGTACATCAGAGTGCATATTTAGAGTACATTTGTATGGGAGACATCCCAAACCCTGAAAAAGGTCAGAATATTTAAGCAATAGTGAGTCAAATGTGACACTTCGTACAAATATATTAGAATTAGAGGTCATTAAAACTCTCTTGATTAGTCCCAACTCTTGACATGTTGTGAGCCCTATAACAGAAAAACATGGTTGGTCGGCGACCACAAATTTAATTGACACAACCCTTGCAGGAACAATTACACATTTTAAATTAACTATTCCTCTGACCTTGACCTCACTACCCCCAAATCCACTTATTCTAATTGATGTTTGTACAATATTAGACTCGGCAATATTTAACATTTTAAATGTTTCGTAGGATATGACATTCGCTATGGCACCAGTGTCCAAAATAAATGGAACTTTAATATCATTGATTATTAGTTCTATTTGCCAGGCTGACGATAAAACATTATGACACATCACAGGTTTGTCATCGTTTGACTTTGATTCTTTCTGGCAATTGATGATACCCAAAAACAAAGAATCATTTTGATCGATAGCATCGACCGTCACAGTTTTAATAGTGTCACGAAAAAAACAACATTTTGCATAATGACCCTTTTTAGAGCATACTCGACACTGAACCTGTTCTGCTGGACACTTGTAGCGATGAACTTGACCACACTTGGAGCATTGAGCCTGCCGCGGCGATCTGAGCAGCTACCGCCCGAACGGTTGACGTTGCTGCGCATGCGCGGACGTCTGCGTATTTCCCGTGGACCGTGCCGTTGCTGAACTCTGCGTGGTCGTCCAACGTGATGGTGCACCGGGGCGCGAACGTTGAACAAAGCTTACATCAGCCACTTCCAGTTTTTCCGCATCTCGCTGTGACGACAGAATGACTTTGGCGAGATTAACTGTCTTAGAGAGATCGAGATCTGGCTCTTGCAGTAGCTTCTCTCTAACCACATGATGTCGCCGATTCATATTTAGTATAAATATGTCCTTTACCAGCGACTCTCGCAAATTACTGAACTCGCACGTATGACTCAGATTTTGCAGGTCAGTCAAATATACATCGATATCATCCTGACCTTGTAGTCTTGAAAAAAATTTATATCTTTGCATAGTCAGGTTCTTTTTTGGCAGGAAATGGCTATTAAATTTTCATCAAATTCATCAAAAGTAACTTGTGATCTGTCCACGTTGAAGGAATTAAAAACCTCCAACCCGTAGGGGCCAATGTAGTGGAGTAATAATGCCACCCGTCGTTCTTCCTTTTCTGACACGAGACCACTGGCAATTAGATATATTTCGAAAGTTTGAAACCAGTGTTTCCAATTTACTGCGATATTGCCCTCTGTCTCCATCGGACGCACGTGGCCTGGCATGCCGATTGTAGCCTGTGATCGCGGTTGAACACCCGTATTTGATTCAAGCCGGTCGGATTCGTCGGTTTTAGCCATTTCGACCTACTTTTACTTGAAACATAACAGTCGTAGCACAGAATTAAAGAAACTGGTACTTCGCGACACTTCTGACACCATGTTGTAGATTTATTGGTCCGTTATAATACATGGTCTTGACAATGTAGTCACCACAGAAAGACTGCCGGTTTCTGTACAGCAAACAACACTCTACCACAAGTGGCAGCACCGACACATATGTGGCGACATCTATACGACATACATACAACACCTTAATATTAGTATTTTATTTTATAAAAAACAGGGATGACTTTAACAAAATGAAATTTACTTCTTTACGAGTTTTGGTCAACGGAGGTAGAAAATCCTTCTCATATTCAGAAATACGAAATGAAACGGGAATAAAGATAATATGATCCGATGTTAAAATTTTCAGCTAAAAAGAAAAATTTTTATATCTATTTCTGCCAAGCTTCCTTTTACCAACACCATTGATTGAAACGAATCAAAATAAAGTAAAGGTTAAAATTTGCAAAAACTTTTTTAATCAATTAGAGGTGGATGAGACGAGCCGTAGGCATTATTAACGAGCAGTGAAACACATTTCAAGCAGGATGAAACAACTGGACACTGTTCTATTATACTCTCGAAATATTCCGCCGTTGAAAAAAAGCCTACCTCGAATGAGGGAATGAGAATGCCTAAATATGTAGGCATTAAGTTAGACTTTCTCTTCGACTATATGCCTACCAGAAGATTCAATTCAATTCAGTTAATTTATTATCGTGGGCCATTTGGCCCATGAGATAATTTACAAGTGCACAACAATTCAGTAAAAATCATTTGATAAAGGTTCAAAAATAAACACTACATTAAGACTCAGTAAATGCAAAAAATGGAGAAAAAAAACTAAAAACAAAATATAAATCTATACAAGTATATACACACAATTGCATTCCGAATTCGGATACCCGGGTATCTAGCCACACAACATTTTCAGACATTTTAAATATGTTTGAAACAGTATCACAATTTATTAAAAAATATTCAGGTGTAACAGAAAAACGTAGGACCAATAGAAAATTATATCATGAATACAGGATGTATTCTCCTCTCATCACATCAGTACTCAATCACGTCAGCATGGCTAGTTACTCTGGGAATCGCCATGAACTATCATTAAACAACTTATATACTTTATTCTTAAATACATGTGTTGATGGCAAATGTCTTATTTCTATCGGCAGTGAGTTCAATATTCTAGCCGCTGTAACCATGAATGATTTATTGAGGTGAGATGTTCTATGGTGGGGGTTATGAATATCAAAAGTTTGGTTTCTAGTGGGTATGAAATGAATATTTATTTTCAAAATAATTTTTTTGTACAGATAAGACGGGTTACCAGAAGAAAGTATTTTGTATGTGAGGCAGGTGAGATGATAAAGGCGACGTTGTTTGAATCTCATCCAGTTTAGGCGGGCATACGAACTACTAATTCGATCCCACTTTTTGAGGTAAAAAAAAAACCGTTTTGTTGAGTTGATTGTCACTTGTAATTTGTTGCTGTTTTCCTCATCTATATTTGTAAGCAGGGAAGAGCAGTATTCCAGGTGTGGAATCGCAAGATTTACTTATCGTACAATGAAAGGACACATACTTAGAAGACAGGATTCCATTTTCCCGACACTGGATTTGGTAGTGGCAGTAAAAGTGAGTAATAACTAATGCTTTCTGTACAAATAGCTTCTTAATTTTATTGGCAGGTGTTTTTTATCCTAGTTCTTCGAAATGTAAGGGTCTGGTGAAGATTTTTTAAATCAACTATGAGAGATTGAATCACTCGTTAAAGTTGTGATTATTCTAGAAATATATAATATAGTTTGGATATAGTTTTAAGCTTTGAAACAATTGCACCTTTTCCAACATTTACTTCGAAGACATTTATTTTTAGTGGGCACATCGGGGATGATTGTAATGAAAAAATTGGCTGTCATAATAGAAAATCTGTTTTTTTTAAAGGTTGGTTTCATGTTTCAAGAGAGCTAACTCCACGTGAAATGTCACCTTAAAAACATTCAGATTAGGATATCAAATGAATCAAAAATATTGACTATGATCACTGATTAGAATTAAATATACCGGTTTATAGAGGATTTCTAGAGAGGTGCAAAGTTAAGTCCTACAAAATGGGGAAAATCTCATAACCTGCACAGTTCATTCTACCGAATCTAACTTATCCATAAACATCAATTTCAATGGCTAGATCTATATTTAGAGTGCATGGTCTGGGCCATCGGCGGTTTTGAATTCCTGAAGTATATAATAGTAAGGCCATCATTATGTTTTTAAGTTTCATCCTTTAGAGAAAGATCATACTGGGAAAGCTTACTTAATTGGAAGATATTCTATCCAATGTTACATATAGGTGATAACCCATAGCATACACGTAACTACGAGTTAACTTGTAGGCTTTAAAAATTTCATCTGATCATCGGATCCAGATCGTCACCGTATTCACAGACTACGCTCGTCACGACGATCAAAATTGTTTAAAATGCACTAGGGAAATTGCTAGGGTAGAAAAGTAAGTGGGAAGAAACTGATCAATAAAAAAAGTTTACGTCGGCGCATAAAGAACATGCAGATAGATGATAGTGTGGGTCAAGATGTACGGAAAACGTGGAGTCAAAAGGTTGAAGAAATGGGGTTCTTGAAGATGGCATTTGCTTGTAGGGTGAGGATGGAAACGGCTGAAGCTACGAAGGAGGAGGAAAAGGGAACAAGCATAGGTAAGGGCTTTTTAAAAAGTAAAAGGGTGATGTTCATTTCGATTAATGAATGTTTTTGGTGTGCATAAGCAATTTCAATGCAGTTAATTTTTGAGAAAAGAAGAACTATTATCTGGAGCGTTTTTTTATTCTCTTAACTAGATTAACATGTGCTTAGTAAGTTGCTGGAAATCAATTAAATTGAGAATACATGTTTTTATGAGGTTGAAGTATTGATCACTATCAAGCCTTAAGATCAAATTCCGATAGCAGGTTATTGGCCCAGAACTGCGGAATAAAGTAGTTAAATGCGATAGTTAAAGTTTCAAGGATTTCCGGTAGCATGGATGACGAAAGGTGGAAATTTAAGGTATGATGTAGCTACGAACGAGGAGAAAAAGTAAATTGATGCATGATGGGAAAGCTTTCCCATTAATATTCGTGAATGTCCTTCTGGAATGTCCGGCGTCATAATCAAGCATATTTCTTAATCACTAGAAGTTCTAGATCTTTTGCAGAATTCGTCACTTTTAACATTCCAAGCTGATGCTTCATGAAGATGCAGCCATTTTATAAAACTGTAAGAGGTCATTGGGCAAGGTAGGGGGAACAGTCAATTTTAAAAGAAGAATAATGCGAAAAATACATACCGCAAGGCTAAATTGCTGATCATTTCAATTTTTGAAAGTGATGAGTGAACTTTAATTTTTATTCAAATTTTAACTTAATTACTACTACTAAATCAATAGTAATAAGGTTTCACTTGAAACTCAATAAATTATGTTTAGCCTTGCCTTTTTATCGCACAAATTATAGACACTTGGAATTGATCGCCAGTAAAGATATTTTTGGTGTTTTGAATAGTTTAGGCTCTTTAAGGGTAACGTTTCGATGAGAAACTTCCGCATCATCATAAGGACTGTGACTAATATACTGGCTACATTGGCGTTAAACAGCCTCACTCGGTGCCAAACCCGAGAATATTTTATGTACTTATACACGACGGTGATGCCGCTCCTCCTGCATGGATTTAAATTTAAATTAGAGACCATAAGAGACAGTGAGTGAAAGTCAGGGACAAGAAAGAAGAAGGATAAGGAACAGAAGAAAAAGAAGGAGACGTAAAATGGAGGGTTAAGGAGATAAGGGAGAAGGCTTTTCATAATGTTTAATGGTGGGAGTAAGAGTGGAGTTATTTAGGCTTCAGGACGAGGGGTCAGCCCAGAAAAAAAGGGGAGAAAAACTGCCCCTAAAAGCCAACCACGCGGCACAAATTGGGAGGGAGGATCAGGCAGTTTCAACTACAGGCACTGGATGTTGCTACAGATCAAGTGAAAGGTTACGGCTCGATAAAGATCTGCTCTGCGACGCTTGAGAGAGACTTCAGTTAGTTGCAGGGGATCTAAAACATGAAATACAAAATTATACCTCCGTTTTAAATTTTGGCTGCGTCAAACTTATGGATGTCAGAGTCATAAACCGTCAGTTCACCTCAAGGTAAGAGATCGGTGATTAAAATTTGCATTGTCAACATTAAGGAATAACTTCTTTCCTCAGGTGAACAAAAAAACTGCGTTTCGTAAATGGAAAACAATAATGCCGCGATGGTTTTTGACCGATGATTCCCAAGGGAATAAAAAAGCCCATTGGAATTGCCTTTTTGTCGCAATGGTAACCAATGCCACACAAAAAAATTAAAATAAAAGAAGCTCTACTTTAAATCTCCAAACGAAATAAATTTTAACGGGATAAAGAGTAAATAAATGCATACCAATACAATCATTTTTTTAACAAATTGCGTTTCAATCATAATATGGAATAATTTACATTGAGAGTTTTCCAGGATGTAACACAATTACATATTTCACTTATTGTTTACTGAGCGCGACCCGGGTTTCAATGAATTATCATCATCTTCAGGCGCAAATTATGATTTGTTTATCTTATTATTGTTTCCTAGTCGCTTGATGAATTTTAAATCGGGTGCCAGAATAGGGGGAAAAGGATGGGTAGAGATATTAATTTATAAGAGTACTGTCCTGACTTTCAACAATTTTTAAAATTTCTAACTGCCCTATAGAGTCCAATTCACGGCGGCCATTGCAAATTTTTAAAATTTTCATTTTAAAATCGCTCCTATGGCAGTTGCATATTAAGTGTTTAGCAAAGTTACTTTTTTCATCTTTATTATTTTTGTAAGCACTTAAATGTTCTTTCTTCCTGATTTCAAAACTTCTTCCCATCTGTCCCACGTATACACCATTGCAATCGCTGCATTTCAATGACTCTACACCACATCTATCCAATTGGTCTATCTGATCCTTACATTTAACGATCAGTCAATTTATATTTATAGGGAGGCTACTGCAAACATTTTTATAAGCATTTACGCTCGTTCATATATTATTTTTTCCACCTGTATAATCTCAAGCCCTATCAAACCATGTACTGTTGGGAAGTAAATCAAATTCATGGCTCCAATAGTTTATGATGGTTCACCAAACTAATGTTCTGCTTCTGCTCTTCTATTCTCTATCAACTTTAAATTAAGCGTCGTGTAGCACGAGCAAACCCGCCCCCAGCCAAAGGCTTTGCGGTAGCTTCCAAAATACCATGCAGATGTGCCTATACATCTTGCTGACGCTGCCCTTCCTTATTCATGAGTAAAAGTAACACGGACTGGTTATGATCCATATCTCCAGACACATCATTCTGCTCCTAGTATCACCCCAGTCTACATCCCCATTCAACTGGCACCTGCCTCTCACTGAGATGATAAGGGGCTGAGTAGCTAATGACGTACAGGACCGCAAAACTGGCTTCAAACCCGTCCATACCCGCAGGAGACTCGTAGGAGTTAGGATTAGATTGCTTAGGCTATTAAGAACAGATATATTTCAGAGCGACACGGAGAATAACATCTTAGAATCTCATTATATGTCTAGGTCCAACAGAAGCGATAATTTAAGAGATATATTTTACCGAACGGATAGGTATAAGACATCGTTTTCATCCGGAACAAAAAAGGGCTCCAATAAACTTTACAAGTGCAAGCATATCCTTTTCAATTTTTTTCCTTCCCACATTCTTTTGTTAATGGCTCGCCAAACGCCTATTTATGCGACATGCGTGGTGGAAATGTGATGTAAATGTAACTAGAAAGAAGCAGATATCTGTGCCAATCAAGTTCGTGGACGCTTGCAAGACGCCAGGACTGTTTCGACGGGGATATGAGTAGGTACAGGTAGAGAAGTGGGGTAAAGGGGGCATATGTTTATCTGCCTTGATCAACTACTCAGCCTATCACCTCAAGAGAGAACTCGGGCACGCCCATGACAAGGGTGACTCCAAATGCATGGCGATTGCCCTCGACTTCCTATACCCCCGTTATCATATTTCCCATGCTCATTTCCATATCCATTTCCGGAAAACAAGCGGCTAAGTTGCCTCCTTCACCACTTAAAGGACCATAAGAATCCCCATCGTAGTTAAAAGTTCAGAGTTACTTGAAGTTTTTACAATTATTTTATTTAGACTTCATGATCTGTTTCAGTACTTTTGACTATATATAGGTTATTTTTGTTGAAACCAGTCGTGAGGACTGATTTAAGTATTTGTGCAAAACAATCAGTAAAGTTCCATTAGCCACTGTGTTGCAATTACGGCGGGCAAAATAGCAATTTGCCTCCCTTGGTAATATTCAAATCTCTTCTAGTTTAAACATTTTTGAAGACAAGTAATTTTTTGCTCTCCACTTGTAAAAATTCGTTTATCGTATGCCTAATTACATTGAGAACTTTTGATTATGCTCCCAATTCCACACAGATTCGGGACAACAGTCAACCTGTTTCAACACTCCCGTGATAATACCAAAAGGAAAATGCCAATATTCTGACAGTATTTCCTCTAGATGCCGACGCAAGAGCGTTGAAACCAGTTCAAGTTGTACTGAATATATCTGGGTAGAATATTCAGAGTTTTGAATGTGTATATTTGGCCATTCGCAATGTCCACAAAGTGAACTAGAAAACTATTGAAAATATGCTTACTTCGTAACTTATTAAAATACTTTTCAATAACTCAAAAAATAAATTGCATCCATCAATCATCCATCAGTACTTTATACAAGGTTTTTGTATGAATTGATTGTGAAGTAATATAAATCTAAAATATTTTTGAAAATATGGAGTCTTATGTATTTTTTACCCAATGACACCTAAGCAGCTGACACCCAAGAGGCAGTGACATTTTTCAAATACAGTAGATTCCGGTTAATTGGGACATATCGGGACTAGTGCACTTTGCCCCAATTAAGCGGCTGCCCCAATTAGGCGAACTCTCGTTCATATGGGCATGAAAAACTTTGAAATGGTAGAAAGAAGGCTAAAGAACGTTTATAATGCAACCTAAGTTTATTAAACCATTACTTTGATTAATAAATCAGCGAGTTTAGTTAAATTATTATCATTTTTAAGAATTATAATAATTTAGTTAAAAATATTTTTCACAGCCTCGGGCGCAGCCGAATGCATGTTTTATACTTAATCCTATTAAAGAAAAGTCCTATCCTCTTGCAGATAGTATAATAATAAGAGCTTTCAAAATAGGGAAAAAATAGGAACATTTGTGAAAATAAGAGTAAATAAAGGGGAAAATTAAAAAATAGTAATCTGAAAACAAAAAATTTTAATTTCGTCGCGAGTATAGAGTCTACGTCGCCGACTCGTGGCCCAATAAAGCGGCTTGCTGTCCCAACTAAGCGGAGAATACTCTAAGGTATTCCTCTATTGGGTTCTGTTCTTCAAGATCTGCCCCAATTAAGCGGCTGCCCCAAGTAACCGGTGGACACATTAAGCGGAATCTACTGTACTGCAAAAATTAAAACCATTATAAAAAAGCATTTTCTTCGGGTTATTTTCTCCCTCAGCGTCTGTAACGAGCAAACTTTTGTTTAACCCGCATATGAATTTACGAATTTAGTAGCGTCGTTGGATTTACGGCGCCGCAGCGGCGCCGCGTCATTTTTTGTTATTATCTTTCAAAGTTAGCCTTTATTTACAAGTTTTCTGATTGATAATGGTAAATACATCTGTTATCTTTATTTCTCATTGTGTTTTGCTAGATTCAACCCATTATTATAGAAGTTATAGCAAAAAATATTGAACGCTGCATTCTTTTCCATTTGTTGCTGTAATTCTCTCTATGTCCGTTCCCCTTGTCTGTTATTTTCAAATGAAAGTTTTAATTTCGTCTGCAACGGTTGTTTTAAATATTTTTTCTGTTCTGCGGTGTTGGAAAAACTCCGCTTTTTAATGTTTATATTGTCAATATTTTTATGTATCTAAATACTAAAACTGAGGACCGAATAAAATTCGTTTATGCCCATGTGATATAAGGTTGCTTCACTGCGTCCACCCTTATGCTATATCTTTGCAGTTTATTTAGAAGGCTAAGTCATTAAACGTGAAGGGTGGTGACCCATCGTCTCCTGTTGCACTACCTTGCATAGTTTACGAGGAATTTCAGGGTTCTTGCGATGGCTGTTTGGGCAGTCAATCTTGAAACTAGAACGTATTTCTGACAGCTCGCCACCTGGTAATGATTAAGGGTGTTTCTGAGAAGACTGGCAAGGTTTTTGCCAAACATATTTACTACTAAATACACTAAACTTGAGACTGTGCATGAAACGGATTGAATCAGTATGAGGAAAAAATATCTCTGCCCTTGTTCGGATACTGCTTGAAGTCCCTGAATAGGCAAATTAAAAAAATAGTTTATTAAATTTGGACTGAAAATTCATTTGAAAGGAGAAATCTACTTGGTATCATTACAGCTTTTTTTCTGCACTCCGGTCAATGTCGCAGTTAACAGTGTCAGTCGAATCTTCTGATATTGAGGATACATTGAGGATATAATTTTTGTTAATCGTAGACATTGTTTAATTTTGTTAAAATTGGCTTGACTCTGTTGAAATATTTACATTTCTAAAAAAACAATATCTGAAGGAGTTCAATGCCTCCTAAATTTAACAGGTAAATAAAGGCGGACAGATTTTCCTCTAACTAAATGTTCAGAAGTTGGAAAGGTATTCCGTAGAAGTGCGGACAGCGAGAAGCCATTTCGCATCATTACCAGAAAAGAAACGCTAAATTTATGCATTCATTCCAGTTAGCCGTTAAAAATACGATATCTCATAGATTTTTGGCATGGATGCATTGACCAGGACGGGCGGGTGGTAAACTTTTGATTTCTTTTAATACTTAATAATTTTTCTTTTTAACTTTAATTGCGTAGTTAGGGAATTAGGCATTTTGAAACCACGTTTTGGGGATATGATATAGATGCAAAGGTATACAATTGCCTTCCAGATGCCCCCAGCAATCAAATTTATTCCCTTTTAATTTGCCTGCCACAAATAGTTACGGCTTTCATAATGAACAATAATAAAAAAAGCTAGAGTACTTCAGTCATTTGTGTCACATGGCCATAGATTTAAAAAGGCGAACGCTGCATTAAAAAATTAACATGATCACCAGCAATAATAGCAGGAGGGATATCTACTACAGGCAGAGAAATTCCATCGTGTTCACCGTCGCCTGGTTTGAAATCTGAAAATATCACTGGGGCGTTTCTTTTAATTAAGAGTTGGATAGCGGGGGTTATTTCAAAATAGCTTGATAAATGTTTACGGGTTGAAAGACTTTTATGTTTTAAGGTTGACAAGAATGCAATTGTGGGCATGTTTACAGAGTCATCGCGATAACTGAAAACAGTGCAACTTTGGGTTGCAAGTTAAACTACTAAAATTTAATCCTTAAAACATGGCTCACGTAAATTTTTCCTTTCGCTTTCTTTACGGGGACTTTGCCTCACGGGGTGCCATGACTGCATCGCCCCCAGGGCCCTTGCATTACAACAACAACGTCCCAGGACCTTGGCATATTATTAGACCCGAAACATCTAACAAATAGAATCCTCGAATATGACTGAAACTCATAAACCACATAAAATATTTATGCTTGCCAGCTCTCCTTTTCCTCAGAATGGAGGAGTGCTGAAGAAAAAATAATCTTCAAAATATGAAATTCAAAACCTGTTTTCGCAGGACTTATTGACACTGTGCTTGAATCAATTTCTTTGGAAGACTTGAAAATCATTTATGCAATTAATTATTATGCAATGAATAATTTATATTAGACACTGAAAATACATGAAATGAAACTCATTTATTTTAAGAGAAAATAAATATTTTATGCATAGAGCATGTAAAATAACAATTATGTAAAACCTTGTCAGTGTGCCGTTAGGGAGTAGTTAGGCACTTTGTTAACCTCGTTTCGGAGATAGGATAGAGGGACAAAAATTTCTTTTCGGATGCCCTTTGTCATCAAATTTATTGCTTTTTAATTTGACTGTCAAAAATTTGAACGGCTTCAATAACGAGCGATGAAAAACAAAGCATGAGTAATTTAGTCAATTGCGTCACATGGCCGTACAGCAAACGCTGCATTAAAAAAATTAAGGTGATCAAATAACAGCATGCGGGATATCCATTACAGACAGAGAAATTCTATCGTGTTCACCGTCACCTGGTTTGAAATCTGAGAATATGTCTGGGGTGTTTTTTTTTGTAATCGAACGCAATACAGACTTTGCGGTTTCTGCCATGCATAACCTGTTCAAGAGTTCAATTAGTGGAGGCGTGTTGCGAGGAAAAAAAATCACCAGCAAGCTGGCTGTACGATATAAAAGATTGCAGAACTTCCAATAATTGTGAGGAAAATATTCGACCTAATTTTCGCTCGAATCTCCCTTGACGATACTCCTGTTGTAGGAGGCACAAAAAAAAAGTTTCAAAATATTTTTTGCACAGGAAGGCGGTGTCACTGATTGAACGGTTTGACCTGAATATGTCATCGTATCTATTTTTTACATGGAAAGACACTGCAATTTGAGCCGGTATAATATACATTCGGTCGTTTAAACCAGTATTTTATTTTTAAATTCAATACAAAAAATGCCTTTGGACAAAAAATCGAGTTTAACTACCGCCGCGGCGTTCCTCTGGGTAAAAGGAAACTAAAAGAAAAAAACAACAGCGCTGTCGGCTAGGCCACACAATTATTATTTTTTCACACCGGCATTGGTGATCGGATGAAATCGTGATCTCGTTTTTCTATTATGAATTCAATCACCTTATCTTCAAAATCCTAGACTATTCACATGTGCGCATGGCTATTTCCTTAAAATACTTATCCTCTAAATATTTTTGGCATTTTCATTTAGACCAAATTCCTTAGTTTTCCTTCGCACTTCCATTTAACTCCTATAAATTGTACATATATAAACCCCATGCAACGCATCAATGATGCAATGAATTCTAATTATAAAAGTTTTTTTATGTCCCTGCAATAAAATAAAATCAAAATACCCACATTTTAAATATGCCCATATGTAAATAGATAATGAGGCCATAAATAAATAAGCTCTGGCCTCAATATCCCAAACATGTTGTAATAAGACTTGTTGTAATAAGAAAGATTTTCCCTGTTTCCGCGGTACCTCTGAGCTAGTAAGCTGCCTTGAATACACCTGATCTGATTGATACGGAATTAATCTCCTCGCAAGCAAAACCTTCGAGATTATGAATTGTCCGGAGCATCTGGCAAATGGGTAAACTCACGGCCAATCAGAGCGCAAGATGAAAAATGCCTGTAGTTTAAGAATGGTGCCTTTTCGACCTGAAAATCATCAGTAATTATGGTTCCTGCTGGCATCGGCTATCCCCGTTAAAAATTTCGTGATGTAAGAGGCGGCTGTCGTATTCCTTGCCTCTTTCCTTTCCCATTCAAAGTCAGCGATAACTGCTTCCCTTTCGGTTCCCAAACTACCCAACCCCTTCGGCCAAAGGAAGTGCTTACACGTAAGGTAAGACATGCTATGAACGTGATCATGCCATGCACCCGATCCAATAACGGAATCGCTGGCGAGAGAAGGATGAGGGCTCCTTGGGGCAGTAGGCGTGTGTATTAAGGACGAATAAAGTGTGATTGTTCCGACATTTGATTCTCCCATATTCTGTGCAACTTTCCTTATATTCCTGCGGACTGTGAGGACGAGAGAGCCCGGCGACTTGCACTGAAAGAATGTTCTTCGACCCGTATATAATGCATGCTATCTTTAAGTCTTAATTTATTATTACATCTACATCGACATAATACCCTGCGAGCCACCTCTAGGGTGTTTGGCAAGGGGTGATCAACCACCAGCATGCAGTATCCAATAGGATTCCCACATGCACACCACGCCGTCCAAAAACGTTACGCATACTTAAAAATTATACTACCACATGCTGTTAGAAATAATAATAAAATTCGCAAACGTGCATTAAAGTACACATACAGGCAAATAAGTATAGGCTACATTACAAATTCATCTAATCTATTTATGAGTTCTAACGCTGCCATTATAATCTCTTATTGATCGTGGAAAAAAAGACATTCTGAATCTGTCTGTACTGCAGTCTATTTCTCTTATTTTATTGATATGATCTGATCTACTGTAGTATGCTGGTGTTTGTAAGACATTGTTAACTTCGTCAGAGAAGACACTGCATGTTTTAAGCCTTGATAAATCAGAATTTTTCAAATGATTACTTTATCTTAGCTAGAATAATTGGATAATGAGCCTGAAAGAACTCTCAATATTCCCAAAATCTGAGGTAAAAGTCCACATTCAGCCTCAAAAAAATATTAGAAATTCGATATCGTCCGGTCGTGAGGTACGAGACGCTAGCTGCTCCCTATTTTTAGTGATCAATGCGGCGTGGGCGAGGAGTCATTTAGCCTCGGCGTGGGCAGTGTGTCGGCTTCTGGTCGCCGCCGACCACCGTTTAGGGGTCACGGCGTCACTGACGAAGCCTCCATCCGCGCCATTATCGCATCGTCATCCGCCCGGCTTTCTGCGGCGGCGTGCCCGCTTCTTAATGGCACGCAATTAAGCACTCTCGGGCGGGCCTCTCATGTCGCCCGCCGTGTTCTCTCTCTCTCTGTCCACCTTTCGTGGAATTAAGGGAAACGGCCAAAATGGCGGAACACGAGGGGAAAATGGAACGGCTGGAGAAAGAAGACACGGGTCCAGTAAACCCTCGTGGTGGGCGTGCCCGCGGTAAATTGCCGTATACTTAAGTTTCTAAGCTTTCGGTTTGGAGGCGTTCGTATTTACTATCTTTGCACTAAAGTACTCAATTTTTAATATGAGAGGCAGTGTACTCGGCACGAATATTACAATAGAGGATCCTCAAGTCGGCCTATAAATGTGCTGTCAACCACCGCGCATTTATGGGTTTACAAAAGTCGCCACTCGAGTCGTGGATGGACAAAATGATCCAAGTTTCACGGGGAAATAAGGTACCTACATTAGGAGTGTTAATCGGATTTCATACACAAGGTGATGTGATGTATGAAATTCATTACTTTATCATACTATTCCTTGTAATTACAAACATTCTTATGCAAAATATTAGAAAAAAGTGGATCGCATTCCACCCATCACCGCGCCGTGGGCATTTTTGAAAGCCGATTAAAATGCGACCGAAGTGGAAACAGGAATCAGCCTACTTTGGTGTGGAATTGGGCCCCCTCTATGCAGTCCCCTAGGTACTCGGTAGCCGGATCAGTTATCCACTGAACGTATCAGGAGCCATTTGGCGTGCAAGCAAGTTTTCTGTGTCATCAAAATCTACATCTACATAATACCCTGCGAGCCACCTCTGGGGTGTTAGGCAGGGGGTGACAAATCACCAACATGCAGCATTTAAGAGGACCGCCACATGCACACCACACGGTCATTGAAATATTACGCACACTAGAAAAATATACATGCTTATTCATAAAAAATTGCTAATGGTTAGTAATTCCTAGAGCAAATACATGCAAGGCTAAAACTATGAAAAAACCTGCAATGGCTGATCCTAGCGAGCGACGCCATTAATCCTATCAATTGAGACAACGTTGCTATCCTTAATTGTACGAGGGAAGAATGAAATTTTAAATCTCTCTGTTTTGCAGTCTATTTATTTTATTTATTTTCATGATCACGTTTACTATAGTATGATGGTAAACGAAGGATATGATTCACGTCGTCTGAGAAAATATTTTCTTCGAATTTCCTAAGTAAGTAAGGCCTATACTTCGATCTACGCTCCTGTAAAATGTAGAATATGATGCATTTAACTTGTGAATTAATGATAGGATAATGTGATGATGGGATAAAATTGCAAATATGATGTGATAAGATAACACTAGGAGGTCAAAAGCAGTGTACACTTACGGTATCGTCGCCGAGAGAGGATAATTCAGAAGGGGATAGAGACAGGACCTAAACATGAGCCAAGATGATTAGGAACGTACTGATAGTGTAAAAATAATGAAATATTTAACTGCAGCTCATTAATTAGCCTTTTTTCACCTCAAAATACCTCCTAATTAACAATAGCGGATTACTTTGCATTTGAAGTAAAAATTGCCGCAGTGCAACCAGTCGTTGAAGTGAATTTTTCGTGCCCTTTTGGAGATGCTAGGTGCTATTTCAATCATCAAGAAAAGTTGAAAGAACGATCTTACAACTTTATGAAACATTCACTAAGTAAGTTTTCTTGTAAATTACACCATTGTGAAATTAAAAACACCAAAGGATGAAGTTCGCCATGAAAAAATATTTGACTCAGCCGGGATTCGAAGCCGGATCTCCCGATTGCCGGTCAGGTGTGTTAGCCAGTTACACCTCCAAGCCATTTTCCCAAATCGAACTTTGGGATGGGTTTTACCGAACAAGATGTTGACGTCACAAGTCCACACTGTGGCACATGTGGCGAGGGTCGTGCTTACTAAGCCACTGTCGGGGTGAAAAACCCTTATTTTGCCGCTGGTCTGCGACGACGAATTTCAAAGCACTGCAGGAACAAGTGACTTTGTGCGCAGTCACGCGCACGGGTGCAAAGTTAAATACACCAAAGGATGAAGTTCGCAATTAAAAAAATATTTGGCTTAGCCGGGATTCGAAGCCGGATCTTCCGATTGCCGTATTCAAGTATTAAGTGTAGAAAGATTGTGAAAGATGGTGACAAGATAGACGATGACGAAAAGATGCGAAAACTCACACACATGGAATCGAACAATTAGCAGCCAACACCAGCAGTATAAAAGAGAAGAGATTATGCAAATATCGTTTCGGCATGATGCGATGCTATGGCACTTCAAAACGCGATTAAAGCAAGGAATTTAAACGGTTTATCTCAGGATTAATTCAATCCGCGCGATGTTTTTCGTTTTGTTTGAACAATTTTCAAGCGGACTGATTAAACCCCAGTTTTCCCTTAAGCAGTTTGCATGAACCAAAGGATAGGGGCGAAAATGGATCGCGAAATTCTCTGGTAAAAAATTCCATATCAGATTCAAATAGAGTGAAGATATTTTGCATTTACTGAATTACGCGGATGCGGTGGGAGGTATGCGTACTACATATTAAGATTACACCTAACCTTTTTCATTTATAGGTACGCTTGAACTAAATATAAGAAAGGGTAGACGGAATACTCATATAACATTCACTCAAAGAAATGTACTCGAAATTTAAAAAAAAACGGGGCAGTCGTGGGACTCGCCGACAGAAGTGAAAACTGAAATAATTATTATCCATTTATTCTTTATATAGATTTAATATTACTAAAGATCTAATTTTTCCAGTAATACTCCTTTTTCAACAAAAATTGAAATTATATTTTTCAGCAAATTGTTTATTATTAAATATATATTAAAAATTCGATGTACATGAATAGAAAGTAACATCATTTATATATTAAAATATAATATTCTTTTTATTTCTTTTATTTTATATGCTTTAAACCTATAATTGTTCACTATGCATAATAAAGAAACTGCCGTAAATTGTACTGACCTGTATTTTTATAGCGTGTACAGTGTACAGTACAATACAGTGTACACTGTACAGTACAGTGTACACTGTACAGTACAGTGTACACTGTACACTCTTCCACACGTTCATCCAAGAGCTCTTTATATTTAATGAACTTATACAATATACACTATAGATTTTTATTTCCAATTTTAATATTTTTAAAACAAAAAGACTTTAAAGGTCTATATATTAAAAATATATTAACAAAGTGTGTATATATTAATCTCTATTAAAAGTCAACAAAATAATACGCATTGTATAGAAAAAGTACACATGTACAGTATAGAACTAGAAGCAGACAGATGCCAGTATTCAGTATGTAAAAGTATAGCGGTGACGCAACCTATACCATTGTATACACTATACACACTATGCATATATATATCTCGCTGTAGCGATCGCGGTGTCGGGTCGGTGACGCTCACGCGAATTCTATGCTTTTTCCCCATTCCGCAAAAGTGCTTAACGCCGCTAAAGAAGTTTTCATAAAAAAAAAAAAATGAAAGCTATTTATTAAGTGGAGGTCCAACACTTTAAACCATCTATGTTAATTTCTCATTATAACTAGTTCTTTACACGAAAAGAGGAATGTTTTATGCGTGCCCCAGTTTTACCTAAGAACAATTTTACTCTTATTTGAGTTATACATTTTCAAGCTGTCAAGAGTGGAAAACATTCAAGAATTGAGTGCTGAAAGATGCATGAAAAAATTTTCTGCGAGTAAAAGTTGAAAATTGAGTCTCAGTACTTTCTCAGAATCTCCTACTTATTTGTTTATTTATTTATCAAATTTTCCACATGCAGCATAGTTTGCCATTTTATAGTGGCACAGTATAACAAACTTAAAAAGTACAAACACAATCAAACATAATAAATTTAAATAAATAACAATACATTGAAAGTAAACTTATTGACCTTGAGAGTTTCTATTAAGGTAGGAAAGAGCGCGGTTTGTAAAGGTGTGGTTTGGAAAGGAGAACGGGCCAATGTGATCTGGAAGGGACTTATGAGGGAAGAGAGGCGGGAGAGGATGGAACGATTGGTTAGTGACAATCTAGGAATGGGCATACGGAGGAGCGAATGCGTTCGAGTGGGTCTGCATGGAACTTTAAAAGTTAGATCTGAAAATATAGCTGAAAGTTATATCTGAAAAAAAGCAAATGGTGACGAAAGCATCATGTATGTACTCTGATGATTTTAATATGATAGGGTTAATTTTTAAAGAGTAGTACGTACTCGATAATACCATAATACGACTGGCCAAGGGGGAGGTATGCTTAACGCCCCTCACTGCCTCGTCTGGGACCTACTTGCCGTGGACAGAGCGCAAGGGGTGAAATGAGTGGGAATGATGGGCAAGGCAAAGACGACTCGGTTCGTACTAAGCAGGTTCTCTCCCTTGCGATCCACCGTCCGCCTAATTCCAGCTAATAATTGGTGGGAAGACGTCGGCTAACCGCGACGAGTTCGCACGGACGGACACGGATTAAAAGCATGCGACGGCTGTTTACGACGGCGTGACACACGATACTGCCGTCGCTTGCGTGAAACAAAACTATATGAACACGGTCTTGTGGTGGCGGCAAACTCCTGTCTCATGGGAATGATTCATGCATTCATCGGTGAGGAAGGCTGGCTTGAAGCTCGCCGGCAATGCAATTGTGTGACCGAGCAGCATAGGTTGGACTATTTGGAGGAGTGTGGGAAGATTACCTTGGATATTTCCCGCCATGGTTAATTGTTGCAATCACATTCATAATTATTTTATTTTTACGATAATTATATCTTATTTTCCAATAGTTGTCAAGAAATCTTATCTTAGAAACGTAGTGATATTTGTTAACATTTTACCCGGTAAAATAATTTACGGGTGAACCAGGTAACGAACACCAAATTGAGTTATTTTTTTTAAGTTTTAGTACCACTAATTCAAAATAATGACGTAAATTTCTCACAATAACCACTTTTTCAAACGCAAATAGGAAGGATTCAGAGAGTGCCCCAGTTTTACCTGATACAATTATACTCTCCTTTGAATATTAAATGTGCTAGCAGTCAAAAATGAGTAATTAGCAAACACCTAATCGGCGAAGGTAAACCTAATTCATTAACTTATTATAATGCGAAAGGGAGCTCCGCGATTCGTAAAAAACTGTTACGGGCGTACCGAAAGCCGTATATAGATGTTAAACGAATCGGGCTAGGAGCCGCTAGAGACTCGGAGGCTGCGCGCTAGGTTCAGATTGCTTGAAGAATTGTGATAGATATCTTTAAGAGCAACACGGAGAACATCACATCAGAGATCCACAATATTTATAAATACGACAGAAAAGTTAAATTAAGAGAGATATTTTGCCTAACGGATTTGGACAATAAAGTAATTAAATAATGGGATAGTTTCCTTCATCAAATAAAACCAAAGGCATTGATTGCGATTCGTTACCCACCATTAGTGTATTCAGAATATACAAATTATTTGGTTTTAGAAATACCAATTTAGACGAATGGCAATGGTCAATTTTATACTCATTTGAAAAAGACCAGATTGGCGCCCATGCGATGCTACTTCACGTGACGTCACAAGGACCTAGTTTCTATACGATTAGATAGGAGTTTTACCTTGTCTGAGATTACCAATGCATGCATGAGGCACAGAGCTCAGGGAAACATGTCTTAATAATGACCTATTCAAACTGGCTAACGCTGGAAAGTTATCTTCGATTGATAAGGTATTAATAATCCTTATTTAAGCCAAGCGCTACCAGGGTACTGTGCTACCTGCTAGCATTCTGCGTCGTATAAGCGCTCAGAGCCTTGCCCCAAGGTCACCTCACTTGCGGCAGCGGGAACCAGAACGATGTCACACGGGATTTATCCTGCATTCATACTTAGCCGTCGCGTTTTCGCGCGCTTGAAATTTTTCACTTTTCGTTTAATCGCAAAAAATAGATATCGTGCTTTAAAAATCGAAGAACGTGAATTCCAGGAGTAATAATCTTTCGATTTAGGCAGTAAAAAAATAATAGGAAACACCCTATTTCCAAGTGGAACTTCTTATACGCATTTCCTTTGTAGTTGCTAACGAAGTTCAAGCATTACTATACAAGCTATACATCAATTTAGGCTGCTTTCGAGGAACTTTTTAGATGCTGATATAAGTAGTGCATGGACTGTAATAGTAGTTTTACGAATTTGCCAGTATCCTGTTTCTATTTTACACCACACTCGGAAGGTATCTCGATAGAAATATCCTAGATACGCCGTTGGCTCCATCATCGTTTCGTGTGAATTTCTTGTGTTTTTTTTATTAACACTCTCACTCTGATTATATAATTACTGCTATATTCACACTCAAAACGGAAATCCTTCAATTAAAGTCAACTTTCAGCCAACATAATTATGTTTTAGCATACATATTTCTAGCTCAAACTATTAATACCTTGCCTAAACCTTTACCACAACAGTTGTTATCATGCTGACTTTGTAATGGGGAACTTGCATGAATTTTTTTTATTTCACAGGCGGACATAAAATTATTTTCTGAATACAACAAAGAAAACCGCATGTATATCTTAGTTTTCCTTCGCGAGATATTCAATGATAAATATAACGAATTTTAAAGCGCGGGAAAAACTCCCTCACCCCCCAAGCCACTGCCGAAGAAGCCTCGATGACGTCAAAGGTGCCTAAACATCACGTGAAGCTATTGTTGTGATTGTTTGTAATAGTTGCCAGCAGTTGTGAGAGCTTCGTTTGTTAGACGTGTTGATTATTTTCTATTTAAAGATAAATATCCGAAGAAAGAGGTTTGGAAGCCCTCATATTTTGCATTATTTATAATATTAATATCTGAGTAAGGGCATAAAATATAAAACTGGAGTGGTCAAACCAAAAATTTTACAATACCTAAATAACATCGTTGTAGGAGTCTGAGCCACGGCCGTTGGAAGAGGGATACGTTAATTGTAAGTTGATGTTATCGACGGCATATCATTCATTTAAGTATGTAATTAGAACGATTTTGATGTTTACTAATGTCCGCTATGCTTTTATATACAATAACTTCATCCGTTTATTCGTAGGTACCGGAGAATATGTCGTTTAGGACTGTCTGTGCTTGTATTATGGGGTGAGTTCCAGTCAATGCAACTTTTGCTCGCTGATTGAAGACATCTAGGAACATCTTTGTGCCAAAATAGTGTTATTTTCAGCGTGACATCTCCCGTTAAGCTACTGATAATAATCACAGTGCCAGTGGTTGTAATGCACAAAGTTTGACAAGGTTGAAAAATATCGGCCAAGAGTTATCAGTGTTCCATCGTGATTTAATTGTGAAAAGTGCCATTACGCTATCGATAAATGTCTAACAGTAGTGTAAAAATTGTCAGTGGCGTGTTAGCCTCCGTTGTTCACCGTAGATATGAAATTTCACGATCAAGCTATTGAAATAAAAACTGTGTGTGAAGTTTGTTATTCCATTATTTCAACGAATAGTAGTGAGAAAAGTCACCTGTGTCACTTGTGTGGGCTAATTTAAGGGTTTAAATCGGTGAATAAATAGTTGTTTCCACCATAACGAGCTCTGTTTTTGTAAGTTGTACGTGATGAATATAAGAATGTGACAGTGACTTCCAGTTTTTGATAAGAGTATTTGCCTATTTTCCACCATATTTTTATGGTATATGCTAGTATATTGTTTATGGATTTACCTATATTATTGAATTAGGTTGTGGCTTGTGTGTGTTGGCAGGGGAACCGATTCGCGATCTCACATGTGGATTGTGTGCAGACTGTTTTGCTGTGAATTCGTACCGTAGGACGGATAGAACTACCTTCTCCTCTAATTCGGCGCTGCCAAATTCAACAGCACAGCTTACTCTAATGTCGACAGCACAGCTTACGATCGTTATCCTCTAGTATTACAAGTTTCATTTACATCTCGATTTGCCGCCGACGTATAGAAATAATTTGTCTTAGCAAATTCTATGAGGGTCGTGGCATCAATTTTTGGTGTCCTAAAAAAAAGCTGGTGTCCTAACACCCCATGCCACACGCCTTTTAGGCGGCTTGCGGGGTATTATGTAGATGTAGATGAATATCAGGTGTACTATTCGAACGAGTGGCAACGTTATCATCCATTTTTCTGATAACTAAAACATACGAAGTGAAACGCTTGTACTTCATCATCCCGATGTCGCATTATTAATATCCCAAGTAATAATCGTGGCACAATAGTAATAGTAAAACTTGCCCAAGAATAGCAGAACAAAATAAAGTGACGATGAGCGGCTAAATACTCCCTCAAAACAAATTTTACATCATGCGCTCAGCGTATTTCCCAACTCCCTACGGTTGTTTAGGCACCTATGACGTCACGCCTGGCCTCGGCAACGCTCGGGTGTCTTCGCGCAGTGGTCGGCTCAGAGAAATTTTTATCGATTTTTAATGCAATTTTTTTATTTCTTTTCATGTTGAATGGAGAAACTGATGGTATTTTTGCTAGCTAATATATCCATTTTACTCATTCAAAATAGTTTTTAGAGCAATCTATGACCCATGCAAGTTCCTCATTACTTGGCATTAACAGAATAATCGCCGGTCTCCGTGGTGATGGGTTAAAGTCCTCAACTGTGACCCAAAAGTCGAGGGTTCGAGTCCCGCCAGGGTAGGTCGCACCTTTCCCCGACATATATGTTCATTATAGGCCATCGTTGTAGACTGTTAGAATCCCCTGATGTAAAGGACTCCAATTTACTGTTTTAAAATAAAAAAAACATTTCCCCACTAGAGGCTTTCCCTGTCATGGCTGCCCCGCACGTCAGTTCTTTCGCCTCTAATAAATTCATAAACAGCCTGGTCGTTAAGTTGACAACGGCAGAAAATTGGAAGAAGACTCTCGCATTTACGGTGCAAGCGCCACCGGGCAAGTTAATGGAGTGTCAAGCAACGCGATATGAGGAAGGCTTTATAGAGTGAGAGGAGATATACGCAAAAATTTTACGGTGACACATCATGGAAGAACATGAGAATGCGATACGACTTTTTTAATGAACCGTGTCATCAATTGATAAGCCTATACATGTGACCTAAAAGTATTCGACATATTCTAAAAATATTAAGTAAATTGCGACCAGAGATTTTTTGATTAGGTATAAAATGTCCATCAACAAAACATTTCCAAAGACTACTAATCTAACAACAAAAAATTAATAGCCTAAGGCTCTAGTAACATAAAACAGCTGAAAATATTCACCAACCTGAATAATAAAAAAGGTTAAACATGGTCGTCGTTGCTAAACGCAATGGTAGTGTATGCCATGTCTTCCAAATTTAGGAATCAAAATACATAACCGATATATATTTTTGCCCATGCATTTCATGAGGAGAATAAATTACCTCATGAAATGCAAGTGTGGTAGATTTTTAAAATCAGTTGACTCACATGAGACGAATACAATCAATGGTGTGCCAGAATGTCGAATGCTTGTATTATCATTGGGGCTAAGTCTGTGGGGTCTCTTGTGCTTCAGAGAAAAAAGAGACTTCCCCTCACTGCAGATATTTCTCTTCATTTCACGTAGCAAGTATTTTGCCCGCATGAAAATTTATATCATTCGAAAATCATAAACTGAGCCATTACCGCATCATAGCGTACTTGCCTGTATCTTTTACATTAACGTTGGTTTAAATGAATTATTCACATGCATTTATTATGTGTTGACCATTGGAGGTTACGGCTGATTTGTATTTTACTCATATTAAGACTTAAGTTCCAATAATAATAGTGATCTATATAATAAAACGAGTAAATCTGTATTTTATAATAAAGGTAATTGTTTCGTGCGATCATAATATCGATATTGAATTGAATTCATCATTAAATATTGCCAGAACTAGTGTAAATTAAGGCAAAACCCCAACTGATCCACTCATGGATTAGATAAATTGGCCAGGCAGTGAATACATGTTAGTGAATTTGTGAAATTATAATACCTATCCATGAAAAAATGCGGAGCAAGTATGAAAAACGGTCGAATGGAGAGGGCTTCTAGCCATTCAAACATGAACTTTCATTCAATCGTAAAATCCATAATAAATCACAATGATATTTTGAAAACTTTTAAAGATTTTTTTTATTTAAGAAGACTAAATTATAAAATACGTAAAATTTAAAAGAATTTAATATATCGAATCATGAACTCAAAAGTTGTTTAGGAATCTCTCAAAGTTCAGCGTTACTCTACAAGTAAGGGTAAAATAATGCCACTGAAATGCTCTAAAGATAAAAAAAGAGATCTAAGCGAAAGAAAATTGATGGCATAGTGCATGCAAGCACGGAAAGGTGTCTCAATCCAAAATGATAGATAGAGGGAGCCAACGACTCAGCCTTCATTAGTGATTACAGCTCCATTTGTGGACCGAATGGTGGGAATCCACTGCCACTAAATCCCTTTGGGCTTTCGATGAGTGACACTTACGGATTTAATTTATACAAGCCCCGCTAAAAGCTAGCGGAAAGTCCATGAGTTATGGCAGAAAAGTGTTTTGAGTGTTCGGGAAGTGACATTGCGGTCGCTACACTTTGACACATCATCGATCTGAGACATCTCCCTACATTACTACTGCTAGCGACGACAGACGAAAGAATAGCAGTCCTGCAAATGCGAGTAAAGCTCCCGATCTTAATCAAGCGACTAATTAACTATAGAGCTGCACTCTAAGCTTCAAATCCCTCGCATTCATTACTTGGAGCACTACAGTGACTGCATCGCGGAGAGGATTTTGAGGGATGAGGTAAAAAAGATAAGTGAATCGTGACGAACTAGAAACAGCCAACAGTATCGACCATTTCCAAACAAACCCGACAATGTCTGTTTTTTAGGTTCCCAATGCAGATAATAGAATTTTAAAAATGAACTAAAACAGTGCGTGAGGTTACTCGTTCAATGCATGTTGGTGCGACTTTAATTTTTTCCAATTATATTATATTTTGACTTGTAACATCAGGTCGTTCCTTTTTGCACGGGCCATATCTCAAGCAACCCAGGCTTTCAAATATTTTTAGTCCATTTATTTTAATTATCAGCATGAGTTACCATACGAGGTAGAAAAAAATTTAAATCACTAATAATTCAGGGAAAATTTACTTTGCATGTGAAGTCAGCTACCATGGTATGACGTGGACATCAATTTAGGTGGGAAAAGTTTCTTTAAAAAAATGGATAGACATGCCTTCAAAGTGATTTATGTGAATGAAAAAGTTGAACTAATATTACACAACACCAAATTATGAAGTCATCAGATATTATTCATCATCATCGCCATTAGTCAATAATCCCAAGATTGGTTTGGTGCAGCTCTCCATTTCTCTTCCCTATCCACAAGCCTTTTTATAGCGACGTAATATTATCCACAACGCGCACTTATTTTTTCAGACCGAAAAGTTAATTTCCTCATCTAAAGAAATGATATCACTTGCAATGATAATTAATCGATGGTTATAAAAGAGAACTCAATATAAACCATGAAAGAGAACTTTAAATCTAATGAATTAGTGGGTGTCTGCGCATCTATATTAATAAGCGTAATCTGGAGAATATAGAATAATGAAAGCCGGTCCCGAACGCAATTAAGATTTGCAAAAGTTTATGGAAATTCCGTCAACTCACAGCTTTTTTTCATGTATCATGAAATGTAAGGAACACGAAAAAACAATGCAATAAGGAGACATACTCTCTCGCAATATATCTCATTTTCATGTGTCCATGGTCCCCTAGCTTCCATCTGATGTTCGCCTATTTTGCGCACTCCTTAATATATCAATACTCTAATGGGTACAATTTATTACTACAATTTTATGACTAATCAATTGGAAATAGAGATCTTGGAGATATCAAGGATCTCCGATTCACTTATGAAAAAATATGAACTCATTTTGTCAAGGTTACATTTCGACGACTTACATTCCTCCACACTGCTAAGGATACATTTAAGACCACAGCCTGCATCTCATGGATTAGAATACGTTGTGAGTCAATCGTACGCTCTTCTTGTTAAACCGTTTTTACACGTCTTTTAACAAAGAAATACACTTTATCAATTATGAAAAATAATGCACTCAACGTAAGAGAGAGAATCAAATGTCATTTTCGGGAAACTTTCAAAGTGGCACATTTTAAACAACCGAAATGGATGATGGAAATAGTGAGTAAACATATCGGTGCATGTATGAACTCTTGTGGCAAAATCATTGCGTTCAAAGAAAGACTTGGTTACCTTGGCGTAGTACCTACTAAAAGAAGGTACACAATTCCTCAAAACTGCAACGGGCGTAAATAAAGCGTTACACATGTTAAGCGAAGTAGGCTGGGAGCCGCTAGAAAATCGGAGGCTGCGCGCTAGGCTTTGATTCCTTGAGACATCGAGAATGGATATCTTTAAGAGCGACACGGAGAACATCATATCAGGGTGTCACAGTATTTGTTGGTCCAACAGAAACGATAAATTCAGAGAGATATGCTGCCAAACGGATAGATATGGAAATTCATTTTCCCGCCGATCAATCAATAGAGGGCTTTAAATAAACTCTAAGCGGAACTTCTTTACAGCATTTCCCTTTTATGTTTTACGGTTGGTTTCCCAACACTCCCCGCCACACACCTGTTGAGACAGCTTGCGGGCTAGCATAGATGTATATGATAAATATCTACTATGAAACCAGTATTCTCTTATGTAGGATAATAACGTTCAATTTTGTCAAAATATTTACCTTATTGGATAATAATTATTCTCATAAGTGTTATGAATTGCCTATCCATATTAACAAGCAAGAAATAAAAATTCCTCTACATGGTATACCTAATGAATTCTAACAGCTTAAAAACAGGCTCATTTCATTATTGGCTGATTGGCACGCCGAGTTCCCTGATTAAGTTTATTTGCTACCAGCAAGTGATATTGATATTTTCATCGATTCACGATAGTGATATTTTAAAAATTAGCATTTCTCAAACGAGCGTGTTTTATTTAAAAACGTTCAGTCGCAGCAGAAGCTACATAAATCAACGTTTTAGGCACGAGTGCTCATCGTTGATAAACACCTATCTCAATTAACCATCCCTTATTCAATACCGGCTTCATATATTTCTCAAACCAAGGTCACCTGCAATTAAAATCTCGTACATTTGTAAACATACGTGTCTTCATCAATGACAACGTTTCAGCCACATTTTCTTCTTTAACACACTTTGGAAGACATTAGAAAATTAAGAAGCCCACGCTTTGGTAGGAAGTTAGTCAATTATCACATGGTATTCATCATCATATACGTACGCTTTGACATACATTAATCTTTCATTTGTATACAACCAAATTAAAGAAATTGATCTGTATTCCGTTCACCAAATTAAAATAACACTTCAGCTGCATCCAATAATTAGGGAGAGTATGAGCGCAAAGATAAAATTATTTAAAAAATTTCTATTTTAGGGACTGCATTTTTACTTTTGAGTATTAATGACGTAAACAGCGGAAAAATATATTTTCAAGGATGCTATGAAAATTTTTAAATTAAAATTTACCGATAATTTTCCAGAAATACTCACATTTAAATTACCAAGTAAAATGAAATAATTGATGTGTGAAAAATTAATAGTAACTTTCAGCGTACTAATTAGATAGAATATCATTAGTATAAGCTTGGTACAACTGTCTGTGTTCGGTAGAAATGTTTAAATTATGACTCAGAATCACGCAGCAGCAGAGAACCTAGGGCCGCCGCCGGGCCAAACTACCCTGATAGATGCGAGAAAACCCTTTTAGTGCTAAGTCACCTGTCCAAATGGCCTACCCATCCTATACCTACGTGTTTATCCAACCAGAGGTCCCTGAAGAAAAGTCTCTTGCCATGTTTTATGTTCTCACGCATTTGCACGCAAACGTCCCGCGACTATATACCTATTCGGATGCTGACTCCACCGCATTTTTTTTTCCTCCTAGCATCCGAGGGCGTGCTAATTATCCCGCGCGGACATCCGCCAGTCTCCTTGCCTTTTTCCCGCCGCTGCTGCGGCCATTACGGGTCGCTGAGCAACGGCTTCCCTCGCGGCGTGATTTAAACGTGTAAGAGGCCGCGTGTGTCGCGAGAATAGGGGTGAGATAATGAAGACGCAAGGGCCCACATCCTTTTCTTCCTAGTCTTACGGCCTTTCCGCATTCTTTCTGGCCTTCCTAACTACTCTCCTCATCACAGGCCTTTTAGTCCACTCTCGGCCACACAACGAACTCTCATTCCACTTTTTTCGAGCCACGTTAATGGACTTCATAAAGCACTGCATAAAACAAGCGATTTTGTGACTAAGTCACGCACACAGGTGAAAATTTATACTATACGTCAAAGATGAAATTCACCATGAAAAATATATTTGGCTCGAACGGGATTCGAACCCGGATCTCCAGTTAATTAAATCGAAACTTAAAGCTTGAACGTGGTGAAAGGGCTCCTACTCATCAATGAAAACACTTTTTGATTTCCACAGTTTATTTCAAATAAACAAGACGTAACATTTCCTAATACATCCCCCTTATTACTCATCACCCTCTCCAAACCCCCACCCCAAACAACCCGACTAAAAAGTTTTGTTTCCTCCCATCCTTTACCCTTCATGCTTAACCAATCCAAACAGCCCTCCCTTCTGCAAATCCCCCATAGCATATGTAAACCTGTCCCCACCATATTTTTTCATTGGTGTTTATGTACTTAACAATAACAGATAGACTTTGCTTCATAGCCTGAACCACTAGTAATTTTTTCTTTAAATTTTTGAAGTCACGAAGTGTTTCCATTGTTAATATTTGGACCTCACAATTCCCGGTATGGCGTTCCAGCCAATTACATCACCAAACCATCAGGAAGTGAAGATCTCTCGGGTTGTGCACCGAGCCAGGTCCTCCATGTCATTGGATCTCTGAATCCCTGAAGACGATGGGCGAGTTGCTTATCGAAACGTTGGAAGGATACATAGAGGACATGACCCGGTGTAAAACCCGTGAAATATTTACTTCTATTCATCGCCGAGAAAAAATCAAACGTTATGTCACGAAACCATCTCTTCGGAGTCATTTTTTCATGGCGAACTATATACTCGGTTTATAACTTTTTGCTCCTCTCCGCCTCACGTTCCTGCTCGACAATAGGTATCTCTATTCCTACTCGGCAGAATACTCTATTCTTCATTCCAAAGAACATCAGGTTCTTCGATCATTCAATCATTCACCGCTCATTCATCTTTCAAAAGCAATATGCTGAACGCAAATTCAAGCAAATCCATGAGGATATTGGCTAAATGAGGAACGTCACGCGTTCCAAATTCAATTTGACTGATATTGATATTTGATATCAAATTTTTCAAGTTGAACTGTGATGAGAAATTTTACTGCGCAGCGAAATGAAATTCAGTAGTTTCACGAAAATTTGACGAATATTCTTGGTCGCCACCACTTTTAACACTGCCTCATTGATAGAGCTAAAAGGAAGAGTTCGTAATGGAGTTAAATTTCATAGTACAATCTCGTTCAAGTCAGGAAGTCGTGACTAGCTCTTATCCAAGAGAATTTTTTACACAACTGCTTTCAGATAATTGTTAGGTATCCCGCAAGGACGTAGTATGCAAAAGCTTATGCGTAACTTGGTGGAGTTAATATTATCGGCCACGGCTTCACAACCGCAAAGTATTCTCCAAGCATTATCACCATACCTTATGTATACTGTCAAATATTTTATCAAATTTTATAGTACCTTCTGAACCTCACAATTTGATGAAACCATGCTTGTTTTCAAATAGTTTTCCTGTGATAATCTAAAAATGACGTATCTTTCAATATGCTTGCACTTCAACTGAGAAGAAGCAAACATTTTGATGAAATCTCGATATTTTTATAAGCGGAAGGATATGAATTCTACCATAATAAGCCTACCTATCTGTCAATAAATTTACTTATTTTTATTTATAGTGATGGAAAAGAATGAAAAATTCACACTTACTTAACCCATTTCCCGGCTTGATCGTATTTTTGGTCTATCCTATGGTCGCTAATCCTGGAAAGAGAAATTCACAAGTTAAACAGGACAAAATAAATGCGTTTCATTCTATGACTATGGTACTTTCCGTGACTATATTTGATTATCATAATGTGCACTCTTTCAATTATGAAGAATGTTTTAGATTTGGTGGTGCTTCAATAGCACTATGTAACAGCTTTTCTAGTCCATTCCGTATTTATCGAGAACTTTTAAACTAATCGTTCATATGCTAAGAGAAACAGATTGAAAGAATAAATGCATATAACTTGCGAAATTTTAATTTATTTCATGGAATATTGCATTTCTGAAATTATTACTGGTAAATATTTTACTCTTTTCCACTTCTCGTACGCGGAGTAACATTATTTTTAACTCTTCAAACCAAATAATACCCATGCCCATTGGACCAAGTTTGACCTTCATTAGATCATCTACTTCTCATTATCCTGGTTAAAATCCATATTCAGGCCTATTATTTACATTTATTACTCTTACAGTAGCTTTATTCTCTTTATAAAGGCTTTCAAACGTAGGTGAAACTTATTTCAATAACTTATTAACTACATGGCTGTAGGTACTCTAAGCATCTAATCCCTCGCGTTCAATAATTAGGCCACCAAAGTGACTACATCATGGAGAGGATTTTGAGAGAAGAGATAAAAGTTGCGTGATTTGTGAACGACTAAAATAACTAAAAATATCAAACTTTTCCTCACATAGGCTTGTACTTGTATTTTCAATGGATATCATGAAAAAAAGTCACCTGAAACAGCAAGTGGTTACTTGTTACATGCATGTTGGTGTAACTTAAATTTTTTCCTCGCAATAGCGGCTTGTTAACTCTAGGTTTCAATGTAGGTGCAATAAGTTTACAAAAAAGTTAAAGCACATCACAAAACACTGGAGAAAAATATTATGCATGATGTAGTAATAGCCACACGTAGAGCATGTACGAGGATAATTATCAGGATTAATTCGGAGCACACACTTCAGTTTTCCGAAATAAAAGTAAAGATCCACAACTAATAAAAGCACTTCCACCCTTTAACATTGCGTGGTCATTTCGATGAAAATTTTTCATTGTGAAGTGAGTCGTGATAAAATAATATAGCATCAGGAAAATAGCGACATTTCACCATAGCGTTTGCTTCTTGCCAGATGAAGTATAAAAATATTGAAAGATACGTCATTTGCTGATTTTCATAAGTAGATAACCATTATAAAGATTAGAAAGTTAGTCAAAGGAACCACGTATTGAACTTAAAAAAGCACGTGTAACTTTAAACCTCAATGGAATACTGTACTTAGATATTGATATACTAAATATGGAGAAGTTGCACAAATAACAAGCGTGGAGAAATTCACCCAGTATTATTCGTTTATTAGAAACTCATTAGTCCATACTTTTCTGTTTTATTAACATTAAATAATGATTTCCATCTTAGTTGGTAGATAAAGTCAACGATTTGCCTAGCAATCATCCAAGAGATCATGTTAAAAACCGACGACAGATAAGTGGTTAGCACTATAACAATGGTTTTAATGTGTTACTTGCTGTGTTATTTTCATATAAAATTATTAGTGAATACTCTACATATTCATGAAACCAGTTATGAGAAGATTAAAAATATTTTCTGTATTCCTACGGGGGCAAATATTTTTAATAATACTTATTTTCGAAATGGCTTCTTTCAATGTGAATAATGAATCTCTACATATCCATAACAAAATTAGTCATCATAAAAAAATTGGTCCCTCTTTTGCAGTATTTTTTCGGTGTCATAGGGAATAGGTAACAGGATATGCCGAATCAACTCAAACTTTTTCATTCCGAATGATTTGAATTCAGTTTTATGGGTTTCCTGATTGGTATTCGGTCAAATAAATATTCACGCCGTCGACACTCATTAATAGGACTTTTTAATACCAATGGATTTTTATTTAATGGGTTCACTTAATTGAGTTCATATTTAAAATTTTACACGTCGGTCTAATAAAAATTGATTGGCCCAATGGATTGATGCTAAAATGCCTACACATTTCCCCGATAACAATGGTTAAAATTATTCCGCTCATTAAAATAGCAATTCGCTTTTATGACACCGGTTCCCTAGGTCCATTTTTTATGATGGAGTGGTGATGAGCCAATCAATTTTATTTCCATTCAAATCTCACCCCCCTTACGTGATCTTATACTATCCGTCACATACTTATCCCTTTTACTGTCTTTTTCACTTACCTAGCGATATCATCGATGGATTTTTCTTCCTCATAGGAAAATGCACTCAAACCGCTGGCACATTAATTGCTTATGCTTTGTTTCGCTAATAGTAGGACCCGCCCCCCTTTGTGACGGTGCGGGATTCCTCGTCCCTTCCCTTCCTTCCCTATCCCCTCCCAGGAGGCGTCGTCGGGCTCCTATCGCGGCGGCGCCTCCTTCCTAGTTCCTTCCCGTCCTTCCCCTTCTGGGTGCAGAGGAGAAAAGCTAGCGCTTACAGTCCCTGCCCCAGGAGTGTAACCTTGCGAGCCCGCCCTGGAGTCTCGTTTCCACTGTCTTATTCACTTATCCAACGATTCACGATATCCGACGATTCATGATACCCAACGATCCAGATCCTTATCCAACGATTTGATCGATGGATTTTCCTCATTTATAGGAAAATTCTCCAAAATCGTTGGCATATTAATGGCTTTCCTTGATTTCGCTTTTTAGTAGGGCCCTATTCGCTTCTATAGCGTTGAGGTGTTTTTCCCTCGTCCCGTTCCTTCCGCACCTTTCCTACCCCAGAGGCGTCGACGGGCTCCTATCGCGGCGGCGCCTCTTTCCTTTTCCCTTCCTCTCCTCCCCCTCCCCGGGTGATCGGGCGTATAAGCCACGGGCTTGGTTCCCGGCCCCGGTGTGTTGTATCCTCGAAGGGCTCCCCTGAACCCTCATGCATTGTCTTAGTAACTATTAAATTCATATAATACACCTAAGTAAAAAAGAAAATTGAGGTACTCATTTCACCAAATACCCCTTATTCATACTCCCCTCCGTGGTTCTGTCCTCCTGTCATCTTTAATCTCTAAGTCTTGACAATCAGACAGCTTCATCAATTCTGGAGTACTGCAGGCAGGGCTGGAATAAGTAATTTTTTCAGGTGGAGCAAAGATCAATTTGCCATCCCCCTTTCCTGAATCCCACTCGTTCCCTCCTTCTCCACCGCTGCAATATTATACCTACGGAAGCTATTTTTTTTAGACGCGGTAGTTGAAATTACGCTCCGAACGTTTGCTATTAAGACGTTTTTTGTATTATTGTTTATCAAGTTGTAAATTAATAATAATTGCGAAATAAATTAATTAGAACAATTAAATAACTTTTTAAAATAAGCTTTTGAAATGTTGTCGCCCCCTGAAATCCGCCCTCGGCACGTTCCCCCTCTGACCCGCCCTATTTCCGGGCCTGACTGCAGGATTAGGTTTCATTGGGATTTTCTTGGTATTCAGTCCAAATCCTCGTTCAAAAAGTGTGGTGTTGTTTTGATATTAACGCATAAGAATGCCTTACTATCTAATTGGCCGCCGCAAGCTCCAATACCAGGAGTAGGTATTTCCCACTCAATTAGGTTCCTAATCCACCAGCTCTAATAAAGTGGTTGGACGTACTGAATTTTGTATATTTATTGCCATGAATTTCGCTTGTTTATACCAACCAGTATTATTGAATTGTTTTATTGATAATGGATTAGATTCGGCAATATGCAATTAATATTCAACAGTGTCTCTGCAACGGTGCTTGCAACTATTTCAAATCACCAAAATTAATGTTAACACTACACGAGGCGAGAATAGGCTTGCGTAAGGCTATGAAGTGTTATTGGGTACCATAACTTCCACGATAGGAGGATCGGTAGCGGTGAGTTCCCAATACATTTTTACAAGATATTTTATTTACGTGTAAGGGCCATTAAGCAATGGTAAGGAGATAAGATTCATTAATTTGGCTTCGCGCAATTCCTTAAGGAAGTTCTCGTTAGTCAAAATGGTAAAAATATTAAAAATAAAAATACAGAAAGGTTAAAAATAAATTAGTTATGAAAATCTGAAGGTTTAAACCGGCGCACATGGGCTGAAATCGAAAAAAGCTGGACAAAATACCAAAAACGATTTTTTTGAGTGCGGTTATTGAAGCTTTGCACAGTTGTTGTCAATTCATTAGTGCATTTTTTACGCAAACCATTTGTTATAGGTAAATTTTTTAAACAAATTACTTGACCTAAAAGTTGAACAAATTTGCAAAAATTGCCTTCATTGAATTTTTTCCGAAATTCATCATGTTAAAGCTAATGCCACACCTTCTGTAGTGATTCAATAGAAACAAAAAAATTGCTATATTATTGCGCGACTTATTATTGTTAATTATTGGCAACTTTCACGACTCAGTTGTATTATTTGCGGCCGATACGATACAAAATGGTGGACCCTATTTTTCGTCAAAATTTTGTGTTCATGTAGGATTATAAAAATATAATCACCGAGTTACCTCGAGATATTTACACCACATATACATCAAAACCTATAGAGCATGATACCAAAAGGAGAATCGCGACCACTTGTGACGCAGAAATTAAGATCGATTTTTCGAACGTGCGACAGCTCGCTTTTGGCCACGAGGAATAGCGTGCTCGACGGACGTTGGCAAGTGAATCTTTTAAAGATTAAAGTTGGCAAGTGAATCTTGCAGATTAATGTGTAAAAGCTATAATATCTTAGTACCAAATTTAATTTACATTTCATATAGCCTAATTTCTTCGCTATCTTGCGATATTTATCGTCGATACGATACAAATTGGAGGACTCTGTTTTTCGTCGAAATTTTGTGTTTATTTGGGATTATAAGAAAAGGATCACCGAGTTACCTCGAGATATTCACGTTACATTACATCAAAAGTTTTAGGGATTCCATCCAAAGAAATTAACTACGACCGTTAGAATCAAGCAAAATAAAAATCGATATTTTCGCCGCGCGCGAAGTCCGCGGCAGCTCCCCGATGGTATGGAATGTCGTGACGCGGCGTAATTTATAATTGATATGTATAGTCATAAAGGCTATTTTTTCGTATATCGTTAGTCTTATTACTTACTTAATATGATACACATTTTTCTCTATTTCTCCATTTAAATAAAGGATTAGCTCTAGATAGGCTGATAGCTGTTGGACATACCGCACACGTAATTGCACGACTTGGATTCGGTAGAAAAACAGCTATTCCACTTTCATGCTGCAGATTGTCTTACCAATCGTCTAATAATAAGAGTTAATTCATCAGTCAATCGGCAAGCATCGGAATTTCTTAGTAATTATCTGTGCGGTGTTCGATATTAATGGAATCGAAGCTTTAAGGTGCTGCCGAAATAGCTTTTCATTGGTTGATATTCTTGAGTAGTTTCTGATGACACAACCCATGTAATTTGCAATCAAATAAAAAGTATCGCTTAAGAATATAACTGAGACCCTTGGTGTCTTAAATATTTCCTTGTGAGTGAAATTTGCCGTCACATAATTCGCGTGATATCAATCGCATCAAAATAATCACATCTTACGACGTTCGATTGATTTCCGGATTCAACAAATTTTATAAAGGTAACAAAGCACACAACAAAATTCACTCGATAGATATAGCCCTTAGGGGTAAGCGTTTCTTATTAGAGTTTATGTAAATTGGGTTTGCGCAGAATTTCATTTACAAGGAAAGAGCATCTCATTACAGAGGGGCTGAGTTTTTTACTTTTTAATGACGATTAAGAAACTAATATATTATTTTTAAATTATTTTCTAATAGTTGAAGAGACTATTTCAAGATAAAATTTACTATTTTAAGAAGCAAACTGCTAATACAAATTCAATAGAACTTATCTCCCTTGCGCAGTATCTGATAACCAACAGGGACCCAGCAAGGAATTAAGTCTAGGGGTGATTTTAGGCGAAACTAATGCTAGGAGGTCTGGGGGGTATGGAATGCCCGCCAGGGCAAGCGGGTTGTGCGGGGGCCCTCCCCCAGAAACATTTTAAGTTTCACGGCTTTCGGAGCGATATTTTTATTAATCTTTACATTATTCTGTAAGTAATATTAATCTAATTAAGTAAAATGGATTAAACTTTTAAAAAAATCTCTGAGCTCTGTGAGGGGGGGGTTTATCCCCCTCAACTCCCCCACTCGCTGCGCCATTGGTAACCAGTATTCCTGAAGCGATTAAGGTGATAGCATGATGCGTAAAATGAGACGGAGATTGAAAGAAAAATCTCCTGTCTATAACTTACTACATAAACCAGCTGCAGTACTCGTAAATTATGAGATATTCTATCCTTGCATCAAAACTTTCCTTACATGTCAAACGTAGCGTGGGTAGTTTATGAACGATGAAAGTGCAGCATGAAGGGAACTTACAGCGAGTAAACCGAGCAATGAGGGAAGTTTTAGCGGGAGAGCCTCCAGAGTAAAAAGTCCACCGACAATAGATATATGCTTCTTCCGTCTGAACGATTTGTTAAAAAATTCTGCTACCTACTTCATTTCATGAGCGAACGATGAGATAGTCGACGGAAAGTGGCGCTTTTCTTAAACAAGAAACTCGACGGAGGAGAGAACTTTTGCATCGGTTTGGCGATGTGTGCTCGATGTACTGTGCAGGTTTTTTTCCGCGAAGGCAAAAGAGGGTCGTGAACGAGCTGCGCGATGTGTGATGTTCATGAATTAAAAAAAGGACGAGGCGGAGCATCGGAGGAGAAGATTCGGCCGCCAGTAGAGAATGCACCAAGTTTCCAAGTCGAAGAGCTGGCGAAGCGCTTCTCGGAAAACTCCGAACTTTCCGTATATTCTGTTGGAGGTTGCACTGGCGGCTGATTTCATTTACAAATTGACGCAGAGCAGAAATTATTTTCAGCGCGGAGAACATCCTAATTCTACTCGCTTCCTCGGAAGAAAGTCCAGTATGAAAGCAGCAAGAAAACTCACGCATGCTCGGGAGTCACCGGGCAAAGGAGGCATCCTGAAAGAATTATTCGACTATGACCTACAAAATATAAAGAGAAGGCCAAAGTCAAAAGGTTTGGTTCAGAGATGTATGAAAACATACATTGTTATAATCAGATATTCATGTATTACATTCTGCTGACCAGCGACTCAAAACTTGCTTTTCTTCACTAAACGGGAAAGAGATTTTGATTTCACTGGGAAATTAAGGATTTTGTGGAGAAGAAATGGTGAAAAAGATACATAAGGGTTCAAATTGAAAATTGACCGTCTTTAAGGTTTGGCCTACATTATATCTGTATAAAAAGTATTGTGTCTGCTTTCATAATAAATTGATAGCTGTATCCTTCTCCCATGGTTTCAGGGTTGTGATACATCTGTATTTTTTAGTGAGAAAGAACTTTTAATACTCCATAGCATATACCGGTGGAGTAGTCAAATATTTTTTTTATTTTAAATATCGTGAGTTAAGATCTCCTGTGTGTAGTCCTCTAGTAGTTGAATATTAGTTAAAACAACAAAACGAGTTCAGAAAACAATTTGCATTCCCGCTATTCATAATCAAATACTCCATGAGCGGCACTGACTCTTCCTTTGTATATTCAAAACGGATATTGCCGAGCCAATTACCAAGCTAATTACGAGCTAATTAACACCTTACCATAAAAATAATCCTTTGCAATGTAAACACTTCGAGCCAATAATTAACCAAGGTGCCCAAATGTTGCAATCTTTTGTATCCTGATGATGAGGTTTGCAAATAATAAAAAACTGGAAGATGTAGACTAATAGAGAAGATTTTGTCATCCGTTGAGAATCCTGAGAGATCGTAGAATTTAATGAAAACAAAAGTCAATTTTTATGAATATCAAATACAGCATTTTCTAAATATTTTTAGATAACTCATAGATGAAGAGAAGAATAAATAACATGTATCACTGTGCCGTAGGCATCGTTTCACACGATCGCATTGCTGACTGAGAGAGGTGTAAAGTTGGTAGACACATTTTTACCGGGGAAGAGTTCTCATCCTTCCTAGAGGTTTTGCCCACGCAAAAATTATGCCCTGAAAAGTGAAAGGAAGGGAAGAGAGAGAGAGACTACTTTCCCAACACCACCACCCCCAGCGGAGGGATGCACATCAAATAAAGCTCACCCTCTTCCTTTCTCCTGTCCTCTTAAAATTCCTTATCCAGCCACCCCTTTAACTTCCCCGCTTTCCGCAAGGGACGCTGTCACGAGAGATTTTGATGGTCAACACTTCAAAAGCCAAATCCGAGCCTCGGATACAGGGGTTCTCGGTGTAAATCATTTTGATAAATAATGTTGACGTTATAAATTCCGCGATTTTTTGCTCGCAACATACTACTGAAAAATTTTACAGCTAACTCCATTTTCAGTGCAGTTATTTTTATGATAAAAATACTTCCAAATAAAAAGAAGAAAACCTTTTACCGGATTAATTTTCTGCATAGTTAATTGTTCTTTTTTTCGCATTCAGAAAGATAAGTATCACCCTAAACCATTATATTCTACATTAAAATAACAAAACGCGAAAAACGAGGTAAACGGGAAGGTAAAGAGACATCTTATTCTTCCCCTTTGCCTTCCCGTTCCCAGAATGTATTATTGTGATGCTTTCCTGTATTGTGACGTCTTTTACCAGAAGATGGGTCAATGAGCCAGAGCCTGTCTTTCACGTTAGGATAATAGTGTAAACAAATGCAATTTTTATTTTAACATGTGGAGCTACCTCGCCTGAATCGGTTGAACATTGCTTCGCGGCTGAATGTCGATGCGCTGTGAGCACTTGTTAATTCGGCATGCGTGGATTTTCTCTTTGTGTGAACGAGGCATGAGTTGAATCTATAATTTAGTGGATTAGAGTGCCAAATAAGTTTGAGGAACGCGAACAAAGGAACAACAATATACCTACTCTACAAATGAGTCTAGGATAAAATTCTCTGCTTTTTATCATAAAGTGCATTTACTATCGTAATAACTGCACTCAAAATGGACATTAACAGTGAAAATATGGGTAATATGTTTTCATGGTCGTTATCATGATTTAAAAAGGCAATTTTATAATTTATTTAAAAAAATCGGACTAATACGTTTATTTTTATAGAAAGGTAAGTATTAAAAATTAATAAAAATCACTTTAGTTCTTCAAGTCTACGTGCTAAAGCGTTCTCGGATTCGTTGGAAGTATCTCGGTTTATTTGATAGTTTGGACTACGACAACCATTTTCCACTATATTTCGATAGCGCTATAAACATGGAAGTCATGCGCGTGATGCCATGCGTGATTGTGGCTCTAGCGACACAAGTGCTGCGTGAACAGAGAAATAGGTGTTTGATGCATCGGAAAGGAAACGAGAGAATAGACGAAGAGATTGGGGACGAACGGTGGAACTTCACGTCGGCTCCACTCAACGGGAAAGTTGCCTGATTTTGTATCCCAAACAGTTTACGGCGACACGCCACGGGTCTAATAAAAATATAGGTAGGTATACACAAGAAAGCGTCCGTCCTCAGTGCTTTGCTTCGTCTCAAGATACGAATAAAAAAAGCGAGAAAATGAAGAGGGATATGGAAAAAGTTGGAGATGCAATGGAAGATATTTTTTCTCGCACTCCAAGTCGCCCTTCGTTCCCTCGTAGTATTTCTTTTATTTCACGACTCCATTCTCCCGCGAGGCGCAAATATTCGTCCGCGACGCCAATCCTTACGCCTCTGAATCCTCCTTCCGCTTCGCCTCCTTCATTTTTTTCTCCCTCCTGCAGCGCCAGGCCGAGAGAGAGGGAGAGACGGCGTTTGTCTCGACGGAAGGCGGTTTACACTCCCTTCAATGAGGTCACTCAAATATTTGAACTTCCCTGTACGGACGTTTCCGACGAACTCACAATGTTGGGTCCACGGCTCGGATAATGGGGTCTTTCCCTTCTTTTTCAGCACTACCTAGGCGCTCTCGGGACAATTCTACCACGTTCCCCTCCCTTTCTCTCGCTTTTCTCAACTTACTCAAGCCAAATCATCCCCCCTTTCTTACCCAAGACGATAATCCTTCCTATCTATATATCCCCGCTTCAATTTCGGCTGTCACCCTCTCCTCAAGCCACACCGAGAACTACCTCTTTCTCCCCCCTACATCTTTCGCTGGGACAATAATCCTTCCAGGACCGACACGACACCACGTTTCAGAGTAATTCTCCGGACGGGGCAAACGGGGACCAGGGGTACACGGGAGTAACCCACGGATCCAGGGGGAGAGTGCAGGTGGCTACCTCACCACCAGAGTCCCGAGAGCGGTGTGCAGTTTACATTGATTACGGAACGGGGCTCATTCAGGGGTGGTTCGTGGCCCCGGAATGTTTGCCCTGCCACCGGGACAAAGATTACGCTCCCATCCCTCCTGCACAACTTTAATTTCCGACGGCGCCGTCGTATTTACCCCGTGAGCCATCCCAGCCTCACCTACCAGAGACGTTTGTCCATCGAAGCCATCCAAGGGCCGGAGGGGACAAGTCGACCGTGAAATTCGTGGATCGCGGTCCGAGCCTTCCCCTCCTCACACTTGCTTCGCAGGTGACTGCACGCCGAAATTCATGCGAGGGGGTGATACGTAATATGATCTAGACATGTTTGCCATTGCATCACCTCCGTCAACCTCTCTAGCGTGAATAAAGCGGTATCGGACCCCGGTCTGGCGCCAGTGTAAACTCAGGGCGTTCGTTGATTCGGACGGTAATTGAGGGACCACCACAGCAGTGTCCTCGGAGCGGATGCAAACCCCCTCGCGTTCGTTGGAGCCGATGAACGCTTGTTTACGCAGATAAACGCTCGGTTGGAATTCATGCCCCATAGCCAAAACCGCTGAGGATATATTTCGGGGTTGACCGAGTGATGTGGCTCTCAAAAGATTTCCATATTTCAATGAGCCGCACTCGCAATGCATGGCTGTGAAATTGATTCGGGGAAAATATCGGGCACGGGAACTCACTTCTAAAGCATATTTTTGCAGATTATTAATCCTCCATCGCTTATGTGAACAAAAAGTCTAGAGAAAAAATTACGGGCTGCGCTTTAAAAAAATCAGGGACTATCGAGAAACCCTAATAAATAGGATGGTTTCCTATTATTATTTTGCCTAAATCGAAAGATTATTGCTCCTGGAGTACGCATTTCACGCTTTTAGATTTTTATTGACGATATCTATTTTTCGCGACTACATGAAAAGTGAAATATTTCAAGCGCGCGAAAACGCGACGGCTAAGTATGAATGCTGGGTAAACCCTGTGTGACGTCATTCTGGTTCCCGCTGCCGCAAGTGAGGTGGCCTTGGGGCAAGGCTTTGAGCGCTGATGCCAGCAGGTAGCAGAGTACCGTGCTAGCAGGTAGCGCTTGGCTTAAATAAGGATTATTAATACCTTATCAAACGAAGAAAACTTTCCAGCCTTAGCCATTTTTAATAGGTGATTATTAAGACATATTTCCCTGAGCTCTGTGCCTCATGCATGCATTGGTAATTTCAGACGATGTAAAACTCCTATATACTCGTATAGAAACTAGGTGCCTGTGACGTCTCGTGGAGTGGCATCGCATGGGCGCCAATCTGGCCTTTTTCAAATGCGGTCAAAATTGATTGCCATTCGTCTAAACTGGGATTTCTAAAACCAAATAATTTGTATATTATGAATACACTAATGGTGGGTAACGAATCGCAATCAATGCCTCTCGTTTTCTATGATCAAGGAAGCTACCCTATTACGGCAGAGATACATGCTCATTAGTTTCATCTTACTGACGCAAACTTCGGTTGCACGGTTTATCCGTCAAATTACTGACACACTAATTTACTCATTACCATACATGAAACCTTTCAGTAGTATCGGGGAGATTGTTATTGAATCAATGTTACAATCATAAAATAAAAATACATACTCAAATATAGAAGAATCATTTCACGAAATATTGACCATTTCAAAGACTTCAACATTAAATTTATGTAAGATTTCCGCATCAATATAATGCGGCATGAATTTCAAACACTTTACTGGCCCTAATTTTTTATCCGAGCATAAGCAGAATTTCAGCAAGTTATGGAAATCGAAGATTTAGCAAGAGCCTCAATGGAGTCGTTACACTCTCCAATACTGCAGAATATCAAATGTTAAAATCATCAGTATCCTCCCACATGTTCTCAATGGCCGTGACATAAAAACGTTTTGTGCATTGAATTTTTAGATACGAGTCTATTTCACAATGAGACAATTAAGATTATTATTGTTCAAACCAAAGAGTTAAAAAAATAACACTGATAGCAATTAAAGTACCGATTGGTGCAAAATAAAAAAAGTTCTTGTGATGCAATGAATGGAAGCTTTTAAACGGTAAAAGAAAGAGCGATAGAAATAACAATTCTTTCAATTTACATATTCATGAAACAGTCCAATTTTAAATTTTCGACGACGCTTGAATGTTCCAAGAATCAAACAATTCCGTGTCCCCATCCAATTTACCAAAACATTGGAGATTTACTAACATCCTCCACAAATATCACTCGACACAAAGCGGGACCCAAGGTCATTTCTCGGAATCGGCGGCGGTAGAGGGAGCCATCGGCAAAGCCGCTCCGTAGCACTTTCCATCCCCCCATAATTGCGTCATTGAGAGTTCTTAACGCCCGAAGCAAAGCTCAAATGGATCGGAGGGGGGCTCTCTCTCTGCCAGGGTTTGACGACCTCGCGCATGTAGGCGGCTGCGGCGGCGAATATTTGATGGGAAGGAGTCGAGTGGAATGGCTAATTACGTGGACGATCGCAAATGCGGAGGGAAGAGTGGCGAAGTGCATCGGAAGCAGAGTAAACGACGACATCCACGCGAATCTCCCAATCAAATGGATCAGGTGAGCGGATCAAAGGAGATCAGGAGGAATAGGGGCGCGTTCGACCGCGCCACTCGCACACACAAATAGCGACTCCTCATCCCCTGCAATTGCAACCACGATGCTTACCGTCACTAAATGCGAAACTAAGACTCTTACAACATTTTTTATTTTCCAAACTGTTCAAAATCTTAACGGCATCACACTCGTCTAAATGATACATACATTAAATCTTTTTGTACCACCAAAATTTGGTGGCACTAGCGAAAAGTGCCTATTTAAAATTTAAGAATTGTAAAACTTCATGAAAAAAAACACTATGCAAAATTAATATTTTGGATTAAATTTAATATTTATTTTATTAAAAAGGAATTTTTTTTTGAATATTGAATAAAACAAATTGTTTTAACTAATTATGGTTTTAAACCCAAACGCTCGAGCCGATATATCGGCTCTTGGTGGTAATTGCCCTTGGAGCAAAAGCTGCTTTATCGGACCGTAGTACTAAGAGTAAGGTACTATTTTTAAACGCAAGGTGCAACATCGGACCGTGGTACTTAGGTACTATTTTTTAACGTGAGATAGTTTCTTGCGAAACACTTCATAGCCACAAATGTAACACTCATCACATCCGTGATTTGGTTCAGTGCGGTGTGACAGCCGATATTCACTAAAATACTCCATATTTCATGGAAGAAGAAATATATGATGAAGGTGATAACCATTTATTATTGGGTAGAAAATGTTCCTTCAGACGCAAGGAGAGACATAGATACACTAAGAGACACTTTAAAATATCCCTATCAAACTTATAACTTATATAAAAACAGTCTGTTCTATTTATCGGAATTATTTCGCATTGTATTACAAATATTTGAATTTAAAATTAATCGATATGGAGTTTGAGAGGTATTAGTCGTACACAGAGAATGTTTTACGATATTCAATTCACGAAAGCAGGAAGACACTGACTTCCTCATAAAAAATAAGAGCAACAATTCGCATAAGTTCAACAGATTCAGGCTTCAATTGGTGGAAGTTAGACATATTTAAATAAATGAAAGATCATTGCAGTTTTCCACAAATTTTTATTACTGCGTACAACGCGTTTCAGCTCACAGAGCCATCATCTGGTACAAGACACCGGTCTTATCGGGTACTGGTCTCGTACCAGATGATGGCTCTGTGAGCCGAAATGCGTTGTACGCAGTAATAAAAATTTGTGGAAAAGTGCTACGATCTTTTAATTAATTAAATATGCAAACATACGCGCTTAGGCGTACAAAAGAATCCTCAACTCTGCGGTCATTGTCATGACCACAGGAATTTCGGTTCGTTTATTAAGTGGTTTTTACGACAGGTGCAGGGGGGTATGTGAAGTGGAAAGAATGGGAGTATTTCTGAGAATTGACACTGGCCATATAAGGAATTGTAAATGAAAGAAACATAAATATTCGTACGGATAGGAGGGCCAATTATAGGGAAGGCATTATTTCAGAGCGAGAAGAATTACGGAGGTGAGGAATTGGGCAACTGAGATGGAGGAATTGACAGGGCGTTTTCTGGTTGCAGGGACAGGTAGCGGAGTAGATTACGGAGCGGTATTCGAAGATTGGGAGAATGAAGTCAGTGAAAAATGTTCATCCAAGCCGTTCACCTATTGAAAATATTCGACATGGCATCATCCTCCGTCTTTCCTGGCATAGATTAAAAATATGAGATTAGGAATCACTGCCGTAAGACTTTCAAGTACGCGTTGTACGCAGTAATAAAAATTTGTGGAAAACTGCAATGATCTTTCATTTATTTAATTATGTCTAACTTCCACCAATTGAAGCCTGAATCTGTTGAACTTATAAAGTCTTGGTATTTATTTCTTGGCGTAATAAATATTTTAAAATTGAGCTTCTCCTTCTAAATTCTAGATAAAGTATGTTAATGGCAAACCTATAATCAAAAATCACCAACTACTCAAATATCAAAAATTTACCTCAATATCCCTGTACTGTACTCGTGGCCTATAAAGGTAAAAACTTTTTTCATTATCAAAAACCGCAGTCTTGGGAAAAACGAAATTTTTGCCGAAATACATACACATAAGACGCATTTTTATCGATCATAAAAAAATATCCGCAACTCGGCGATGAGGAGAGAACGATCAATTTATTCTCAATATACACTATATAAAATTTATAATCACGAGGAATACCATTGAAAAATAATGAAAATATTAGACCAGAACATCTTGAATTACGATCATCAGCTATAATTTTAGCTTTGTGATCGATGATAAAAATAAAATGCGATCGATATGCTCTCAGGGACACGAGTATCGACTTTAGTTAATCCGTTTCAATACACAACGGATGGCAGCACATTCTCCACAATTCTCTCTCGCAACATTCTCCAAAATTCTCGCTCTGTTTTAATAATTATTTTTATATTTTTGTGAAAGGAGAGAAAAAAATTATTTTGTTCTGTCCATATATTATACTTTGCTCTTGTTCATTGTAAGTTATTGCCACTTATATGTTTCATAATGATAATGTTTCAAAAAAATTATATCTACTTTCTTTTTGTTTTCTGGCCTGCCTTGAATTTAATTTTTAAGATGGTAGCTCCCATGCTGTTTTTTTTACTTTAACCATTGAAGCTGCCTAAAGCTCCATTAATTTTTGTGTTGTGGAAAAAAAGTGTACATTCAAGGTTGGAGTAATAAATTCATTCATTCATTCATAATATCCTACCTTTTCATATTCCAAAACAAATTTTCAAATTCCATGCCGGGAAAATGCAGCGTTCACAAATGTAAGGTTCAAACAATTATCTCTCTATCTCCCAAACTCTTACCGCAAAACAGCACGCATGACTTAGCTCCAAAGTGTCATTCAGAAGGAGGAGAGAATGGGATGGTTAGGGGAGTTTGCGGGGAGGGATAAAAAGAAGGGGATGGGGTGGGTGGGTGGGTTGGGGGTTTATCTGCGTCATGAATGGCCGCGAGCAACAAAAACATTTCCATTTGCGGAGGGAGGAGGGCGAGGACGGGGGGAATCGGCGTTATCTTATCCGCGCCACTGAGCAGCACACACATACATACATCTTGAGGTGCGAACGGAAAAGAAATGAGCATCGGCCGGCGCAAGCAACGGGACCGAATGGGTAGAAAAAAAAGACAGGAAGCCAAAACGGAAAGATGGCAAGAGGACAGAGATGCAGATATCCTTAAGAAGCTCTCCGAGCACAAGTCGACGCCTGCTGAGAAGATTAAGGAGGTTCGAACACATATTAGACTTGCATTTTATTCATACACTCGGACAAAATGGGCAAAATTTTGCCAACGACTGACCGTGAATATATACGTCTACTTTTTCATGCATGATTTGATATTTTCCCATCGAATAGAATGAATAAACTTCTCTAGGGTTTGCGCGTGGTTATGGCTGCCTTAGATTTCATTAACCGCGCGTAGACCCAAGAGAAGTTCATCCACCCAACCTTTGCAGCTTGTTTTAAAAATATTATGCTTGAATTAATTCGAGAATAAAGAACGGTTATTATCTCTATACCACATTTCGGTGGCGGAGTATTATTTCTGCAGCTACCGTAAATGTTTCATGGAAGCCTTTATCCTCCAAGCACGATGAGAGGGAGAAAATATAAATACCTGATTGCATCAGGGATATTCATTTCATCACGTTTCACCTCATCACGCAGCCAAGCTAATCCTTAAGAAGGCTACCGCGAGTTGATGAATATGAAGATGTAGTTCTTCCGGGCTTTTCTCCGCGTCGCGACGTTGAAACTACGATGCAGTTTCAAAAAAGGCTATTCGGGCTTCCAGCCGGGTGGTCTCCCTCCACTCTGCCGACGTTTCGGAACACGAGTCGGGTTCCATCTTCAGGGCTAATGGTGAGAGGATGAAGTTTGCCAGCTTATATACTCTTCAACTGGTTGTGAGGTCTAACGTGATCGGCCGGGAGGCAGCCAATCTTATTTTCTTAAGTGCCGGTTTCCATACATTACTTAATGAATACCCGGTGTCACGGTTGAGGGTGTTAGTTGTCAGCCGGATCTCGATGGATTCCTTTATCAGTATTTTCCAGAAATCAGTCGCGGCATAGAATTTTCACGTGGTCCCACTTCACCCTATGATCCGTCGGTCAAGATGATCCTTATTTGCTGAAGATGATTGCCTGAGCAAACGTGTTGCCATAAAATCTGAGTTTATATGATCTTGGTAGGAATCTCTACGCACAATTTCCGGTACTCTATTTTTGTTATGTTGCCTAATCCTTATTCAGCATTGCGGAAAACGAGGTGTTTTCTAAGAATGGGTCCAAAGCTATATATACGAATCGTAATTTATTACCCCTTGAAATCAAATCTTCTGCGTGTTCCACACTAAGGTTTTTCATATTGATAAGGAATCGGCTTCTTCATCACTTTGGTGCGTAATTTCACTTCGATGTGCCATAGCAATAATGCTGTCTGTCATGGGTATTTTGAAAAGTATTTACCCAGATTTTGTCATTTTCAAAGTAATTTTCTCGTAAGTAACCAAAAATCGTTTATGTCAGCAAAATTTTAATTGCTATCTTTAATTTTTCCTTTTTCTCCATAAAATTTTTTTGGCACGCGTAGTTTTATGAAGTTTTAAATGAATATTCTCCTATTTTTTTATGACTTCTATCGGTGCTCGATTTTATTTGTTAAGGCGGCCTGGCCACAGTTTATTCTTGGAGGAAACCTAAAGCTTTCGTATTAAAAAGTTTGTCGTTTAAAGTGTAAATAGAGCAGGAAGCAATCAATTTATTATTATGGCCAATGAAATCGTTAAAAGAATTTTAACTCCAACGCAGGAACATCACCATCATAGGTCAACAATCATAGGTTTGGTGCGATGTAGCTCTCTATTCCTCTCTCCTATCCGCTAGCCTTTTTACATCGACGTATTTCTTCTCTTTTACATCCTTTATAACCTCTCCTATGTAACTCATTCGGGGCCGTCCCTTGCCGTTCTTCCCTTCCACCTATCCTACGATTGTTTTCATCATGTCTCATCATGTTGCCAAATAAGTTGCCTCGTCTTCTCCTTAAGGTTTTTGGAAGAATTGTCTTTTCACCTACTCTTCTTGGCAGTTCCTCATTATTCACAAGGTCGATCCATTTTATCTCCGGCAGCACCACATTTTAAATGCTTCCACTCTTTACTTCTCCGCTGCCATCAACGCAAAAAGCCTCGTTTCCATTGAGACTCTTGCTCCAAATTTTGCATCTGATCAATTGATTCCTTACTATTACGCTTTTATTTCCCTCTTTAATGCTTGATATCAATAAAAAACGAATGTACACTAAGTGTTTGCCTTGTCGTCTACCCTTATCTATACCCAGCTACCTCAGAAACCTTCCCAGTGCGTTCTAGCTCCTCTCCTCTCGCCTTCCACGAACTCAATCAGAATGGTAGGTGGACGCTGTTTGCCAAGAAGCTGACTGCCTTGCGACCATTGCCCGCTCTCCCCTTACAAGTCCTGCATCCCCTTTTGTGGTCCAGCAACACTCCGTCCCACTTATTTCATTGCGGGCGATCGGCCGATGTACTCGACACTCATATTTTATTCTCTTAAAGCCTCCTTCATTCAGACCCTTGAGAGGCAAATTTTTTAAAGATTTTGAAGGGGGCGAAAATAATAGATGATGATGTAAGAAACAGGATCGCTCAAGCAAAAGCGGCATTCAATAAAAAGAGTTAAATATTAAACTCGAGAAGAAATAGCCTTGAAGTTAGGAAAAGTTTTCTCAAAGCCTACGCATGGTTTGTGGCATTATATGACTGTGAAACATGGACTCTGAGTGATTTCCACGCATGAAACTAAGGTGCCTTTCATGCATGGAATAAGGGCTAATTAAAGAGTAGGAAGTATTTATTATCAGTACCGACGACTTTTTAAATATAGGCCAAGGGGAATGACAAACAACCCCTACAGTGAAAGTATGCGGAGATGGTACGAATAAATTATCTGACATATCCAAGACACGCCATAGACCAAATTACCTAGGTACTCCATAAACAATGGGAATCTCAGTCTCTCGAAATGGGTGGTTTCCTATTATTTTTTATTGCCTAAATCGATAGATTATTACTCCTGGAGTACGCACATCACGCTCTTAGATTTTCGAATGACGATATATATATCTATTTTTCACGATTAAACGAAAAGTGAAAATTTGTGCGCGTTTGAAAAAAGTGCGCGAAAACGCGACGGCTAAGTATGAATGATGGGAAAAGTCCGTGTGACGTATTTCTGGTTCCCGCTGCCGCCCTGTGAGGTGACCTTGAGGCGAGGCTTGAGCGCTGATACGACGCAGGCTGCTAGCAGGTAGCAGAGTACCCTGCTAGCAGGTAGCGCTTGGCTTAAATATGGATTATTAATACCTTATCAAACGAAGGAAAACTTCCGAAATTAGTTAATTTTAATGGGTGATTATTAGGACATGTTTCCCTGAGCTCTGTGCCTCATGCATGAATTGGTAATCTCAGACGATGTAAAACTCCTATCTGCTCGTATAGAAACTAAGTCCCTGTGACGTCACGTGGAGTGGCATCGCATTGGCGCCAATCTGGCCTTTTTCAAATGCGGTTAAAATTGACCATTTCCATTCGCCTAAACTGGGATTTCTAAAACCAAATAATTTGTATATTATGAATACACTAATAGTGGGTAACGAATTGCAATCAATGCATTTCGTCTTCTTTGATGAAGGAAACTACCCTATTGGTCATTAAAAACACAGTGTATTTCTTCTCCGTCCTCGGTATCAATACTTACAATAATACAATCAATAATATTTTCAATTCTCCTGTTCACTTTTGGAAGAAAAGGGAAGGCTTCCTCTAAGGCGAAGAGAAAATGCCAAATTTAAGGGTGATTGATGGTCATGTCGAGCGAGCAGTGTAACTTTTGACTGATTAAAATGGAAGCGTGACCGAGAGAGAAAGAGTCCAACCAACATTCATTGTTGACAATAAGGAACTACCGCAAAAGCTTTCATAATGACAAAAAATCAACTGCTATTGTTAAGCATGAAAAGGAACGAGATCTCATACAGTTGTTCAAACATATTTACTTCGTCAAAATATCCCTCAGAAAGCCGTAAAACTCACCATTTTGAATAATTTATCTTAAAATTCCGCATTTTATCAATCTCGCACCTACCGCTTATCCTGGTAGCTATTCCTCCCATTAAAAATGGCAACATGAGCACAAGTAAGATTTCAGGAAGCTGCATCACCAATAATAGAACAAATAATTTATTTTCATGATCACACCATGATAATTTTGCTTATTGTTGCCATAATAGTAGGAAATGTAATATTATCATTATGCTGAAATAAGCAATTAAACCGAAATTTATTTGATGGACAAAAACTCGAGACAGCATGAACAGTATTACCGGTATTTGTATTAATTATAATTTCTATACCTTCCCTACGATTACTGTATTTAATAGATGAAGTAAGGGAGCCTTCAATTACTATAAAAACTGTAGGACATCAGTACCCCCACACACCCCGGTATTAGTTGCACCTAAAACCCCCCCACCCCCCAGCCTTAATTCCTAGCTGCGCCCCTGCCTTTGAGGCAGCATTTCAGCATGAAACAATCAAGATACGACAAAACCGTTGAAACTTTTGCTCGTAAACACCTATATTATCATATTTATATTTAGGCCCTTCAGGCACGGCTATCCGACGTCGCACGAGTCTCAAGCTATTTTTATATTTTTTTCACCAATTCGCTCATTTGAGACCACGAATTCCGAAATCGGATCTTTTTTTTTTAATGAACGCCGGCCTAATATCACATTTAATAAAAATATAACGTATAATAGCAAAATATACGTACACATTCACCCAAAGATAAACCTTGCTGGCGGTTAGTAATTCCTCTAGAAAACCCATGTTAGTTTAGAACAATGCAAAAATGCAAAGATTTAATGAGTCATCCTAGCAAGTGACGCCATTAATTTTTTTATAAAGGAGACACAAATGCTATCATTTAGCGTACGATGAAATAATGTCACCAAATCTCCCTGTTTTCAGTCTAATTCATTTATTTCCTATGATATATTCTACCGTCAAAGATCCCTTCTTTTGATTAATTTGGCAAGCAGAAAAATTCTCATAGAATCAGAACATGTTTTGAATGATGGATAATTTTCAATGAATTTTAGGCAATGAATAGCAACATGCTCCGTGTGATATGTTATGCAAATCGACTTGCTAAAAGACGTGTTAAAAAATGATGCGTATATATCATAACCTATCTCCAATCAGTTCAATTTATTACATGAACTATCCACGCGGAGGATTACGGACTCGAAACTTTCGGGCACCTCTGAATCGCTGTGATTACATAACCCTTCCCTTCTGAATGGATGGCACTATGCTAATCCCCGCGGTCAACTCGAGCCGTTCTCCGAAACTCAGGCCGAGATTTTTCTCCTCGAGCGGAAGGAAGTGGAAGACGGCATAGAGACAGACAGGCAGACCGGCCGGCATCCTAGTCTCACAGCAAGGAGCGCCAACGCTTGTGTTTTTATTTCCGTCGACCTCGGGGACTTCTGGAGTTTTGCGAAGCATTGTAATGCAGAGTGCGGGATGCGGGGTACACGCTACTCCACGGTTGAAACGCCGGCTGGCCCACGGAGTCATGAATTTTGGAACACTTCTCCAGCAGCGAACTAGTAACCTAGGCGCATTGACTATATCTGCCCACCTCAGCTCTATTGCGGAGTTGAACATACAGAACATGAAGGCACCACAAAATAACAGAATAAGCCCCCACTCCAGATTTTCTTCCATTACTATTCCACAAGTTTTAGGAGATATATCGTGGGTGAAGAGACGATATAGCTAAAAAAATTTGTGATACAATATCTCTTGCCAAATGTTTATGGGATTACTGAACTTTAGCTGTTCCGCGGCTTGATTTGGTTACTATAACGGATCTAAAATATGTATGTGATAACTTCATAATGTTAGGAGGCAAATGATTAATTTATAAAACACATTCCGCCTCATTAGTTCGTAAAAAATAAACTTATCACTGACAGTTTGCTTTCTCCCACATGTTTATGGGGTTACTGAACTTTAGCTGTTCCACGGCTTGATTTGGTTATTATAACGGAACTTAAATATGTACCTGATAACGTCATAATGCTAGGAGGCAAATGCTTCCTTAATAAAATACGTTCCGCCTCATTAGTTCGTAAAAAAACTGATCACTGACACTTTACTTTCTTCATTGGCAATCTTCCCTTGCTTTCAGCTTCAATGATAAATATATGAAGCCAGGCTCATCCATTTTATTTAACCTCTCAACTAATTTCACGTATTTTTCGTATAAATAGCTTCAAGAAAACAGAAGCTATCATTTCGAGATTCGCTTTTACTTCGTTAGAAAGATATGATAAATATAAGGCTCAAAGGAACTGATTTAATTGCCTACTGATTAATCCTCACATATTTTCAAGTAGCCATTCCTCATGTCAAGGACATAGAATTGATTTAAATTTCAGGGAGAAAATTTTGATTTTGATTTTGAAGACTATTCGTCAAAGAGCTGGTTGAAATAACATCTTTCAATTTTTGTAAATATTAAAATTAATATTAATTATTATAACATTAATTTAAAATTTTGGATTATTATAAACGCATAACACAAAAGAAAAATAGGAGAAATTTTCATCATATTATGCAGGTAAGATATTTTATATATTTCAACCCGATTACACCCGCATTATCTGCGAATATTTGGAGCTGTGATTAAGAAAGAATCTGCCTGCACACCTATAGGTTGTAAAATTGCGAAAGAACGCCATTTTTATTTTATCTCGCCACTGGGAGACTAAATTGAAATAGGAAGCCATAGTGTTTTACCTCTCCATTTCCATCAGTAAATTTATGAGGAATTGGTGAGAATAATCAAGAGTTATAAATAACTGGGTTATCATCACAAAGGCTATCAATGAGAGAGCGACGCGTCATCCCGAGAACTGAGGGTGTGGGAAAAGGTGACGCGTTTGAACAATCAGAGACAGTGGCGGCATAAATTTGGAAATGAAACTAGAATTATTCTTGATCTGCTCAAGGGATAAGTTTGGAAATCACTAGACGGGTTCTTGAAACACTCATGGGAAAAATCGATAGACGTTTTAGTTAACTCACGAAAAAAGGCTCATTAGTAGACGGGTCATTTAGGGCTCGTAGAAAAACATTTAGAAAAAATCTCCAAGTGAAGGATTCTGAAACGGTGGATGGTTTTGAACGCAGGATGAGGGATGCATCGCCATCGCAAGAGTCATACCTATACATCGAGTGATGCGTCCATTGGTCGAAGTGTATTTGATTCGCGTAACTGTGTACGAAGTCACCTTTTTCTAAGGAGTGTTTTGGAACTACAAAATTGTTAACACTAAGAAACGTTGAGCCCGTGAATCCAACAGATTGCTTACCGCCACAGAACTATTCACCGTATTTTGAGCACTATTTTTGAAAATAATCAAGGCTGAATTAAATAATACTATATGAGAAAATTATAATCCGGTATAGTTAAGTAAATTGTGAATATAATACAGATAGATATCACATCACACGTGGGACACAGTAATTATAAAAGTAATTGCAATGACGATCAAAAGTGGTACCGTTCAAATATCTTAAATATGTGCCTTGGTGTATTGATGTGATTACATTTCATGTATTGTAAGCGTAACTCTTTATTAAAAAAATGTCATGTTCTATTTACCTACGTCTACTTTGCGTCCTTAAATTAGACGGAGAAAAAAATCAAGTTTTTAAAACGTAGAAAGTTGATTTTTTACTAGATCAAGCAAGTAGGTAACGTCGACTTATCGTTATCTAGGTGTTTTGAACGTAAGTTCTATTTGTTTTAAAAGGATTATGATACACAAATGCTATTCCATCGACGGTGATGGTCTCCTTAAGTTCTCAGCTCCGCAGGGAGAACGGTTCCCTGAGATGGAGCTCATAACATCTAGGAGTACTCAAGCCATAGAGTGGTATTTGCCCTCCATCATAAAGGCAATGAAAGTGTCTCTTTTTTTTAGATATTTTGAGGATTCTCCTCAGAAAACGAATAGCAACATAAAGATACAAAAGCACTCCATACAACAATGAATGCAGTGCTCTCCTGGTCTCTTTGAATTGATGATGTATGGGCAGAAATCAGTAACCCATCACAAATGGAACGGCTTTTAAGATGAAGACAATGACAATATTAAACCCGAATGGCTTCCAAGCGAAATCGTCATTATTTGGGAATGAAAAAGGGAGAATATTTTCAAAACTCATTTATTTGATGGACGCACAAGAGTCCACAACGAATAAAGCATTAAGATAACATCTTTTCTTCATATTTTCCTGAAAGATAAATTTGACTTTCTTGTTCCATTTCAATGTACCTACTTAAATGAGCTTTGGCGCGTAAATCTGAACTCACTCCGTTAAATTGGTTTTCGTGGTAGCTTTGCTACAAAAACTTTTTATTTTTATTCATATAACAACAAGAATTCCGTTGATTATGCATCAGATATGGTAATATTAATTATTTCAAGGATCAATGAACCTAGAATTGCAATCGCTTGTTATTGAACACTGAATGAATTTTACTGCCATTAAAAAATGAAAATAACTTCAAGCGCAGATCTTCTTAATTTTCCAGTTAATTAGTCTAAAAATATTACTTTATAATTACGGCTTCAAATAAAAATAATATGTCTTCCATGGCAAGAATCGCAGCCATTAGTTTCTTATTCAACTATGAAATTCATTCCAAGTTTAGTACTTTTTAACTTTATTTAACAATGTTTAACAAACCTTTAAATTTATTTAATATACACCAAGAAACATTGTCCAGCTATCACACTGGATGCAAGCTCTTACATAATAAACCGAAAAAACCCATTACAATGAAATTTCGTGCTAAATGCGCTGTAATGACAACAGCTGAATCGTGACCCAGCTGAGCCGTAAATCTTTAGCGAATTTATTTTTGAATAAAATAAATATGGATCAAGAGCCGCCAAATAGGGAGTAAGGACAAACAAATAAAATTGGCAACTTTAATAAATCTAAAAATCGCTTTGTTTAAAGCAATTGGTCTATTTGAAAGTATTTGAATAAAGTTTTCCGTATTTAAATCGAAGCTAGATTTCCGTACGCACCAGAGAATGTCACACAGCCTTATATACAATCAGACCTAGGTTTGTATAGATGCAAGATAGCAAGCTGCAGGCATTTTAGTAACGAGTTCACGTTCCTTCAAAACTGCAGTGCTTAATGGCAAAAAGCTGTCATAAAGTTAATTATTTCATCAAAATAAGAAAAATGACTAGCTTAGATATTTGAAATATATTCTTCATGGTATTTTGCCAGGGTTGAAGGCCTTTATGGAGGATGATCTACTTATCCTTCACACTCTGCTCTGCTCTGCAGAGTCTGTAGCCTAAGTAGATCATCCTACATGTTTTTTTTACTACCGCGGAGTGAAGTATTGTCTCTTTGGCAAATTATTTTTTACTCAAGTCAACAAATTCTTGCTGTACTGTACAAAGCCTTGGCGCACCCCAACCGTTAACAATCGTTAATTAAAAAATGGCGCACGTGTACTGTTGTGGGTGTATTGTGTTGTCTGTGTGAAATAGAAACTTATAACTAATATTTACAACATGAAAATTGGCTTTTTGGTGGCCATCACATTGGTAACAATCAATGTTATTAAATTATAACTTTTTATTTTTATTATTATTTTTGGTTGTTTATTAGTATATATTATTTAGTATTTTTAATGTTAATTATTTTTCATAAATATTTTATTACTTTTTGCCAATTCTTTTTGGTCTTTTATTTTTAAGTATATTTTTTTTATTCTTTATCTTTGCTACATAGCATTAGCAAAGAGAGTTTCATTTTTTTAAATACATCTTTTGATAAAAAACTTTTGATTAAAATTACTTAACTTGCTTGGTCTTATCAAGCAACCTCTACTCCCTTGACATCTATTTGATGGAAAATTGGAACTTATTACCGGAGGCTTCAGTCGCAAGAAATCCAACTCTAATAAAAAGGGTGAAAAATCATTAAATATCCTGTAACACAAAATTTACTATGCAAGCACGATTTCAAGGAATATCTAATTAAAATCCAATCCTTGGTATATTTCTAAGTAACTTCACAAAATCAAATACCAGTGAAGCTTCGTTAATTACCGAATAGCAACATAAATTCCTTTGGAATGGCATTTCATTCTATCCATTAAATTCTCATGTCTTTCCCGCATTGCATCTTAATATTACAGCTCAGTAATTGAATTGATTATTGAATTGCGGCAGTGCGCGTAACTGCGTACGAAGTCTCTCCTTCTATGGAGTGCTTTGGAACTACAAAATTGTTAACACTAAGAAGTCTTGAGCCCGTGTATCCAACAGATCGCTTACCGTCACAGAATTATTCACCGTATTTTGAGCACTATTTTGGAGAATAATCAAGGCTGAATTAAATAATACTGTATGAGAAGATTATAATCCGGTATAGTTAAGTAAATTGTGAATATAATACAGATAGATTTGACTGATTTGCTTCTTTCCTCACCCCTAGAAGCTCATTAATTGGGAAAAATTCTCATCAGTTTTCTACCACCCAAAATGGAGAGAACGCCACGAGGGTTTATGTGCTCTTCCGGCGAATTGATTGTGCGAAAATCTCTGGGGACTTCCACCAAGTGAGAATACAGACAACATTTTGACATGCGACTTGGCAATCATGTTCAAAGAGGTTATTCAATATTTCACAATGAAAAAGATGCTTTCAAAGAGCTGTTGGATCTTCAAATGAATCGTTCAATGAGGCATTGATTGTTCTAGGCAAAATCAACGACACGATGCAAATGAACCGTTTAAGTGACCGTTTGCTCGCGCGCTTTAGGGGGTCACTTATTACTTCAAAACAATCCCCCTACTTGGCTAAGCCTGTGTCGTCATCTGAATTTGAGATCAAATTTGGCAATATAGAATAACCCCCAAGGCTGATGGTATCAAGAGAGATTTACGAACTGCGTATATGCAGTAATAATGGTGATTTACTGACGTTTAGTGATTGGTCGACGTTCATAACTCCTAATTGGTCGTTGCTTATGCACAAGGAGGTAAACATTCGCCCTTGACACGGTCAGTCCATAAGATAATGACCGAGTCCGATATCGAAACGTCGGGATGCTTCGAGCTCCTGGCTAACGATAGGAATATGTCGGTCAAAATCGATTTCTCGAGCAATCATATATTTTATCAAAATGAAAAGCTCATTGTTCAACAAAAATTGAAATTTGAACCAAAATATTAGTTAATCGCAAACAAATAGACGGCTCTTTTAAAAATACAGTTTGCAGAAAAATATGTGTATTATTAATTTTAAAAACTTTAAAATTCACGCTTGAGTCGTAGAAAAGTATAGCTCGAATGTCATCGCTTGATCTCCATTTCTTAGATCTTTGACTGTCAAAATCGATTTTTTTCATCACAACTCCCTACCCGATGGGAGTCCAGAGAGCTTTTCAAGCTGAAGAGAAAGTTTTTCCCCCCTCAGAATATCGCAAGCCGACTTCCGCTCCACACCCAGAAAACGAGAGGTTACGCTGCATAGGAGATAACTTCCGTAGCAATCTCGTCAAGGTAAGCGACAATGGAATTACACCTCCAAACAATCTCATCCCAAACCATCCCATCTCCAACCTATTTCCTCGAGTCCTCTCTTTTAAGTGTTCCTTTCTCCATCCTTCTTCTACCGCCCCCTACATTCGCCCCCTCGTAATTATTCATCGTCCGCCTTTTCCCGCCACCTTCAGCACCCCCACTTCTCCTTAGGAAAACCCTCGACCCCCCCTGGCCGCCCCTTCCCCTTCAATTCCAACCCTCCACTACTCTGCATTCCAGTCCTCTTTCTTCCGCCCCGCTAATAAAATCACCCTCGCCACTCAATCTCCAACTAATCCGGAGACACTTAATCAGTCCGCCCTCGTCTCGCCCTCCATTCCTTTCACCTTTCTTCTCTTTCTCCGCCGCTTTCTCTACCCCCGGACATGCCTCCTCTAATTCTCTCTCCTCAATCGCGAGGCCAGAAAAGAAGTATGCAATGAAACTATACTTGTAGAGCGAAAAATTCATCCACCCTGACATTTACATACTATCCCGCAAGCCGCCTAAAAAGGCGTGTGGCAGGAGGTGTTAGGACACCAGCCGTCCACATATAAAAAGCAACAAATAAAATAACGACTAGCATTTATTGAAGTCCTTTATGGTTCCGGGGAGAAAATGAATTCCCACATCTATCCGTGTGGCAAAATATCTCTCTTAGTTTATCGCATCTTTCGGACCTGGAATATAGTGGGGCTCTAATATAATGTTCTCCATTTCGCTCTTAAAGATACCCATTCTCAATTGTTCACGCAATATATGCCTAGCGCGCAGCCTCCGAGTCTCAAGCAGCTCCCAGCCTAATTTGCTTAACATCTGGGTAACGCTGTCTGTACGCTAAGAGCAGCTTTTGGCGAACCGCGAGGCTTTCATTTTTATTTCATTGAGTTCACGGATTAAGTCTTTATGCACCGGATCCCATGTGCTCGCGGCATATTCAAGGTGCGGTCGGACGAGAGTGAAATTGCACCTTTCTTTTGCTTTCTCATCCGAAAATCTCACACAATACGCTTGACGAATCCTAACTCCTTCAAGGCTGTACCGCAAATGTTCTCCCCACGTTATGTTTGAAGTTATCGCAACTCTCTGGTAATTCAATTCGTCTGCTGCCTTTATGTTAATACCATCCACAGCATAAACATGGGAGTAGTTGGACACACGCGAAGATACGCTCCACAAGAAGATATGCTCAGATTAAGTTCGAGTCCCTTCTCTTGGCTCCACAAATGAACGTTGCTTAAATTCGATGACAGAATTTCATAGAGTGATCACTAATTTCGCGATAAATGAGAGCATCGTCTGAAAATAATCTTATTTTACTGCAAAATTGTGAGCAGAGGTCATTTATGTACATGATGAAATTTTATGTTCATGTAAACGAATGTTAATAAATTTGCCTGAATCACAAAATTTAAGATCATCGTATGAATAGCTTTATTTTTTCACTGAGATAGATTATGTAACTTAACGACGACCGATTTTTCTAATATCCATGTGAAAAAATATAAAAATCTATAACACGTGAGTTATTTCTACTTTTTGAAATTATGAGTAAATTCCACTAATCACGCCCGGGACTAAAAAACGAACACGTGTCTTTATATTTGTCAAACTCTATCAAAATATACCCTAAATTAACTCTTAGAGTGCCGACCTGCCCATCTATCGCCCTGAGGCATATGAGCGGAGAATGCCAAGGGCCGATCTATCGGCTGAGTGTGTGTTTCAATACCTATTGAAATCAAATATTATTCTCAAGTTTTACAGAAGAAATGACAGCATTGGTGGATAGTGTTATAAATTTCATAAGTGAGAAAAAATAGTTTCCACGTGTATTGAAATTATCATAATATTTAGATAAAAAACGTAGGCATTTGTAAAAAACATCCCTGTTATTCCTCGCAAGAATATTTAATTAAATTGGACACGGGAAAATTATACATTCTGTAAATTTTGTTAGTGGTTCTAAAATGATGAAAATGAATATCTTAAAGATTCCGCCGAAAAATCTAAAAACTTATGCAATTAGCGATGCCATGTTCAGGGCCGAAATATATAGCGGACATTTTGACCGGCCGGCGGTTTAAGGAGGAATGAGAAAAATTTCTTAAACCCATAGTTGCCGGTGAAAGAAAATTTTCAGGTTGTTCCCTTTCATAGAGTAAGGAAAAGTCGTCAAATGACACAAATTTATTGGTGTTCATACTTTATCAGCAACTGTTGAAAGTGTGGCGGTTCTGGTGTTAAAGAGGGTGGCAATAAAAAGGCTAAGACTTTCGAATGAGCTCATATTCTCGGCGGAAGTGTGCAATGATGCGTGCAAAAGTTGGGGAGAAAAAATCTCCGTATGCCAGTGTCTTCCGCAGTGGTGAGAGGGGGAAGGGTGAGCGTTGGCGGAAGACGCAGGCGTGTACGGGGAACCACAATTGTCGTCCGCACAACCCTTCCTCTGCTGCGCACACAGCCAAGACGACGACCGCCAGCACGGCCCCGGGGGCAGACCGCTGTCTACGGTTTGCATCTCGCCAATATTCCGAGAGGGGGCGCGGGGCTAAGTGGGTGGTGTCGCATTTATCCCGGGGGCCACTCTCACCCTCTTCAAAACCACCCTCCACTCCTCGTTTCGTATTCCACCCCTTTTCCTCCCTCGCTCACCACTCGGGCCACTTGAGAGGTGAGCATCTCTCGGAGACTCGAGCCGACCACCCCTTCCCCGTACCCCCCAACACTGCTTACCCTACGTTTTCCGAGCACCACTCCAGCTTCATAGCAATGCTCCCTATATCCGCACCTCTGAGCTCACGCGGAAAGAATAGTTTGCTCGATACACCCCCCACAGGACGAGCTAGGTGAAACTCCCATAACTTCTTAATGTGATTTTTCTTCCTTTTTTGTCAACGGGGGGTGTTCAAACAAGCGCCACTTTTTGTCCGTTTAGTCAGCTTGCGGGGTTGTATGAAGATTCAGATGTTGATGACTGAAATGGGATTTTTTTACCACTAGAATTTCTTTTTAATCGGTTGAATTGTTTTCTATGAATCGCGAATCAAATTACGCTCTTCGTGGTTTCTCTGCAGTTCAACCCTCGCCTGCAAAACCAAGGTTCGACGGTTTGATTCCTGATGGAGGAGAATACAGAGACAGGCGCATGGGTTTTTTAGTCATGTTGTTCCTAGAATTCAATTTTTGGAGGACACTTGTTGCTATAATTCTCCCCATTTTCCAATAAATGGACGACTTTTAGTGAATTACCAAGAAGATACATACTGGAACATATTGCATCGAAAATCATAAAGCTAAATGCAACGGATTGATTTTAATTAAATTTAACGCACTGATGATATTACACAGGAATAGTCATCTACCATCGTTATTCCTAGAGTGTCGTTATATTTGCAAAACTCCGAAGCTAAATCATAGTAAACCACATCCTCAATTCCAAAAATGATACTTTTTTATCTCTCAAAAAATCACAAACAAAAAACATTCAACGGATAAAAATCTAAAAAAAAACATCAACATGTCCTCGTGCTACTTAATAAGGCATGAAGAGATACTTTAAGCATACTTTAGAAAGCAAATTCAATCAAAAGAGTGACAACCGAATTTGACGTTGCTAATTGGATAATGCACCTAATAACTTCGTAATGACCATCGTGACACCGATTTTACTCACGCCAGGAAGATAACAAAAATTATATTTTTACTGGCAAAGGCACCCGTGGTGACGATGCCGGTTATAACGAGCAGATTATTCAAAATTTCAAAACTCATCTACAAAGATGCACCAAAAGAACCTTTAGCGAATATTCCCTATCGGCTTTTTATTAAACCCAATGAAACACTGATCCTCAGATGGAGCCGATTACAATTTCAAGGCTCCACTATTGGATTTCAGGGCCAATAGAAAAAATACGGATAATTCGAAACTGGGCTAATGAAAGGAATCTAGGGAAGGGAACTACAGTCACAATGTATTCAAAATCTGCGGTGCCAATTTTTTTTTATTCCAGGCATCGAGTGAAATCATTAATTAGACTCTTAAAAACTAATCAACACTTTCGGCGCATTTTCAATGTCATATGGACTGTGCTAAACTAAAGGGTTCAACATTCTGCTATTTTTACGAATTATTTTAACAGCAGCAAATCTCACGATACAGGGCTTTAAAATAAATACATGGATACCAAATATTATTAAATAAACAATATAAATACTTTAGATTGCAATATTTAAATGCAAAAAATTGTCGACCAGTAAATGTCAATAACGAAAGTTTCGATAAAAAGCAATATTTGCATTGATACTAATTTATAATATTGCAATACAACCCAAATAATATAAAAGCAAGTAATCACATAGTACCTTACAATCGTCACCATGAAAATAATCGAATATTGAAATAGAAAATAGAATATCATCCAAATTCTTTGTTTTAAGACTTGGGTTTTAAATATGACTTAAACATATATCCAACTCATAAGAAATGATATTTATTAAAAGTGAAATGCATAGAGTATAAGTGAGGGCAGCGTTTTTTACTTGAACCTATCACCTTCATTTTTGATAATATAGATAAAGAGATTATTTACCACAATCAATCCCAATTCATCATGCCTAAAGCTTTTCGAGGCTCAGAATAAAAAGTCAATCATGGTGGCTGGTAACATGGCAGAAGGAAACGCAATTACGTCTATTACATTTACAGTTGAATCTGTATTAAGGCATTATTTCTACCAGTCTGTTGGAGGAATTTTGCATTTTATCAATAAACGTCGTGGATTCTACTATCAAAAATTGAATCATGAAGGTATCCATGGATTAAAGTACTTACTGATTTTTGTGTCTTTTACATCAAGCATTTTCAAACAATTACACAACCGAGCTCTTTCCATAGATTCTAAGGAATTAACGAAATAATTATCATGAAATATGAATATAATTGACAATATTCACATTAGTGTACAACGTTTGTAGGCTTTCACTCAATCTATTATCTGCGGAGTTATATTTGGGCTTGGAATCGGGCGAAGAAAGAGAAGAAATCTATTCTAAGCCTTTTCACATCGTAAAACTCACACTTTTGATCTGATGAGATGACCCGGGCAGAAGTTGAAAGTACATAGTGCAAGACATAGTGCTATGGGATAATAATATGTTTGGCTTTCGTTGAGCCTTAGGTCACGACCCGGGTAAATGGTATGATTACTATGTCTGGCCGAGAAATAAAATTTTTGCATGGTGGCGTATGATGTCTTTCACACCAAACATAAACCCTGAAGTCTCGAAGGATCAGGAAGACGTGCCGCTTCAAATGAAGATCATTGTTGCTGTTTCCTTCCGTGCTTGCTTTTTTGTTTTTATTTTCATTCCGCAGGGGAAATTCTATTCCTTCTAGCAGCTCAAAATTACACTTTCAGTAATAATTATAAGTAATGTATGTGCGTTTATTTAATACGTTATTATAATGTATCCCCATGCGTTGTTAAGCAATGATACGGGTCTGTTGATTGAGAACAAGTGAGAATCATATGGAGGTAAAGAATATATCTATTTCAAGACAATTGGCACACTGTGGAATTCTTCTTAACGTAGATGTTTTTCTATTGCTTTGCACACGTGCATATGTGATTTATAATCATGAAAATGATAAGCGTTGGTAGTGAAAACTCAAGTTATCTGCTCTGAGAGGTAACTATGGCAGAAGTTTAAATCATATTTGTGACATGGAATGAGTCATTGGATTATTGTACCATATTTATTACCAGATAAGCACGTCTTCCGAAGTGAACAGCATTTTTAACGTCTCCCGTCGTAATCCAACGGCGATACATTTACTTTCATCCCCCTGACGCAATCCTTTCCCGGAAGTATATCCATGCTACAGCTCATATATGATTACGGTTTTATGATAGAATTAGAGAATTATTTTTACGGATAGAAGAGTTTTAGATGTATACCAGAATTATATAGTATTTAGCTGGTGCAAGAGGACGATAGCTAATAAATAACCATCATTATATTCATTGAAAAAATGGTAACATGCCGACATACTAAGAGGATATAAAAGTGTGCAAATACGTTTTCGCAAACAAGATAACTTCAAAATGTGGGCATATTTTATTTTTATTTTTTATTTTGTTCCCGAACCTCCGAATACAGCTCGCTTAGGCCATTTTAAATCGGAGTATTCAATAAATTCAACAATGAATCGTACACGAACAACCATGCCCTGGATAAGGGAAACTTACCCAGGCGGGACTGGAACCCGCGACCTCGTATTTGGCAGGCGAGGACTTTATCCCGCCGCCACCGGGGCCGGCATATATTAGTACTTAGATTTCTTCCGAACATATTGCGATTAAATTGTAACTTAAAACTTATTACAAGGACCTTAAACCCTTATTCCCTTATTTGGGACCCTTAGTCATACTTTACCTCAGTATAATGCTGGGTAGTGTGGTAGAAATAGCTTCCCAATAGATTTTGCTATCTAGTATTTGAATTCTTTCCCAAGTAGAGAAGTTCTCTTTCTCAGTTGAACAGTGTTGACGTTCAAAACTCGAGTTCTCGACCCTGAAAGGGTAACCACGGCAGAAGTTCAAATCAGATTTCCAACATGGAATGTGTCATTGGATTAGCCTACCCTATTTATTGACCCCGCGGTTCCATACAATCACGTCTTCTCCGAATGAAGACCATGATTACTGTCTCCCGCCGTGATCCAATTGCGATTACTTCCATCCCCCTGGGGACACCATCTTACACTTTCCCTTCCTGCCGCCTTCACCCTTATAAACTTCCTTCTTCCCTCAAACACACCCCCTTCCGGCAAACTCGCTCTCTTCACCCCCGCGGCCTCTCTTCAACCCCCCCGCGGCGCGACTTCCTCCCCTCCTACACGAGGAAGTGAGAGGGACGACCTCATCCACCGCCTCCACTCAGGCCGCCCACTTCCTCGTCTCTTCAACCCTATGAGAGGTATCCGCTTCTTCCCTCTCCCTGCGAAGACAAAAGCAGCCAACTCCGCCTTCTACATCCCACCCCTTCTGCCTCCCATCTCTGTCTATAGTCTCATCCTCCCCCCCCCAGCCCAAGTCAGGAACCTCATTGGGAATTCAAGTTCCTCACTCATTCTCCGTCCCAGGTAGGCCGACCAAATCAACCCTTCCCACTCATCCTCCCCATTCCATAACCCTGTCTTCAAGCCTTCCACCACACTCCTGTACCTTCTCCTTTCCCACCCCTTCTCTTACTCTCTTGTGAATGCGAAATTAAGGCGACCTCCCTCGCGAAATCTTCCGGGTTAAACTATTCCAAATTATTATTAGCATTCGTCCCCGGTGAGATAAAATTTTAAAAAAGTTTCCGGTGTCTCTAAACTTTTTTTGCCTGTTTCTCTCTCTCTCTCTCCCCTTCAAGAAGTGTCTGAAATTTTTTCGAAAGCGGATTTGAATTGGGTTTTCATGCTGAATGAGGGGCGACGTGGGATGCATGAAGCATGACAAATATTTTCGCCTTTTTCTCACCGTGATACCAAAAAGGCTCGTCATTTTTAAATAGTAGGAGTAATTATAAATGAGGGGGTGAGAAGACAAGGGGTACAAGTCTCAACAGAGTTAGGTAAAGTTAATTGTCAAAAGGAATGCACAAAAGTTGGTTGCCAAGGGATACGAATGAGTCTCTGTTCTGTGCTGACATCGAGTGGAAAATCAAATGCACTATGTCAAATATCTAATTCTTCTCGTATGTTTCCTATACCTAATTTCTGTACCTAACTGTGTGTAGAAAGAGGAAATCACTTGTGCGCCTTGCCTTCCAAACCACTCTATACAAATATTTTCCAACTTAAAAGGTTAAATAGACAGATGTTAAATCACTGATAAATTTCAAAATTAAACTCAGAAGTTTTGTAAAAGGATTTCTCATAAGTGCATGCAATTTAAATAAAATATTTTTCAACTTAGAAAAATTTCTCCTAAACGCTATAAATAAGGTTCTAATCATTCTCATAAGTATAATATAAATATTTCCGCACATTTTCATCGTCATTTGACGAGATGGTCTATATCACAAATAAACAGTGTCTTGATACAATTCGCTATTACTTCAAATTTAACATCTTGAAATACCTAACTGACTTCAGAACGAGTTCTATTATTCCTTGTTTTTCACGCCTTATACCGCATCAACGGGTCGTTTCGGGACATTTTCGATATCTCTGAGTCTTTGGGAGTATTGAACGGAAATCGAAACCATTTCTTTTTCCACTATTTCATTTCTACTTCCTTAAATCATTCTCAACATGGAAATCCGTCCTGCAGAATTGTAACTGAAACGTCATGCGCATGACATGCATAAAATGAATTAAAGAGAATGCAGGAAAACCCAAAGCATCGCTTAATTCATCCCATTACACCCTCAGTCACTTATTCGTCAAAATTTACGTCTTATTTCGTTCAAGCATAGTGAAATGCACGCAAAATACGTAAAGGAAATGGTGGTGGAATGTTTTGCAGTTCATTTTGACCGCGTGCTTAAATGAAATAAGCGTACCTTCGGGGACGCAAGCGGACTTCACATTTTCTTCAGATATATCTTCACAACTCATCGATACATCGCATCATTAATTATTCGACGTTAACTTTTTTAAAGCTAGTTCTGCTCCATTTTTTAAGGAATATCGCGTAAAAATTAGCGCCCACCTTGTAATGACAAAACGGCACTGAAACATAGTATAAAAAGCCGTGAAGCTACTTTAAATAAAGAAAACGCATCATACATTAATTTATACCATTTCTTATGCTATCAATCTTCTATATTATTTCTACTCTATAGAAACCTTTTTCTCGACTTATTCGCAACCAAACTCCACAAATGAGGTACCAAAATGCGCAGGATTTATCAGAGAACATGCCACGGCATATCTCACTGCCTAAATATTGCTATTGCTTCCTAAAATTGGTTTTTAAATAATAATAAAAAAAACAAAAAAAATCAAAAACCGGTAAATATTCCTGACGTAAACGGCGCACAAACTGATAAATTTGTTCATTTTGCAGCAATATCTCGCATTCTTTAAAAACCTTTTATCAAAATGCGGCTGATTCCACATTCAAGTCTCCTGTTGATGCGTAAGTATGAGTTATCATGTGAGTTTAACATAGGATAGTGTAACTACTTCCAATGTTGTGTTTTGTGCATGAATATTCCAATTAAATTTGTACATAAGACCCTGCCTCTTTTTTCTACATTTTAAAATTATAAACGCGCCAATCCCTCTGTGGACCTGCATTGAAAAGAGCGGGGGAAGCCCGCTGGGAGCGGGCGCAGCACGCTCGTATATTCCAATAGCGTCACCAGGTGATACAGGTATGCAGATATAACCTTTAATATTTTTCAAGATAAACAGAAAAACGTTCCTCAAATGGTTTTTTCATGTCTGCATACCTGTAAAAGACAGTTGCGAATAAGTATGGAAATTCACATCAGGTTCAACTTGGTAACTAATCATATTTGAATATTGCTGCAAATTTTCAGGCGAATACCTCGAGAAACCTCATTTCATATTTTGTTCACCTCTTTTCGATTTCAGCCCACTGTGTGTTACAGCCAAATTAAAGGGTATCTGCATTAAATATTACAAAGCACTTTTTATTTGGCTTTTAAATTACTATGACCAATAACTATGCTATTAAAACCATATTACGCTTGATCTACAGTTGGTATCATTGAAATTTCAGAGAATACCAGACCATAAAATCCCCTAGGAAATACTTGTTAACCTAAAAACGTTAATTAACACATCATCAAGAGATTTGCAAAAAAAAAACTTGACATAATCTATTACAAGCGGAATTTATGCTTTAATTATCTATATTACAAAGAGTTACGGGACGAAAATTTGAGTGCTCACGGCCTGATTCAGGATCTGGATGACGAGATAATTTATAAACGGCTTAACTGCGGATAAGATTTTTTTAATTATAACGTGCGTGCTAAATACTGGAAAAGCACACGGTATATTCTGTGCATTTCTTCTGATATTTGCATGAATTAGACAGCTATCTAATGACAAATTGTGCCACCACATTTTATATACAAAGCTAGAATTTACTACTTTTGGATACGCATCGTAGTTCTCGAATCTTCATTAACAAAATTCCCGCTCCATTTTCAAAGCCGATAATTTACTCGCCACACTTGGAGCTTTCGACCTCGCATTAGCGTGACAAATGAAGTCACGAGCGATGAAAAACTCAATTCAATGGCCACACTCACTCGGGAAAGTGAGGAAACGCCATCGTAAAATTCGAAGAAAAATGCGAGGATTTTTGTCACCATTTCAATTCGAGGACGCGAGAGCGAACGCCGTTCGGAGGAGGGAGAGAGAGAGATGGGAATCACGGACGCAAGCCGAGGAAAATGGAGCCAACTTAAAACCTCCCCCACTCCCCAACATGCGGTAACATTTTTCCGGCGCGAAAACGAAAAAAAAAGAATAACGAAATGATAACCATCCCGCTCTCTTTTTAACCCCGAACGTATATATATATAAAAGAGCTAATAATATTTTATGATTTTAGACTCGATCGAGATTAGGTGTCCTTTTATTTCTAAATGATTCGAGGAGAATAAAAAAAAAGGTTTTCAAATGAGGAATAAAAAGTAGAACAAGTAGAATATGGAGGGGGAATTACGCTTCCCTGCACGCTACAAAAAAAAGATGAGACATGGAAAGAAAGAAAGATAGAAAGAAATGGAGGATGAATTTATGAAAAAAAAAACGCGAGAGAATAGCGAGAGACCAGAGTTCAAATATTCCCACGGTTGAGTTACGATGCACTCAGATCGGAGATGAGAGATATTCATGGGAACTTATGGGCGCCGTAAACCATTCGCCCTCCTCTCAACCCCGCTCGCGCTGTCCCGCTTCTTTTTTTTGCGCGTGTGTTCGCCCGGTCGTCCTCGTTTCTCCATTTCCACTCTAACTGCAACTTATCCTCCTCCGCCTTCCACTTCGGACACCAACAGCGCCATCTTTTCTCATCCCCTCCAACCTCCAGCAGGACCTTCATCCTATCCCCTCCGAACACGTTCAACTCTTTTCGTGATATTCCCACTACACTCCTTATCAATGCTCCCCCCTCAAATATCTCTCATTTCTACATCTACATACTGCCCCGCAGGAAGCAGCCTCAATAGATGCATGGCGGGGGATGCATGTATAATGGGTGGTAGTTATTTTCAAAGTTTTCGAATTTCATTTGGGACGCCCCTCGGTTTTGTTCCATTTGGTGAGAAAATAAATGATGAAAATTATGTTTGCAATCGGATGCCGGGAAAACGTGCCGCATCGCACTTAAAGTTTCGAAATTTTGGTATTTTTGGGTGTTTTTCGGACATAAGTGAAGATGATGTCACTCTCGGATTAATCTATCAATTTTTTGTCCTCTACAATGACTTGATAGACATTGGAATAGTATCACATCAAATTTCTTTCATTTCTGTCCTTTGGTTTCCGAGATATCGCACCGAGAGTGAGCGCGCGCCACCCCAGTCAGACAATATGGGTGGCACGCGGGTTGCATACTCTCACTTTTTGTTGATCATTCTCACTCGTCGTAAAAGCATGAAATTCTTAAAAGCATGAAAGCTTACATTGTACACCAGCCGTTTACAAAGAAAGAGAAGTACGTCTACGATGTTCCGTCTAGCCATTATTTGAGGCCTGTGTTGCTATTGGGGAAAAATCTATTTCATTTTCTTTCTCTTTACGTAATGTTTTTTTTAATTGAACCACTCTAATTCGGAGTACCTTAATATTCTGCGCTTCTAAAATGATAACTCAGGTTTTTTTTATAGTTTGTCACACAGCAGGTTTATAAATACGTTCTTTTTTATTTTCGGCATCCAAAAGACACCTCGCGGCCACATCAACATACTACCCCGCAAGCCGCATGGCGTGTGGCGGAGGGTGTATGGATACCAATCGTCAAATAAAAAGTAAATACTCTTACAAAGTTCCCCCGGCATTTATTTAAGTCCTCTAGTGTTCGGGGGAAGAAAAAATTCCCATGCCTATAAGTTTGGCCAAATACCTCTCTTAACCCTCGAGCGGGCGCGCCTGATATTTTTACACGACCGGGCGCGTGGCGTACTTTGCCCGCGATATATGCATTTATATGATAACACTCGATTTTTGTTAAAATTTATCTTTATTTGTATAAATTAGTTCAAGCTTGTAGGTTTATTTATAGGTGATACCGATATAAAGGTACACAGGTGGTAAACGGCCGGTCGCGCGGCGTAATTTATACTCCACGGGTGTCGGGTTCCTCTTGCCCACCTAAGAAAAATTGCTACAATACTTTATGCTTTAAAAACTCACGCTATAGAGAGAAAAATAACATTTTAAGAATGTAAAATTCGTGCGTAGGTTTCCGCGGCGTTGTTCATGATGGCTGCTAATTTTCGGGTTCTCCAGCCGCGTCTGTCATTTATGGTTTACAACAGTTTCGAAAGCCATCCTGCTATCGTATTTGCACGTTGCTGATTGGGCAACTTGTGGAAGAGAGTACTTGGAAATCAAAACTTCTCACCTTCGACCCGAAGACGAAAGCAGGATGGCTTTCGAAACTGTTGTGAACCATAAATGACAGACGCGGCTGGAGAACCCGAAAATTAGCAGTCATCTTGTAAGAATGTACGAGGCCATTCAAGAAAAGCAAATCACGAGGAACACGGCTGGTCGCGAGGCGTACTTTGTATTTGTACATGGGTATGGGTTCGTCTTTCCGATCTAAAAATAAATTACCTACAATACTTTGAGTTTTGAAAACTAGCACTATAGACAGTCAAAGTACACTGTAAGAATGCACGAGGCCATTCTAGACTAGAATGAACGTTCAATGCTGAAATCCTTGGTTTTCGAACATTAGCGTACTTTGTGCGCCAGCACGCCAGCTTGATGGTTAATTTATCGTTTCTGTCGGACCTGAGAATATAGTGAGACCCTGATAAGACGTTCTCCGTATCACTCTGAAAGATATCTACTCTCAATTGTTCAAGCAATCTCAGCCTAGCGCGCAGCCTCCGAGTCTGTAGCAGCTCCCAGCATAATGCGATTAGCATCTGTGTTACTCGTATTGTACACTAGGGTGCCTCGTTTTGCCACTTTTTTTAGGAGCGAATCGTAATACCCGGCAAAAGTTGCGTACCCGGGTGGGTATTACAGATATGATTTTTTTTCAAAATCGATTGGAAACATCAGTGATATCTTCGTGCCCGAAAATATCGTCATTACAGCCGGCGTTGGTATAAAAGAGGATAATCTCATCCTTGTAACTATCCTTGAAAACTTCAGACATTATTTCCACATTTCTGACTGAAAAGCATCTCTATTTCGCGTCATTTATCGCATGCATGGCGTAAATTGAGGTGGCGTGCCGCGGGTTGTCTACCCCACAAAACTGCTTTCGAGGAGACGATAAAAGGTCAATTTCTCGATAATTAAAAGCAATAGAGCTGGAATCTTTGGTGTTAAATATCAAGGAAAGACCAATTATATACTCAATTGGAAAAAATGAGTGCTTGCTAAAACCAAATTTAAATTATTCACATTTTAAACGTTTTTCGTTAAAAATTTCTAAATTTCAAGACGAAATGGCGAACAGAAGATATTAACCGATTTTGAAAAAAATCATATCTATAATACCCACCCAAGTACGCAACTTTTGCCGGGTATTACGATTCACTCCTAAAAAAAGTAGCAAAACGAGGCACCCTATTGTACAGCCGTACCACTTTTTGACGTATCGCGCATCTTCCCTTAGTATTTTATTTAGTTCATGGATTAGTTCTTCCTGCGCCGGATCCCATAAGCTCGCTACATATTCAAGGGGTGGCCGGAGAAGTGCGAATTAGCACCTCTTTCTTTTAATTTTTCATGTGAAAACCTTCTCAAAACACGCTCTCTATCGCAAGGCTACACTCAAGCCGACTGCACAGAGAAATTTCTAATACATTGCAATGAAGCTAGTTTTATGTTTCCACTTACATCACTTTTTAATAAATCATAAAAAATATCCACAGTGTCACTATGTGCTCAGGGTGATCCATTAGTGAGAATATTTTCAATCGAATACTTGCAATCGTGAGGAATAAAGTTTATAAATTCTAACATTTTATCATCGGGAAATAAATTTAGGTCAATAGTCTTGATTACAACGGCGTGGGTCAATTATTAACCGCAGTGTAGTCATAAAATTTTATACAGTTGCACAATGCTATAATAATGCCTAGGAAATTAAATTCAAATTCGAAGGTAGAAACGTGACTAATTTGCAGACGATGTGTCACTTCGCCAATAGTTACTCGTCTGTCAAAGAGAATCATTTCACGTGAACGCTCAATGTTTTCTTCATTTGTGGCGGTAAACGGTGTTCCGGCTTCTTCATCGTTCTCAACACTTGTGCGACCATTTTGGAATCCTTCAATCCAATCGTGGACACTGTGTTGTGGCAGAACTCTGTTCCTGTGCAGTTCCGAACGTCTTCGATGAATTTCGGTCCCTGATACGCGTTCCGACCACCAAAAAACGGATCACTGAACGCTAATCTCTTCTTTGGTGGAAATAGAAAGCGGAGCAGAGCCATGATTAACAGCATGGCAGTGATAACGAAACCAATCTAGCAGCTTGAAACTTGCAAAGATGTAGCAACAAATAAATAAAGCATGCGTCATCAACGCAAAACTACGATACTAGCAGCGTATACAAAAATATAACTCAATTGTGGATAACTGAAATGTGGGCATGGGAGAGGTAGGAAGTCAGAAAAAATCGAAATTTCGTTTTCTTATGGAGAAGGTTGTACGTAGGTAGGAGAGGGTAGTGTGCAAATGGCACGGACAAGGTAGAGATTCAATAGGGTAGTTTTCTTCATAAAATAATAAGAAAGGCATTGATTGCGATTCCTTACTCACCATTAGTGTATTCATAGCATACAAATTATTTGGTTTTATAAATCCCAGCATAAACGAATGTTACTGGTCAATTTTAACCTTATTTGAAAACGACCAGATTGGCGCCCATGCTATGCCACTCCACGTGACGTCACAGGAACCCAGATGCTATTCGAGTAGTCAGGAGTTTTATATCGTCTGAGATTACGAATGCATGCATGAGGCACAAAGCTTAGAGAAACATCTCCTAATAATCACCTATTAAAGCTGGCTATGGTCGGAAAGTTTCCTTCGTTTGATAGGTATTAATAATCCATAATTAAGCCAAGCGCTACCTGCTAGCAGCCTGCATCGTGGCGGCGTTCATAGCCTCGCTCCAAGGTGGCCTCACACGGCGGCAGCCGGAACCAGAATGACGTCATTCGGGCTTTCAAAACGTTCATAGTCAATCGTCACGTTTTTACACGCTTGAAATTTTTCACTTTTCATTTAATCAAGAAAAATAGATATCGTCATTTAAAAATCTAAAAGCGTGAAATGCGTACTCCGGGAGTAATAATCTTTCGATTTAGACGATAAAAAAACAATAGGAAACCATCCTACTGGTAATATATATCAGTTGCTACGATTGACGAAGTTTGTACACAATATAAGCTTCACACTGTTGGCAAATGTCTTTCTTTCGTCTTCTATAAAATTCACATTTAATGACTTACTACCTCTCCCACGTCAACGCTTTAATTATTGACTTGCCCCCCGTAGATTATTTCTTCGTGAAATCACTCTGCCCTGCAGTTACTACATTGATGACTTTTGTGAACCTATTTACATGCGCGATAGGAGGCGACATATTTAACGCGCCACTTGAATAACCTTCATTGAATTAAATCCTGGTCGATAGGACGCGGACAGTGAGAGGGCAGCAAGCAGGAATGAAAAAAGAAATCGCAGGAGATGGAAATCTGGCGCACATATACACGTGCACATTGAATCGTTGGAAAGAGGAATAAGGGGAATGACAAGTGGGCAGGGCTATTCAATTTCACCCGAATCGCCTCCGAAAAGTCCCAAGCCCTTTGGAATAAAAAAAATATACACACATGAACAGCGGGAATCTTGCCGCAGTGTTTCGCGCGCTCGTTAATCTGATGTTTCGCACTATACCCCGAGATTAAGGTTCAAGGGTCCGAAAATTCAGGGATTTCAGGGAGAATTTCATAAAAGGGCATCATGAAATGTTTACGAAAGGTTAAAAGAGAGCCTTAATTTCACCATCTTTATTTCAGGTGCTTATCTCACAAAGCTTCGACCGAAATGATGTTTCATCGCATATATCCTGTAATTGGGTCGTAGAGAAGTGGATGTGGGAAAATAAAATTTTCATGGTGCGACGATAAAAACCTTTTCAGTAGGTTTCCAACATAATATTCTGTTCATATCCATCATAATATGAGGCAATTGACGCAATATTTTCCTGGAATTGGAGGTGGATAAAAGATCTGAATCCTTAAGTCAGTCAAGGTGAGTTAGTGAAATTGACCTGATAAAAACATGATTTTACGTTCAGATAAATAAAAGCTTCGAAATACAAATGATTCTTGGTAATTGATATACATGTGGGGGTCACGTTTTTATGATCGCACTACATACCATAATTGATTAAATCTTTACTCTCTGCTCTTTATCATTGATCTTCAGCATTTTCACCCCCATCTAGTCTTTAAGTTGATCCCAAATTGGGTGACCTAATGGTACATGGATAAAAAAACCTGTCATTTCAACTGGATAACAAACTATAGCACTTGGTTAAAATTAGGGGCGAGTTATACAATTTATTGAAGATGAATATCATAAGCCTTTCACATCCATACAGCTCAATCGAAAACCATTCCTGAAACACAATACTAGCAAAACATTCCTCACTAAAAAAAATTTCCAACTCTCCATCCCGAAAGCAGTTTTGTGGAAAGACAAAGATTTGAAATGACACCCCAGAAAGGAAAATGACAATTTTATTTTAAATCTGCATAATCTAGATTGAAAATAGTTTCATGACTTCACTAATTTTATTTATCTGTATCGAGCATTTTACACAGATTTATAAAGAGCTGTAAACCAGCTTAGTGGTAAAAGGCGATATTTAGTGGTACTGTGCAACAGGAAATACAATCACAGATACACTTATTATTCAATAATGCATTCACAATTTTTTTGATGACCTCGCGGTTTCGTGACTATACACAATAAGCCTTATCTCAATCGAAAACCTTTTCCGAAATACTACACTAATTAATCATTCGTCAGCAAATAATTTCCACCTCTCCATACGAGAAGGTTCTTAAGATAAGTACGTACTATACACCTTTGAGAATGACATAGTGTATATATAGTCAAAACCTGGGTCAGATCATTTTTAAAAAATCGTGAAACATAAAATATTAATGTTTCCGTGTTTTTGTTTCAAGTAATGCAGAGTTGACAAAGATGACCATTTCCTCATCACTCTGTCCAACTCTGGACCTTGAGCTGCCAATTTCATTGGAATGCATAACTCCACGAGTATTTGAAGGATGGAGAGGCAACGTCCCATCGCCATAGAGTGTTCTGGTGCGTTTGACTGGGAAAAATGCCACGCAAAGAGAACGAAAGGTACCTATATATATATATAAGAGCAGGATATATGTGCGGAGAGGGACATAGGAACGGGACACCAGGACGCGACAGCGTGGAGAGAAAAAAAGGCACGAAGCGAAGAACTTCCGAAAAGTTGAGTCACACGGCGCGGCGGCGGGGGGCAGGAATGCTGCACTGTGGGTCAAGTGGCTGGCTGCCCACTCGAGAAGTTTTCGAGAGAAAGGGGTGAGTGTCCGGTGGGGTGGGCGGGGAGTGAGGGTGGAGCACAAGGGGTTGGAAGAGCATCGACCCCCAGAGAGAAAGAGGTGAGTGTGGATCAAGGAATACCTGCACTCATCCCACCCCAGTGGAGTGAATGGACAGCAGAGGAACCTCAGAATTACCTATATATAAACCCTAAACAATCATTTCCACTTCAAAATTTTGCCACACCTCTTTCAAAGGGAATAACTTTTCCTGCACAAAAATTGTAAAGCGTTTTCTAATGCGTTAAATGACGTTTGAAGAGGCCGGAATTTAAATGACAGCCTTTGACCAAAATAATATTAAAAGGTAATTATTTTTTAAGGCAAAATGTGATCAATGAACCTTATTCATTTTAAATATAGCGTCTAAACCTTCATAAAATCAATAAATTTCACAATTAAAAATACCATGCATAAATTTTTTGGGGAATAAAGGAATGAAATTGCATTATCATTCTCAGTGGCTCTGGATTGATAATAATGATTCACGAAGGAAATATTTGGTTTTTTCATCGCCTGAGTGGGTATGAATTCAAAACTACAGCGTCTATTTGGTATTGTCTATTATAAAATACACAATAAATGATGGTTCATAAATCCTAAGTACATCATCTTCACAAGAATGGTCTACTAGAGGACTCATGTAATCTCCTTTTTTCAATTACATATTTTTATGTTAGGTGTTCAACGGGCAGCACAAACTATCTGATTAACAAGAAATCAAATGCTTTTTTTATATTGACCAATAAATTTATGGCATTCACGCAAAATAATATAGCATGCCATGTGCTTACATTGCATTGAAAACTCGGCAAATTTGCGTTGGAGATTGCGTAGAATCTAAAGACACGGAGAGAAAGTGGGTGAAAGAAAAATCAAAATACAAAGTGCTACACCCAACTTTGGCTATCTGGGAATATTGAACGTTTTTGTAGAAATGCATAAGGCACGTATGGTGATGAAGCATCAACATGTTATGGATAAATTTTCTTATATAACTAGCACACAAAACAATATCCTCTTTCAAAACCATTTCCACTAATCAAATATTTTTTTTATAAAATAGGTACGTAATAAGGCGAAAAGATAGGATCTGTAGGAAAACGATTTGTAAAATCATAAATAGTCACTAAGAAATTATAAAGGTACGGCCACAATTTTTCAACATTTGGGGCAGCAAAGAAACAGTTTTTAGGTTTCCTTTAAATGCGGTATTACGTCAGTAGTTCAAAAATCAAGTAGAACGATCAACACTTCCATTATTGTTATCCCACAATAATATAGATGTTCTTTTTTAATGTGTTTGTGATTGCATGCATATTATTATATATATTATGTTTATATTTTTGTTAAAGGATAAAAAATAAATTTATTTTGTTCTGTTCATATATATTATACTTTGTTCTTGATTATTGTAAGTTATTGTCACATATATGTTTCATAAGGATAATGTTTCAAAAATTATATATACTTTCTTTTGTTTTCTGGCCTGCCTTGAATTTAATTTTTAAGTTGGTAGCTTCCATGCTGGTTTTTATTTTGACCATTGAAGCTATCTAAAGCTCCATTAATTTTGTGTTGTTAAAAAAAAGTGTACATTCAAGGTTGGAGTAATAAATTCATTCATTCATTCATATGAATAAATGGCGCAAGAGAAGACTCGTCCGTGCTAGCAACAACGCCGCGTCACAGATCTTGTTAAGGCTTTCTTGAATAATATGTTTGCCTTTAGAACGCTTCCTTCTAGACTAAAATAGCCTAAGGTAATACGCTGAGATCGAAATATTTTCTTATTCGATGACAGGAAAATATAGTTTCTATAAATTACATCCTACTTATATTTTACATGCAGATTGGCATCTCACGGAAAAATGAGATGATTTTCATCGACATAGCAAAAATAAAAAAATTCCCGCGTAATATTTACTACTATCTATTGTTATTATGATTTATTTTTCCTTCGCGTTTCAAATCAGCAACTGACAGAATAAACACGTTTACCTGGTACAAGAGGTGTTACCAGCAAATTTCTAAACTTTATATGAAAAATCATCATCGCTGGTCAACAATCCTAGGATTGGTTTGACGCAGCTCTCCACTCAGTTCTCCTATCAGCTAATCTTTTCACACCTACGTATTTCTTCTCTTTCACATCCTTCTTTACTTGTTCCATATATTTTGTTCGAGGTCTTCCTTTTCCGTTCTTGCCTTCCACTTGTCTCTCGACGATTGTCTTCATCAGGCCATCATGTCTCAAGATGTGGCCTAAAGGTAGAATAGCTCAGGTGAAGAGAGCATTCCACCAAAAGAGAGACCTGCTCGGGAAACTTAAATATGGAAGTAAAGAAACGATTTATGGGAACCTAAATTTGGAGTATGCTCCTATACCGAAGGGAGGCATGGACAATGACCGCAGCGGAGAAAGCAAGGATAGTGGCCTCCGAAAGGTTGTGCTACAGAAGAATGATGAAGATCAAATGGATCGACCGAGTTAGTAACGAGGAAGTCCTAAGAAGAGTAGGAGAGAAGAGAAGCCTCATGAAAACCTTAACAAGAAGACGGAATAACCTTATATGAAAAATATTCATCGTTATTTAGTCATAATAGCATAACAACTTTAATAACACTTTTACAAAATCATTAAACAACGTTATTTCCGTGGAATAACGAAGAGAATGTAGCGAAGGAATGAGTCGATGGTTTGATGCGCTACTTTATGGAATTCATTCGATTCGAAAAAAAATGAGGTTCTACCGCACGCGAGTACGAGGGCATGAGGCAAAGTGTTCTAAAGTATCAATCCATTTCCGCGACAAAGCGCCGTGCCACCTTTTCACTCTAAACTGGTTTTGTTAATGCAGAACGACGCTGTTCCTTAAAATGCCTTGCGCCATGTGTCTTTCCTTTTTTTTAAGCGCGCGAGGGGCAAATATTTGATTAATGGTGCAACAAAAACTACGGAAAACGCTAGAATCGCTAGGCTGATTCATTCTGGCGATCCATTTCACGGCTAAAATAGCAATGCATCTCCCGGATGAGGCCTAAGTGCGGAGCACATGCATAAATATGGCTTATGAGCGTTCCCCGGTACAATGACTTACGCTCTGTCACGAACGATTTATAGAGGACGTGAGCGCGGCCAAGATAGCATCAATGCACATTAGGCCGGCCCTTATTTTTCAGAATTGAGAAAAGTTATGTTTTCCTAGTCTCAAAATGATCCAAATGAGGTTCATATTCACGTGTTAAAATTTGGTTACTTTAAAATAACGGCAACCTGTGCCCCAAGGGCCCTAAGTACTGAGGACCCTCAATTGAGATTTTTGGGGCCGAAAAGGTGCTATTTCTATGTAAAACGTAAAAGTAAAGCCCTTTAGGGCCGATTTTTTGTTTGTTTTGACCTATCTCTAATCGTTTACGAGATATTGTCCGTCGTAATGCAATCCACCCCCAAGGGCGCTACCCCGCACCGCGGCGCCGCTGAGGTACGGCCCGCACCACTAACTAGAGACTTCCCCTCCACCCCCTCCCCTTCCTCGGCAAAGACTTTGCTCCTGATGGCAAGATGTAGTCTTTGAAGAAATGTGCTTACGTTAAAAAGAATTTAATTGCCATGACAATGCTTCCAATCAAAGTGATCAATTTACTCGTATTTTCACTTGTCCATGAATTTCAGTACATATTAACCAAAACAAAATACATTTTCGTATTTCTAATCTTTCATATTTGGCATTTAAAGTGTATTTGCGCACGTTAGGGGCTGTGCTACGATGAAAATTTATATTTATTGTTAGTAATTCATTTTGAAAGCTCTCTTTCTTCTACGTGACTGACTTAAAATCTTGAATTAGTTTCACCCCTCTTTCTGCACAATCATCTACCGCTTGAAGGCCCCGAATAATTTGCAAATCGTTCTTGTAATCAGGATGTTCATACCATTCTTGCGTGGGCACATCAAAGAATGCAGTTCATATTTCCAATGCATTAAATAGCTTTCTCGAATTAGTAGTGACAACATTTGATATAGATACCGTTTTCAGGTCTTTACGTTTATAGAATGCCATCTTTGGTGGATCATATTTTTCCTCTCGTGTCCTCATATGGCGTATCACATTTTCCTTTTCACACCCAGAAAAGGATCCGTCAAAGAATGACAGGCCTATGAAATCCTCATTCAGGTACCACAAGTGGTTTGAAAACCTCTTTTGTACTCCTTTCGCTATGTCCCAGGTTAACACTTTCGTAATTTTAGGATCTGAAAGTCACTGTTGGGAGCAGATGCAGCACAAGGAGCGGGGAATCACAACTTTTTCTTTTTTCTTGAGCATATTGAAATCTATTCCACCAATAACTGCATTTCGTGCTCCTATTTGACTGCATAAGAATTTTACTTCTTCATCCCACGCACATTTATCTGAGAGATTAACTGCGAGCGTCAAAAATTCAATGGCACCGCCCCTTGCAATATCAAACAAATCATCAAGTTTTGTTACGAAATATTCTCTTCTCTAAATCTTCACGGTAGTTCCCACTCTCTCTTTATGTCGTCGCACCTTCATCCATTCATTGTGTAATGTTTCTAACATTTCAGTCACCTTATTTTCTGTAATAACAGGAATTCTTATTTTGTTCCATGGATGAAACGCATTTCTTACTGTTTTTCTCGCACTAAGTCTGATACATTTCAAACCCATTAGATTATACAGAAACACACAGCACTTCTGTCACTGTTAGCAACTTTGAGCCAAGTATTTCTTCACTTTCTTTTCCAACCACTTCAATGTGTGAATTTAGTCTTGATTTCATACTTTTTCTTGTTGGCCTATTCTTAAAATGAACGCCACGTGTGTTCATGATAAACTAGTTTTTTCGCCACTTTTCTCCTTAAATCCTAAAAAAATTAGCACATTCTATCCTTTGCGCACTATACATAAGAACTAACTATCTCTCCGCATTGATCTACAAATGTGAACTGACTGCCTCGTTTCTTCTTCATAGAATATTTCTATCAAATCTTATGGCCCTGGAAGCGATGTTCATTTCCTTCATTCCTTTATAATTCACGAACACAATTGTATCAAATACTTATAAAATTTTGTACATACAGAGCAGTTTTGAACAAAGCATGCGGTAATTGTGCGCGGTCGTATGGTGGCAACAAACTAAGGTTTAAGGGGTCGGTGCACAGTACATAGGACGGCGTTGAAGGGTTAAGATTGACATTGTATGCTTTAAAAACATTAATCATGACACAAGAGGAACTTTTCAATTCTGTACCACTAGCATGCAAATATTGCCAGCAGGAGCAAAGTCTGTGCCGAGGGAGGGGAGGGGGTGGAGGGGAAGTCTCTAGTAAGTGGTGCGGGCCGTACCTCAGCGGCGCCGCGGTGCGGGGTAGCGCCCTTGGGGGTGGATTGCATTACGACGGACAATATCTCGTAAACGATTAGAGATAGGTCAAAACAAACAAAAAATCGTTCCTAAAGGCCTTTACTTTTACGTTTTACATAGAAATAGCACCTTTTCGGCCCCAAAAATCTCAATTGAGGGTCCTCAGTACTTAGGGCCCTTGGGGCACGGGTTGCCGTTATTTTAAAGTTACCAAATTTTAACACGTGAATATGAACCTCATTTGGATCATTTTGAGACTAGGAAAAAATAACTTTTCTCAATTCTGAAAAATAAGGGCCGGCCTAATGCACATATCCCACCCTTTTGCCATGCATTCATACGCCATTTGTATCGCTCCATTGAACGCTCCGCTCCACTCCAGCCGCTCTTCTGGACCTACCCCTTCAGCAGAGCGCATTCATTCCACGGTAATTATTTCATCACGAGCGATATCGATTTACAAAGATTTGACTCTCGAAGTACACTTGTCTGGCAGAAAAAATTAACACAGAACCAGCCATTCAGCAGTTTTCCAGCATACGTTTCAGCATGCTGCCGCTATAATTACCTTACATTCCCAAGAATCGATAACAAGAGGGGCCAAATTAATAGGTGTCGATCAATAACAGTGTAGCGGAGGGAACAGATAATTCCCTAAATAACTAAAGCAGGAAATATGTTTTATTTGCCCTCATCTAGGGCTACTTTGGAACTGATGGGATGAAATTAGGACAGCAACACTACTACGTGGTTTTAAATACCCTGCGGTCACCGATTGTGAGACCGTTTCTTCTTAGTTAGGTCTTTCGAAACTTTTTTCTTTGCTGCCATATATCGGCTAGATATCGGCATGCATCGGCATAATCTCTGTGAAAAATCTGTGCCAAACAGCAACCATTTTTACTTTTTGAACCAGTTTTGACAAGTTGGAAAGCGCAACGTAAACTTTCACGTATGACTGACGGTTGAGCTAAATTTGAACCACGAAAGACAGGTAACTACAGCAAATTTTACTTGATTTTGCGATCATTTTTGTGAATATACAGGGTGTTTATAAATTAATATCGGGGTTTTAAAGCTTTATAACATTTTTATTACATTATATTTACAGTTATAAATTATATGTCAAATGAAAGAGCAACTCAAACAGTTTTGTTTATTAGCAACAATGCACATGTGTGTGAAATATTTCCGCCGCGATCCGCCAGAAAGCGGTAGTAGCAATGATGGCGACTAGTGAACAGAAAGCGTTTTGTTTTACAGTTTGCAAAGACTGAATATGTAGTTATAGTGCAACGTGTGTTGCACAGTAACCCCAGATCCGCACATTATGAGTGTTTACATGTCTACTGAGGTGAAAAGTCGATTCATCAATGAAGACAACATGATCCAGAAAATCATCATCGTTATGAAACAACATTTCCATTGTGAAGTTGGCAGGTAATCCGTGGTATGTAGGCTTTAGAGCTTGTAATAACTGTAAACGGTAAGGACGTAGTTGTAAGCGTTTCCTTAAAACTTTCCAAGTAGTCGACACAGGAATTTCTAATTCACAACTAGTCTTCCGGACTGATTTCTTTGGCCTACAAGTGAACGACTCTCTCACTCGCTCAACAGTCTCTTCGCTAACTCTTGGTCGTCCCGTGCTCCTCCCTTTACAAAGGCAGCCTGTATCTTCAAACTTATGATACCATCTAATGATGTTATTGCCACTTAGAGGATCACAACCGAATTTAATGCGGAACGCACGTTGCATAGATTCAGTCTTTGCAAACTGTAAAAGACAAAACGCTTTCTGTTCACTAGTCGCCATCTTTGCTACTACCGCTTTCTAGCGGGTCGCGGCGGAAACGATTCACGCACATGTGCATTAGGGCGGATCGGAAAAATCGATTTTTTTCAAATCCATCTGGCCCAATGAAAAAAAGTTGTGGGACCGATCAAAAATGAGGCCTGAAAATTTTGAGACCGAAAAAGGGAACCGGTCTTCGGCTCTTGTATCCGCGACGCTGCGTGGGCGTTGGAATATTTTCTTCGCGGACGCGGAATCAAATTAGGCATTTTGTGGCTAAACGATGGCAGATACGTCAAAATACACGAAATTTTCGGTCTAGAAGGAAAGTAACTCGGCTATATCTATAAGGAATGACCATAAAATACTACTTTTTTCGTATTTCGACCCTCCCCCCCCTAAATTGCATTTGAGCGAGGGTCAGGGGTTAACGTAGAGGTCTCAAAATGTTCAGCCTTATTTGTGATCGGTCCCACAACTTTATTTCATTGGGCAAGATGGATTTGAAAAAAATCGATTTTTCCGATCCGGCCTAATGTGCATTGTTGTTAAAAAAAGAAAACTGTTTGAGTTGCTCTTTCATTTGACATATAATTTATAACTGAAAGTGTAATGTAATAAATATAATAAAGCATTAAAACCCCGATATTCATTTATAAACACCCTGTAGAACCAAATAGCCTAAAATTACTAGCTACATTTGGTTATGTTTGTCAATAATGAGACTTAAGTGGGGCAACTTTGGGACTGCCCGAAAGTTACCCCCAAAAACGTCCTTACTAATTTTTATTATCTCTCTTGTTTTATGAACCCTTAAAGTATGATATGCGAATATAATCGAGCCCTAGGGTCGAGGGCATATAAAAATTATACCGAAGAGTTTAGACGATGCTACTGTTCCAGAAATGCTCAGAGTTCTAAGGTGGGAGAGTTTACAAGAGAGGAGGAAAAGAAGCAGGCTATGTGGCATGTTTAGAACAATGAGTGGGGAAAAAGCATGGAAAGAATTTGGGAAGGACATATCAAAACCCAGATTTTTTGGAAAAAATGATCACCAGTTCGAGATAAAGTGCCGTTCACAAAGGACAAATACAAAGCAGTTTTCCTTCTTGAATTGGACTTTAAGGGACTGGAACGACCTACCAGCAAAACTATCGAGCCCTTCCCGAAACATTTTCATATTTTAAAAAATTGTTGAAGAAGTAGGGACTAAGGGCTTTTTATAATGTTTTCTATTGTTTTTTCATCATATGTACATGTTACCACCAGGCCAATGGCCTACTAGTAACCATTTAATAATAATAATAATAATTAATGCGATTAAGACTAAAACTCTGACGCACAGGAAGGCGTATGTAGGTGAACTGTATCCGGGACGGATTACAAAAACAACAATGAAGGGATTCATCATCTCCTCCATGGCAAAGTCTGGAAACAATTGGAAGTGGCCTTAGGAAGAAGATCTTATAGAATATCCTTCATAGCAAGACGTCCAAATAATTATTTAATCAGCTCACAATATTATTATAATCAGCCCAAAATGAGCCAAGCGCGTGTCTCTCGTTCAATTCTGGATTTTCATCTCATGTTTTAGCTATCTTGCGGCAGCAAGCAGTTTAAGCGGAAAGAAGTACGGTTTATTAGTAGGAAAGGACGCTGATTTGGGGGTTTTATGCTTTGCGGATGGATGGAGGTCCTCCGGTTTCAAAGTCTAATTTCTAGCGTTAGTGAGGGGTTTTTGGCAGATTAATTTGTTGGCCTCAGTATATGCCAATTTAATTAAGAATATAATTTTGAGACATTATCGAGATTATGACAAGGTATGAACCAAAATTCGTCCAATAGATTTTTAGAATTGGTCCCTTAAAGAAGAAATAAAAACTCAAACTCATAAAACACATTTATATGAACGTATGATATCGTTTCTGGCTTAACGTGGTACAAATATCCAAGATAAAATAGAAAAACAAATGATTATTTGCACACTTAAATGTATATATCACTCCACAATCAATCATGGTTTCGACTCTCTATGAAACCTTGAAAATGATTTAGTGTTGAAACCATAGTCGGTAGTGGAGTTTTATATTACGGTGTGGAAAAAAACATTAACTTTTTATATTTTATCATGGAAATACACATGAGACAAGTCAAAAGTTAGGCCAGTCAGGGTTTACTAAAATAACGTTAAATTATCGACTATCAAACACTAAAATCAAATATACACTGTGAAACTCAAATGGTGAAATTAAAGTTAACAAAATCCCTAGGGAGAAATTTTCAGAGGGATCTTCTACTCAAGTAGAAGTTGATGAGATTGCAAGGAGGAAAAAGAACTTTCAGATAATTAAAAGCAAAAATTGCGTCGCTATTCCCCTTAAAGACCAAAATGGAATTTATTTCTCAACTAAATGTGTACACAGTTGCTTCAAGTTCCTGGTATAAGCCCAATTAGTTTGCTCAAACACTCAAAAGCAAACATAAAGTCAATTTATCTCCAAAACTTTTACAGCCAGAAACTTATTTGTTCCTCATTTTATTATCCTAGTAATGCACACACATACATTTTTACGCCCTCATTTAAGGAAATAAAAAGATAATATTTCTACTGATAAGAATTCAAATTGAGATGCGAACAAGCCATAACGTCATTTACGAGCTAAAATTCTTCCCTTGTTTTCAGGTGCCTGACATTTGATGCCCTCCATCCAACTAGGCGTTCTTTCTAGGTTATGATTCTTAGGGGAAAGATTATATCCGTATATTGATGTTAAGAGGTTAATGCGAGATCATAATATTATTTTCTCTTGTCATATCTTGATTCACTGCGATAAAAAAAGTTTTAATATTTTTTAGTCTTTATGCTTGCCCTTTTTAAATTCTGCTTTGAATTGTATTCGAAATTGTATCCATACGCTTTCTTGTGGCAATAATTTAATATAACGTATATTAAATATATGTATAGATGACTATATAAAATAGAAAAGCAACATAAAATGACGTTTATTTATAAAATTTGAATGCACAAATACCAATTAATTTTCAATTTAACTGAGGGTTGCTGTATATGGAGTAAAAGACATTAAAAATGATCGTTGGTGAGAAGGATATCAGAGAAAGACCGCCGCTCACGTTTGGAAAGAAATATAATTTTGGGGGAAATTAATACTCCAGGCTATTTCAAGGTAAGGAACACCTATTCCGAAAATTAAATAATTAAAAGATAGCGAAAAAGCCTGATAAAATTAGTGAAAACACAAAAAGATATAATTGATCGGCGTCACGCTTCGAATAAACAGCACATTACTGAATAAATATTGTATTTCCCCTTTAGGAAATTGCATAAGCAGAAATAACTGGAGACACGGGTGGATATATAAAGATACCGTGTAGAAATAACCATTGTTTGCATATATAGAGGGCCTGAATAACTACAGAATTGACAGAGAAAGATATTTGAATGAAACTTATGATGAAATAATAGATAGAAATTAGGAAACGGAAAAATCGATAGTGGGTAGCCGTTGGCGGTAAATTGAAGAGTAATCTTCAATATTATTTCTACTGTATAGATACCTTTTTCTCAACTTATACGCAACCAAACTCTACAAATGAGGTACCAAAATGCACAGAATTTATTAGGGAGCATGCGACAGCATATCTTACTTCCTAAATATTGCTTTTGTTTCTAAAAATTGGTTTTTAAATTATTTAAAAAAAAACCTGTAAATATTCATGACATTAACGGCGCACAAACTGATACGTTTGTTCATTTGCAACAATATCTCGCATTCTTTAAATAACTTTTATCAAAATGCGGTAGATTCCACATTCAAGTCTCCGGTTGATACGTATGTATGAGTCATCATGTGCGTTTAACAGAGGATAGTGTAATTACTTCCAATGCTGTGTTTAAAGAGGTCCTCTGACCTCGATTTGTACATGAACATTCCAATTAAATTTGTACATAAGACCCTGCCTCTTTTTTCTAAATTTTAAAATTAGAAACGCGCCTATCCCTCTGTGGACCTGCATTGAAAAGAGCGGGAGAAGCCCGCTGGGAGCGGGCGCAGTAAAATCGCTAATTCGTTTTTGAGAATCGATTAAGGAAAAGGAGTGACTTGACTAAAACTTTCGCCCCGGTCGCACAACCTGGGGCAGGCCGATTCACTCACGCTCTCGGATGGAATCGAACACCATTTATCAAGAGGAGAAATAATTAGAAGCTATTTTCGGGAGGCCGATGAGATAAATTGTAATATGCTAATGCTCTACGTTGATTCTAACACTTTGAGTGCTGGCTGCTAATTTTAAAGCCCTACTGAAAAATCCAGCCATTTTTACTCAATTCGTACATTTTTTATAACATTAGCATCAAATATATATTTATATCGATGTGTATTTCAATAAAAATTGACTTTGCTCTTCTTTATGAATGAGTTGAATAATATTTATTGCTAATTTTTAAATATATTATTAAACAATGAAAACGTACTCTTCTTGAAAAAATAAGAAAGCTGCAACGTATGATATATCGCCATAACATGCAATATCATTTTTTGTTCCAAGCAAAGCATTATAAATCCTGGATAACAAAAAGGATCACTGCACCCTCAACGAACGGTTCATTGCCCCAAAGAATTTTAACACAAAGTGGCTTAAGATAAGGATGCCGATAGCTACAGAGGACTTTTCGTCCTCAAGACAAAAAGTGAACTCTTTATTTTTTCCATTGAACAGTGATTTTTGAAATAATAGAACCACTACGCAGTAAACTGGAAAAGTACCACGGGCAAAATATTACGGCTTCACGCATACAAAGCCAATTAAAAAGAAAGACGTAATATTACTTCCATGGCATTCTTCAGAAATATTAACAGGACGTAATATTACGTCCATGGCACGCAAAGTGTTAAGCCTTGAAAAGAGGATCTGTGCATTAATTTAATTGTCTTAAATTAATTCAGGGGGCACTTACGTGTTTCTAGCTTTTCTCCACATCTATTCAGGTGACATTCTCCTTTCAGTGGGAGATGATGACCAAATGTATAACACTCAAATTCATTCAAACGGCTCTACCACCATCAACCCTCAGACGTGAACGATGGATCATATGCGTTTAGTCAGTTTCTATTCCAGCCGGCGCGACTTACATTGGAGGTATTTATATCACTCAGCGTGTTTTAATTTAAGAAGCATTCTAAAACTCAATCGTGAGCCTGGGCGTGCGCGATGCAGCGTCTTCGACCAACAAATAAAAATGATCGACCACTTAAGGCAAGCCAAAATATGATGAAGGAATAACCTGCGGTAAAATTTAAGGCCTCAATCATTTCGGAGACACTGAACTCGTCAAGCTCTTTCAGAAGATATTCGAAAAAGAACCTCCCCAATGTGATGATTGTCGGTGCCCGTTAAATATTAGACATATCCTGATAGATTTTGTTAAGTACCGCGACGCGCGAAGACGGATTAATCTAAGGGAAGACCTAGAAGCCCTTTTAGGAGACCACCCTACCATCTTAAATTATACATTTCAGTTCCTCAAAGAAATAAATATATTTAATAAAATCTAATTATGCTCACTCTTAGTACGAAAGCACCGTACGCAGTGGCTCTCTTTCTACATAAGTTTTGGAAATAACATAGTAGTGGTGCGAAATGACCTAGCCGTCATGCACCCTAAATTTAAATACCAATACTACGATATTCGAATCGTTCTCTTTCAAAAGTGTCAGAATGTGATTGTATTCTGATCAAGAGTATTATATTCAATGATAGAATATAACGAATTTTTTAACAAAAAATATAAAAGAACTTCAGGAAGAAGGATGAGAAAAGACTGGAGGCCTTCGATCCGTGGGTGAGGAGGAGGATTGAGAGGGTTAAGTGAACGGATGGGAGCAGGAGCGGCGAAGCACTGGAAATGGTGAGATAAGGGAGGAAACTCTAGATGAGATACGGAAGAGACAAAAGGTTTGGATGGTGGGACTGATCAGCGGGGAAAATATATTAAATTCTAGCTGGAAGGAAGAACGTAGGATAAGTACGGGAAGGGAATATGATCTATTGATAGAATGAAAGGGAGTTGTCCTTACTGTGAATTGAAGAGAAAAGTCCCTATCGGGCATGGTTGAACTAACTCGTTAAACAATCAAGGTAAACCTATCTTAAAAAGCAGCATAGTTAATCATTATTTTAAGCAATATCACTTTTAAAACAAAAACCAATCAGAGAACAGGCAAAAGTCAGTCAGAGAACGGCCAACAGTCGGTCGGACGCCAAAGAGTGGATGCTACTATTTAAAATCAGGCAGGAGACGAAATGACGTATCTGGGAGAAAATTGAGTTTACACAACAAGAAAAAGATTACCAGAAACTGGCGAAATGAAAGGGCGTTGAAAAATGGGAAGTAAATTCTATTCGAAATATACTAGAAAAGAATGACAGCAATAGAAATGTACATTTTCTAGAAAATATTAGTGATAGGACACTAATTTAACGCTTGGACAAAATTGAAAATAACATGAAACCCGCATATTGACCGCGTGGATAGAAAATGTTAGGCGGAAGTTACGCGATACAAGTATATTGCATAAAAATGTAATATGGGCCAATTAATATATAAGCCAACAAATTTGCAGAGGAATAACCAGCGGTAAAATAAAAAAAATCAAAGGCAGAGTGGCAAAAGCAGAGTGTAAATTTTCAAACTACTAGGAGATACGAATAATAGTGTGATTTTGCCAAGTCAGAGCTATTTTTTAATTTTTAAGCGATATCTTATATTTCAAAACAGACCAAATCAATGAGGTAATCTTGAAAGGCATGATTATGATTTTTATGATAAACTTAAGCCTAAGCTCGTGTTTCATGTTATCCCAGCCATCATAGGCGGATCCAGGGGGGGGGGGCACGGGGGCACGTGCCCCCCCCAGACCCTTAAAAATATGCTAGATTTTTAATACGGTCCCATTATCATTTCGTTCGTTTTGTATGACGAGGTGTCCTTGTGCCCCCCCCTGAACAAAATCCTGGATACGGCCTTGCTTGTGCCCCTCCCAGAAAGAAATCCTGGATCCGCCCCTGCCAGCCATATTTTAATTATAATCCTAAAACATATAGTTCCGATCAACTTAATTTAGAGCACTGCAGAAACAAGCGACTTTGTACGCAGTCACGCGCACGGGTGCAAAGTTAAGTACACCAAAGGATGAAGTTCGCCATGAAAAAATATTTGACTTAGCCGGGATGTCAAATATTTTTTCATGGCGAACTTCATCCTTTGGTGTATTTAATTTTACTTAATTTAGAGTTCAGATCTTTGACCCCATTCAGGAAGAAAGGGATATCATGAAGATGTACTCGGAAGAGAGGGCCATAAAAGGACAAAGGCGACAGAAAACCCATCCCAAAAATTTTTGATGGTTCGGACAAACCCAGAAGTGGCTCCTCTTTGCGCACATGTACACACGAAAGAGCTTTTAGGGGCAGCGCAAACGACCCTCACGGCCGTGCATGGGCGGGTCTAGACACCCTTTGGTGACGTGTCCCGCAATCAACCGGGGAAATAAATGAAAAACAGCCCCAACGAGCGCACGCTCGGTCAAACGCCGCGACAACCTTTCAATTACCTCTGTGCAGGTGGGCAACCGAGAGAGATGGATAGATAGATATAAAGAAAGGGCAGGCAGGTACCGCGACACAGGGTGCGCGTATATCGCCGAAGAACAAAGAGAGGAGAAATCAAGGGTAGTGTGCAGGCGTGCGTGTATGAGTGTGCGCGATGCATTGTTGTGGGGGTAAGTGGGGGGGGGGGGGGTACAACAATACTGAGGTGAGTTCCATCGTCACGTAGGTTCGAGGGTGGAAATAGGGAGGTCGGAGCAAACAGCAGAGCCGCATGCTGCCGGGTGGTCCATATTTTCAAACACACAGGCCCTCCCACATTTGTCTGACCTGCGGTCTCAGTGCACGCCCGATGCCAACCTACACCCCACTGCCGCTGCCGTTGAATTGCTCGTGGCTGCCGATTGAGTCCGACATGACACGCGGGGTGTGACTGGGTTGGCAAATGTTTGGCCTTACTCCATAAAATGGGCGGAGTCCCTCACACTATGGCCCGGAGGCGAAGCTGAAGGAACTCACGCGGGGTTTCCATGCCACCGGTTCCTCAAAAATAAATCCGCACAGGTATACTTCCTTAATAACATGGGTGCAATAATATTGCAATAAAATAAACAAAAATAAGTTTAAAATCTACATTTTTGTTCACACGGAAAAGAAGAAAAAAACACCCTGTGAAGTCCCTACGTTACATACCCAAAACTAAAATATTGGTGCGTATTTCCTTTACATTTGACCCTGGAGTGATTCAAATTTATGATCATGTGTTTGAGATTTTATTAGTACCGTTGTCATGAATACGAGGGTTGTTCAATAAGTCCTTAGAATTTCCGAGAGAATAAACTCTTAATTTCAAAAATTAATTTTCCCAGAAAGCAGTACTTTTGACTATTCAGCTGTTAGAGTTTCAGATGTATTCATGACCTAGTTTCATTAATGCTGCCTATTGAGGTGAACAACTTTCATTTGTTTAGAAAAATGGGCTTTGTGCGGTGGTCTAAAAGTTGTTTTTAAAAGGGTTAACGCCGAAAGAAATCGAATGCAAGCTGTATGGAGCTCATGCCACATCTGCTCTTGTGTTTGCAACTATTTACGATTGAGTAAATGAAGTTAAACGTGGCAGTACATAAAAAAATGAACATCGTTCCGGGCGCTCTGTGAAAGTGCCTACCCCCGAAATGACTGACAAAATATACGATATGATTTTAAGTGACCGACAAATGAAAGCATGCGATTTAATTGAGGCCACAGACATATCGCACCGCTCAATCGCTTTAAGTTTGCACAAAATATTGGTTGTGAAAAAAATCTCGGCAGAGGAGAATTATTTAAACAAAGTTACCTATTCTTGGGACCGAAAACTTACTGTGAGTTACCAAAATACATAACTGACGAAATGAATGTATACAGATATTGCAAAAGGGTAAAGATGTGGCTGTTGGCTCATATTGATGTTTCCATTTTGCTTAGGTGAATGAGGTATTGTGATGAATGGAATGAGATTCTATTATTGTTTTTATGCATTAAGTGGTTTCATATTCTATATGTTTATTTATATATATTATGTTTACATATTATATATGTTTCATATGCTAGGGAGCTTATTATTTCTCATTACGAATGATTCAGCAAGGTAACATTTTTTGTTTAATATGTACAAAAGCACTCTAACTGAAGAACGAGTCGGTAACCAGAAAGCGGAGAATTAACTCCAAAGGGGTACCTATGTTCCTGTAGCCATGAAAATCTTAAAATTTATATTTGTGTGGAACAATAAACATAATTATTATTATATGGCTGCCGCGTTTGCTCGCATTGGAGAATAAATGAAATCGCGCTGCCAACTCCGAGGCAGGATAGGTGCCTTTCCGTCACAGTCCTGAGAACTTTACACATAAGTACATAGCTGTTAATGAAATACGGATGATCCACTACACTACAGGGACAAAATCAGTCGAAACAATGGAATTCTGGAGGATAAATGGCGCCAAAATAGGCGAAGATAGTGAAATGGGGCGGTCAGATCACGGAAACGACATTTTGGGGATGCATGCGGAATAATCTACATCGATTACTTAAAAAAGAGAAAAGCGAAAACAAGTGAGTTGGGCGTCTCGTTATTGGACCGGTTGATGGCAGAAATAAAGAAAATCATCCTCATTCGAAAGAGAAAACAGTTCCTTGTTCAACGAGACTATGCGCGGCTGCACGCCTACGCAGTTGTATTGGTCAAAATTACGGAATTAATGTTCCAATTGTTACAAAACTTCCTGTATATATAAGATATGACCCCCAATGATTTTTTCTCATTTCCTAACTTGAATAAATGGCTTGGTGGATAAATTTTTACGTCTAAGGATAAGGTCATACCCCAAAATAATGCCTATTTTGTGGATATCCCGAAATTCTACTATTTGGACAGCTTAAAATGCTTAGAAAAATGACAATAAAAATTTCTAGAGCCGAAAGAAGACAAGGTTGAAAAAAAATTTTAAAAATTACCTAAAATCAATTATTTTCTACCTTTTTCTAAAGACTTAATGAACGACCCTCGTATATACAGAAAATGATTTGATGTTAGATGATGGATTAATATAAACTATTAATTTCTACACAGTATTTATTAATAACTCTTCCTTTTCAAGTCATTATTAAGAGGTCACACAACCTCAGCCTCAGTTGCCTCTTGATAATTACCTGGAGAGGTCGAAACCGATAGAGGTTTAAATAAATACTACGTGGAATATAACAAAGTTCATTTCCGAATCCATCATGTCACCATTCCACAAAGTGAACACACGATCCATTGATTTCTTTGAAGGTACTGAAATTGATGCTCACATGGTTGCACTGAAATTGCTTACTTAGAACACGTAGTCTATTGTCTGTGAATTTCTAACGTGGTATATTGTACCAAGGTGGCGTGGTTTATTCCCTTCTTTTTAGTTCGAATATAAACGTGGGTCTGACTGTAAAGCTGATCTGTGAATATATTTAAGCCGAGAAGCGTGGGAATAAATTCGACGTAGCGTATGGCGTACAGCGTTGACCTTAGCGAGGGGAGACTAGGCAGAAAAACACCAACCTCGAGCACTGATCCCTTGAAAAAAGACGGATTGAGGCAACAATTCCAGTTTTCGGAAAAAGCGGCACGGGGGGTGGGCGGGTAGGGAAGCATTGCTGAGCTTGAAGATGAAGAGAGTGTGGGATGGGGCCTGGAGGATGGGAGGGTTGTAATATCAGAGAGGGAGACGAATGAAAGAACAGCGAATGGGCATGAAATACCACTCGCAATGTTATGATTGCTTCATGTATGACGGTCCGCATAGATGAGAAATTAATGAAACCACCCTAAATCTTTCAAAATTAGACACATATTAATCATACGTCAGGCAGTTTTGTTACAATAAATGGTTTTAAAGGTCATCAAATCAGATTGAATATTTCCTTAAGAGTTTCATGGTGTTACTAAACTATGTGTGGACACCTTATTGGTTAAAATGAGAACATGAATATTGGTTTGACAATAAAATGATATAAAGTGCGTTATGGCACAAGAGCCATTAACAAAAAAAGAAAAGACTCTGTTGCTCTCGAATTTCTACAATGCCCGTAATGAGACATCGTCTGTTTATCGAATGGGATAAATGAGGAGAGAGCGTGGAAAATAACAGAGAATAGGAACGAAATACTAATCAAAATGTGATAATTTCCGCATTTAGGACGGTCCACGGAGATGATAAATCAACTTAAAAGCCCGATTTTTTTTTCAAACTTTGACATTCCAATGATACATCACGGAGAAAAGATTATTCTTGCAACTGATAAAAATGATCGAAATGATTCCACAGCCTACTCTCACCGCTGAAATTATTGCTTCATGAAAAATGCATTTATTTAAATAAAAATATTTAAGCTCTAAAGATATGAAGCTCTCTTCTTCAACTTGATGTTGTAGTAAAACGTCATTAGTGAAAGAAGATTCGTTTAAATTATACAATCAGATAGCTCGAATTAAATTTTTGCATCGGATCACGCTGTCCCAGAAGAACTTGCATAAAAAAGGGGAAAAACCAATACTAGTGTTCATTGAAAAATTCGAGGAAATAATGCTGATGATTTACTGTGAACTGCTGCTCACAAACTAAAATAATAAGGAGCATTAATTGTGGATGGGAAAAAATAAATACTGAGACTAAGCACACTATTACCACACTTGTGGGATGGGTGCTCAAATGCGTAAGGCTATACGAGGTACTAATTCGTTTAGTTTATCGATTAAACTTCAATCTATCTGTATCGCCTCAGTTAGATGCATTACCTAATTATTCGCCTATTACTATTAATATGTTTGGGACTTCTCTGGATAAAAAATCTCGATTACTGAATTTAATTCGAGCATTTTAAGTAATACTGAGAGCTATTTAAATTCATTTATCACAAGCAATATGGGTTTGTTATTATAAGTAATAGTTGTTTACATACATTGGTTAGTAATTCCACTTTGAATAGGATAACCTGCCACTATCGCAGCTCAATTAGAATGTTTCAACATTTCCATATCTATACTTCAACCTATTCTGAAAGATAAATGAAGCTCTCATGAGATTCACTCTCCTAAAATAATTCTTGCATTCCGCTACATTGAAGTGGAGAGAAGAAATTGCCATACATATTGATAGAAGCTTTCGAAATTTGAATATGTTTGTGCATCATAAATCCATGGTAAATAATATATGAGAGAACCAAAATATATACAACAATAAAAAATATTCATTCTCTACGACCTTTCACTAAAAATTAAGATAAAACCTGAATAGTTCGTCCCAAAAACATTTAGCTGATTAGAAAAACTTAACAGCAACCCCATCATGCGAATAATGAGAAATAGAAAGTAGAAAAATTAAGAATCAATTGCTATTATTAAAAATAGAAGGGAATAATTGATAACAAGAAATGTCTTTAAAGATAAATGTAAATCTAGATGAATCGGTAATAACTATTACAATGTTGCGAATGTAGATTTGTTATTTTAAGGCTGATGCTTATGTCTATTTAAATAAGTAACTTCATAAAATTCTGCATCAAACTGTTGCAGCTTAACTTATTGTACGCAATAAAGGAGAGTTGACATACATAGTTTGAATGGTAACAGTCGATAAATAAAATTTTCCTCTCCAACCCCTGCTCTCTATATTTATAACATTTTGTACCCCCTACGCAACTGCCGACAATTGTCACTCAATTTTTTCTACAAGTCCGCAAGGAGACACCATATGTTTACCGAATGTGAATGATGTAACTTAATTCATCATTTTGACGCATAAATTCATTAGTTTCCCACATTATAACCTTTCGTCGTACTGCTTTCTTATTTTCGTCCCCGTACCCACGTCTCTTTTGCTCAGTTCGTTCTATGGACGTTGAACAATAAAAGTACGACTAAATTTAAATCCATTTCACGTCTTTGCATATGGCACGGTAGTTTTTGGACCTAAATAAAACTTAGGGGTAAAACTGGGATGTTTGAGAAATTAGGATGCTCAATCACAGCATTACTAACTACCCGAATGTAATCCTTCTAATATTTATGGGTAGACTATGCATTTGATTGAAATACAGTCTTGCTGAAATTATTATGCGCAGTTCATGTGACCCCAACTCCGTATTTTTTCAATTGAAATACAGAAATGACCCATAAGAGCAAGCACACGAATAATCATTTACCTTCACATTTATTTAGAAGGTTAGAGGGGCTAATTCATTTCTCTAGTGCATCATATGATGCAGGAATTATTTACTGCTAAAACCCAGAGTCTTCATACTAATTGGAGCCCAAGACTCATTAAGTGTCAGAAACCTAACTTTCCACCCAATACTTCAGTACATTTCCCACCATTTTCTTTATAAACCAATTTACAAACATGTACGTGATTATTCCTGACGAGAGCAGAGCATTAAACCAAATGACATCAGAGGACAGTAATCAAGGATGGCAAATGAGGGGCCCCATTGTAAAAAGTGGAGAAAATTGAAATAATTACTTTGGTAGAACCACACGAGACTTAATCTAAAGTGGAAAAATGACTGCAAATAAAGAGATACAGATAAAGGGACAAAGTAGAGCTTCGAGGAAAGAAAAGCTTTCCAAAGAGTTTTCAAAAGAAGACTGGAGAGCATTGCCGGCTATTGGCAACACTTGAACATTTTCCATTTATTTCCATAAACTGCAAACTACTTTCGCATATGAACTTGAGTTGATTTAATTATACCTCACTTTATTGATTATTTCCAATCGAAAGGCTGATTTTGACAGATGGAATCATTGGAATCTAATGCGCCATTAGTCTATTAACCTGTGTTCTAAATAAGTTGGAGTAACTAGCTCACATAATTTGAGTAAAATTTGGATCTGAAATGCGTTATGAGTTCGTCAGACACTAAAATGCCTTCAAGTCTGTTGTATGTTAAACAGAGAAAATTAAAATCTATTCCAAAATTATCGTTGCTCTGAGTGCATCACCAGCATTTGATCCGGGGAGCTTTAGCCCAATAAGAATCCATCAAATCAATTGGTCCGGAACCAAAAAAAGGCCAGAATTAACCGATACTTTTTTAAGCAGTAACTTCAAAAAAAGAGCCGTATCAGATTTCAGAAAATGGGATGAGAAATGAGGGAGGAATAGCGAAATCAGGATGATAATAAGATCCAAAGCGTTTCTGGGAGATTCCGGGAGGAGCCTTGTGGGAAAGAAGAGGGATGACGTGATGAGAAAGGGGAGGAGTTTGAGTGGGAGGGTGTCTATTGCGAGAAAGGGATAGATATAAAGATACAAGGGAGGGTTTGGAGAAATGACAACTTTCCAGCGGAAAACGGGAAGGAAGAGAGTGAGCGAGAAGAACATTGTAGGGAAAGATAGGCATAGGAAAGTGGGTGAAAACAAGGGGTGCCTGAAATTCCTCTTCACACAAAGCCATCATCGTATACACTTCTTTTGCATCGCCATAACACCTACTATACGTACATATACAACTATCCGAACGAATATATTTGAAATTCTCTATGTTACACCTGAATATTTTTCTTTGAATAAATAGTGATACTGTTTCAAATGTATTTAATATGTCTGAAAATGTTGTGTGGGTAGATACCCGGGTATCCGCATTAGGGATGCAATTGTATGTATATGCTAGAATAGGTTTATATTTTGTTTTTGTTTTTTTTTCTCTATTTTTTGCATTTGCTGAGTCTTGCTGTAGTGTTTTTTTTTCTTTGAACCTTCGACAAATGATTTTTACTGAATTGTTGTGCACTTGTAAATTATCTCATGGGCCAAATGGCCCACGATAATAAATTAATTGAAATATCAATTTAAGCAAAAACCAGCATCAAATTTCAGAAAATTGGATGAAATATGACGGAAATACAGCCATATTAGCATAAAAACGGGATTTGAATGCATTTCAGGGAGATTAAGGGAGAGAGAGATTGGAGAAAATTTAGCTAAAATGATTATAAGGTCACCGTGGTTGTAAATATGGCCTTCATTGGCTAATCAACTGTGCATTTTTTTTTAATTTTTTACTTGAAGTAATTTGTGCATTTGGTTTTAATGAAAAGAGGGATGGAAATCAAGTAAAGAGAGTGTGTTATGCTTCAGAACGACCTCAAGGTCGAAACGCTACGTACTTCATAAAATACATTTTTGGTAAAAATACCATTCCTCTTTTAAATTAAATCAGGATGTCACTCCACTACATCTCGTTTACCTAAGTTACTTTTAATTTGTGCATTATTAAATCTCTTTTGTTTTGTTGAAACTAGTCGTAATTAGGCAGAAAAATCCTATTTTGGAAGACAATCGAGAGATGCGAAAGATCCAATGAGAAAAAAATCATCCACCTTGACCGGGATAGCCCGGCTAGTCCCGGTATACTTTAAACTATACAAGAGCGAACAGCTCTTTGTGTTCTATGTCCGGGCCAGCTCTCCGCCTGTGGCGCTGTGCGCACGATTTGGACTGCTTGTGGCATCATATGCTCAGCAGTCCAACAACACCTTGTCCGGTAGTGTCCACAAGTATCCACAGGGAAGAATGACGCCTCGGTAGCTTAACTGGCTAAAGCATTCGACCAGAAATTGGGGGATCCGGGTTCGTATCCCGGTCAAGGCGGATGATTTTTGTCTCTGTGGATCTTTCCCACGATTGTGCATTGCGGGTGACTCCCGTACAGTGGCGCCGACTCCATGGGGCCTGAGGGGGCCCGAGCCCCCTCAAAGATTCGTTTGGGGGGGCGGAGCCCCCTCAATAAATCAAGAAAATAATTAAGTTATATTATGCTTTGTGAAATCACAAAAATATATTGGTAATTTTTATTTCCCATGTTTGACGATAGTTACCTTTTAAATTAATTTAACATTGAGTGTTGAAACAAATAATTATAAGGCTAAGCAGGTTAACTGAATGAAGTGGTGTGAATCATGGTAGTGTTTCGGTGCTGCGACACACTTTGAATTTAACCTCTTCCCGGGGCAAGACCTCCGATATGGGCCCCCCCAATATTTTTTATAAGTCGGCGCCCCTGCTCCCGTAAAAGTTATCACCGCGGCTAGTCCCGGTACACTTTAAACCAGACAATCGAGAAAGTGATGGGGAGGGGGTGAGTGCTAGGAGAATGGGGAGGGGAGTTTTACATCTGAGATAAAGACGTAGATGCAGAGAAAATCGAGGGTTTAGAGAAATAATAGCTTTCCAACGTGGAATGGAAAGGTGGAGTGAGTGTAGGAAGGAGATATAGTGGAGGAGGGATGGAAAAGAGGAAATTGAGTGGAAAAGGGGGGAGGTTCTAGGACTCCTCGATGGTTTAGGGGGTGAGGAGGGCTTCTGCTGTTTTCAGAATAGGCAGCATATCGATCGTGTCAGGGTGGAAGGGGAGAGAAGGCTGAGAGGCGGATTTGAGAGGACTGAGATCAAGAAAGAGAGACTCTGCGAGTAGGGGTGACGTGGCCAGGTCGACTGGTCGGCCATTTTCTTCTCAGCAATACTAATTTCTTCTCAGCAATAGTTCGACATCGCACACCTCACCTCAGATTCTCTTCAAGTGCCGAAATATTTCATTCACTTGGACTATTACACCCCAACCACCGCCGATTGACATTAGACATCAAATTTCTTTGCCGCATCATGAATGGGTCCTTCAGATCCAGTAATCTCCCAACATTATTTTCACTACGCATTCCTGCTCGCAAAACCCGCAATACTGAAGCTCTACGCCAGCCCAATTTCCGTCTGGCAATATCTCATAGATCCCTCTTTTTCCGCCTACCTTCTATTTTCAATTCAATCTCCAATACTTCTTCCTCTCTTGACATCTTTACATCTTTGCCTCCCGCACCAATTTTAATAACCAAGTGAAAAGTCTATCTTTTTGACACCGACCTTTTGTATGTATTATATATGTTGAAAATGGTTGATATTTATGATATTATTTTTGTACACGTTTATTTTTTTTAGATATTTACATAATTTATTTAGTTTATAAACCCAATGTGAAGGCCCTAGTGCAGTTTTTGGTGTGATATAAATAAATGAATAGCTGAGGGACCCGAGCTTACAGGACCCCCACAACGCTCGCGCGCATCGTGAAGCGTAGTGAAAAAGACTCGGAAGACTTAAAACAAGATTTCTTTGTAATTAGAAAATACTTCGTTTCCATTTGTTGTTTCATTTACAACATATTCGGTGTAAAAGGTTTGAATTAAAATTATTAATATAAAGGCGTCAGAAGATGAAAGAGAACCTGATGCAATTTGAAAGGATTATTCGAAAAAGTTATTTTATAGGCCTCTCAGATATCAAAACAAAGTTCACTGAACACATAATAGAACCATTTATATAAAGTAAATTGTATAAGCTGTTAAATTCTCACTTTTCAAAGTATTTTTCACAGGAAATTGCTATTTTTTTTATTTTGTCTAGTTTTTTTTTTAGAGCCAGAATATTGTCAAAATCCATTTCCTGGCACGCATTTTCCAATAATTTATCCACGAATCCCCCAGTAAAAATGGGCCCCATGATAATCCCGAGACTAGGGCCCCCAATTACTCCAGGCCAGCCCTGGCTACTGGAAACAGCTGAGGTCGTAACGGAACACAAAATTCTGGAATGTAGCACTAATTACGGACACGTATATACACACTGCTATTGTTTTTTTTTTGGGGAGCGAGGCTTGGACGTTGGCAGCAGCTGAGATGTCAGGAGTTAAAGCATTCGAAATGTGCTGTCACCGAAGAATAATGATGATTAAATTGATCAACCGAGGAAGTAATAACCTCCCATTTTTAATACCACTAGAATATTTCTTAATGACGTGCTCTTATAAAATTTAAAAGGCAATTTTTGTACACGTCTAGATAAGTAAGGTAAAGTTATTAACGTATGCAAAATATGACTTTATAATTCTCAGTATTCTTGTTGCTACAGAGCTTCAAAGTTCGCAAAAATTACTTAATTCTTTTGCACTGCAAGAACGCCCTGTAACGTCATCAGTTCACATTTATCTTTCGCAGACTCATCATTAACGATTCTTAGACTTATTTGCTGAGAACTGAGTTAAATCCCAAGTTCCCAAGTTCAGTTTTTGTTGCACCTCTTCAAATTGACTTTGGATACATACGTCTTTTTCATGGAAAGTCGTGTATACTGATGGGAAATCCTTAATAATGTAGTGAGCTACAGAAACCATGAGGCAACAGTTTGGAAAAGAGCTACAACCTTCGTCATGTATGCCTAAAAACATGCACGAATAGTGAAACTCGAAATATCTAAATAATAAAATGTAATCTTTATCCAATTTAACAAAGAAGAGAGGTCTTAAAGCTTTACTCTCGCATAAACATGCACGAGGCTCTATCATTGGGTGGATTGTAGAGAGGGCCCCCTAGAGCACACCCTTCAAAGAACCCAGTCGACTAAAAATACGGGAAACGCCTCAAGGGTAAAACCTGCCATGTGTGGGAGCGAAAAGCAACCGGATATAGAGAGAGGGGAAGGCAAATTTTATTCCAGGACAGGACGGAATCAGATTTAACGCCTCCATTGCTCCGATTTCTGTCCTGGGGTGAACTTCTCCTTCAAACCCCTCGACATCACAGCCCTTCGGCACCCCCTCATCCTCCCCCTCTCCCAGAAATTCCCTTGAGACGGTGGCAGCGGCCCCCAAACAGACGCTCTCATCGGCGGTATCTTTCCCCTTAGAAGGAGAGGAGTTGAGTATCCTCTCAGAGGCCACTTTCTATGGGCGGGTTTAAACCTCTCCCAGCGAAGCAGAGGGCCTCCAAATCCCCAGGCTATCGGCGGACTGGAAAAAACACCATGACGACAGTCCTCATGCCATTATTGTCGAAGGGAGTCTATATAGTACAAGTTTTTGCGGGAGCAGAAACACCGCCAGAGGAACACACTGTAGAGGCAAAGGCCCCAAGAGGCATACATTACATGTTCACGAGCGCGCCCAGTAGGATTAGCAAAAAAAGTCGGTGCTGGAAATAGCCAGCGAGAACAAAATTATCGTGGCCAGTGACGCTCGCATTTCGGTTATTTATTCAACTGATTTAAACTTCTACCCAGCATATAAATTTGGCTTTTTCTCCATTATATATATATATAAATTTATCTATTTTCTTCTTCTCCATTTCAGAATTACAATGGGGAACATGCAGGAAATTTGTTCATTGTGCTAGTAAGTCTCATTAAATAGATAATTTTCAAATCCAAATCTATAAATCAAAACTCTCCTAGTAATACACAAACATTATAAAATGCTAATTAAAAGTGCTCGAATATCGCTTGATGTCACGTGACCTGAAACGCCTTCTGACGTCATCGCTCGGTACACCATTCACTTCCCTAAGAGAGTAGAGCGATAGAGCCTTGATAACAAGATATCGAAGTAAAAATCATCTACGCGCTTTGTAGTACTTCCTCAAAAGACAAATTAATTTTCGAAGGATTTAAGAAGGCACAATACGACAGTTTACCTTTGGTCGACTCCCTTATGGCGGCTGATTTCCTGAATAAACAATGATTGTTTCGTCCTTACCGCGATGCGTGGAGTAAAAGCAAGCACGTACTCAATTATGCAATTCATAAAAGTTGTACTAACGTTTTAAAATATTTATTTATTGCCAAGTAATATTTAAAAGCTTCATTGCTAGTTGAAAATCTATATTTTTTAATTACTTAGTTGCCTACCAATCGGAACTTAGATATTTTCCCCAATCGGCCGGAGTTGAGATCCAAATGATCATTAAAAGGTAATAAAAAAAGTATTTGATATGAACAGAAATAAGTTTCAAGTACTACTTACGCTGTATATACTCGAGTTCCTGTTTTGAACAGCAAAAACGACTCGAAATTTTAGGTTTTTTGTTGACATGCAGTTGAACGTTATGGGCATCACAATAGTAAATATTGAGTTCACATTTTCGAAATCCTTACCTCAGATAATCCTTATTTTCCCCGTGGTTTAATCGTAGTCAGTATCTATTCTCGTGAAAAGCTACCTTCCGTTATATTAATCCTACGATGGGCAGACTAATAGGTACATTTCTAGGGTTGTTTACAAAGTGAAATGGGTGATACATCCTAAATTTGGTGCCCAGCCAAGAAAAACTAGCAATTTGTTAAAACCCTATGGTAACCCTGATTCAAGAGTGACTTACGTTGAGAAATATCCCATTAAAAATGTAAATAAAGTGTTTAACTCCATTTCGTAGGTAATCAACCATTTTCTTCTTTTACGTTTGTCCATTGGGACACAAGCAAAAACCTTCTTCAACGATAAAATAGAGGTACTTTAGCAAAGGGCCACTATAGACGATTTATATGGTTTTCAAACGTATTTCTATTGAATATCCATACTGCAATACATAAATTCCACCAAGCAAATGATGTGAGTGAGTAACGTAGATAACAATCTGGAATCAACTTATCTCAATTTAATATTTCCAAATCTCCCCAAACAATCGCGTTTATTTATTTCAACAACGCCTTGGCAACCCAACATATTCACAATCTGCTGTTTGACGTTATAACAGCAATTATTTTCACCAAATTTGCGTTTGAGTCCTTACAATGACAGTTTTTCTATCCAATTCCTCAGTCCGTCATAAGCGGTTACCGTTCCGTGACTTCACGCCCCGATGACGTCGTGTTTTCAAGCAGCCAATGAAGATTAATTTTTAAAGAATTTTAACTCAGCTAAAAACATTATTCATCCGCGAAATTTGCGGCGATTATATTTGAGGTAAGGACCTTCTTATCTAGCACTAGAACAATGGGGTAAATGCACTAAAAATTGTGCATTTACCCCATTCAGCCCACTGAAGATTCTCAGTAGATTGACTTCATGAGTAGTCTTCTTTTACGAGATTCTCGTACTTTAGATTTCTGCCTTTGTACGAATGTGGAAGCATAATTTGTAAGTATTCCTAATACTTTTATGATGACCGTGTGATGCGCATGTGATAATCCTCTTTCATGCTGTATGCTGTTGATTGATCACCCCCTTCCAAACACCTTAGAGGTTGCTTGCAGGTTACTATGTCAATGTATTGTTGTTGCTGTGGATTTTAAGTGTTTCCTGGATATACACAATTACTTATATCACTTATTTTTTATCAGAGCGCGACCCGGGTTTCAATGAATTATCATCATCTTCAGGCGCTAATTATGATTTTTTGTATCTTATTCTAATACCTAGTTACTTGATGTATTAAAAAACGGACGCCAGAATAGGGGAAAAGGATGGGTAGAGATATTAATTTATAAGAGTATTCTCTTGACTTTCAATGATTTTTAAAATTTCTAACTGTTCCCTAGATTCCAGTTCACGGCGGTCATTGCAAAATTTTAAAATTTTCATTTTAAAATCGCTCCTATGGCAGTTGCACATTAATTGTTTAGCAAAATTGCTTTTTTCATCTTTGTTATTTTTGTAAGCACTTAAATGTTCTTTCTTCCTGATTTCAAAACTTCTTCCTGTCTGTCCCACGTGTACACCATTGCAATAGCTTCATTTCAATGAATATACTCCACATCTACCCAATTGGTCCATCTGATCCTTACATTTGACGATCAGTCTCCTTAGAGTGGCATAAGGTAAGCCATGCGGAATTTGTCCTTGGGTAAATGGCGAGCCATTTTCAGAGAAAGTGTATCGAGGTACGTCACTGTGCAACACTCAAGCATGTATTTGTAAGTACTGATTTAGATAATCGCAAACCGTTTTCATGCTGAACTTGTAACGCGTTTGGAAAGAAAATGACTAAAAGCATTGCTGGCTATGGTTACTATAAAGGAGAGAAATGAGGAATTCCACTGAAAAATGGATGATTATGCAATAAAAAATATCCTCCACGATAAACATTACAGAGAAAGCAGTTCTTCTCTAACCTGCGGAAAATTCGTAAAATTCCACTTCGAAATTTTGTATAATAGTAATCTTGCGCTCCAAACGACCCATCGCCATGTTTGTTGAGCCTGACGTCAGAGTCTTGTAAAAAATACGTTAACGTGGTGCCAGTAGACTATTTTTCCCAGTTTTAGAAAAACCTATGTGACTCTCAGTACTTTTTTCCCACTACTATTTATTTTCTTCATAAAAAAACATATTAATTAATCATTAGTCAAGTGAAAGATTTATGCTGAATAATTGACAGGTTTGAAGAATGTATGCATACTGGAAGATGCAGCAAAGTCTTAGCAAATAGCGCTTATTAATTTTTCACCCTCGTCATCAACGGCGATTTCCACAGTATAAGATTATAGTTCTCACTTCACGTACTGGTGTTACCTTAGCCCCAACAGTGTAAACGCTCAAATTAATTTACAGTTGAACCTATTCAACTGATGAATCAACGTATGTCTCTCTTCCAGACCTTAGGAATGCTAAGCAAATCGGCGTCAAGTATTTTCCGTTTTATTTCTTCGACATGAAATTCACATATTCTAATATTGCACCCAAAACACATTAAAAGCAATGAATAAATGATAATAATTAAATGAGATACAAAACGAGCTCTAGATTACTATCGAACGAGATAGTTTATTTAATTCATCTTACGTTTTAATTTCACGGCTTCTCAACTCCTCATAGCGAAATCTTCATTGTCGAAGAAGAAATCAGCAACCATGAATTAATCTACCTTCAAAATGTTCCTAGAATGCGCCTTTACGAAGTCGGAGTCATAAAGTCTTGTAAACCTTCGCAACTGCTTTTGACACACTCTTCAAGTTATGAATCAGTATCGTCGTAGCTGTCTGTTATGGTCGTTACTGTTTGTTATTGCCATGGAGCGAATCTGCTTAGTCGCACTCTGACGTCACAGGACGTTTTTGTAGCGCGAAAGAATTTAGTAATTTTCGCGGACTTTGAAGCTCTGTAGTAACAAGTATATTGAGAATTATGAAGTCATGTTTTGCAAACCTTTATATCTTCAGCTTACTTATCGATACATGTAAAAAAAATAGCTATTTGAATTTTATGAGAGCACCCCTTTAGCATTAAGCAATAAGTATTGGTTATTGGAAGACTTAGCCCCACCATTTATTTGGTAATATATATTCAAAATCTTATTCTGTTGGTTTTATTAAAATATATAGAGCTAATATGCATCGAAATTTACACTTGCACTGAATATTTCGGCAAAATATGTGTCTACTTGGCAAATAGATCATTTAATTGAAAACCGGTGTTTCATACGGAGATTAGTTCGAAAAAATGGCAAACCAAATCCGTGATGATAAAAAAAAATTTAAATACAAATTGTTGGATTATTATTGACTAAATTATGCAACATGTTTGGAAAAAAGTAATGCGGAAAGTTACAGTCTTTCGTTGTGATTAATAACGTGCAGGACAATATATTTAATCATGACTGCGTTCGTCAATGGCAGAGCGAAAGAAATGATGCTGGGAGTACCGCCTCTTTGACCAATGCACAAGAGATCTCCATACCACGAACTGCCCCATCCTATTTTTTGCACCTGATATTTTTTTATTCGATCAACCCAATCGAAAAAAAACTGAAGCTTTCAATGACCACTCAAAAAGCTATCGCGGCACGTAGAAACGTTCCCTGCATGTTTTCGCAAAGTCCCGAGTTCGACGGCTCCGTAGTCACGTCCTTCTCTAGTTACTTTATGGAAATAAATAAAGAGCACACATTATCTCAATAAAATTAAATCCTGCTCTTTTGAAAAAGAGACGCCGAAACTTTGATGGACCAGAGTGAAGAGCGAGCGTGTAAAAAAATAAAACAGCCATTTTCTCCGGTTGAGTCTCCGCTTTCGAAAAAATTGTTTGAAGTTGAACGTGCATAATTTAAAAAAAATGAAGAGAAAAAATAACAATAAGGGGACGCAGCACACGACTGCCACAATGTGTAGATCATTGGAATGGTGCGCGCGTTCAAGGGATTTACTTTGGGGAGTTGTGCGGAATAGCTGGAGTATACCTACCAGCTGCGGTCAGCGATGATGGAGGAGTGAGGGAAGATGATAGACGCTTTGCTCATGCATTTTGCGAAAGAAAATGTCGCCGCTGACATGAGAGGCTAGCACAAAGAATAACTAACTTCCCTAGAGCGAACGGTCTAAGCGAGGGACCAATTTGCAGAAGTTTGAACCGGGAAGGAAATAAAATGCATGAAAAATTTATTTCGTTTTGACTATATTCCAACATTTGAAATTGCACATTTTCAGTTAAAACACATGAACCTGTGAGCAATGCAGAATTACACTCAAAGCAGGATATTTAATTTTGTTAGCAATTAGATTGCCTAGAATTTTTTGACAGTAGAAAATTGGTAAAATAAGATTAGAAGAGTGTGTTTTAAGTAGGTTGCAGTTGATATTTTATTTGTTTTATGGTGTGAAATTGTACTACATAGCAGTAATTTTCTTTCCCTTTGATCCAAACGACCTCACTTCAATGGCATTTTTTAATACATTAAATATCTAAGATCAATAATTGTAACACGAGAAAACAAAAACATGAGTTTTTATAACGGTAAAAAAATCTGCAATCATCAGCCTTTTTATTATAATACCCGATATTATTATAAAGTCTTCATCAATAATAAGGCAATTTTTACGGAAGAATAGCTATGGCACATGATAAAATATTTAACGGAAGGCCTTAACGAAAGCTTAAGGGAAACATTTTCAAGCATTCCATTGAAAATTATATAAAATTATTAAAAAAACTGCATTAGTCCAGCTAGCCATAATGCTAAAAAATAACTTTGTAGCAAAATCTGACTACGGCATTCAGTTCACATACTTGGTTTTCTATGACTAATGGATAATAATTTGAATTATTTCATGGCAGTAACAAAATACTGCATGCCCTCATGTAACTACCCAAATAGCCTTAAGGGGATTTGTTGCTTGAATTTCCAGTTCATAAAATAAGTCATTTTACAGGTTCGTGAAGCATTATAAATTACAAAAGCGACGCATAGCAGCGATAAAAGCATTCCTTCGTTTTTCAGGCATAAGTCGTGATTTACGGATATATGTAATGAGGAAATATTTGCTTACGCATACTTCAAATATGCATTAACTGCAGAGGCTTCAAATATTAACAAAAAATGTAGTAAATCCATTCACCTGAAAAAGAATCCGTTGAAGATATGAATTCATATTTAAACTGAGGTCGATTATTGTGAAATTAGCATAGAAAATATTAATTCACCGGCACACAACGCATTTATCACCTAATATCCATAATTATCTGATGATGTAATGGGGCCAAAAATGAAATATTCAAAGAGTAACCTTCATTTTGTACTCATTGATGTGGTCAATTACCCACAAATTGCAAATACCAGCATTGAATTACAAGTCTTGAAGATTTTCTTTATTTTCCATCAACGACTGATAAAGGCATGTTAAAAGTTGCGAATTCAATGTGCATTTACAGAATACCAATATTTACATGACGCGTTTCTTAATCAAAATACCTAATATCTCTACGATCAATATTTTGGTAGTAATTATCGGTAAATAGTGTAAAGAATCACTGCATATTCTATTAATAATAGCTAGCTAATATTTTTGAGAAAAAATGTGTTCATGATGACAAAAATTATTCACGAGACAAGAGCATGCTTGCAAAAATTATTCACTAAGTGGTAATTTTCCATCGATTTTACACAATATTAATAGAATCAATTATTTCAGATCACATCTCTTTTTTTCGGTGAATGAAATGAATTAAATTCGCAATCCCGTAGACCATACATAAGGAATGGCAATTAAATTGTCTACCCATCGATTCAAACTATTTTTTTGCTGAAACGAATGGAATAAACGGCGTCGGATGTATCGATATCCCCGTGACTAACTCGAGTTCCAGTTTATGAGTTGGCCAATAACCACAGCGTGATTCGGGGCACAAACTTAATTATTGGTTTAACCTGAGTATCAAAAATCTCAGTTGATTTTCACGTTCCTAAAAGAGTTACATCAATTGCTAGCAGAGGAAAATGCGCAACCAAGAGGGGTCAAGCGTTAAAATCCAATGATGAGATTATGATACTCTCTATTCGTTTTCCAATGCACGCTTTGCAAAGGATACATTGATCACACCATTGAATTTAGTCAAAAGGATTCGATTACCGAAAAATCTACGGTAAAACCCTTCCTGAAACTTTATGAGTTTATTACGCCATCACACCCAGTTACTGAAACAGCGTTGGAATAGGAATTGAAAAGTACTGGAAAAGGAAGCCAATTCACCTTCTATCGGACATAGCTATGTTTGAGAGCTCTTGAAACAAAACTTTAATTTAGACCTTGGAATCCACTTCACTTCCTTCACATTTTATATTACAATCAGTTCGAAATTTTCGATTTAATTGCAGAAAAGTTTCTCGGGTTTTCCACCGGTTGATGTCGTCCATGTCTCTCGACATTTCCGAAATTATTCATTCGGAAGATCCCATGAGGATGATCAGCAAGTCGCGGATCGAAACGTCGGGAGACATGGACGATATCAACCGGTGGAAAACCCGAGAAACTTCTCTGCAACTGATACGCCGGGAAAACCTAATATCATACATTCGATTTAATTGCTTAAAAACACAGAAATATTAACAAAGCATTAAGCCTGGATCACACGATCATTTTTTTTCGTCGCGAAAGTGACCACTATCGCGATCACTAGAGTGATCGCTCGCAAAATGATCATCGCCGGAAATTGTTTATCGCGATCGCGATGAGGATTCCCATCGCTATTTTTCATCACTCGTCCGGTCGCCTTTTCCGTCGCTAAAACCGTCCCTTAAACCCCGTATCAGCCAATCAGAACGCATGACCGCATGGTGTGATTGCAGCGCAGCGTTTGACAATTGTGGGAACGACATAGATAAACAAACACGCTATATATTATCGTGTTGCGGGTCCTATGACAACGAGCAGTGATATTGGAAATGATGCGAAAAGGAGTGACCGTGTGATTCAGAAAAATGATCACTAGAGCGATCGCTTTTCGCGACGGGAAAAGCGATCGCGATAGTGATCACTTTCGCGACGAAAAAAAATGATCGTGTGATTCAGGCTTTACCAAATTCAATCGAATTCGTCGTATATGTAGTAATTAGTCGTTAGTTCAACTACGAGTAATTAATGAAATATGCATAAAAAGCCTAAACCACATTCACTTCTAAATTAGTGATACATATAACTAATTACTCGGTGAAATAAACCAAACCTGTCATTTTGTAGGGAAAATTTCATCGTTTCCTTTATTTATGTTTTAAAATGAAATAGACCAGTAGGAAACGGATTAGAATAGGCTTCTAGATGCCAGTTATGCATCGTGACCATTCATTCCCGATTTTTTCATGCATTTTTTATAATTTTGGAAATCATAAAATGCATTTAAAGGCACTCCTACGCGTCTACTGTAATTCGCACTAGACAATTTAAATTAGTGCAATGGACGCTTACCTTAACACGGATGCATACGGGTATATCAAATGGGGAATCTTCAACGGGAGAAGTCTTATCATTAACCGCAGCAGTAATCAATGGTTAACCTTTTAGTAAGTGAATCATACAGTTTTATTTAACTATCTAGTAAAGCCAATATTTTAGCACTATTTTCTCTGTGCTTCTTCAATTTTTTTCCTGCTCTCTTATATTGAATAACTTTAGGGCAAAAATGTCGCTTGTATTTCGGATTGCATGTCCATGACACGATAATGCAAAACTAAATTCCAGAATGGTAATCGTGAATATTTATTTTAGCAATATGTATTGTGACTACTTGTGCTCAATTCCATAGGTTTTCATCGGAGAAAGGAGAATTTTACATTGAAAATACTAGACCACCTGAGATTCAAATCACGCCCTTTTAGCAATAAATATTTAGCTGAAAAATTTACCGTTCAGCAGGGTTATTAAAATATGCGAATGGATAACAACAATCTATTTATTGTTAAGTAACGAGGGAATAAAATGACTTCCCAATTTTTTCAAAGAAAATGACTTATTTTTGACCTAATTTAGAACTAATTGGTTCCGAAGCTTTAAAGTCGCCATGGATACATTTACTTTTCCGGCTGCTTTATTGATTGCTGCCTTTGCGACCGATGAACCCCAAACTCCCATAAGACTCCCTTTGTGTGCCGCAAGGATTGCAATATTATATCATGTCTTATGCAAATGACAGTAGTCCAACGGGAGCAATTTTTGAAGTAATCTATCAATTTCAAAATTGCTGAAATAAATTGATAAAAATTGGATTTGAAAATTTGATTGCACTATATATAACTGATATTTGAAAGCATACTCTTATATGATTTCCTCTTAACTATTTCCGCGAATATAATTGTATGCAAAATAACTTATTTAAAGAAATGAACGATCTTAAAACACAAGCAGAACAGATAATTGTTTTAAAATTAAATTAATTTTCGATTATTCAGGAAAAAATTGTACCTGTCTCCATGGTTTCTGAAACACAAACGCTGAAGAGATCAATTGATAACTAAACGGTCAAGTATCAAGTGGCGCAATCAATCTCAAACTTTCTCCACTCGAGGGAAAGAATATTCTGAGATGGCTCGAGGCGGTGACCTTGTTCCTCGAAGATTACTCACTTGAGAACGTCAAAAAATCTTCGTCGGGGAGGGAGGAAAACACGTCCCGGTTTGAGCAGGAGCGCGAACAAAGGATCGGAAATAACCTTTGCGATGGCTTTCATTAAGAGGACGCCACCGACAATAAAATCCCATTTGTGCCCCGAGAGAGCGTCAGGGGTGAGAGAGAAAAAATTAGTGAATCGGGCCAGGGTGTCGGAATGGAAAAGGGTGGATGCGAGGATCAGGGGCGCGGTGACCCCTGTCACCCTCTGCCTCTTCATAACCACCCAATCTCTCCCGAGGAAAAATAGATTAAAGAAGACGGGGAATTCAGAGGGTGGGCCTGTATGTATTTTTTTTAAGTACATACTTATTTTACGAGCGTTGACCTGAGCTGCTCCCCCTGCCCTTTTTTGATACCTAATCCTGAAATTTTTACGTTCCCGCAGTCATTTTCTAGAATTGATGTGATATTAAAGTAATAAACGAAAAAATTGTGTGAATCCATACTCTTGGTAGTCTCTCCTGATTTTTTCGATACATGGTCGTCAACAAATCCCATAAAAATGCGTAATGAATAAGAGATATGGAAGTGTAATTAAGTACTTGACAGCTCTTTTTCAGAATGACTGCGCAGTATTCTTTATGTATGGATTTGATAAAAGCGGTATAAATCCAGGACAACGAATATGGCAATTAAACAAAGGAAGTGAAATATTTACTCGGTAATGGTAGGTAAAATTAGAATTGACATTTTTGTTGCAGAATTTGAAAGATTAGTGCTATACCTGCCCGCTAAAACCAGTAGAAAATGCCTGCATCGATTTTTTTAATTAAACGACCAAATATTCAAATTAACGGTTGGAATGCAATTTTCACAGACGAAAGAAAGATAAAAAAACTAAGTCTTTGAGACGCGTAGAGAAGACGGAAGAAAAGGGAATCTACGAAAATAAGCACATCTACCTGTAAATACTTGCCTTATTTGGAACAGTAAAATGTTAGCGATTGTATTTTGAAAGGTGTAAGAGTTATCCCTCAATTTATTCAGAGCAATGCAACACACCTCGGAGGTTTCAGTTGATTGGGGAAGCTTTCATCGAAATCAGAGATAGACGATACCATAATATATGACCATCTTGTTTCAGGTATCAATTCTTTGGAAGACTTCTGATGCTCCGGGAAACACAGGAAAGAAATAATCTGGAAAGTTATGCACAATTTATTTGAGAACATGTATGCGAAGTTTCCACTTCCTAGCTCAAAAAAATCGTTTTTGATGTTTTGGCCAGCTTTTTTCGATTATAGCCCACTGTGCGCCGGAAAGTTTTTCGCTCCGAATTCCATCCCTGGTGTACCTAAATGACTATTCCCCCGTGCGCGTGACTGCGTAAAAAGTCGCCTGTTTCATGTAGTGCTTTTTAACTCGTCCTCATTACCCTTAATGGACAACCTTAAACTTACCCCCAGCCATTCAATGAAATAAGATGCATGAATGAGACATGGGAATGGATTGGGGAATTGGCGGGTCCAAAGCATCAGAGTCCTCTGGATTGTTGATAATACACTACAAAGTTATCGGATACTATACTACTCGGATAATATCCATTGCGCCGTTTTCATGGAAGTTTACTCGGATATTACATGCGAAATCTTTTCCGATCTGAAGATAACAATTCTCTATCAGCTGATATTGGCTTTTCAAAATCTGATATTATGCATTTGACAAGAACACATCGCTATATAGTAGCCCTGGGAACAATAATAGTAGTTTCGGAAATGATTTACCCTGTTTCAGACTTAAGTATAAAAGTTTCATATCCAGAAAAACGTCCTGTGAAAAGAATCAAAACTTGACTGAAGCACGATTATTTGTAATTTTTTACGATTTAATATTTACAAATTGGTAATAAAATGTTCCTACTAGATCAAGACTGAATACATCATAACTTTTAACTACCGAAAAAGAGACGGGAATCGCGTATTTATGAGAAAACTGGTTTTATATAACATTTCCCCATATGACTCTATAGAGACGGAAGAACTAAAATGGCGGATTTCCCAATTCCCATAGTGGAAGTGAATGGAACGACTCGACCCTATGAGGGAGTAGTGTAGAGAACTGCCATCCAGAGGACTCTGCAAAGGATAGCATCTTTATTTCCAAACTACCTCGCCAGCGGCCTCAACCACCGCGTGGCATAGCATGTCAGTGGTCGATGAAGATGCTGGTGGAGGAATGGGCGAGGGTTGCTTGTCGGAGGTTTCGTGTTTTCTAGGATACTTCCAATTTCTGAGTGAAAAACCACACACTGTTGTCAGAATATGCAGAAGAGGATTCCGTGAAACGCCGGGGCCAGAAGATTCAATGAAAGCTAAGGATCGAAGAAAGGGGAAAAATGTTAAGTTGACAGGCTTTAAAAATTGGAGTGGCAAAGGATCTGTTAAGATGAGGTAATGTGTAATGATGGATAAAAATCATAGTTATTACTATCTAAAACATCATTGTAGGAAATGAGTGGAAATTTCTTCGTCACCCGGTGGTATAACAAATATTTCAAACCGGCATCAAGGAAAGTAGCAATGACAAAACTATCAGTGGCGCAGCGAGAGGGGGATTTTGGGGGATAAAACCCTCCCCCCAGAGCTAAGAGAAATTTTAAAGTTCGACCCATTTTGCTTAATTGGATTGATATTGCTAATGGAATATTGTAAGGATTAATAAAATATCCCTCAGAAAGCCGTAAAACTCACCATTTTGAACCATTTATCTTAAAATCTCGTACCTACCACTTATCCTGGTGAGCATTCCATGCCTCCACACACCCCGGTATTAGTTGCACCTAAACCCCCCCCCCCAAAAATGTTTTTACGAAATGCGATTAACATATTTTTATAGGAATAAAGAAACTGAAATGCCCAACGCTAAACTATCTCCATGTCTTTCGTTTCTAAGCTTTTGTTTACATCAACGCCACCGAATGCATCCTCCCATTTGTGCCTTCATTGATGATCCGTAAAAATTGACCTACGAAATACACCAAGGAAAATATCGATGCCCCACATGATCATTCCTAATATATACTTCCTTACAATAGTATCCAAGCACTGGCATACATTACCCCTCTCAATGAAATGCTCCTCCACCCCAGAATCATTTAAGAGGAAATTGAAAGAATATTTGAAACCGTACCACTACTGTTTTGAAAAATGTGACAATCTGTGCGTTGATTATTTAGATTTTTGTTCGATTCTTTGTATTCATTAATTCTCGTTTATATGTTATGCTAAATTTATATTGATTGTATTTTGAGCAGAATGATAAATGTACAGTGGCGGAAAAAATTAACGCAAAGCTCGTTGGCGTCTGAGAGCGGCCAGTTCAGGAACTACTTGTCTTCCAAAATTTTGCCCTCTCAATGCTCTCATATAACCGGGAGTTTTAAAAGCAATATATATCTTATACCGGGGAAATAATCATGTACGTCGCATTATGACCTCCGAAGTATGCTTCGCCCTCGACTCACCTAGAATGGAATCTACTCTCGTTGGGACATCATTGGACACAGCCGACATATTGGGCATTGAGACTGCCTTAGAATCCAATCGTTCCGGTGGTGTAATGCGTTTGGTATCATGCTACGAATCAGAGGTTCCACAGATCAAGTCCCAGTGATGGATGACATGATTCTGCACACACACACTTTAAACATTTTTCTGATCTTAACACTTCGCAATGCCTGTCACAAGGCCCATAGGATGTTGCATGGCTCTTGAATTCTTACGCGCTTATTTAATTGTTGAAATTCAATTACTATATTGCATAACCACTTGGGCAGTTGAATGTGGAGTGAATTTTGACCACCATTTCCGCGCAGTCCAGCACCGCTTCAATGCCCCTAACCATTAGCTGCATGTGCGATGTGTCACGGTCTAGGCTTCTTCTCCCCTTTAAGAGAAAACTCATATAGACTTCCTCACAGTAGAATGAAAGCACTTTTTTGAGCCACTTACGAGAAATAAGTTGTTTGTTTTCAGTTCCGTATTGCGATTTTTTGCTCAATATTCTATGCCCAATAATAATTTCCCGAGGATTATATTGGAACAACTTAGGTAACATATCGATATCGATTTTTGTCGCTATAAGTTCAAAAGACTAACTAACCAAAATTTGGCAAATGAAAACTGAGTTGCTCATTACCTTTACCTATCAATGAAGAAATTTTATTCTTGTAATTACATGAATTACCATTTATTGCGACATCTCCATTTTCTGGCCGAATTTCCAATATTCTCCATCCAATGAAGAGGAGCGATAGTTTTACTGTACTTAAGGTTTTTGGTCCCATGGGTTTCCCAGAGCATCTATAAAATATTCATTGATTCGTATTCACGTGGCGTTTATATACACGCCGAGAGATGCAGAAACTATGGCCTTGAGAGTGGGGAGCGTCACCACGCAAAGTAGCATAGTATTAGACACCCTTTTTTCCAAGTACAGAGGGTACAGATTACTGCGAGTATTCTAGAGATTATGTTATGCTATTCGAAGTATTTCTTTCGCCGACATTAATACTTGGTACGTAAAATCATGACTTTTTCGCGGCTTTCGTCTATCAATCCCAACAGAAAATTAACCCCATGAGTGCATAAAGTTATTTTAGTTGAATTTCATTTATAAAGTAATTATTCTGGCTAATAAGGTTCATTTTAACATATCTCTGCAATTTTTAAAATTTTACAATCAATAGTTTAAATAATACAGCCCGTCCGATACATCGGACGGTCAGTTTTCAGTGTTGATTATAGATTCCAAAGAGTACAGAAAAATTCGATAATAAATAAGATAAAAAGGTCTTCCTTTAGAAGAATAATGAGATAAAAGTTATCAACATATTGATCAAAATACTACAATAAAAGATAATTTACTTAGCCCGTGCGGGTGACTGAAAATTCTTTCAATGCCATGCCTCACATAAATGCTTCTCAAATCGATAAATTCAAGGAGTCAGCTAAAATATTAGGAGGGCGGTGAGGACAGACATTCATTTGAACTTAATATAGTATCAAAATGTAGCGCAAGTCAACTGGAGCCCATAAAAAAATTAAATAAGCGCGTCCGGTATATCGGACGCTGTTCACTAATGGGTAAAAGTAGCACACCAGAAATATGAGAACGAAGCCGATTCACTCTTCAATCAATTATTATCCCTCTTAGCGTCGCGGGCCGATACATAGGCTCTTGCTTCACTACCTACTCAAAGTGCCACCTGCCGAAATATTGGTTTTGAGGTAGGTAGTTGTTCAAATTAATAATTATGGAACAATAAAACTTTTGGATAAAAATAAAGATTAATTATAAAGCTATAAATCAATATTGTAAGAGCAAATAAAAATCAGCATGTTTATATCGCAAAAAACAGCATAAAAACTTTTTCTCGCGGTGATAAATTTTTTAAAATGCCTTTAGCATATCTCGCTCGTGTCACTCCACAAGGTGGAACTTTGTAGCAGAGGGTTAATAAATAAATAACTCATCTGAACATATTGTTAAATATGATCTTAGTTGACCATATTTTTTTCAAAAAATAATTACGTATTTTCATGGAAAACTAGTTTTTTTCTCAACGATTACTCACGAAAAATATTTGGATTATTTTTCAAGTCCTGCGATGCCGCTGAGAATGAGGTGAATTAAATACTTATCAAAAATTTAACTTGATCCCCATCGGGCATTTCGGCGAAGAGCCCCTGAAGCAATCGGCCCTAATATTTTTGGAATTCGAAGAAAAAATGCCATCTAAATTCTTCATGGATGTGAAAGAGTTAATTTTGGAAGCTTTTATAATTGAAAGAAAGCAGGTATTAAATGGATAAGGATTAATACAGAACATGAAAATTAATATACCTTTATCGAAGTTTTAAGCTCGCAAAATCCTCGAAATATGTGATATTCAACCTTTTTATTGGACGTATTTTTATTGAAGAATTTGTCCCTGGTGTTAACTGTGGGCCAAAGAAAGCCATTTAGTTATAAAAAGAAAGTGATTGACAAGAGAGAGCCCATTTGGCACTTTCTTAAACCCATTACAACCCAATTTGCCTCTAAGTTACATCAAAAATGTGGTAATTTTCAGCTCTATTCAGGAAAGATTTAAAATTCTTGATCTTTTGTGCTCTAAATTATAATACTAAAATATGTAGCTGATAGTTAAGACTGAGTAAAAAATGTTCACATTTTTTTACAATGAGAAGTCTTGAAATTAAATTTCCCAGAAGCACCTCTGGGTGAGAAATATTATTCTTTTAAAACTTTGCAAAACCAATCAGCCTCTGTACATTTTCACAGAAATACTCAAATATGCGGATCCCTCAATATTATACAGGGTGTCCCATTTATCTTGACCACCCGAAATAACTTTTTGTCCAGATGCAAAATTCAAAAATGTGTCAGGCAAATGTTCATTAGCCGTCAGGGGGACATTAATGAGCATGATTGCCTTCCTTGTAGCTTTGTTATTTACAAAGATATGAACAGGAGGAGTTATAGGAGAGTAAACGAATCCCGAATAAAATATATAGGGTGCCATTTAAAAAAGACATACCACTGTTCATATCTTCGTAAATAACAGAGCTACAAGGAAGGCAATCATGCTCATTAATGTCCCCTGACGGCTAATGAACATTTGCCTGACATATTTTTGAATTTGCATCTGGACAAAAAGTTATTTTGGGTGGTCAAGATAAATGGAACACCCTGTACACCTTTTATTCAGAACGAGAAAAAATACTCGACTAAAATAGCAACTGGATCCAGTGTTTAACCAGGTCATTGTGGGACATAAAGTATGCGGTAATCTACATAGGTGTGAATTTACCATTATTTTGACAAAACATGGGACACACAAATCCGTATGGTGCCAGATAGTAGTCGATAAGAATAAAATACGACAAATACATTGCAACCAACAACATAATGAGCACAATTAATCTAATTAGTTCGCCGCGAGAGAACTAAATCCTCTAACTTAATCATACTTTTAGTGCACTACTTTCTGTTCCTCTTTTCTCTCAGTTGAAAGTGAGAGATGAGGTAATAGATATTGAAGTATAAAAAGATAATAAAAATTTTGAGACAGTTTATAGATATGTTAATAAGTGTTACTGGGTGCAAGAAGATTTATGTGGAATGTGAAGCGTGAGGGGAGATTTAGGAGTGGGGAGTAAATATATTTGTTATTAAATGAAGAGATTTCACCAAAAGAGAGACCTGCTTACAGCGGGAAACTTAAATATGGAAGTAAAGAAACAATTTATAAGAACCTACATTTGAAGTATGCTCCTTTACGGAAGTGAGGCATGGACAATGACCGCAGCGGAGAAAGCAAGGATAGAGGCCTTCGAAATGTGGTGCTACAGAAGAATGATGAAAATGAAATGTATCGACCGAGTTAGTAACGAGGAAGTCCTAAGAAGGGTAGGAGAGAAGAGAAGCCTCATGAAAACCTTAACAAGAAGAAGGAACAACCTTATAGGCAGGGGTGCCGACTTATAAAAAATATTGGGGGGGCCCATATCGGGGGTCTTACCTCGGGAAGAGGTTAAATTCAAAGTGTGTCTCAGCACCGTAACACTATCATAATTCACACCACTTGTTTTCAGTTAACCTGCTTACTACCTTAAAATTATTTGTTTTAACACATTATTGAATGCATTTTAAAAGGTATCTATCGTCAAACATGGGAAAATACCAATATATTTTTGTGATTTTCCCAAAGCATAATATAACTTAATTATTTTCTTGAATTATTGAGGGGGCTCCGCCCCCCCTAACGAATCTTTGAGGGGGCTCGGGCCCCCTCAGGCCCCATGGAGTCGGCGCCACTGCTTATAGGCCACATCTTGAGACATGATGGCCTGATGAAGACAATCATCGAAGGACAAGTAGAAGGCAAGAACGGAAAAGGAAGACCTCGAACAAAATATATGGAACAAGTAAAGAAAGATGTGAAAGAATAGGGAAGTGCACTAATTTTTTTTTATTGCTGAATTTGAAAGTTTAGCCTAAAAAAGAAACATTAGTATAGTCACTTTTATTTTCTGCATCTGGGATATGCACTTTAAAACGTTTTGAAAGTCGGAAAATTTCATGTTGCGCTGAAACACAGTGCCTCCATCTTGATTGAGATGTGACGTCACAAGGCAGTAGTCACCAGTGGAGTATCGCTAAATTCCGTCGCCTTCTTTAGCGCGGCGAGAGTTTCCGGGAATCGGTGGAGTTTGCTTCCTAAAAATGTCGTCTAGTACCGAAAACATGAGTTCAAAATAGAATTATAAATGATTTTTTGTTCCAAATTTCATCTCGACGTCGAAACAAAAGCCTGGAGAAGATATTCATTCCCGTGCCTTAAGCACAAGCTATACGGAATAAATGGTTCAAGGCTGCTCCTGACTCTTACCTATCATCCTTGAAGATCATTTGAAGGTATTGTAAGATCAAATTGATATTTATATTATAATAATTTACTTAATAGGTACCTCAGTCACATCAGAAAGTGTGTTGAGTCAAAATATAGCATCTTTCGCGTAGACCTACGTAATTTATAAACTGAAAGTAGTTTGGTTAAAGAATTATGGCGCGACTGTTTCTTTACACGACCGGGCAAAATGCGTACTTTGCCCATGATATGTGCATATATGATAACAAACGATTTTTGTTAAAGTTAATATTTATTTGTTGAAATTAGTACATTTATAGGTGATACAGATATAAAGGTAAACGGCAGGTCGCGCGGCGTAATTTGTATTCCACTGGTGACGGGTTCATCTTGCTGATCCAAAAAATTAGCTACAATACCTCGAACTTTGAAAACTCGCAATATAGGCAGTCAAAGTACATTGTAAGAATACACGAGACCATTATAGCCCAGAATGTACGTACAATGTCGAAATCCTTGGTTTTCAAAGATTGACGTATTTTATACGCCAGCGCGCCCGGTCCAGGGTTATCAACTTTTATTTCATCCTATTTGTTAGTTGAAATTATATTTCAGAACTGTTCTTTTAGCACTGCTACTGAGGTAAACTGGTAGGTACTGAGTACAAGGTACTGAGGAATGTACTGAGTAAGTAAACTCCCTTTGGAGTAATGTGAATTACAAGTGTTCGAGATATATGGCATTTTATATTCGCTTTGTGTTCTTATTAATTATGCCTGTACGCATATTGTTGCTTGCCGCGAACCTTAAATGGTATGTGCTCTTGCAAGAGTGGTTTTCATTTTTAATGTGGAAGTTGGTCAGTATAAGCAAAGAAAAAATTAACATTTTAGCGCACACCAACCCTTGTAGTCATCGTATCTCTGCGTTTGTAATGACACTGCTAAAATACCTAAACGCCATAATGATGATAAAAAAATTGTCTCATGTCAATGATTGCTGCAATTATAATTAATGATAAACTTGATGCCGTATGATCACAATGAAGACAACAAAAAATAATGTCATGACGCAGTCTCGAACCACGGTCGTTCGTGTGAGATCTAACCTTTGAATCGTGCACGCTACCACTACCCCAACCATCCCACTAACAAAATAAGGATGTTTTGAATTTATATATATAACTTGTAAAAAGTAACGCATGAAAATTAATTAATTACAGCCTAACTAACGCCCTAATTGAAAAAGATGCAGCAAGGTACGCGGTCTCCCCTTGTTAGCCTTAACGTCTAGCATTTCTATGGAGCGTTGAACCTGTCCTCCTTATTCAAAAATTCAGTAACCATAAATACATCAAAGTTTGGTATACCATTTATAAATCGTTGGAATTTTCCTTCTCCCAACCAAGATTATCTTTTCTTGAACCCATCCTGGACAGCGAACCATTGCAACAACCAGCCAGCTCGGAAATAAGGCTAACATCCCATGATTCTAGTTGCGAAGGGCGAACGTTCCGGCCGGCGTGAATACATACGCAACGAATAAGTCTTGCAGCAAACGTCTGAAATAGGTTTATTAGTTTGACTCGGTTCTTACAAAAAACGTTTTGGCATGACAAACGGCATTGTGTCAAAATATACCCAGCGAAAAATAAATGCCATCATGCATTTATTAAAGATTCAATGTGCTATTCGTACTACTCTTTCCAAACTTGAAGTTGACACGTAAATGAATATTAATATATTACGCAATGATGAAGTCGTTTACTCAAAAGAGAAGCAGCCACATATATATTCTGAAGATCTTTTATGACAGCAAAAAACGGATACCCTCAAATTCTGTAATTTTTCTATGCAATAATAGTGGTAGAACTAAACGGTGTAGAAGCTGCCTTCTGCTACTGCCTTGTGACGTCACGGCCAATATTCAACATGGACACCCGTTTTCGCGGCCTTTGAATTTTTCCATATTTCAGACGGTCATCTCGAATAAAGTATTCACTATTAGGATTTAAACTGTGGTTTTACGACATTATGTTATTCTGAACTCTAATTTAAAAAATGTGTTTGGTGCATTTGAAACACTAGTGCACTTCCCTATTGAGTGGAGAGCTGCGTCAAACCAATCCCAGGATTGTTGACCAGTGATGTTAAAATAAGCTTTTATTTGTCAATATATGTTTCTATATTTTATATTTTCTGGAGTTTACTAATTCTCATTGATTCATTTTGGCGGATAAACAGTTTCTGTTAAAAGCAGCGTGCTGAACCAAGTCCGGCGGAAGAGCCGAGGGCCACTTTGTTTTTGAGACCGCTTTGTGCGTGAGAGCGAATTGGGTGGTCATCTGTGGCTGCGATTACACTCATCGGGCATTGGGTTTTCCAGAGACAAGGTTCTGACCCATTGGAAATATTATTTCCCCAAATTTTGGCTTCCTGTAAACAAGTTTCCAGCTCTCAGGTTGAAATGCACCGCCCTCGGTAGTAAAATCGGGAACAGAAAAACGTAAAAAGGGGGTTTAAATCGTTCCCCAAGATTGCTACGGTGAAATAGGCTTTTTTTCACTTCAAAAAGAAATTTTATTTGTGAGGAAAGAATACGAGAAGGTTATTTCTACAAACCGTAGATAGCATTAATAGCTCATAAAAAGAAATCCACTCAGATTAACCAGAGGGTAATTGACGGTAACAAGGGATATTTTGCAAATTATACACTCCTAAACCAACTCTACAGTGAAGGAATACAATTCTGAAGATCTATTAAGTCTCATTAGACCAGTTTTGACTTATGGAGCTGAGAATTCGACAGTTACGAGGAATAACGAATAACGAGAATTACGTTTTGCTCATTGTATAGATTAATGATCTCTGCTCCCGCATTAGCAGTAAAATACGTTTATTTGCTGACGACGCTGTCATCTATCGCAAAATTAGCGATCACTCTGACTATAAAATTCTATCATCAGACTAAAACAACGTTCATTTGTGGAGCCAATTTGTGGAGTGGGGACTCGAACTTAATCTGAGCAAATGCATATCGGTACATTTCTTGCGGAATCCGTCCAACTATAACCATGTTTATGCTGTGGATCGTATTAACATAAAGGCAACGGACGAAGTGACGAGGAAGTTACGATAACCTCGAACCTCTCGTGGGGAGAACATATAAGGAAGATTTGCGGAATAGCCCAGAAGAAATTAGGATTCGTCAAGCGTATTGTGGGAAGATTTTCGGATGAGAAAATAAAAGAAAGGTGCTATTTCGCACTCGTCCGACTGCACCTCGAATATGCAGCGAGTGTATGGGATCCGATGCAAAAAGACTTAATCCGCGAACTGAATCAAATACAAAGGAAGGCTGCGCGTTTCGTAAATAACTGCTACGGGCGTACAGACAGTGTTACCCAAATGTTAAGCGAATTAGGTTGGGAGCCGTTGGAGACTTGGAGGCTGCGCGCTAGGCTTAGACTGCTTGAACAATTGAGAATGGATATCTTTAAGAGCGACACGGAGAACATAATATTAAAGCCACACTACATTTCCAGGTCCGATAGAAGCGATAAATTAAGAGAGATGTTTTGCCGAACGGATAGATATGGGAATTCGTTTTTCCCGAACCATAAAGGACTTTAATAAACGTCATTCCCAACCTCGTTAGAGCTCTTAATTTTTATGTGTAAACGGCTGGTGTCCTCACACCCCCTGCTACACGCATTTTAGGCCGCTTGCGGGGTATTATGTAAATGTAGATGAATAAATCTTAAGAAATTTTGATGAAAGATCATAAGGAGAATCTACGGCCCAACTGGAGACTGATAGAGATGGAGAATTAGAATGAACATGGATATAAATGATATAATAGAAGGGAAGGTCTTAATCTGATCTAAGAAGTCACTTCGGCTAGCATGGTAGGTAATACAGAAAAAATGGAAAATGATAGAATGTCCAAGGTGTTAATTGAAAGCAACACGGAATGTGACAGAGGGTGGCTAAAGGATGTGGAGGATGATTTGAAGGCAATGGGATTGACAAGATGGAGAGAGAAAGCAAGAAGGAGAACTAAATGGAGGCATACAACAGCAGAAACCAAGGCACAAACTGGGATACAGAGCTGCAGATAATGATAACGGTCGAGTCAGAATTGAAATATGCCTCCATTCAGTCAGGTGTAAAGCATTATTTAAGATCCATTGGAGTATGATTTAAGTAACTACTCAGCGTGTCCTGCTGAATTGGAGGAGATAGGAATCAACGCATGATAGGGTTGTTTCCTTCATCAAAGAAAACGAAAGGCATTGATCGCGATTAGTTATCCACCATTAGTGTATTCATAATGTACAAATTATTTGGTTTTAGAAAACCCAGTTTAAACGAATGGCAATGGTCAATTTTAACCTCATTTGAAAAAGGCCAGATTGGCGCCCATGCGATGCCATTCCACGTGACGTCACAGGGACCTAGTTTCTATACAAATAGAGAGGAGTTTTACATCGTCTGAGATTACCAATGTATGCATGAGGCACAGCGCTCAGGGAAACATGTCTTAATTATCACTTATAAAAACTGCCTATGGTCGGAAAGTTTCCTTCGTTTGATAAGGTATTTATAATCCTTATTTAAGCCAAGCGCTACCTGCTAGCAGGATACTCTGCTACCTGCTAGCATCCTGCGTCGTATCAGCGGTCAAAGCCTCGCCCCAAGGTCACCTCACTTGCGGCAGCGGGAACCAGAACGACGTCACACGGGATTTACCCAGCATTCATACTTAGCCGATCGCGTTTTCGCGCGCTTTAAAATTTTCACTTTTCATTTGATCGCGAAAAATAGATATCGTCATTTAAAAATCTAAATGCGTGTAAATACGTACTCCAGAATCAATAATCTTTCAATATAGGCAATAAAAAAATAATAGGAAACCACCCTATTTGCGGAGAAAAGGTTGGTAGTGGTCCAACCAGCTGCTCATTATTCCTGTTAACATGGATTTCCGATACTGCACGGTGTGCCTCGCGGAAATTTATTTCACAATGTCCTCGATAAGGCTAAAGAATAGTTTAGTTGGAAAAGACAACTCAGTCAAGTGAGAAAATTTGTTTACTGTTCAAGGATATACCACACACATGAACACATATTCCAAATATATAGAAAAGCAATTTTTTCAATTATTCCGTACTATAAATTGTGGATAAATGAAGGAGAACTTTTTTATCGCCAATTTTATGAAAGACCCGTCATTAAGGATATTGATAACAAATTCCTTAAGTAATAAGATGCTTCAAAATACGGGAGACTACTTGCAATGCGCTTTTTCCGTGCATACTTTACAGAACCTTTGATAATTCACGCCTGGTAGCTTGCGCACTTCATTTCCACGGCTGTAACATACTTTCCTATTTTTTTACATTCTACCGAAATTTAATTTGGCAATGAAAGTGATTATTTCTCACCGTCTTACGCGTGCCTGATGATTGCATCGTTAGAGGGGATAGGTAAAATCTGAATTACTATAGGCATTTTTTAATGCCTGAATTAAATGCTCCCGTAAGATAGAACGGCCTTTTATTAACGCCGCATTCGATCATTTTCAAACTGCAGCATTGACTTTGACTTCATTTCACACTCTCTGAGAAGTAAAAGATAAACCTCTTCTCAAAGCTACATCATTCATGTATAGTGGCCTACTATGAATTAAATATTTTTTTTCTCATTCCGCTTAACTGTTTATTTTTACACTAAAGCATCAAAAATATTTCCTCAATCGAAATGTGAATCTGCATAAGCCTTAACATATTTAAGATAGAAACATGGAAAACAATGGAAGAGTTAACGATGTGTAACGAGCTGTATTTATGTTCAACTAAGCTAAGTAGTCGCAATATGATACATAAATTGTCGCGGCATGAAAAACATAGTCATCAAGTAAAATCGCCGCAGATAACATATTTTTTAATTCATTCGAAAATGTGCCTCTGTAGACTTTCTCCGGAAGATTACGTAGTCCTTCCCCTTCGATGTTGAATTACACTCCAAACAAGTAATTTGAGGAGAGTTAGAGCTAAATTTATGTTCCCAAATATCATAAGTTTTGAGCTCATTAATCAACGCAGGGTAAAATATAGATGAACCCAAACAAAACTGAATATCACCATGAATGATCTAATGACCAAATAAATAGAGGATATAATATAATTTAACTATTTATCATTAAATATTAAAGATTTAATATATCTAATCGAAATAATGTTTCAACCTAATGTTTAAATTAACTTTGAAGCTAAGCAAAATTAAGGACAGATAATAACCAACCCGTGAACTGACCGCGAACCTGAACCATCGCATCCTGTTCGTGGCAAGCAAATATTCAAATTAACATGAAATTAAAATGACCGCGATATCCCAAATGAACGGCCAGAGGAAACGAACGGTCTCAGGAAAATGAAGGTTCTGGGGAAATGACCGACCTACCTCCGAAAAATGAACGCCCTGAGGAAACACACAGAAAAATGAACACTTGTTCAATTTATTAGGACGTTAAACAGTTCAGCAGTTAAACTGCTCGTTTTCGTGGACAGAGGAGAATTGTAGAGAAGGAAGGGGAGGGACTTGGTCGTCTATAATGAGCACGTCGGCGGTCTTGGATGGCATGCATCGTAACCGCCGTCTGTTATATCCAAAACGCACTTGCTTTTGTAAGCTGCAGTTCATAATACCTCTTGTAGATCATACCTACTGGACCGAATACGCCGCACGTGTTCAGTGCAGACATAAACAGTAAACAGGAATTTTAAGAGAACTTCATTTTCGAACCGGTTCATTTCAGTGAACTCTTTGGAAGTTTGGTTCTTTTTCACCCGTCTCTAGCTCTACTCCTGCAAACCCCACAAACCTACAGGTTGAACCACAGGGTTGATAAACTTGTTTGAAGGTTCAGCTACTATCGCGGAGTTATTATGGTATATATAGTACAAACTTTTCACGATTTCCCTTCATCTGAAATATGAAAAAATTACCTAAGTACTAATATTTCCGAGGCAAAGTTATTACGCATATCTTGGATACGTTTAAATTGATATGGGTCAACTCTTACGTGCTTATTCTGACAATTTGAATATGGTAGCCTAAATTCTATACAAAAAAATACTTGATGAAGTAGGCCAAGTACTCCTTTCATCGTTTTCCTACGTATTAAATACAAAACATTACTTCTATAATTTTTTTACGAAAACATTTTACTTGTAAATGTTTACTTGGATCAACACTATGTCCCCGAAATGTCGTATGATGATGGCCTACATTTTGAGGCTAAATTTCATGCTAATAATAATTCAGGAAATTAGGAAAATAAAATACGAGTTGAGTGAAGTGGGACGTCCCCTTAAGGGCGTGAATTTAACGACCAACCGCGGCGCTTTGTTCTAAACCTGGCATGGAGTGGGTGTGATTAAGAGGGTAAGAGACCGCGAGTGTAGTGCGCGGCTATTCTGGTCCCGACCAACAGCACGCAGAGGGAGACATTTGGACGCCGATGGGAGAGAGTACGTACTTCCTCGGCAGGGGGTTGGTCATTGATACCGGGATGGGCTTCGCATCGCTCCACCATAGCTCCGCACCGAACATCCGCTCTGCTTTCCTCGTTGAGTTAGTGGCACGGAATTCTGAGGCTGCGATACGAATTTTGCGCGACGAATATTTTTTTAGCCCGGTAACGCCTGGATTAAAAAGTTTGTGCGATTTTTGTGGTAATCATGTATCTAAATGTCAACGAAATTCTGAGTCATTAGGTGCAAAATGTATTCTTTTACCACTAATAGAAACGCCTAGCTGTACCATATAGTACCACCAAAATGTTTTGCATTATAACATCCCAAATTTTAGGCTCACATCAAAAAAATGTACTTTATCTGAGAAAGACATGTTATAAAAACCATAATAACATAATAAAACTTCTGTATTAAGAGTACATGTGGCGTAAGGAAAGAAAATCGAAATGCATGCTCTAAAAATTCCGTTTTTTTGGGCTAGTTGATAATTCCCGATTTTCAAACGGCTCTAATTGCTTTAATTAAAGCTTTAAAATAGCAAACTTTTCGGAAAAATGTTAAAGAAAATATTTTAATAAATTTAAAACTCGCATAACCCCTAATAAGTGACGATAAATGACAAAAAAGTTACGTTCAGCACTGCACTACTAGATACTGCACATTTGGTAACGGGTTAACCCTGCGTAGGGAGCGGCCAATATGACAGGCAATGGCATAGGTTTTTCCAGTGCACCTCAGACGGTCAGGCGTGGCTTGCGATTGTTACATTTTAACTTGCTTTGTTTTCGTAAATAAATTAATACTCAGAAATTTAAAAAAAATAGTTTTCCTTAACTTCCTAAATCCTGATGATGATTAATAAATTTTGGTTTGACTAAAAACGATATTTTAAGGGTTTTTTTCTATCATGTGCTAATCAGGCTCACCACGCCACGATTTTTAAAATCCCTGATCGCGCTCTACGCTGGATTAAATTTAGTTTCTGCTTTTGGAACATTTTTTTGAAGCAACAATTTGGCCGTTTTTTAGCAACGGCTAGTAAAGAATAATGAAATTATCATCAGGGTAGTTTATCGGAATAAAACCGTTTTTTCTTCAAATTCCGCACTTCTTATACACCCTCTAAGTAAAATTTATGCACCATTGCAACTGACATCAATAGGCGGATTAATGATTTCTAGAGATGAACTTTTCACAAAGAATACGATGTGGGGAGCTAATTTAATGATAACATCAAATTCATTCTGAATTTTCGTGACTTAGGAAACGATAAAATTATATTGAATTAATGGAATGATAAGGTATTTTGTATTCCACAATTGAAAAACAACTATGATTTTTTTAATTACCAAGAGCAAAGAAAAATTCTCTCTCTATACCCACAATAAGACAATTAAGGCCAACGAAAATCTGTAAAGGATTATGTTACGAAGTGAAATGGTCAATTGTGCCTTGACCAATATTTATCTTTCCGCTTCGGTTAGCGCTTCGGCAGGACCAAATGAAGCCATAGCGTAACTGAGTGGTGTCTTTGTCTCTCAATAATCACTCACGGTATAATGACTTCCAATCTTAAAGAGATTATTCCCTTAATCTGATTTTAAGAACTTATCCCACCCATTAACATGTAGTGTTTATGTAACTACTCATAAAAATACTCTTAACAGCAATGTATCTCTCATAGCATGAAACTGCATGCCTTTTAAGTGTTATACCTATAATTAAATTTACCCTACGTACATTTTTCATGCATAATCATCAGGATTATTTGTTGTTTCATTATCATGCCTGTTTCACTCATCAATTCATCGATTACTGTATATTAGGATGTTTGAAGTTCGATTCGTGCTAAAGTCCTGATATTGACTATTTCCGGTGAGCTCAATTGCACTTAATTTCAAGAAGACATTTGTAAGGTTAGTGGTGAAGCGTTTGGTTTTTTATCTAAGTGTCCCAGGTTCAATCCGCGGGCGTTCCTCAAAGAAGGGATTTCGTCGTGAAGTATCTAAGCTTTATCATGCACAATAAGGTATTGGAAAATACTCATTTGAAGACTTTGGCTATTACTATGAATCAAATAAAAATTCGACACCGGCATTTCAACAATTATAGCCGGTATTCCATAAATTACTCTTTAAACCAATGTTCCTCCATTGGTCTGGGTATTTTTATTCTTAAAAAATTTCAATTATTCGTCATCTTTCAAGCCCAACAAACAGTAAAACGTAAAGCTTCCTATGCAGAGGATTAAACCGTTTCTAAGCATTAAATATAAGCGTCTGCTTTTGAAGCCGGTTTGTAACCCCATTCCATCCAGAGAAATTGCCACGGATGACCACTGCCAATCCTATACGCCGACGGACTGGCGATACCGATCCCAGTTAGCTCGAGAGCAGGACGGGTAAAAACGCGGATGGATTCAAATTCCCAGTTTTCCTTTTTTACGACCAGCCAACGGGAATTTTTCAAATTGAAGTCCCTCCCTCTCTCCATCGACATCCAGGAAAACTTTCAGGGCTTTTGAGGTCGGTGAAATTGGACGACGGATATACGAGCAGCTCAGGGTAATCAAGCAACTCATCGGCGCTAGTCTCGCTCTCTATTGGTGGAAAGCCATTTCAGATTCATATTCCAAGGATAAAGCAGCTGAAATCCACTTGTTCTCAGCAATTATAAACAAATTTACGGCTCTAAAAAAAATGGCAAATTGCAAAAAAAATGAGAAGCATCACAGAAAACAATTTGACTCTTCACGTCCAAATGGCAAGCCAGTTTTCATAGCTTCAGTATTTATTTTCCTCTCTAGAATTTCAAAATAGAACTAAAAAAACATCAGATCAAAGGCAATGAGAGTTCTGTAAAACTCTCGTCAGTTGTTCATTTAAATTCAAATTTTCGTAGCCGTATTTACGTCTTGATTGTCCACTGACGCTGAATATGGACTGAAAATTGGAGCTGAATGGGGGTACACGATTTGGCGTTCAGATTACTTCGTACAATAACTTATGCTGAACTACAGCCTGAATAGATTTTCCCAAACAAAGCCATTTCAGATTCAAATTCCAAGGATAAAGCAGCTGAAATGCACTTATTCTCAGCAATTATAAACAAATTTACGGGTCAAAAAAAAAACAAAAAAATTGAAAATTGCAAAAAAAATGAGAAGCACCACAGAAAACAATTTGACTATTCACGTCCAAATGGCAAGCCAATTTTCATTGCTTCAGTAATTCTTTTTTTTCCTCCCTAGAATTTTAAAATAGAACTAAAAAAACATCAGATCAAAGACAATGAGAGTTCTGTAAAATTCTCGTCAGTTGTTCATTTAAATTAAAATTGTCCTAGCCGTATTTACGTCTTGATCGTCCACCGACGCTGAATATGGACTGAAAATTGGAGCTGAATAGGGGTACACGATTTGGCGTTCGGATTACTTCGTATAATAACTTATGCTGAACTACAGCCTGAATACATTTTCCCAAACAAAGCCGAATAAATGCGGCGATGCCAGGTATGCAATTTTACATTCGTGTAACCATTCGCATGAATATTTATGCCTACTTTATCAGCGTATAATTTCCAAATCAGCAGAATATGTGACAGAAAAAAAACTTGAAAACAAAGCATGTTAGATTTTTTTGTCAAGAATACTTATGTTAGTGCTTTGTAATGATTTTTTTTAACTCTGGCGCACGATTTTCTCTGCATTAGGCAAGAGAACTTTCCAGGAAAACAAGTTTAAGGGAAATAAAATCAGCATATTGAAATTGTTTATCCAGATGAGATATTGAGCAAGGATAATTGTTTCAAATGAGCTAAAGAGAGCTAAACTTCATGTTCAAAAGGATTTAAATCCAAGTTTTCCAATAAACATAGTAAATTAAGCATATTTTTATTTTCTATCATTTCCTTGAAAATTGTGGACAGAAGTTTTATTCTAGTTAAAATTAAAGTTAAAAAATCGACCTCTTATTTTATTTTAATTAAAATTTCTTATACACACACTAAATAGTTTTTTAATAATTCAAACGAAAGAACTTCAAGCCAATAAACTGGCCAGCCCATTTTTCCTTGATAAAAGATAATGACTTCATGCGAAGTAAATATCTTAATTTCCGCTTTAATAGGAATTAAGGAAGTGTAAATTCTATCAATAAATTGGCTTCAGACTTGCCATTATTTGCAAATATTTGAAATATATGGCTGTTTTATGCGGTGGTGAGGGAAATATTACCGCAAGCGAGCTGCATTTAAACAGTTATAGTAAAAAATCATTTTTAAAATGGATGGGAGAGTTCAAATACTACGAAGGCACATTTAAGGCCAAATTTGACCCCACCATCCCTCCCAACAAAATGAACATTTTCCTTCCCTGCCCCCAAACCACTTCCTTACTTCTGAGTTTAAAAATGTTATCTCCATTATTTTAAGAAAATAAGAAAATTTTTACTAGAAAGACGACGTTATTACTATAACTGTCGCGGGATGAAAAAGGAACGATGTTCATACAACTATAACCCGAAGGACCAGAGAAATGCAACGCACTTTTAAACATTTAAATGATATATATTCATAACTTTAACAATATCATGAAAATAGTGAATAATAATGGGGGGGGGAATTTCACTTATCAGTCAGTAAGCCTCCTTGTCTGCAGTTCCGCCGACACTTGAGCACACTTGGTGGGGCGGGGGAGGGGCTGAGGCAACTGAGGCACGACGCATTCTCTATCTGAGTTCCACACACTCACTCTAACAACTGACTCCGAGATCGACGACGGCTGGTCGCACGCACACTCATAAAAAATTGAATATCAGAATAAAACTACGCCCTCCATGGCAGTTACGACAACTAAAACATACTTCTGTTTACGAAAAAGTAACTAATAGTAGTATCATGCACCCAAACGTACACTTATTTATTATTAAATTAACTTTATGAAGGTAATTTTTAACAAATTACCAAGAAATACTATACACTACCTGAGTGACCTGTAGAGTGTAGAATATATGAGAACGTTCAAGTATCTGAACGGTCTTCTTGACCATTACTACTTGACTCACTTGAGGGGGCATTCATGTCTCGCGCAAGCGAAGATTTGGAAACCGCCTTCCACTTTTCAAAACGTATGAGTAAGTCAATTCTCCCCCAGAAGATGGCTTTTAACGTTGAAACAATGGTCGTGATTTAACAAAAAATATGTATGTAAAAACAAATTTTAAGTTACTCGATTAAAATGTTCCGTAAATTCCACAAAATACTGTCGGAAACCCGATCTATTTTGACGTAGTTTACATGTGATAAGAGGCATAATGGAAGCAGTTTGATGATGCATTGAAAGATAGTTTTGTGATATTTTTGGTGCAAGTTTTATTTCAAAGACATCAAAGATCGGCAGCTATAATTTTAGGGCCAAAGTGTGGACTTGTGACGTCGACACCGTGTTTTGGAAAACCGAGCACGAGATTCGCCTTAAAATAAAATGTTTTGCTAGTGTGTCTGATTAGCATATATATGACTAGCAACCGGAAGAATCGAGTTCGAATTCTGGCTAAGACAAATATTTTATCATGGCGAATTTCATCCTTTGTGTACTACATATTACTATGGCTAAAGTCTTCTCACAGATCAACTGGCCTATCCTCCTCCCCACGAGGTACCTGCGTTATAATAGGGTAGTTTCCATCATCAAAGAAAAAGAAAGGCATTGATTGCGATTCGTTACCCACCATTAGTGTATTCATAATATGCAAATTATTTGGTTTTAGGAGTCCCAGTTTAGACGAAAGGCAATGGTCAATTTTAACTGCATTTGAAAAAGGCCAGATTGGCACCCATGCGATGCCACTCCACGTGACGTCGCAGGAACCTAGTTTCTATACGTATAGATAGGAGTTTTACATCGCCTGAGATTACCAATGCATGCATGAGGCAATGAGCTCAGGGAAACATGTCTTAATAATAATAATCACCTATTGAATTTGCCTATAGTCGGAAAGTTTCCTTCGTTAGATAAGGTATTAATAATCCTTATTTAAGCCAAGCGCTACCTGCTAGCAGGGTACTCTGCTACCTGCTAGCAGCCTGCATCGCAGTGGCGTACATATTCTCGCCCCAAAGTCATCTCACTTGGCGGCAATGGGAACCAGAATGACGTCACACGGGGTTTTCCCATCATTCATACTTAGCTGTCGCGTTTTCGCGCGCTTGAAATTTTTCACTTTTCATTTATTCGCGAAAAATAGATATCGTCATTTAAAAATTCTAAAAGCGTTAAACGCATGCTCTAGGAGTAATAATCTTTCGATTTAGGCAATAAAAATACAATAGGAAACCGCCCTTTGAGCGTTCTAAATACACATGTGCATGGCTGGAGGTGGGAAAAACCAGATAGGTACATATATGAAGAGAGGTGCGAGTAGAGGGAAGGTGTTGTCGTTTTTTTATTTTAAAAATATTACCGCCACGAAGAGGATGATTCTTGCTCAATCTCTGCGTCCACTCCACTCCGCGGGTCAGCATCGGTTTGGACCCCGCGGTCGGACAATGAGCGGCCGGGGGAATGTGCGCGGGAGTGCCACCGGATGACAAACCAACCCTCAGAGGGAGGAGAGAGGGCTTGGGGGGAGCACGCGGGGGCGGATATACACACAGAGAGAATCGTTGGCGGCGCACTTGCACACACAGACATACGAACGCAGACAGGACGGAGTTGGGGGTGGGGAAGAACTGAAGGGGGTAATGGGAACAACGCGTGTATGTCCGGGATTGCAAAGTGGTTTAGCGGGGGGGGGGGGGTCGCGGTGGCACCAAAACATGGCTAGGGGGTGGAAGCAGGGAGGGGGAGTAGGTAGGGAGAGACTCGCGTCTGCAGATGACAAGCGAAGGGGACACGAAAGTAAGGCCATTAATTTCTCGGTGTTGGCCCAATCAGGGGCGAGGGAGACAGGGGTCCGGCCCGTGTCGTGGCTCAAATAGAGGGACAACGCAGGGGGGGGGGGCGGGAGGGGGTGGAGAGGAGGGAGAAAAGATGTGGGAGGGAGGGGGCCGGAAGGGGGTGTAAGGCCGACGTCTACGCTTCGCCGCAATCGTGGAAGTCACCTTAACCAGCAATCGCTCAAAAAGCGACCACCGTGTGAAACAGTTTGAGGAGACAATGACATAAAGTAATTTATTCCTCTTTTTACATGATATTTTTTTTTATACATATCAAAGATCGGTAACGGTAATATATGTTTAAAAAGTTACGTGCAGATGCATGCCGCGTGGTGAATTGGATTTTGCTCCGACAGCTGGCAACTTCTTCAAAAGAATAGTGGTGGTTGGAAGTAAGGAAATAAAACTTTGTAAGGTTCACTGTTATTTAATTATGGGCACGACCCGGGTTTCGTAACTTGGTTACATCATCAGGTGCATGGCCCTTGTCAGGTGACTGATCTTGCATGCATCATACATTTATACACAAAGTACACAAGTGACAGTGAGGACATCTATCGGAAAGGGAAAGGACTGGTTGAAAGGGCGGGGGTGAGGGTTAAACACGGAATGGAATAGGGAGTGGGGAGGGGTATGGGGGAAAGGGGCAGCCTTGATTTGGGACGAGGGTTTTTCCTGTGAGGATAGGTATCTGGCCAGCCAGGGGAGGGCGGGGTTAAATCAAATAACAGTGAACCTTACAAAGTTTTATTTCCTTACTTCCAATATGGAGAGGTTTCACAAAGTAAAGTCTGAAGTTATTATTTAATAGTGGTGGTGTTTGGCTTGAAATAAAAAGTCAGCAGATCCAAACACCACCAGCATTCTCATGAAGAAGTAACAAACGGTTGGTTACGAACCTTTGGGGCAAAATCAGAGATACCACGCGGCCTGCACCCGTATACCACTTATTACACCCGAATCACCATGAGCCGCGAAGGCATTAATCAAGAAAAATCAATCTATGCTATTATGGCGTCTTTTCACAGATCTCTTTCCCATCATCCTTCCCAATCAGTGTTTCCGTAATAATGAAAGTCCCCCACACCCATGTGTATGGTTGAAGAAGAGAAACTTTTCAAATAATCAATGGGCATAACTTTTAACTTTTTACGTAGTCATGCGAACCCGTGAAAGGTTTATTGCATCAGGTATTGGATTCACCGTGAAAAAAATTGTGTGTTCACCGCGTTTCGAACCCGAATCTTTCATCTTCCGGTCCAATAATACATGTTTCTAAGTCAAGCAAAATATTTTTTTCACGATGATTTTTCATCACTGAATTAAAAAAATATGGCAATGTGAAATACATACTGCCAATTCATTGTTTGTTGAAATGAAGAATAACACGAGGAAGATAGGAATCAGGTCTTACTATACGTACTTAAATTCGAAGATAAAAAAGGGATTGTGCCCCTCAGTCAGACCCAATGAACTGGACGGTCCCCGCCCATGTCCCTCAAAAAAATAAAAGGCTCGCATTCCTTCCTTACCTCGAGTGTTAAAATAAATGGCACGTTAAGTGTTATTCCTTTCTCTTGACTTAAATTTTTAATGATGATTTATGTCTCACAGTATAGGTCTAAACTGAAGAAGAACTAAAGTAAAATTTTAAGAACTAAAAGTAAAATATTTGCCAAAATTCTTGTCTCTTTTTGTTAATTATTTCACTGTTGAACTTTTTTCCTTTTTATTTTATTATTATAAAAACATTATAATAACCTTTCATGCCTTTTTTATCACTTTAATGTAATAATATCCGTTCATAGCCTTGATGAAGGTACAGAAATACGTATACCGATACGTTGGCCAATAATTTTGCATTTAATTCTTAGATACCTACACTCGAAGACTCTAATCAAAATTAACGGAAAGGATAAAAAACGAAAACATGAGGACGAGACAAAGAGGATCGGTAATGTGATAAGTTATATTTCTTTATGAAATTTTTAGGGGCCTAGAATGACCTGAGGAGATCTAGCTGCAAAAGAAGGACCTGACATGAGTAAGATGGTTACTCCGGCAAGAGGTGCACGATACAATTAATATACCTGATAAATAAGAGTGGGTATTGTAAGCCAAACAAAATAAAATGTCAGAGATTTCTATGCATTACGTACGTATAATTCTATGCGTTCTATGTATGAGGATGTGTTTTTATTTTAATGTAATTTATGCAATGCGCACATAACCTCAAACGGTATTTTCTCAGCGTTGAAAAATGTAGGTGGAGAAAATATTTGTAGAAATATCTAGGGTTTTCATTAATATTTCATAAGATCAAATCTCTCTCTAAAATTAAATTAAATATATGTATTTACGATGTAGTACCTCTAATGATAAAAACAATTCTTGAAAAAAATTTTTGGGGATAAAAAAGGCAGCGAAGACATTTTGAAACTTCCGCCAACACAAGAGAATGGATAAAAACTTAATAACTTTCCTTAGAATCGTAGTGAGAGATTCACGGACTGCTCACGGTTGAGTAGACTCAGACCGGCGCGCAGAGTCTCAAGGAGCTTCCAAACTAATCCTTCGCCCGGCTTCTTCATTTCCCTCCTTTTTCCTTTGCAGACTACGAGCGTGCGGTTTCCCTTTGAATGTTGCTTATTTCGCGAACTAAATCCTCCCATACAGAGAGAGAGGGAGAGAGAGGGCTCCGAATGACCGCGGTGCATTTGAGTTGTGGACTAAATAGAGGCAGCCAACAACATCCCTGAGTAACTTTTCCAACCGAGTGCCCTCCCGCAATTCCAATGAAATATCCTAGTCAGCATAATGAAGCACTTTAAATTCGCGCATGTATTAACAAGGTTGGCTTTGAATAAAAGGTGGTTCCCGAAAATTTCGCCACAGGCGACTTGATGAATTCGTTAGCGGGTGCAAAGTGGAAAAGTTTGTCGAAAATAGAATAAATGGTAGCGCTGTAAACTCGCTCATACGTCGTGCATGTGCCATACACAGCCGATATAGATTAACTGATTTAAAAATACAATTTTTCGAGAGCAATGAAACGGTAATTTTAACTAAGTCGTTGATTTCTCCGTAAGTGTATCACAAAAGGTTGATTGCGAGAGTAAAAATGTAGGTTTTATTAGCTAATTTTGAAATACTTCAGACATTTTTCCGATTTTTCCATTAAAAAACACATTGCATGTACTAAAATTTCAGCCATAGTAACACAGTTTACTGTCACCGTTGATTGACATGCTTTAAATAAATGTATGTCAATAAACAACCAAATCCTCATTTTGTTGTTTAATCGAAATGATTGAGTCTACATCTACATAATACCCCGCGAGCCGCCTAAAAGGCGTGTGGCAGGGGGTGTTAGGACACCAGCCGTTTACAACTGAAAAAAATTAAGTGCTTTAACGAGGTTGGGACTAGCGTTTATTAAAGTCCTTTACGGTTCGGGGGAAAAACGAATTCGCATATCTATCCGTTCGACAAAACATCTCTCTTAATTTATCGATTCTATCGGACCTGGAAATATAGTGTGGCTCTAATATTATGTTCTCTGTGTCGCTCTTAAAGATATCCATTCTCAATTGTTCAAGCAATAAGCCTAGCGCGCAGCCTCCGAGTCTCCGACGGCTCCCAACCTAATTCGCTTAACATCTGGGTAACACTGTCTGTACGCCCGTAGCAGTTTTTGACGAACCGCGCAGCTTTCCTTGTTATTTTGTTCAGTTCGCGGATTAAGTCTTTCTGCACCGAATCCCATGCGCTCGCTGCATATTCAAGGTGCGGTCGGACGAGAGCGAAATAGCACCTTTCTTTTACTTTCTCATCCGAAAATCTTCCCACAATACGCTTGACGAATCCTAATTTCTTCAGGGCTATGTCGCAAATATTCTTTATATGTGTTCCCCACGTGAGATTCGAGGTTATCGTAACTCCCAGGTACTTCAGTTCGTCTGTTGCCTTTATGTTAATACCTCATCAAAGATCACATCTATTACAGATACTTAAAAGTGCAATGCTTTCACTCAGTCAACAGGAATACAATTTTAGTTCCACTGCTTTTGATAGCCATTGGTGTTAGAGTTAGAGCAGACTAAAAGATAAATGTTGAAAGCATACCACACTGTCAGCAAAAAAAACGAGGATAGATATTTTTAAAATACAGATTTTTTTATGCCAAAAGAAAAATCTCAATCTGATCCTCGCATAATTACCAACGCGGTAACTCAACTAAGAACTCTAATAACCCAAAAAAAATAATTTCATGTACTTTGGAATGTCCATGAATATCTCAGAAGATGTCGAAGTTTATTACATTTCTTGGAGTAATGAGAAAGTAATAACCTCTATCTCTTTGACAACTTATTGAAAATTTCAGACCCTTGAAGGCGAGAGGGCGAAATTTGACAAACAATGCGATTGATAACATGCACCTCGATTATTTTAGAAATGCCGTACTATTTTATTGCTGGCGTTCTAACACCTCCCTCCACTCACCCAAAGCGGTGGCTCGAAGAATTGATAGAATTGTTGTTCATTATATACATTTATGATCTCTGCTCCCGCATTAGTAGTAAAATACGTTTATTTGCTGACGACGCTGTCATCTACCGCGAAATTAGCGATCACTCTGACTATGAAATTCTATCTTCTGACTTAAACAACGTATATTTGTGGAGCCAAGAGTAGGGACTCGAACTTAATCTGAGCAAATGCATGGCGGTACATTTCTTGCGGAATTCGCCCAACTCTAACCATGCTTATGCAGTGGATGGTATTAACATAAAGGCAACAGACCTCCCACTTTTTTTTTTTAGTTGTAAACGGCTGGTGTCCTAACACCCCCTGCCACACGCCTTTTAGGCGGCTCGCGGGGTATTATGTAGATGTAGATGAATACTAATAAATGTTGTTTATTGGGGGGATGGCCATGACTCGCCGACCCTTTTTCCATCCAACCCCTTCTCATTGACATAATACAAAATCCTATAGGATTATACAATTATTTAAAAAGGAAAATATGTACAATTCTTTGATAATATATTATCAAATAATTGCATTTTCGATTAAAATAATACGTGAAGAATTTTGCGTACAGTCACAGATAAATGGATCAATTGCATTGGAATGCAAACGTGGCCATACAGAGAACTACGAACACACGGAACATGAGAATCTACTAATATAGCATATCATAGTAATGTAATTTGTCCAAATATATCGATGGCTAAGTTCTAACAACACGTTTTCAAAAATAGCAAATTTTCAAGAGAGCAAAAAAAAAACTTTTATTATTTTCTGATTGCACGCTAAAATTAAAAAACGAAAAAATTCATAACACTGAAAAAGAAGCTTAAACTTGCCAACAAAGAGTTTTTTTGCTTGAATTTTATTTTTTTAATGTTATTACACTTTGTTTAAGATACCTGAGTGAAACCGGCCAAAATATTTTGAGTTACGTGTTGTTAGAACTTAGCCATCGATATGTTCATTTGTGAAAAAAGGAAGGATTTTGATAAAGGCACATCCTTTTCGGAGAAAAATCCAATGCATGAAAACACCTACACCTGAAAAATCTGCGTAGAATAGAATAGAAAATGAAATTTATAATTCCGGGACAAGTTTGTCCCCTAGGAACATGTATGGCTATAAAAATAATAGAGTCAGACATATTACAAGAATAAGTAGATTTACATTATACATCGATTTCACAGAATGCGACTAAATATATGAGAGAGTAGAACAAAAAAAATACATATGTATATATAATTAACAGCAAGACAAACGTATGAACTCAAAAATACATCTGATATTATTGACTTTAGCATAATCACAAAAATCAGTAAACTTTAGCATTAGCACAATAATCCGTTAAGTTACTATATTCAATTTACATGTAGCAATATTTCATAATATTTCTTTTTGAATTGCCTCACAGCTTTAGATTTTTTAAATCGCATGACAATTTATTCCATATTTCGCAGGAGGTGATGTAGAAAGATCTAGCGTAAACCTACTAGGGAAAAGCAAATGTGCTCATGGATGTACCTACTAAAAAAAAAAAAGAAAAACATTCACCCAGTAGGTACCTGCTGGACCTCAGTACAACGATGTGATGTAAACGTAACTCGGGGGTGGGTGAAATAGTGAGAGAAAGAACAAAGGCTGGTGGTGAGGAATGTGGGTGGCTGCTCATTGCCGCTGTTCCCCGTGGCCGAGGAGGGAGAAATTTGGCCGCGGATGAAGCCGGAACCTCTGGGGGAGAGAGGGAGCCACACCCGAGTTGAGGTCAACAATGGGTTCGGATGAATAGTGGCGGGAACGCCGGGCGTCTGCTGCCCCTGTCCCGGGAAACAATGGTCGGTAGCTGACAACGACGACTGAGGGAAGGTGCAAATGGTTGGTATGGCGGTCGCTGCGTTTCGGGTATGTGACGGAGAAGTCAAAGGCTTATGATTCTGGGTGCATACGGGGCAATGGACTTTCTCGGAATACACCGCATCTGTCAAATATCGGTTAGATGAGCCGTGGATTTTTGGAACGACTTTCACTCGCAAAATATTTCTTAATATTCTTTAGTTTACTCTGATACATAATTTATTTCGATAGTAATTCCCTTTCCACTATTTTTTATTGATTCAGTGCACATTAGGGTGCCTCATTTTGCCACTTTTTTTAAGGAGTGAATCGTAATACCCGGCAAAAGTTGCGTACCTGGGTGGGTATTACATATATGATTTTTTTTCAAAATCGGTTAATATATTGTGTTTGCCATTTTGTCATGAAATTATGAAATTTTTAATGAAAAACGTTAAAAATGTAAATAATTTAAATTCAGTTTCAGCAAGCACTCATTTTTTCCAATGGTGCATATCATTTGTATGTTCTTGATATTTTAGACCGAATACGTCAGCTCTATTCCTTTGAATTATCGAGAAAATGACCTTTTATCGTATGCCCGAAAGCAATTTTTGTGGGTAGGCAACCCGCAAAAAGGTTGAAGTCTACCCTTGACAACTTCAGACATGATTTACACGTTTTTGACTGAAAAACATCTCTATTTCGCGTCATTTATCGCATGCACAGCGTATAATGAGACTGTTTGTTGCGGGTTAGCCGATTAAGAAAAAAAAATCGTATCTGTAATGCCCACCCGGGTACGCAACTTTTGCCGGGTATTACGATTCGCTCCTTAAAAAAAGTGGCAAAACGAGACACCCTAGTGCACATATGATTATTGTGATAAGCATCAAAATGATATCGATGGTTTCATGACCGTGTAAAAAGTTTGTTTTAACATTGACTAACACGATCATTTTTTTCCGATCCTCCGAGTGATATATCTAGCGATGGGTTTTCAGGGACCAAATAAATGATCGCTCGGAATGACTGCTCGGGAAAAGTGTGTAATATTCCCCAAAAGGGAGAGCTCCGTACTCCAAAAAGTTAAAGTACTTGTTTAGCTTACTTATTGGTTCAAAGGCGAAACATTTAGTATGCATCAATAGTTTTTGATTGATATTATCCAATGCATACAAATATTGTTTGAACCCACCGTGACAGTATTCAACTTTGAAATTATTAAATTTATTACTATCTTGAGTTATTCACTTTTATTATAATTGTATAATAATACATAATCCTCTTCTGATGCATAGGCACCATTGGATTTTCTTCATGCACTTCCGATAACGTTCTGATGAAATGATGTATTTCATCCACTTACGATAGAAATGAAAATATAATAGCAATAACAATAATCATGTTGTAATAGTTACGATGAAATAAGCATCTAAGAGCACGCCAATAGAATATTTATTTGAAATCATATTTTATCAATGGCCACAGGCCAACAAAAAATTTTGCTTGAAAACTTTAATTTATTTTAATAGCTGATCTTTATAGATTTTTATGTGCTGAATCCAAATCTGACCTTAGTTTTTTGTATCGCCCATAGTTTCCTAGCAATATGTATTTAATATTTAGTCAAATACCCCTCTACGGTATACAGGGAAATCAATGAAACACTGTGTTACATCATAAAATTGTTTGTATTTACTGTTCACTACATCGTGATAAAACTGTTTGTATCTACTACAGCGTGATAATACAGGGTTCACTTGTCAACTGGAATTGGTCTACATTTTCTTTCCCTTTTTTCCTTAAAGCTTCTTGTGTAACTTTTTCTGCGATGAATCGCTTGCTAAACTTCTCGGTGAGGTACCAACAGTAATCCCCATTATCTTCGTTCATTAGACCTACTTTTTCAATTTTATTAAACTATAAAAAAGCTGTTAAATTATAAACATATTGCTTGATTTCATAAATTTAACTGTAAAATGTGAATAGATGGTGGGTGATACAACTTCAAAACCATCATATCTGAATTCAGCAGCTTAAAAAATATATGAGTAAGGTATTTTCAGTAAAAAAGTTTTTTCATTGTTGACCTGTGTATTTTTTTATAGGATAGCGAGGATATTAAATCAAGTTCTCCAGCAGCGACGATGTGGTAACCCTTACGGTGAGCGATTGTTGGAGGAAGACGGATAGGGAACTTGCAAAGGTATAGTAATGCAAAGGTCGGCCCGCCTATGTAGGTGTGGCCCTGTCAGAAGGTGACATCGGGGCTAGGGGTGGCGACGGCGCGCGGTTGTTTGGCGAGGGATCGGCCGTCCCTGAAAGGCGCCTCGGAAGTGCATGGGACAGGGGTACGTCCAAAAGCGCTGTTAATTAGGATGGAAGAGGCGACGAGGGAGTCTGAAATACAAGCACTCCATTTCTAAATGAAGCCTACGATGATTGAGGCACTGGCATAACCACACATAAACTCACCCTCACCGCGCAAAAGACTTCTTCAAACATGTACATATTCTACCAATGATATCGCATTCCTACAAATTTCAAAAAAGGTAAATAATTTCCGTACTCAATTCCAATTAATCAACGACGAATACAAATAACAATTTTTGCTTGCGCATTATCGGTTCTATATGTTGAAGATATTTATAATACCAAAACGCTAAATTTCAGGAGTGGTAAGATTCTCTTCACAAACCCTGCTATTTTTTACACCCTCATGTGACAAAAATATGAGGCAACATTAAAAGCCAGCGAATAAGCGGCTACTCTCTTGATTAATTCTCATTCAACTATACGTCAGCCCCACCACTTGTATGCTAGATTAACGATGCATTAGCAATCACTGTGCTTTCTTCTTGATTTCAGCTTAGTAAATGCTTAAAACTAGAGAAGAAAATGTCACCTGCATCACTATCCAAAGATAGAAACGTACTAAACGAAACGAAACTATTTTTTTATGGAATGCTTTTGTTCAGTATACGCCTCCAATACATCGATATTGAGTTTGTCCATGCCACTAAGTTTTGAAAAATAAGGAACGGTGGGGCTTCAGTTGCATTAATACTTTCTATCTCAAAGCACTGCAGGAACAAGTGACTGTGTACTCAGTCACGCGCACGAGTGCAAAGTTAAATACACCAAAGGATGAAGTTCACCATGAAAAAATATTTGACATCCGGGATTCAAACCCGGATCTCCCGATTGCCGGTCAGGTGTGTTAGCCAGTTACAACACCACATCCCGAAAGTTCACTCTAAGAATATGGCTTGGTGGTGTAACTGGCTTACACACCTGACCGGTATTCGGGAGATCCGGGTTCGAATCCCGGCTAAGTCAAATATTTTTTCATGGAGAACTTCATCCGTTGGTGTATTTTGCTTTCTATCTCAATCAACGATTCATTTTCCTCAAAACTACGACATATTTTGCTCAAGTAAATCGCTTTCATTATAACAGTCTCCTTCACATAAACTCTCGGAAGGGATTGGTAATTTACTGCATCAGTGTATCATTAGTTGAGAGACTTTGGGAAAAAATGACACGGCTATTAACTAAAAGACACAGGGTGCTTCACAGCCACAAAAAGCAATGGGGAAGTATATGGAAGACCATTTACTCTTGAGCCTGCTTTAACTACAGTACTGAACCCGGTGATATTTTTTTGCGTAAGGTAGGGCTAATAGAATGTACCACAGTAAAGAAACTCTTACGTAGATATGAGGTAGGTACTCGGAAAACATATTTTTCTCGTACAACTCAAGTCTTGAGCAGCCAAACAAAGAATGAGAGACCGCAAAAAAGGAATAGAAGCATAAAAGACTACATTCACCTAGTAATTATTTCGGAAGACGTATTTTTTTGCTCGGGCGAAGGGGGTGTACTTAACTTGCTAACATTGTTTTGACTAGCTTAATTAGGTAAGGCAGAAGATCTCCACCAAAGTCTGCTGCTGTGGTATAGACCCACTGCTTACCCGACCAAAGCTAGATAATTTTGAAGAAGAAAAAATCCAAACGGCATAATTAGATGCCGAAAGGATACGCAAGTAGTTAGCACAAAAGAAGAACAGCAAGGAATGACGAGAATTGCAGACGGAGGAATTGGAGGCGCACGTTCCTCCCTCGCCACAAGCCGTATCCGGTCTTTTGACAACTCACTACTCCTTCAAAAGACTCTCCATCAACTTTAAATGTTCAGCATATGAAGATGAAAAACACTGTAACTTTTTCTTTTCCTCAAATATAAAAAAAATCATTTACGGTAAAATTTTCAACGCAGAGATAAAAATTTTCAATTTTTGAGATACATTCAAATTTTTCAAATTTGAGATAGAGCCAGCCATTGAACGGTTGTTTACTCTTTACCTCTCCTCCGAAAATTTCAAGATGTTAGAATAATTTTCGGAATGGTAATCAGCCGCCAAAATAGAGTGATCTAACGGGGTGCTTGCGCGCTTTTAAGAGGGATCTAGCGTAGCCCGAGGCCGCGAGAATAGGTTCAAAATTAACGTTATCAAATTGAAATCCGGAAAAATTCCGGATATATAGAGTAAACCTTTTCAATACAACAATATTTTCCTGCATGCCAAATAAAAAAATGCATATGAGAAAACAGTGAGGTGCAATTTTCAAATTTTAGGTACAGGAAACTGATGACCATTTTATCACGCTTTTGTCTTATTCACATTACGATTGTTCCAGCGATTGTCGGAACTATCGTGCATTCACACGACGGTTGTTAAAACCTGTGCTGCTTTCTAGTGCTGACATCTAAAGTGAACGGGAAATTGACGGTTAGCAAAGCTGTCGAGGTATGCAGGGACAAGATATTACTGTGTTCAACGTGTATTTACCGAATAATTTTTCTTCCGCCCATATTCTTTGTTCCAAGGACAAATCCATGAAAAAAATAGAGCTTCACGAGCTTTTCGTCTTTCTCTTGTCGCTTCCGTTTCCGGTCTCCCAGCGCCTAACCATCGTAAAGTGGTAACGTTCGGAACTACGTCTACTATTGTCAGGACATGCATTCACACGGCTAGTTCGGCCAACTATCGTTAGGACGATCGCTCGGACAATCGTAATGTGAACGAGGCATTTGCTATGCTCGCTTTCTTGTTTGTCCTTCCGGGGAAAATCTTGCAGCTCAATTTTCGACCGTTTCCTAATTATCTACAGCGCTGAAGTTTTCAGGATAGCTCTGACCTGAATGACAAAGCAATGTTCTAACACTTTTACCACGATTGGAACAGTGTTTCGAGTAATATAAAGAAATAAAAATTAAATCTGAGGTTCCAAAAATAGCCATGAAAATCTAATGAAGACGCTTCAATCGTTTAATCATCAATCATACAATATAGTATTTGGTTGTTAAGCGCTAATTTGTGGATTTTTTTGTCGTTTACATTTAATAGAAGCCTGCGATTTACCATTAATAGTAATAATAATAATGTTTATTTTTCCACACAAATATAAATTTTAAGATTTACATGGCAACAGGAGCATAGGTTCCCCTTTGGAGTTAATACTCCGCTATCGGATTACCGACTCGTTCTTCAGTTAGAGTGCTTTCGTACATATTACACAAAAAATGTTACCTTGCTAGATCATTCGTATTGAGTAATAATAAGCTCCCTAGCATATGAAACACATATAATATGTAAACATAATATATATAAATAAGCATATAATAGAATATGAAACCACTTAATTACATAAAAACAATAATAGAATCTCATTCCATTCATCACAATACCTCATTCAACTAAGCAAATGTGAAACATCATCATGAGCAAACAACCACATCTTTACCCTTTTGCAATATCTGTATACATTCATTTCGTCAGTTATGTATTTTGGTAACTCACAGTAAATTTTCGGTCCCAATAATACGTAGGTAACTTTGTTTGAATAATTCTGTTCTTGGTCTGGGTATGTGAAAAGTATTACAATAGGATATTATGTGATATTGGTAAGTTCTTTTCACCACCTCTAATATAAAATACTCTAAGGACCTTATAAACAAATAAATACCTCAAAGGTAAGATGTATATTTTTTTGAATAGGGGAAGGGAATGAGTTAACGTTGATGCCCTCAGCATTACCCTTATCACCTTTTTCTGAGATACCAGGAGTGGTTGCAAATTAAATTCCTTTAATGATTTTCCCTGATAATTGTATTTTTCTACTATATACAGTTACTTCAACGGAATAAGTTATGAGCAGGTAAGTTATTCAGCAGGAAAGACTGGTCAAAGGGGAAGCATGCGTCATCTTAAGTGTGGATAGCGTGGTCCAAGGCAAGGGAGAGAGGTTGAGGCCATTTAACACTAGAACGTCCGAGGGGATCAATTTGATTCTTTTTCGATTTGCAACTTATTTATTTTGGAAACCAAAATAGGTAGAGTGATTTCGTCTCGTGACTTTTACACATTTTTAAGTTACTTTATGGGCCAAGATGAAGAACCACCAGATTTCTTTACTTTGTAAGATAATGTCATTTTCACCTTAAACGTCCGCAGGGATCAATTTGATCCCTGAGCGAGAAAAATTGTACCACGTAGGGTGATAGCCTTTGGACTTGCCGCGATGGCATTAATATTGTTGCAACTCATCATTCAAACCTTTTTACCGCCTTTCCATGCATGCAAGTTGTTATCCATCATTTCCATTACCTATTTTCCATCCATTTCAATTGCCTTCGGTCGGACAATCTGTCATAGAGTGAAGTACTTTTGTATTGACTGAAAGAAGTCTTTTAATTAGTAAACAACAATTTTTAAAGTGATATAAAATTTAAATATATTTATTTATAAGTATTTAGCATGTAAACTTATTTTAAATCCTTACAATATCTTCTCAAACTTCATTTTTTGAAAATAAATGGGAAAAAAATCAAAAAGAATATTGTCAAAAAATGAGTTTTTTTTTTGTTTTTTTTTTTTACGTCCTGCCCCATTTTTGCTTGACTGTGTGATTGACCTCACACTATTAAAACGAAATAAATGGACAAGTAAAATCAATAATATTTACGTTATAATTTCATCACCCACACCTATTTGCATATATGTGCGGATAACTCGAAGGGGATCAATTTGTTGAAGGTGAAGTGGAAGGTGAAGTCCGGACGTTCTATAGTGATAAGAAGGGAGGGGGAGGCGTGTCCTAAGGAATGCAGGATTGAGTAGTGAATGAATGAATGAATGAGGAAGGGAGGCAGGTGGGTGAGGGGAGGAGAATGGCAATCAAGTCAAGGGGTCAGGTGAGGGAGGAGTCGTGATTACACAGCCACGCGCTGCGGAGCGGAGAAAGAGAGAGAGAAGAGCGCCGACGGCAGGAGATAATTCCGGGCCGAAATGATTAATTTAAAGAGATAGCTCCCGAGTTCCTACCTTCCTTCCTTGGGAACAAAGGCAGAGACCACCGTAGCACCTCACCCCCCTGCCCCTCCGGAGGTAGCGCAAGAAGACGAAAGGGGTGGCGGCGGACGACACGGTTAGGGGTTGAAGGGTGGCGAAAAGGAGATGGACAATTAGCAAGCAATTATCGTGCCCTGAAAATCATTTCAATAATCACTTCGTTTCACATTCGTCTTTGGGCCGAAAAGCCTATTTCTCAGTTTTCAACGTTCTCTCTACCTATCCAAAAAAAAATAAAAAAAACACTGGAGACTATCTTGGTGGTGAAATAGAGTTTCTCGTGAACAAATTTGGGATTTTTTAATTTTTTCAAGCAATAATAATTCGCTGAACAGAACTCATATTGTCACTTAACACCCTTTCTTCAAAAATTCATGAGTCACATCTATTTTTCTACCTTTGACAATCCACATAATGTATTACAAAATGTAGTGGGCACGGTGGCGGTGGGGTAAAAGCCTTGCATGTTAAAGCAAAGGTCGTGGGTTCGATTGCCGCCCAGATTAGTTACCCTTATGCATTGTATGGGTGTTTATGATAGCCATATGCTGTTGTTTATTATATATTCCCGCTGTGAATGCCTTAAATGCGGGGTTTTCGGGACGGATAAGATGAATATTGTACATCTTAGAGCAAACGGCTTTATAAAAGCTGTAGCTGATCGGTAACAAGAATAAGGATAGGTTGGTAAAATTTATTTTGAATACCCCAAATGAGGAATATGGAATACTGCACTTCCAGCATATTAAGCGAAATTACAAAATTACAAAGCGATGCTGAGTAGACCAAGGACAAGAAGCTCGAAAAATACCATTCTCTATGCTTGCCCTCTGGAGTATGCTCCTATACGGAAGTGAGGCATGGACAATGACCGCAGCGGAGAAAGCAAGGATAGAGGCCTTCGAAATGTGGTGCAACAGAAGAATGATGAAAATCAAATGGATCGACCGAGTTAGTAACGAGGAAGTCCTAAGAAGCGTAGGAGAGAAGAGAAGCCTCATGAAAACCTTAATAAGAAGACGGAACAACCCTATAGGACACATCTTGAGACATGATGGCCTGATGAAGACAATCGTCGAGGGACAAGTGGAAGGCAAGAACGGAAAAGGAAGACCTCGAACAAAATATATGGAACAAGTAAAGAAGGATGTGAAAGAGAAGAAATACGTGGGTGTGAAAAGATTAGCTGATAGGAGAACTTAGTGGAGAGCTGCGTCAAACCAATCTTAGGACCAGTGATGATGATGCTTGTCAAGTTTTTCATAATTAAGTTATAACGTGCTAGTCATTTTTTCCGTATTGAAGCATCTCAAGGAGAATAGAACGTTATCATACAGTGAAAAAATTACTTGCCAATTTTGTCATTAAAATTAGTCCTAAATTTTTGTTATAAAATATTCCCTCTCTGTCCCAAAACTGTCCAGTTACCAAAACATAGCTAGTCTCGAGGCCTCAAGCTGTTATAAACTCAGCCTTTGTAATCTATTTTATGTTCCATCTCTACTGAAAACTGTTTTCAGCGATGTTTTAAGGTAGGTTTGATTCATTCATCAATCAGATTTCTTCAGAAAAGAGTTCTAGACTCTAAAAGCGTATTGAAATAGCAGATTATTTCTTCTTCTCATGTAGCCTTTTTATTAATTGGTCTTTTATCTCAAAAAGCCTTTTCAAGGGACATTAGAAAATACTTCCCCGCGCTGCAAGGCAATCAGGCAAAATACTTTCGTTTATTTCTAATGAGAATAGGTGAATTAACAGATATTCAGTTGAATATTTATATAAAAGTAGCCAATGGCCGTGTAATTACAAGATAAACATTAATTCTAATACGAAATAAATAATACATAATTAATTCCAAACGAAAATGGAATTCATGCATAATAAGTGATTTAATCCACAGTATAATGTCCCTTTATTTTTTAATCATACTTACAAATTGAATTTCATTGTGTGAAATGTAGATACTACAGTTTATACATTTTTGAGTGGAGCCTTTAATAGAATGCCTGTTTACATTTCATTTACAGTTTGCATAATTCCATATGAAAACTAGTATAATCGTCCCCAAAGATTTTAGTAATTATTTAAGTATCGAGGAAACGAAATTTTTGGGTAATGAAAAGCTGCAGCACTCCATATAGCCAGATTAACGAGGAAATGATAAAGCTGGGCTCCAGATATTAAGAACATGAGTGAGATAATTCTATTTTTTCCAGGCCCTTCTTCCGATGAGAGGAGAAAATAAAATTTTGTATCCAAGTTATGCTCTCCACTTGCCCAGGTCTGCTTGTGCAGCATTTTAATCGCGTGGCGAATTCACTACTACAAGCTCATTTTCTCATAAAAAATCCACCTCCGCTATTCTCTAAAAATATCCAGGGAAATTTACGCGAGGGACCTTCGCTTGCAAAAAGTCTTCTTCTACCAGACCACTTTTATATTAAACAACAGATCACACACCAAAAATAAATGATCCACTTCCAATATTTCTTTGCAATATCCAATGTTAATGTAGGTTTTCTAGAGATGATCCAATTTTTTATTCAGTTAGAAAAATTTAAAAGGGAACCATCAGCGGCTTCAAGAAAGAGGAGCTTAACTTGAAACGGTAACGATGAGGAAAGAGTATGTTTCCCTAATTCTGGCCATTATGTAAGCAGAATTTTTGTGAAACATTGCTCAGAGACGAATCTGAAGCTGTAATGAAGCGATAAATTAACTTCCATTTACTTAATTAGTAACTAATCTTAATTTATTTGCCAATCCAAAATCATTATTTACGGCTTCATTTCGTAAATTTTGCTTATTTAAGGAAGTTTTTCATCCTTTTCTAGTTATTTGATTTTATTCAATTCAAACCTATTACTGAGATCTACCACCTTCTTTCCTAATTTTACCGTGCTATAAATTGAATAATATTCTAACTTAAAGGAAATTCGCAGAAACTTTTGGACACGCGAATAAACCTATCAGAATGTTTTTCTTTATCTTTTAGCTTTTGCCTGCTCAACGGGGTTATTTAACGTGATGAAGTACCATGACGACTCGTTATGGAAGAGTGTTTTAGTTACACAAGTAGTGTGTTGCAAAGTTACAGGTAAGGTTTTTATCGTCCTACGATAATAACAGTATTTTCAAATATTTATAGCAGTCGTGGCGATTGATCGTGCTTGAAATACAGTACAAATGGCTCACTTACTAATGTGTCTCCACCGCAAATAGGTTTGGTCTCCACTGAGCTTTAGATTGATGAAAGTTTGAAAGATAGTTGCAATCCAACCAGCCACCTCTTGGCGCCTGAAAAACCAAAGGTAAGCAATTATTATGGCTGATAATAAGAAATTTAAACGAAAATTCACTGAAAGAGACATACTAGTGTTACACATAGTGACACTTACATTGGAGTACACTATCAAAACACTCGTTTTCAGCGATGGAGTATTTTAGCAGGAAATTTAGCAGTACATATAGTCAGTTATATTTTAGTTACTGAAATAGAGGTAAAAAACCTTACTGAGGTAGCTTTGCCACTTAATGGCATTGTAGTTGGATCAACTAACTTTATTTCAGTTTCCGGGCCGTCAATGATAGTCCGTTTATCACAGTCAGCTACATATATTGGGAATAGAGTTAGCATACAGCGTCTCTAGCAGGAATAAAACTACTCCATTACCTGAAGAACGCAGTTATAAACGTAAGTAAATGAATAATCCTCCAATATAGTTTGAATATCATCCTGAATCAATGCACGATAAAATGTTTCCACAATTATTCATAATACAAAGATTGAGAAACGGAAATATTGCGATTTCAAGAGCACAAGTGCGAGGCAATGTAAGTAATAGAATTTCATCAGGACATTCCCTACCAGGAGGACTGACGAGGGAAGTCCCTCAATATTCACCACCATTTCTCGTTCACATTTTGCTAGGTGATAGGAAATGGATACTCATGAGGTGTAGTTTCTGTTTCACCCGCCAACGCTCAACGCTTTTCAATATATTTGCGACGTAAAGTAGGAAAACGCCCAAGGTTATGCAACTCGAGCACAAAATTGCATCATCAGTGCTCTTCATCCTAGCAACGGATCGCAAGGGTCTATTGTTGTGATGCACTGCAAAAGTATTGAGCACTGGTGGCTGAAACCAAAAACGAAACTTAATTGGCATCCAATTCCTATCACCTAGCAAAATTTGAAACTGATCTGGTGGTGAAACATGAGGAACTTCACTTGTCCTCTTGGTCCTGACAAAACTCTATTACCGACGTTGCCTCCCAGTTTTTCTCTTGAAATCCCAACCCTAGTGTTTCTCAAATTTTGGCAAGTTATAGGTTCGGTAGACGGAAGGGAAAGATGTGTCACGAGCAATAGAAAAACAACCTTTACCATTCAGTCATTCGCTAGCAATATTTATATAAGAATAATCGGAAATTTCTGCCCTATCTTAATGAAAGAATGACGTCATTAGATCTCTGAATTATGAATGGATTGATTTTAATGTTCACACAAGAGTATAATTAAAGGGCAAACTCATTACATAATAATAATATAATTATGCAAGTAGATAGTCACATCTGTTCATCATCATCCTCATCATCATCACTGGTCAACAATCCCAAGATTGTTTTGACGCAGCTTTCCACTCAGTTATCCCATCAGCTAATCTTTTCACACCTACGTATTTCTTCTCTTTAACATCCTTCTTTACCTTTTCCATATATTTTGCTGGAGGTCTTTCTTTACCGTTTTTGCAATCTACTTGTCCCTCAACGATTGTCCTCATCAGGCCATCATGTCTCAAAATGTGGCCTAAAAGGTTGTTCTGTCACCTTATGAAGGTTTTCATGAGGCTTCTCTTTCTCTTCTCTCCTACCCTTCTTAGGACTTCCTCGTTACTAACTCGGTCGATCCATTTGATCCTGATCATTCTTCTATAGCACCACATTTCGATGGCCTCCATCTCTGCTTTCTTCGCCTCATTCACTGTTCCTTTCATAAATTATCAACTACATTAGATTCAGGCATTGCTGTCCATCGACCACTTGAGATAGATTTTTACAAAATTTGCTTCATTCTTGAAATATGTCAAGGTCACTGAAATATTTATAAATTTCTCGAGTATTCTATAAAACGGTGAATGTGCGGTATACTTTTCGAGCCTCTTGTCCTTCCTTTATTCATCATCACTTTGTAATTCCGTTACTTCTAATAACATCTAGGTGGTTCGGTTTACCATGCTTCTTATACGCCTTATTCGAGACGTTTTCAGCTTTCTATTTCCGTTGCTATTATCGTTCAATTTAAGTTTAATTAAAGCAGTAGCTTGGACCCCAATGAGCATTAAAGCATAAAATTGTACTCTCTCTAAACGAAACTGGCCTTCACCAATATTCACTTTGTCAATTGCACGCACGGATTCGTTTACTATCCCTCTCTTTTCCGCAATTTGAAATATTTCCAAAAGTATTTTACATGACGCATCGCATGAGGACCCAAGGGGGGGCCTTTTGAAGGATGCAACACACGGGGAAAGGCGGGGACTCAATAATTCAATTGATACACCCGATCTCCCGGGGAGGGGAGTGAAATGGGAAGGAAACAAATGAAGGAGGCGCCGCCGCGGTAGGAGCCCGTTGACGCCCCCTGGGAGAGAATAGGAGTGGAAGGTAGTAGATAGGGACAAACCCGGGTTGCCATGGGGACACAGGGGCCAACTACTAGCGAAACCATTACCTGTTTAACCAACGTAATTAGAATATATTTCTATGAGGAGAAAAATGCTTCGATCATTTCGTTGGATTTTTCATGACACATGATTCTGAAGAATTCGATCGATTCGGCTTTTACTTTGTGAAAATTCATGTTGTAATGAAAATACACAACCTTGGTAACTTTTCACTGGAAAATTATTTATTGGTACGACGCGTTTCGACGCTGAGGCGTACTTGATGTGTACTTGAGAATGACGCCTCAGCGTCGAAAGGCGTCGTACCAATAAATAATTTTCCAGTGAAAAGTTACCAAGGTTTTGAATTTTCATTACACATGATTCACTTCCAATGGTTTATTTTGTCTACTTTCGAAGGGATCACACAAGCATTGTGCACGCGATAACGCGTACGCAGTAACACGCGGCCCATGCACAAGGCCGAGGAGTGGGACAGAACAGGCAAGAAATTGTGACGTCATCCACTCACCCTCGAAAGGGTTGATAGACGCCGAGTTTTCGCCGCAAAAAGCTCGAGAAGTAGGGAACGGATCGAAAAAAGAAAATAAATATGGGTATATTTATCACACGCTTCGCTTGCTTCGTCTGTTTCATCAATGGAATCTCGTTATTGATTTTGGACCCTCTTTCCATCATCGAATCGGCTATAAATGATGCACACTTGCTTTATTTTTTACGAAAATGCAATATTAAATAATGAGTTCTTCGAAATTTTGTTCTATCTTGCCCTAAATCATTAACTCAATTTACATACGGAAAAACAGTTTTACAACTATACTCAAAAGATGAACTTAGTTATATTTTTAGGCAGAAATTACTTAAACAGCCCTTGTTAAATCGATTGCATGATCCACGACTAAAACATAAAAAAACGAAAAGAAATAAATTATTTAAAAAACTCGCATTTACTATAAACAGCATAAAATTCACTAATGAGTAAGAAAAGAGACTTCATCGCTCGGAGAAAAAGGTGTTGGAGCTGATTAGGTTTAGATATTAATACAGGGTGGGGCAGAATGGGTCTTTTATTTAAGAATTAAGACCAATTATAAATCCGCTCATCTAGCACTATGAGGGCTACTAGATGAGCGGATTGATTCGGTAGGCGATTATTGAGCGTTTTTGCAGTGGAAGTATGGATTTTTCGTTTGCTTAGACAAAATTATTTCTGTAGCTATGAATCCGTTGGGAGTTCACTCTTCCCCACCCTGTAGTCAGCGCCATTCCTTACACGCCTAACTTCACTAACACTGGAAAGGCTACACTGGTCCCCATACACTTTCGTCGCCACTATTTTCCCGTGTGAGCACTTTTCTCGCATTTCTTCCCATCAAAGCCCTTTCCTAAATAAAAATAAACTTATACAATATGTAAATATAAAATTAATAGATCAACGCTTTATCCACCGAGTGAAGAAAAGCTGTTTTTCGCTTTTTGTGCGTTTTATAATGTTTTTCAAACACTAAGGCATTCAAAAATAATATGAAGCTGGTCAGTGAGCCAGTACAAGCGGGTTACGCACGGTAGATACCAATGGCACTCAACTTATCATCGGAACAAATGGAACCCACGAGCACAATCATAATTTCATTCCCCAATCATAGGATTCCTTAAAGATCTTTTCCATAATGTTCCTGCCTATCAACTTTTGTGCACACTGCAAACTCGTTCACCTTAACTACAAATCACGTCAAATTATTTCGAAAATGTTGCCAAAAAAGCTTGTATGACGCGAGTTTTTACTTGAGAATTAAGGCTAACTAAATATTTTGCATTATTAAAATTTCACCTAATCATGTTAACGTTAACTTACTCTTATTATAATTTAATTTCTTAAATTACCACAAACTTGAGAATATCATCTCCTTAAATATGCAATTATTAGAGAGCACACTGTCTAATGTGGTCGTGCTTAGTCATTTCCAGGGAATCAGTTACAGTTGCGGTAAAGCAGCATACTGACATGTTTCACTATCTGAAGCTCCAGAAGAAGAATACCCACAGCGTTTACCCTAGTATTTATAAGTACCCAGAAATTACCCTAGTATTTATTGAAGTCATTGGTATCTCCATCAGCTGCAATAAAAAAGCTTTTGGCAATTTCTTTTTCCCCATCGACATAAATGAAACTCCTCATCCCTCCCCATCTCCAATCAGCTTCCAAATCCACCGTAAAATTACCAAAACTCCCGAGAACACTAGTGCTAACCTAGTAGACCCTACTAGCAGCCTGCGCCGGGCCGAAATTCTTACTAATTAATCCACGGACAAACATTGACCGGAGATTGCGTCTATTCCCGGCGGGAGGTAATAGGAATAAGGGACTCCTAGGAACTGGTTTGAAAGGGCTCAGGTATCGGAGCGGAGCAAGGAAATTGGAATGGTTTCCGCCAGGGGGGCTTGATTACTCATCGCTCAATGGCGAGAGCAAATGGAACTTTTTTTTGTCTCTTCAATTCCCCGCCTTCGTCCCTTGGAAGAAGAAATCGGTCGTAGAGGGGCGATGGGAGGGGGGGTCGCTTTAATTATTGGACAGCCAGTGCGGGACTCTTATCTCACTCCCTCCATCTCAACACTCTCCATCCCAATCGTTATCGTAAACTCCTTCCAACCCCTAGAAGGTTCCCAGTTTTGCACCATAACTCAACCTTCCGTACATGAGCTAGTTTTTTTTGTGTGCTCGTCTCGGGATTTTGGGGAAATATAACTGAGAGTAGCAGGTTGAAAAAAAAATATGACAGCGGTATGGAAAGGATGGCGAAATGGTTCAGGCATGCGATGGTAATTCCTTATCGCAAATGCAGCGATGCCAGAATTGAATGTTTTCATAACAAATTGGCATATTTCTTCATGCTCCACACGTTTCTCTCATTCCTTTTCAGTGGCTTTAAAAAATGGTTGCGCGCCGCAGTACACTTAGATTCGAAGGTTATCCGAGAACTTCCATTTTAAATGATATTGATAGGAAACACAAATGTCGGCGACAAGATCAACAAGCTCCGGCCGAGCAACTACCCAGTTGATTTCCCTGTCGTTTGCGGCGCCCAGAAGTGGGTCCACCCGTAGCACTTGCAGTAGTCGATTTTTATCTCGTATCCGCAATATCCTAATTTAGTGATAGTAACCCGGTGAGATGATAGTGCAGTAGTCTTACATATAACTGCAGTCGCAATACCTATAAATTATTATGGTTAAAGAGTACTGTGAAATACATCTACATACTACCCGCATGCCGATTCAATAAGCGTAATGCGAGGGTAATTCTGTTAATATTTAATTTAGTCAATTCTGGTAATTCCGTAATAGATTAAGGATACCATCTTTTCAGCAATAAAAAGTAAATCCGAAGACGAAGTTCCGCCTTGTATTTATTAAGTCCTTTATGATTCGAGAGAAAAATGAATTCCCTTACCAATCCGTCCGGAAAAATAGCTCTCTTACTTTTTCATTTCTGTCGGATCTGAAAATATAGAGTGTTATAATATGGTGCAAATTCAAGGTGTGGCCGTGAAAGTGTAGAGCAGTACCTCACTTTTACTAACTCATCCAGAAATCTTCCCGCAGCAAGCTTAACGAATCCTAGCATATTCCGGACTCTGCCATAAATATTTCTAATATACGTTCCCGGCGATTGGTTCGCGGTTATCGTAACTCCCAGGTAATTCATTTCACCTCTCACCTTTACGTTGACGCCATTCATAAAAAACACATTTGGATAGGCGGACGGCCTCCGCAAGAAATGTACCGCCATGCATTTGCTGAGATTAAGCCCTAGTCCCCTCTCTTGGCTCCACATACGAACGTAATTTTTATGGTGATACAATTTCAAAGTTAAAAGTGATCATTATTTTCACGATAGATGGCAGTATCGTTCGCAAATAAAAACATATTTTATATTAATGCTAATTTTGAATACATCCCAAATCGGCCTCACTGGACTTCAACTGTCAACTGCAATTTACCCAATTCGAATATTGGCAAAAAATTTAAAATGATCTCAGAGTAAAACGCAAAAGAACTGAGAAGAAAGCAAATTTTCTCCACCTTCACTTGTGAAAACAACTTAACGTAGACATCGTGAATCAAGATTCCTGATGTCCAAAATCTGTTCACAGAGAGAGCCTAAGTGCCTGATGTAGACATATCATTTTTTTTTAACATAAGAAAGTGGCGTCCGGCGTCCCAAGCTATCTGCCTAGAATTTATAACGAAATTAAATGTGTGATAAAGAATTGTGCAGTGTGTAAGTGAATGTAAGTGTTAATGAATGTAAATAGTTCAGTTATAAATACTCAAGTATACTCAATGAAAAGTTATGCTACATTTCAACCCGTGAGTGTTGCACTAAATTTTATCTCCTTCATGCATTTTTCACAGACATCGCATCGTTGGGAGAGAAGCATCTCTATGCCCAATGCCTCCCTCACAAATAATAAGTGGGTTAGGTGGAGTATCTGGGGTGAATTACACAGGCCAACAAAAACTTTTGTTTGAAAACTTTTTCATTTTAATAGCTGATCTTTACAGATTTTTATGTGCCGAATCCAAACCTGGCCTTAGTTTTTTTGTATCACCCAAAGTTTCCAAGCAATATGTATTTTAATATTTAATCTAATACCCCTATACGGTATATAGGGATATCAATGAGACACTCTGTTACATCATAAAATTGTTTGTATTTACTGTTCACTACATCGTGATAAAATTGTTTGTATCTACTACAGCGTGATAATACAGGGTTCACTTGTCAACTGGGATTGGTCTACATTTTCTTTCCCTTTTTTCCTTGAAGCTTCTTCTATAGCTTATTCTGCGATGAATCGCTTGCTGAACTTCTCGGTGAAGTACTAACAGTAATCCCCCATTATCTTTTTTCATAAGACCTAGTTTTTCAATTGTATTATAACTATAAAAAGCTGTTAAATTCTAAAAATATTCCTTGGTTTCATAAATTTAGCTGTAAAATGTGAATAATTGGTGGGTGATACAACTTTAAAACTATCATATTTGGATTCAGCAACTTAAAAAATATAAGAATAAGGTATTTTCAGTAAAAAAGTTTTTTTCATTTTTGGCCTGTGTTAGCATCGCCGATTCGGTTCCTGATGTGGTTATTTCTCCTCAGAAGATAAAAATACTCTACTAATGCGGAATATTTACTCTACACTATTCAGTTGAGGGAAAAGGAGAAACATTTTTAAGTGCAAACTGAATGTAAGCGAAATTGAAAAAAATGGTGCATAACAAGTGGTGCTGAAGCCTATTTGTTTCAAGAAAACATATCCGATTGGCGTCTATATATTTTAATTGTATAATCCTTGACACTAAATGTATATGCAACCGCTGCCATAATACGCAGCCAAGTAAATTAGCCCCATGCTCATGAAGCGATTCCACGATTTAGTTATTAAAGCCAGGAAATTTTCACGAAAAGAGGACATTAAACGGCACCAACTTTTGCTACTAAATGCATCATTATACTCTGCATCACCTAATCAGCTATTTATTGAAACAATCGATTTCTCGTTACATTAATTACAAACAAATGGTATTTGCTAGTTCAGCCAAATATTAAAAAATGAACCATTAATTGAAACGATTAAGGTGATGTATATTAACATCGTCTCTCCAGTCTGATATTATTTAGAAAATGATAAAAATACAACTTTCCAAATAATTCATGTCCAAAACTCCTTTTTCCCCGTTCGTACAAAAAGTCATTCACGACACATTTTCCTCGCCATCCATGAAACAAGATGAATTTTCTGAGCAGTAAATTTCCAAATTCGGGATGTCGAAGAGGAGTTAGGGGTTGGGGGAGGGGAGACGTCGCAGAAACGGAGAGAAGAAGGAGAAAGGAGGCGCCCGAGCAGTTAATGAGTATTCCCATCTTGCAGATGCTTTTCTTATGAAGGTTGTTATCCCAAGAGAATGGCAAAAAAAAGTGTCCCTTTTTATGCAAATATTCCCTCTGTAGTTCGAAAAAGTTTCTGCCTCCCATTCCCATCACGCTAATGAAAGTGTGCAATCATTCTTGCAAGGGGAAAAGGACTACACTCTCTTCGTTGCCAATAACAACAATTGTTGTCGCATTCTTCCTACACATAAACACGGCAGTGACACGTCAAAAGAGGTATAGTCACCACAAGCGCCTAAACCACGCGTGGGACGATTCTTTTTCTAAACACAATCCTCCGTACCGACCAGCAAACTAACATAATTAGTAAGATAATTCTTCTTTTGAGGAAATTTAATCAACTGCTGTTCCAGGAGGGTTCCCGAATGCTTATTCCGGGAAGCATTCAAAAACGTCCTTTCATGTTTTTGCCGAGTCGGAGATTTATCTCTCGCAACGAAAATACCAAAATTAAGACGTGCTTTATTTATGTTTTCAGCTGGAAGGTATAAATGGTAAAAATAACAGTTTTATCGTACCAAATGGATATCACACATTGAATTAATATCTAGAGTGTTTAATTTGATTTAATATTTCTGGACTCACTAGTTCCTAAATTAGCATTCCCAGACTTATATTTCTAGAGATAAATGGAAGCATATATTCCTCTCTTCTTTTCCTTAGAAAAAAAATATCGAATTTTTTTACCAAGTTTCAAATAATAAATAAGAATAACTAAAGAGAACATTTTAACTGTTTTATCCTACTAAATAAAACGCGGATTTGCAAGAGCAGAAAATTCGTCACAAATTCGAGAAGAGGCGTAGTTATAGGCGAAGGTATAATATGGCACATACTTTCGTCAAATAAGCATTTTTAATTGTAGCTACGCATACACAGTCCACCCGTATGACACAGGAGGAGGTAATCTGTATTTATGAATCCATTTCGTTTCATTAACTGCCATCACACCTTAACTGCCACCTATCTACATGAAAACTGAATGAACACCTTTCCTAGCCGGCCAACTTGAAGTTTAAAAAATAACAAATCTCTAAAAACAAATAGGAGAAATTTTTTGTCGATAATGTAAAGGAAAAAACCTTTTTCCTCTCTAAACACTAAATTTTACAGAAAAAAGAAATGATGCATAGCATAGAGAATGTTGAGGTTGGTGTAGAAAACCAATTCCGTCGCAGTGAATGAAATAAAACCATACAAAGATATTCATAAGAAATCATTGGATTTGTGACGCCGGAAAATGAAATTTGAATCGAAACAGCATCAGTAAATAAACATTATGATGCTCGTGAGAGAAATTTGGAATGCGATAGGTGCCCGAGATTTATCCACTCTGCTTTTAGGTAAGTTTAGATAATAATTTGAAAACAAAAACATTGTTCTTTCATAGCGCGAGAATAAAAAATTGTACTTTTTCGCGGTGTAAGAAACGATAATGTACTTGGAAAGCAGATATGTGGATAGCTGAAGAAGTTCCTATCTGCTCATTTTTAAACTTCTCTCAATGGGGACCGAAAATTCTAAGAAATTTTAACGTTGAGTAACTATAAGAAATATTTGCAGAAAGATACTTGAATAACAGGAACTTTGTGATTAAATTTCAACCCAAAACTGCATAGCTCTTTAGCCATTTAACAATAAAATATTTTCGCATAAATCAACCAAAACATCTTTTGTTCGGGAAAAATCTGCTATGGGGCACTTAATATAACCCGCGGTAAATTTTTGGCAGGCAATGTTTATATGTAACCCGCAGTAAATGGTACATATATAAACCTATGATGTTGAGGTCTCCAAATTCTGTAACCGTGACATTATATAAAGCGGTAAACTTCTCACAATAATTTTCGATCGAATAAGAATAAAATTGGCCGGGTAAGTAAATAGGATATTCTCCATTCAATTATCAAATTCCCTCCATAAATACCAAGTTCATATTTTTATTAAAAGAAGGCAGAAGAGAAGGGAATAGTAGGCTTATTCAGATCAATATCACAACTATCCAAAGTTTGCCCGAAGATGAGTGTTATATATAAGCAATTTATTTTACTCGATTAATACAATGAAATAAAATAATACAAAAACGAGACAACTCTACTAATTAGTGAAAGAAAATAATCATCATTATCACTGGTCAACAATCCTAGGATTGGTTTGACGCAGCTCTCTACTCAGTTCTCCTATCAGCTAATCTTTTCACACCTACGTACTGTATTTCTTCTCTTTCACATCCTTCTTTACTTGTTCCATATATTTAGTCCGAGGTCTTCCTTTCCCGTTCTTGCCTTCAACTTGTCCCTCGACGATTGTCTTCATCAGGCCATCATGTCTCAAGATGTGGCCTATAAGGTTGTTCCGTCTTCTTATTTAGGTTTTCATGAGGCTTCTCTTCCCTCCTACTCTTCTTAGGACTTTCTCGTTACTAACTCGGTCGATCCATTTGATCTTCATCATTCTTCTGTAGCACCACATTTCGAAGGCCTCTATCCTTGCTCTCTCCGCTGCGGTCATTGTCCTTGCCTCACTTCTGTATAGGAGCATACTCCAAATATAGGTTCTTATAAATTGTTTCTTTACTTCCATATTTAAGTTTCCCGCTGTAAGCAGGTCTCTCTTTTGGTGGAATTCTCTCTTCGCCTGGGCTATTCTGCTGATAATTTCTTTCTTACTTTTCCCGTCACTAGTGATCTTGCTTCCCAAATAACCGAATTCATCCACCTCTATCAGTTTTTGTTTCCCTATTTTAAACTTCCCAGAATCTTCATCCGAACGCTCTCTCAAATTGTACCACACTACGAGACGCGACAACCCCAACTGCTTCGTCAAGAGAAGAATATAATGCTCTCGGAACATGAAGTTGCGTTATTAATCATGGCGTGTGTCCATCACGCTAACTTTAAACTGAAATCTCTTAATTGGCATGGTGGCTGCTGCAGGCTATAAAATCCTTGGAAGGACGGATGCATGCGGCCGAACTGCCGTCAGAGTAGAGAGTTTCAAAGAGGCGAAACTTGCCTAATCCCCAACAGCGCCACCCCCCACCCCCACCAAAACGACGCGGACAAAAAGAGGACTTCTTGGACGAGCATAAGCCGCGCTTCGGCCGTAATCCCGTAATTTGCGAGAGGTAACCTGGTTTTCGCGAGAGCGGCCGAAGGCGAGAAGCGGCGACACTGTTTGCGGCAGTAGCTTGCGTGGCGAGGCTAGCGGTCGCCCCACCCCACCATCCCCCTTCATCAAAATCCCACCCCTCCCCCCCAAACCATACACACAGGCAAAATATCCCTCAGACACACACACCCACAAATCCTTTGCTCTATGGCCAGACTTACGGTCACACCCGAGTCGAAAAGTTTCCGGTGGCTGTAATTTGCCAAAAGTTTTAATTTTTTCCACAGGTATTCATGACGTTATTTCTTAACTAAATTCTCGATCAAAGAGTAGTAGTTAACCCATTATAACCCAGTGTTGCTTTTGAGCAGCATCAAGAATTTATAGATTTCCTGCTCTATTTAGGAAAAATGTAAACCAAGGATTACTTTGTTATGTAAATTCTAATGATGAAATATTTAGCTGCCACAATAATTATGGTTGAGTGTGAAATTTTGAAGTTTTCAAAACGAAAAATGTTGATATTCGATTTCTCCCAGATGCAGCTCTGGGTTAGAAAGGGTTGAGTAGGGTTTAGATGAGCCGTAGTTGTAAAGATCAAAAAGTAGTAGGACTGAATCAATTCAAATTCTTTTATTGAACTAATTTAGGTACAAATCCAAAGAATTTCTAGAAAGAGCACCGTAGACGTTGATGATAATTCCGGGGTTCTCCGTCGCAGTTTTCTAGATTTTGTCGCGGAAGTTGATGGCGTAGCGCTGCTCGAGACTTTTCTCCATCTTGGACCACTACCGCACTTTCTAACGGACGAAACGGGCTCTAACATTACGAGCTGAACCCTTCAAGAGATAAGGTGATGACGTCACTGACTTTTTTCCGAGCAGCTGACCAACTCTCAGTCTCTCCTCGGCCGTTCGCATCTCATAATTGGTTAATGAACCAAAATCTGTTGATGATCGTTGCCAAAGCATTGAAAGTGGGCGGCAAATTGCGCATTAATTCATTTTTGAAGTGGCTGTGTGTTTGCAGACTGTGCCATTAACTGTGTGTTATATTTGACCACTAATTTTAGTCCCCCCGGGCTATATTCATGAAAATTGGCATACTTATCCGAAATGGCCATATGTTTTGTTAATTGTAAGAAAAAATTTTGCAATTTTGAACCTATGATCTCCCAGAGCAGAGCTTGCAGAACCTTTTCACCGTGGGATTTCAAATCATAACTGAATTTTTGACCGCTATCCTCATTAAATTAATTTGATTATTAATTCTTAAGGTTTGCTTTATATTTAATGATATTTTATTCATATCATTATTATTACTCAATTGGTTAAGGTTTAATTAGGGTTTTCAAAATATAATTTTTTTCGTTATTCTGTACGCAGTCATCTACGAGTCTGTCATTTTCCAATACTTCAATAAATTTGTTTAAAAAAAGGTATCTGAAAATTACTGAAGGATAAGAATTAATTATTCAACATTGCTTATTGCAAGTTTTTCGCTTTTTCATTCGTATAATTTCGCGAAATCGGGCGAGGTATACTCTTTTCTTACCATACTGTATGTCGCGGGTTCGAGTCACGCCGGGTAGATTATCTCAAACCAGGGCATGGTTGTATTCGGCTGTCCATTGCTATTTACTGAAGCCCCCAGATGTAAAGGCCAAATAGTGCAGTTTTCGAGGTGATGAATATATACAGGGAGGAGGAAAATTTTGTCATCAAATTTAAACCCCGAGTAGCTGAAGCCAGTAGGACCAAAATTTCAGCGATATTTAGGTCAAAAAGGTCCCATTTTTAAACAATAGAAACTTTGAGTGAAGTGCTTCAATTGGCCGCGAATGTTCTCTGTTGCCAGATACTCTGGACAACTCTTTACTTAGAATATTGTGTCTACATTTGCCTTTTTCCGGGTCTGCACTAGTAACTTAAGTGACCACTTAAGTTGGCTCTCTATTTAAGGTGGTAGTGTAGGTGTCACCAGCTTCCTTTAAGTACACCTCCATTAAGTCACTTGGAACCCATACTTAAATTGCGAAGGCAACTGTTTCCGCACGGTTGAAGATCTTCAAGTGCTGTAAATGGCATATAATAATACCCATCCCACCCCTAAAGCATCCCGTTGATTATGTTCTAAGCTGTGCTGTATTCCATGGTGTGGTTATTGAGCGTTCTATTTCGTTAGTTAGCTTTTAGTGTTGGGGTTATTAAATGGACGAATTTATTTTGTAGAATTTCTCATCTTATTGTTGGTTTTATTGCCGTGAAAACAAATTGCTATGCCTGTTGCTCACGAAGAAACCCGTTTTATAAAACTTAGAAACGTCTTAAGAAATTTAAGACTGACAATGAGGCGACGGCAGAGGATCCGGTGAAACAGTTAATTTTCCATGTTGTCATAATCGAAAATAACGTAAACGAATGCACTTAGTAGCATCCCAAACACTGCTATTGAAACCATTGCATAGGGCTTCAATTTTAGTCCTAGGGATGCCGAGGGGGATAAGATATGGCGATTTAATTGGGCGTGGGAGGAATTAAAGGTTAAAATTTAACATCAATGGTTTTAATAAAGGGGTGGAATTTGACTGAGTGTTTTCGTTTACGTTATGAATATGTCATTCCACGAAGTCAAGCTTAGTAATTCTAAATTCCTCTGGCTCCATCACCTCTCGCCAAATAGCGTTTGCTCAGGGACTTAAATCGGTCTTTCCTTTAAACCTTCTAAATCCAAAATGGTTAATACACGGAGTTTGGAAGTTTATTTTAAATAACTGTTTTTTTATAATAAAGTAAATTTGGATCACAGGATCACTAATTGCTCTCCTAGATCTTCATCTGTCGACATCACTGTTTACCGATATAGACAATCACGGCGCTGAAGTCGACTTAAAGCTCAAGTGTAGCTACCGCACCACACTTAAGATAAGACTTAAGTGAAGTCACTTAAGTTAAGTCTGTTGTGTAGACAAGGCCTTCATCCAGAGAATCCGGCAACAGGGCAAGTTCACGGCCAATCATACCACTTGGCTCAAAGTTTCTTTAGTTTAAAAATGGTACGTTTCAGACTGTAACGTTTTTATTTCCTCGAAAACTTCACAAATATGGTAAATACACTTTATAAAACACTTTTTATAAGTTAAAGGTAACGTACCTCTCAGCGAAAAACTCGGGAGCAAAGACACAGCCGCACGCCACAACTTTTACAACCATACTCCCCTATTCTCTCTCCTGCGACGTCAACAACAATTGATCCATTCTATTTTTGCTGTTCACTATCGCCTGCTTCATTGTATTCCACCCATCAATTGAAACATTAACATTCAACCCAAAATAACTGATATTTAAGTATTACAAGACCTAAACATGATTGTTTATTTTGATATCCACTGGTTTCATGTATCTAGAGTTAAAATTTCGTGTTATATTTTTTCGCCAAACTACATCTAAAAAATAAATTAAATAAAATCAGGCCACTAACTTTTAATGGAAAAATTTTATTTAGTTTCGTTTGCTATATTATAAATTGTGGTACTCTAAGCAAGGTTAGAGAGGAGTTTTGAGCGCATTTTGTGCGAGAAAGGTGAGGCAGAGCGGAAGGTGAATTTTAAACCCTCATGCCAGACAGACAAGAGGCACTTTTGATCCAACGTGCCATACTCCTTCATGCATGCTGTCCTGAAAAATCGGCCGTGCTCCGGAAAATATTGTCCCGCGATCCACGCGCGCTAAGCCTCCCTGAAATGCTCCCCAGCGCCACTCTCGCATTGGAAAGCATGACGCGAGAAATGCGAACGTATCCAAACCTGAACGAAATGACGTTTTGACGTTGAGAGGCATTTTAAAACGTCAGGGTCTAATTTTCGCCGAGAGAGAAAGAAAAAAATATATATCCAAGGTATTTGATCGCAACCTATTATTTATAAACTTCGGGATCGATTAAATTCCATTTGACAAGAGTACATCGTCAACGGCTCAAACTTTTCGCATCGGTATTTGCTGTTTCTGGGACACTGACGTTCCCCTACGTGAAAATGGGGTTTGGGGGAGCAAAAATTTTATTTGAGATTGAGAAATAAAGGAACAATACTAATAAAATAGAAATCCTTATATAAATCGAAGGGAACTTTGTAACCTATCACTTACGTAAGACATTTATCAGTAAAAAAATTTAGGAAATACTATGTCAACCAAGCAGACCACATAAGCATGATCAAAGTTGCTAGAGAGGTTGCGGAATGAATCAGGTTGAAATTTTTGCTCTTTCCACGACCAAAAGCTGAAAAAGACATTAGTTATTTCTTAGTAATGTTGTTGGTAAAAGTAAAATACCATGCGCAGCAGAGAAAAAAATGCCCTAAAGGGAAGTTATCTCGAAACATGGCAAACACTTTCCCACAGTTTTTTTTTTGTGTTATCAAATCTCATACAACTACTTTTTAAATTGGTTATCAATTTCAGTTTCCACAACCTTTGTGGTTGCGAGAATTAGCCTATTTTTAAAATGGCAGACAACGTGTACCTATGTTCACACTTATTTTGAAAAAGCAAAAGATGACAAATGGCTTCGGTACACTGGAATTCAAAATGGTAAAATGCAACTTTTAATGCAATGCATAATCATTAAATTCGAATAATGGCATGTGATATCTTAGTATTCATTATTCAAAGTGAACTTACAAAATCCTTTTCCTTGCCCAGGATACATTTTACTTAATGCATAAATTCAGCTAAAAAAATCTCAGTTATCCACCTTAACCTTGGATTTAAGTCCACTTTTATATCCAAAATTATGAGTTTAAAAACTAATTCATTACAAATAATTTGGTAAAATTTCTTCATCCTTCAACCCAGACGGCACAGAATCCTCCTTATCTAATTCGTATGCAGATAGTATCCATTGACTACCGCTCCGTCGCTTTTTGTCAATGGATACTATGCATATGAATTAGATACGGAGGATTCTGTGCCGTCTGGGAAATTACAATCGATAAATGCATGTTGACCATGGCTAAAAATAGAGTTCCTTAAGAGATCTTTTATTAAAATTCTGATGTGTACCCATGGTAGTAGCAGTATAGTTTTAGCAAGGAAGTCTTACTTATCCTCATTGCCAACTGTTTTTAACGTTCAGAACATACAAAAAGTATAAGTGATTGAACGATCTACGGCCGTTGAACAGTTGAAAGAAAACAAATCCCCCAAGGTCGTACTCTTTGGTGGGCAGAGTGGGGGGGGGGAGAAGTTAAAATGCTAACAAGGAGAGTAATACGCGGAAACAAGATAAAACACTTAGAGATTAAACAAACGCGCAGCTCACTCACGCACCTCGCGGATTCGCTCAAAGAAACAAATGTTCACTTTGTTCCTTGGAGCAAATCCGTGAGATGCGTGAGTGAGAGCGTGTTTTTCTTAATTTTTAATTTTGTCTATTTCTTGCGCGTGAGTGGGTCACTGTCGTAAGCGAGAGCATCACAAACCTGCGTGAGTGTGTGCGTGTGTCCTACGCGGACATTTGTTCCTTGGAGCAAATCCGCGAGGTGCGTAAGTGAGCTGCGCGATTCTTTTGTTTCATAGTGTTTTAGCTTGTTTTCCGTGTATTACCCCCCCCCCCCCCTGTCAGCCTTATAACTTCTCCCCCCCCCCCCACCTTGTCCACCAAAGAGATTTGGGATTTGGGGGATTTGTGTATACCAATAGTATCAGGATTCATACTCAATCACGACGTAAATAATGTTACTAATATCAAAATTTCAAAGGAAATAAAAATGATACGAAATTTTTCGAGAAACCATGTATTGGCACCCTTGCGACACAAAACTACACAGAATGAAAAGCTAGAAGACAGATTAGCAAGGTATGTTTTAGCGACCCTTCGATGAGGATCATATTAAGTCTGCATCCTGACTGGGCCGCAATAAGATCAAAGGCTCACATCCAAGCCTTCGGTCAGCTGGAGACCGTTTAATGATTCATCTGCTGGATTTGATGTGGTCTTTTGCGGGTAAACAAACGAATATCACCCGTATAGGGTGGTTTCCTTCATCAAAGAAAACGAAAGGCATTGATTGCGATTCGTTACTCACCATTAGTGTATTCATAATATACAAATTATTTGGTTTTAGAAATACCGGTTTATACGAATGGCAATTTTATCCTCATTTGAAAAAGGCCAGATTGGCGCCCATGCGATTCCACTTCTCGTGACGTCGCAGGGACCTAGTTTCTATACGAGTAGATAGGAGTTTTACATCGCCTTAGAGTACCAATGCATGCATGAGGCACAGAGCTCAGAGAAAAATGTCTTAATAATCACCTATTAAAACTGCCTAGGCTCGGAAAGTTTCCTTCAAAATTTATGCTTCACGACCCCTTATTATATATATATATTTTTTTTAGATCACGAGATGTGGGTCAATTGTAAATATTATTTATTTTTTCCAAACTTTGCCAACGTTTCGGACATTATATTTGTCCATCCTCAGGGCTATAAAAATGATAATTTATGATACAAAATTAGTTAAATACAGGCAATTTTACAGTTGTTATACATTAAAATACATGGAAATACATATTCAAAATTTACCTTTAAGTCTGATGTTGTTTTTATTTATTTATTTACAATTTGGTTGCTTGGATGTCTTTCTTTGTTGGTTATGTCATTTATTATATTATGATAAATTTTGCTAAGGTAAGTAATGTCTGTTCTTTTATTGCAGCTTTTTTTATTTCTGGATATGTGGTACATTTCTTTGAATAATCTTTTTGATAAAACTGGTTCTGTATCTAAAATTTTGGCCTCTTCGAAACGAAATGAGTGACTGTTTGTAATTGCATGATCTGCTAATGCACAAATTTGAATTTTGGTCTTAATTGATGTTTTATGTTGTGAGATCCTATTTTTTAAATATTGACATGTTTGGCCAATATAATTTTTATCACAGTCTTTACATGGAATTGAATAAATGATATTGCTTCTAAGCTGCATAGGGGTATTTGACTTAAGTTTAGAATATATGAGTTTATGTTGGGTTTTATAGTTTTTATGTGCTATTTTAAAATTTGTTTTTTTGAATACTTTGGTAATTTGTTCTGATAATCCATTTATATAAATCATTCCTCGATATTGGTCTGTATTTGTGTTTGATATATTTGTTGTAGTTATTGTATTGTGAGTCTGTGAAGATGATTTTTTATTTGAATACAGTATGTTATTGATTAATTTTTTTGGAAAGTGGTTTTTTTCTAAAATATTACCAATTATTTTCAAATTTTTTTTATGGAAAATCTTATCACTTAAACTGAGTGCTCTAAATTTGAGTGCCATGGCCGTATTTATTTTGTGCTTTAGAGGGTGGTGGGAAAGAAAATTTAGATATCTATCTGCTTTATGCGGTTTCCTGTACCAATCTATTATTATGGAACCATCAGAGTTTCTTTTAGTGATCATATCCAGAAAAGGAAGTTCATTATTTTTTTCTTTTTCTATTACAAATTGCAATTTAGGATGGAAATCATTGAAATGTTGTAAAATAGTGTTATCTTGTATATTATTTGGTATTGCTAAATATAGGTCATCAACAAATTTGTAGATGAAAGGTATGTTAAAAGGTATCTTTGGTAGCACTGTATCTAATAGTTTGTTCATGGTGAGATCTGCCAAAATGGTTGCCACTGGGGATCCCATAGGAACACCATTTTTTATATGGGTCAATTGTAAATAAATAATATTTACAATTGACCCACATCTCGTGATCTAAAAAAAATATATATAAAGTTTCCTTCGTTTGATAAGGTATGAATATTCCTTATTTAAGCCAAGCGTTACCAGCTAGCAGGGTACTCTGCAACCTGCTAGCATCCTGTGTCGTATCAGCGCGCAAAGCCTCGCCCCGAGGTCACCTCACACGCTGACAGTGGGAACCAGAACAACGTAACACGGAGTTCTCCCAGCATTAATACTAAGACGTTGCGTTTTCGCGCGCTTGAAATTTTTCACTTTTCATTTAATCGCGAAAAATAGATACCGTCATTTAAAAATCTAAAAGCGTGAAATACGTACTTCAGGAGTAACAGTCTTTCTATTTTGGCAACAAAAAAATAATAGGAAACCACCCTATTACAAAATTTTGACATGAATCCATCCCGTCTCAACGACTCATTCTCTAAAGATGGGGTTCGACTCTTAAACATTTATGTCCGCAAAAAATTCAAGAAAGACTTCTTTGCTAAAACTATGCTGCTATTACCGGAGAAAACACCAGACTTTGAATAAATAATGATATATGCACTATATTTTAGCCATGGTCACATGCATCAATAATGTCACTTTTGCAGTATTAAAAAAATTTACAAAAATATTTTCGATGAATCAGTTTTTATACTGTTTTTTATTTTCAAGAAATTCATTACTACCACACACCCACATGCAGCTCTTTGAATACTAATTCATAGTGCTTACCTGTAATACATGCTAAATCAGCGGTGCGTTGAGTTTTTTCCATAAAAAGGAAGCATTCAACCTCCACATACTTATAGAGAATTAAGAATAAGGTATGCGACTTTTCCGAGGTGGATTTTTTTCACTCAATGAAGATCAAGAACAGGTTCAGGCATAAGGTAATACTTTTTTACGTATATTTAACGTATTTTGACGTAGGTATGCTTAACGTTAAGTTCAAACATAAAATGTTGTTAAAAATTATGTGTTTTGAGTTTCAAAATTTCTCACCAAACTATTAATTAGTAAATCGTGATGAATGACTCACTTTTGTAAATAACTATCCCAAAGAATTAAATATGATATAGTAGAGGCTCGATCCAAAACTTCATGAAATAATATACACGACCATAAAATAAGGCCGTAACTTCCTTGTTCTCTGCGTGTATTCCCAAGCATGATTCGGATTTCGCAATTCCATGTATGCTGGAAATAATATCAACATTAGTTCATCAACTCAAATTTTCAGAAAACATTTTTTTGAGAAAGTGATTCGTATAAACTATAAAGAGAGAATATTTTTCTTACCCTACTGCGGCAAATAGTCAGTCGTTTCATTTTCTGAGACGTGGAATATTTAAGATAAACAAAAATATTCAAAATTATTGTTCTGAGACCAGTGTTTCACGAGCATAATTTACCGTAGATTTATATTATATTTAGGGATAATTTAAGAGTCATTTTTTAAGGATATAAAACCACCTCACATGTAAAAATACTACGGTTCTTCCAGAGCAAACACTAAAGTTAATTTGTTCCAAGAAATTTATTCTCCGTAACTCTAAGTAATTCCAAGGAGATGAAAATTATTAAATCAGTTTTATGAAAGAAGACGTATAGAAGACATGGAATAAGTTTTTGCAACAAACTTTCTCGTACTACTCGGATTATTATTATCAAATTTCCGTTCAGTTTCTACACAGCAAATCTGAAAAAAACCTCAATTTTTTCCTAGAGATATTTATAGAAACGCTATCCCGCAAGATTTTCGGATGAAGTAATAAGCATTCGGGAAAAATATTACTGAAATTATGTGAGGAAGTATAAGTGACTGATATCGGGATATTTAACTAACTAAAAGCAGAACAGCAATTGAGGAAGATCTTTAATAATATGTTCAACGTGGCGATTGATTTCCACAATAATAATAGGTTAGAGTTTAAAAGGGTTGTTGGCATTTGCAACTTTTTTCTCGCACGCAAGCAGGGAGGTGTCATTCATTAGCCTTTCAAGAGTGGCGGAGCAGAAAAATACTTCGTTGGCAACTCCCAATTTTTTTCATAATGCAGTGAAGTTGGTCTACGGATAAAACGAATAATGAGGATGACTCAAATTTTTGAAAACTCGCAAATAATTGATGCAACAGAAGAGGTTTTGAGAAAATGTGAGTATCGTGATAAATTTTTCCTCGGGGTGCTAAAAAGCAATAGAAAAATTAAGAGGTCGCAAAATATCCGACTGTTCTTTTTTATTAGCTATTTTTATTAACTATTTGCTAGTATTTTTCAGAGACGAAGTTTTTGCTTCAAAGTTAAGATTAATTCGTCTTGAAATTGTCAGGATGCATGGAGAAGATTCTTACAAACATACCCAATACCTGAGGCTTAATTTCTTTGCCCCCGGGATTTCTCAGATGGAGCTTTTTATAGATTATAGAAATTGGCAAACGTTGTCAAAGGTCTAATCTCTCACTCACTCAGTGTATCTACCCCAAATTTTAATATGGATGGTTCAGGGTAGCGCACAACTTCAGACTGAACCACAGACGAGCGAATATCAGGCATTCAGAGTAGGAGTTCTTTTCTCTGGGCCCTTCTCGGTTAACTTGAGACTCGAGTGCATAGACCACGTTTGGGGTGCCGCAAGGAAATGCACTGGGACCTTTAACATTTATTATCTATGTAAATGATATAAGTAAGAATATAAAGAGTCCTATTGGAATGTTCGCAGATGATTGTATTATCAATAGAATAATGGAAAAAGTAGAGGATGGTGATGAATTACAAAATGATCTGAATGCATTACAGAAATGGTCAAATGAGAATAAAATAGCAATCAATTCTAAAAAATCCAAACTAATTATATTTCGGAAGTTATCGTGCGTGCTAACATAAATGATTACTACATCAGTTGTTTGTTACTGACGGAAACAAACAGTTTTCAATGCCTAGGAGTGATTTTTAGCTGGTATTTGCAACGGGAACCTCACATGGAAAGAATACGATCAAAGCATAAAGAGCATTAAATTTTGTTTTGAGATCCCTGACGAAGAGTTGTAGAAAAACTAAAGACTGTGTGTATAAAACATTTATTATACCCACCTTAGAATACGGGGGTTCCTCACCTGAAAGGAGAGATCAAACAGGTGACAAAAGTTCAGCGCTTTGCCACAGCATTTGTGACGGGAAATTTTAAAAGAAGGTAAACGTAACAGAGGTGTTTAAAACATTAGAGTGTAGATCATTAGATTCACGAAGAAGAGAAGCACGAATTAAGGGTATATTTAAAGTGTAAATTGGTGCTCCTGCTTGGAGGCAACAATCAAACTGATTGAAAGGCCCTAGTTAATTTTTTTATTTATTTTATTTTATTTTATTCCCAAACCACCGAATACAGCTCATGTTGGCCATTTTACATCGGGGTATTCAACAAATTTAATAATTAAACGCACACGAACAACCATGCCCTGGGCAGGGGAAATCTACCCAGGATAAATAAGAACCCGCGACCCCTTGTTTGGCAGGCGAGGACGTTACCCCGCCGCCACCGAGGCCGGCATTGGTGAGGAAGGATCATAATTTTAAGATAGAGCCACCGAGACAACTCTCGAATACTTTATGCTTTTCCTTCCTACCCCGGGGGATTCATTATTGGGGATTTCATTGATGGGATTGGGAGATTCATGATTGGAATGGTTTATTCGACGAAATGTTGGAGCCCTTCCCAATTATTAGTCAGATTTTAATGGCAAGGCTAAAAAAATTATAACTGAATTGTAAGAGCATCTGTGTATTTCTTGTGCTTTAGTGCACTGCTTACATTTTTGGGTTTTTCTTTATTATTTTGTGTTCTGGATTATGTGTGTTTTTACGCTGTTTTTTAACCACCTGGAAACATGATATCTTTGTATTTACTGCAGGTATAGTTTTGTATTTTGGATCTTGTGTAGTTTTTGCTGATGTTGCCACCCAACCACATAGTCGACTTGAAAGAATTTGTCTAATAATAATTAAATTAATAACACATTCGTTTCCACCACAAGTCGAAAGTAAGTTCACAGTGCTCTGGTTGCCTCTCACCGCGTATTTAAACAATAATAATAATAAGACATAATCAAGTTGCAAAAATTATCCACCAAAAACTGGCCTACCAACACAAATTAATAGATATACTATGAATACCACCCCGAAACAGTGCTTGAAAACAGCGCATTTAAATATACTGCGATCTCCCTATCCAAACAGATACAACTATAATTTATAATAGACCAGATATAATGTTGATTGACATGAAATATAGAACCTTCTACATAGTTGATATTTGCGTTGCCACTGTCGTATAACATCGAAAAGACAAAAATAAATAAGTACCAAGAATTGGCAATAGAAATAAAAAGAATATGGAATATGAAACAGGTTTATATAGCTCCAATTGTCATCTCAGCTTTCGATATCATCCCAAAACTTATACAAAATAGTTTCATAATACTCTATACCTCCATCCAAATACATGTATCAAATTGCAAAAGGCTGTAATAATTTAAACTCATCATATCACGAGAAAATTTCTCAACGCAATTCAATAGTAAATAATTGCCTTGGTGAGAACCCGTGCTCTTTACACTAAAACAACTCAGTGAAAACTGAAGAAAATGAAATAATAATAATATTTATTTTTATTTCAATTTAAGTATATCTTAATAGGGCGCAGCTAAGAATTAAGGTTAGGGCGGTTTTAGGCGCAACTAATAGTGGGAGGGTCCGGAGGTATGGAATACCCTACGGGGTAAGCGGGAGGTACGCAGGCCCTCCCCCAGATAAAAATTTAAGATAAATGGCTTAAAATAATGAGTTTTAAGGCTCTCTGGGGATATTTTATTAATCCTTAAAATTTTCTATAAGTAATATTGATCCAATTTAGTACAACGGATTACACTTAAAAATTTCTGTGAGCTCTTGGGGTGGGTTTATTCCCCCTCGCTGCGCCGCCGATTACGGTTATAAATCATGTGCTTAGGCTTCACTTCATGGGCGCACCCAGCGAGGGGCAGGGGGGGCTAACTGCCCCCCCCCCCCCCACTTAGAGGCAAAAATCGCAAAAGTCGTTAAGTAAATCAGTACTGAATTGAAACGAAAGCGTTCAACAAATTTTCCTTAAACCCACGAAAAATGATATGTATTATTATAAGATATATAACTATAATAAAACTATTTTTTCAAGGAAATAATCTCTTAAACTGATGACACAACTTGGGTTACCCTCCCCCTAGACAATGGCTTGCCCCCCAAACCCAGACCATGGTCCCCCCCACCCCTAGTTAAGATCCTTTGTACGCCCTTGCTTCACGTGGTGGAACATCGGCGGATCTAGGGGGGGAGGAGGGGGGAACACGTGCCCCCAGACCCTTAAAAAATATGCAAGATTTTTAATACGGTCCCATTATCATTGCATTCATTTTGTATTACGAGGTATCCTTTTGCCCTCCTAGAACAAAATCCTGGATACGGCCTTGTTTGTGCCCCTCCAGAAAGAAATCCTGGATCCCCCCCTGTGGTGGAACCACGTATGTATGTAGGAAATAAGTCATGTAATGTTCCACAAAATTATTTGTAGGGATGTGCGAGTACTACTCGAAAATTCGAGTCCAGTCGAGTAGTTTCGGTTACAGAGCCGTCGAGGCCAGTTAGTTCAGAAATCAGCCGACAGGAGGCGCTATCAGAAAACTCATGTAATAATACCGTTTTTATGGTCGATAATTCATTCTAATCCCATAGCCTATGATTCAGCTGGTGGTATACAAATCATTCAACCACCACAGTAGTCGATGTGGGCGGCGAATACTTTTTTGTCAGACACGGCGGCCGATCGTCTTGCGACCCAGAGGCGTATTCGGAGTGGACCGCTGTACCGCTCATATTTTCCTATGCGATACTCATGTTTCCTATTATTCTTTCTTTCCTTTGCTAACTATGGCAAGATTTAAATCAACGTTCCTCATTATCTTTTCCTTTTTACATAAACTTAGCATTCAGAATAGAAAATTGGGGATAGAAAAAATGAGAATATGTTGCAGCATGCATTTCTGAATTGCCTGTTTCACAATAGGGTTGTTTCCTTCGTCAAAGAAAACGAAAGGCATTGATTGCGATTCGTTACCCACCAATAATGTATTGATAATAATCAAATTATTTGGTTTTAGAAATCCCAGTTTACACGAATGACGATAGAGTAGATAGGAGTTTTACATCGTCTGAGATTGCCAATGCATGCATTAGGCACAGAGCTCAGGGGAACATTCCTTAATATTCAACCTATTAAAACTGCCTATGGTCGGAAAGTTTTCTGCGTTTGATAAGGTATTAATAATCCTTATTTCAGCCAAGCGCTACCTGCTAGCAGCCTACATCGTATCAGCGCTCAAAGTCTTGCCTCAAAGTCACCGCACAGGGCGACAGGGGGAACCAGAATGACTTCACACGGGCTTTTCCTATCATTCATACTTAGCCGTCACGATTTCGCGCGCTTGAAAATTTTCACTTTTCATTTAATCGCGAAAAATAGATATCGTCATTTAAAAATCTGAAAGCGTGAGATACAAATTCCAGGAGTAATAATCTTTCGATTTATGCAATAAAAAAATAATAGGAAACCACCCTATTGTCATACTCGACTCGACTCGATAGTCGCGAGTAGTTTTCAACTCGACTCGAGATCAAAAAGCACTACTCGCACATTCCTACTTGTTAGTTCCGACCCAGAGTTTCCACTGGTAAATAGTCATTACTAATTTATAGTCATGACCTTCGTAATGAATATATAGTAGTCGAAACCATGGATCGTAACGATAAGAAGTTTTTGTGGTGCATTACTACGTGATTTAATTCGCACAATATAATTAGGGTTGTCACCCAATATTTATATTCGTGATGATATAATTCATCAAATTCAATTCAATTCAAAAAGAGCTTATTTCCAATGCTGCCAGTGTGCATGGATATTTACATAGTATTGGTAGTATTTAGACATATTTACAGCATGAACCCTGTTATAGGACAATTTTCCTCTTCAGGGCTTGTCATAGGTATAAATTTACAGGTGTTTGTGAGCTTGTAGCAACAATTGTAATACATATTTTTATCTGGAACTCTTTTCCTCCGGGATGGCTATTGGTCCGACATTCGTCCGAGAAAAGCCATTCCATTTTTATTCATCCCTATGCTAGAATTATAGAGCGAATACTGACAATAAATAGATCGTTCCGCACTGAGGGCCGCTCTTCGGACATTTTTGAAAACCTATTAGTATATGTACGCCCTTAATGAATCGAATATTGTCGGGTTCGGCCAGTGTTTCTCCGCTATACGAAGTCTCTTTGCACGTGGTACTCAAAAAGCTAGGGGGCAGGAATGACGTGACATTGGAATGGGGGTGGGAGATGTATAAAAAGAAGAGGGAAGTGCAGTAAAAAGGGAGAAGGGACGGTCGTAACGGACTGAAGTGCCCGAACGGCGGCAGCAAGAGCCGCTGAGTGCGGTAGTCGCAGCAGCGATTTGAATGGCCTGCAATTCCTTTTGTGTCCCAAAACACCTCTCCACGACTCACTCCGCACGCTTTCACCTCTGTCTCACCGCTGCTGCGGTCCGAATGGCGAAATAAGTGCGCTGTTTGGATTACTCCGTCCCATCGCTGTGTCGTGGTCGGCGGTGTCTACCCCCCCCCCCCCAAAGTCTTTTAAAAAAATCCTCCCCCTCGTAAAGAAGTTCCGTTGATGTTCTCGGGATTTTTTTTTACAATGTTACGCTTCTGCAAACGTGGTCGTAAAAAGATCTCTCGGACTTCGATCTGCTTTTTGGTTGGAAGTTGGTCAACTTTCAAAAAAGCAATGCGTGAAACACGCGTGACTTTGTACGCAGTCACGCGCCCAGGTGCAATTACACACCGAAGGAGAAATCCACTGTGAAAAAATTACTTTCTTACCACTTTCTTCCTATCTCACCACTAGTTTTTTTTAGGTTTTTTCATCACTTTGACATTATTTTACTCGGGATTCGAACCAGGATCTCGCGATTTACAATCAGGTATTAAATCGATTGGAGATTCACCTTGGAGTAAATGGCTTGGTGGTGTAACTGATGTGCCATACTCTAGCAGTTGGGAGATCCGAATTCGAATCTCTGCTGAACCAAATGATATTTTGGCAATTTTCATCCTCGGTGAACTTTTTAAAACTCCGACCGCTTTGGAAAAATAGAAATGCGTTTTCTTAAAAAATAGGAGTAACGTATGTGGAAAACGGCATCTCTTACCACGGGAGTAATTTCCCACTTAACCTCAGTATTCCCACTCGATTGAAGCTAAAATTGTGATATTTTGGATGTTTAAAGCTGTATGAGATAAAAATAACAGAGGGGAATCTTAAATATTTTTATATGCCATTTTCAAGAAAAAATGCATGAGTGCACTTCAGTGTACTTGAAATGGCCCAATAATGGCAATTAAAGAGATAATAATTAAATAAATAATTTGCAGCTTCATTGCCTTCCTGCTTTAATTTTGCTAGAAAATATTATATGTAAGGTTTAGCGGTAATAAAGCCTAAGTCCGTTAAAATATAACTTCGTTAAAAAACACGTCGTCACAAATTTACGCATATTGAAGAGAGATTTAGATCATCCAACGCCTAAAATATTAACCATGCCTATAAATGCAAAATTTAATAGTAAGTTTGATTTCATTGGTTAAACCAAATAGTAGTCGTATCAGAAAACTCATAAATTCGATGGTCTAATTAACTAGGGTTTGACCGACCACTTCTATTGCAAACGCAAAAATCAGGAACTAATCACACTGTTAAGTATGACAGATATCACTCATCTCCTCAGAAAATTGACAGTAGTGCTTACATTCTACACAAAACAGGTTAAATTTCTAATTACACTTCTACCTGACGTCAGTTGAAGCAAGTAAGCCCACATATTTGAATTTCTATCCGAAAATGGTGGATTTGATTGGTATTTAAGTTAATTATACCTTAAACAAAAATGTGAACGGAGAAAATTTCAATAAAAACTTAGTTGGAAAATAGAATCCATGAAGGCGTGAGGGCAGAAATTAAATAATAATATTCAAAATTAAATAAACGTAAAAAGTAATAAGTATTCTTATAATGGAGTATCTCCACATTCATCTTTTCTACAGTACCTCCAGCTTCCATATTTTGGACTGAGATAGGCTAGATTTAATGAGGAAGTATTTTTTCGTGGTGATTTGACTCTCACTTTATCCACGAAATTTATTTTCTGCCTGTAAAAAATCTGCTACTCAGGTCCGATGATTCGACCCCATTATTGCTTAGTTTTCGAAACAGCTTAATTGGGGTCACGATGAAGGTTTACCCAATAGAAGTCTCTACCCTAGATGAGTAAAGAGGGCAGGGTGAAAGTGAGCGAAGCATTAGCGAAAGCACCGGTATGGAAAATTTACATCTGCCGGCGTCACGCCATTTCCTGGTCCCCTCAACGGATTTAATTGGGCAGATCCGGAATCCGCAGTGGAGAGAGGGGATATAGCTCTCAAAGAGAGAATGCTTGCTTCCGCATAAACGGGGTTTAAGGGCATTCCCCACTGCGCGCCCCCACCAACCAACGACTCATCCCGGAGGCCACCATCCCATCGAGTCACCTGCAGGCAGCGCCCTCCCGCGGATAGAGCGAGATTAATTCCAAAGGCCTCTCAGAGTCCCATCGCTATCCACGCCCCCTTGTCTAGGCAAGAGAGGCCTAGACGACCCTCCGAGCACGATTCGAACACCTGCGAGATGAGGTTCGTGCGTGAAGTAGATATTGGAACACGCAATCAACTGCAAAACGGACCGCTTCAAAGCCAATCCCGGCGGCCATGGAGGTGATACTTGGAGCCTCTCGTCGTCTGCGCCTGATCCCGCGAGAGAGCCAATCTCCGAAGGCAAGATCTCTCTCATTGAATCTTGAGCAAACGGTCAATGCCGCCTCTGCCGCGCGAAGCATAGGGATAGAATTCACCTCATAATTAACCCTTTCCTATGCGTCAGCCACCGCGAGTAGGTTGTGAACATTGGAGAAGCTATGGCAGCCTCAGGTGATGGGGGGGGGGGGGGGGGGAGCAGAGGATTATGTGATAGTGGTATGTATTTGTTCATGTATATATATTCTGTAGGTGTATTTGTATTCTTTTGTTATTAAATAGTTTATATTGGCGTATGTAATAGCAAACATTAGCTGCTCCTTGATGATGTAAACAATCGAATGTTCTTTCATGTCGTACATGTTGACTCGTGTCTCAAGTCTCTTTTCGTGGTTCTTAGAGACCCCGAGCAAATGTTTTTTTTAAAGTTCCGTAATTATATTAATTGTATTAATTCAACTTGCAATGATTGTTAGAGGATTCATCCAAATACGATAAAGCATTAATGACAAAGGCATATAACAAATTCAAAGCTAATTTTCCCTTTTAAATTTTTTCCCGTTTCCGGGCTGTTTTCCAGTCCACGTAGTAAGCACTCATTTCCACGTTCCCTTTCTCCCACTTGAAACAATTTCAGGGTGGGTACTCGAAAATTACCTCTTGAAGTTGAAACATGTTGTACCGAGAAAATAAATCCATGAAAGAAAACGAAGTCATTTGTGAACTTCAACTTCCACAAAGTTGAGCTGGAAACCAGTTTTTAGTTAGTTTTTTTATAAAAATTAGTTTTATATAAAATTTTCATGAGTAATTAGGCTTACTATGAATTTTAAAATTCTTCCTTCTTGAACTCTTGATTTGTACATCCATTAAAAATGTTGAGTGTTGGTCCTCAGTTTGGAAGATTGAAAAATAAATTTTTGCCAATGTTTCGGAATTACAATGAATTCCTTCTTCGTGGCTACCTAGTAAGAATTAGGCGAAGGTACAACATCTACATCCTGTAGCTCATTTAGCAAATTCGATAAAAAAATTTAACAAATCCATGCCACTATCACATAATTTTTCTTTTTTTTTAATTCTGAGAGTGTTAAAAATTTCGGGAGAAAAACATTTCCTCTTGAAGCGGGGGTATCCTCCAGACCCTAATGACCATGGATTCGCTTACTATGGTGAATATACCACGTAAGAAAACCCATTTTACTTGACTTCGCCACAAACCGGCCTCGGTGGCGGCGGTGTAACGTCCTCGCCTGCTAAGCAAGAGGTCGCGAGTTCGAGTTCCGCCTGGGTGGATTTCCCCTTTCCAGGATATGGTTGCTCTTATACTTTAAGTTGTTAAATTTGTTGAATACCCTGTTGTGAAATGGCCAATACGAGCTGTATACGATGGCATGAGAATAAAAACATAAAAAAATAAATTTAAAAAAACCATGATCAATCATTTTCTAAATCAATCTGCGTCGATCCCGGTTTGATTACAAATGATTCCGCGGGGGTAAAGATTCCAATTTCTCCATCTTTCGGTTGCTACCGCGTCGGTTGATGATAAGACGATGACACTTTTGCTGGTACTACTGTGCTAATCTTCAGTTCGACGACCTTCGATTTTTGTTTACTTCCATGGCAAACTGAATGTTGGAATGTTGTTTGCTCATGTGAAACTTTGGGGGCGTCTCGTATCCATCAAGCCACACGACGAACGTGTCGTTTACGTTGCGAAAAAAAATATTTCGGCTTCAATTTTGTGGGCCTTTTCCTCGAAATATTCCATAAAAAAGTTGACTATCGCCGGAAAGAGAGAGGGATCCATGACAACCCTAGTAGCACTAAAAGATTATATCTAGATTTAAAACGTATCATAGTATACACTATATACATATTATGTCTGTATAAGATACATGAAAATGTCCTCTACCACGCAGATGATATCTAGATATTATATATACGTGTTATATCTGCTGCCATAATATGGATTTTATATAAATTAAATACGTTTAACTCGTCGTAAATCTGAATATTATATATATCTTATACGTGTCTGATGATCCCTGGTTACGCCGTAAGGATATTATTTGTATATTTTAAAGATTCTGGTACACATCAAGGACCATAGGTCATCAGACATGTATAAAATATATATATATACCGATATATTATTGATACTGATGTATTTCGAAATCTTAAAAATATACGGATATAATCCTCTTGGTGCTACTAGGGAAGGGCGTCGCTTTGTTCGAAAAATTCTCCCGCGAACATTAAAAATGTCATCCTCAGCACGAGGCGGAGAGTATGTCCAGTGTTATGGTCGAATCTTCTTCCCTCCAACAGTTGGATATTCTCTTCCAGAGGGACACTGGTGTATAAAGACAAGACATCAAAATTCACTGGGATCTGACCTTGGACCAAACAGTTGTACTTCGAGGTGCTACAGACTCGGTCGAATTTTTGATTAGGTAGTCGCAGGAACCCAGAAATGGTGCGAGAACTCCGAAGAGATACTTCACAAAGTTGTGAGTTGGGGATCCGATGGCACTTAACATCGACCGTAGGAAGACTTCATCCTGGTTATTTGTTGTAATCTTGTACAGTCTGGGAGCTACCGGGGCCTGCGGTATGAGCATTCTCCTTTATTTATCTTAAATTCTTGCTATCTTGTTTTGATCAGCTGCCTTCCACAATGTGCTCTCACGACCGATTGGTCTGTTTACAGCGTCTCCTATGCAACAATTCTCCTTGACGACGGGAGAGTACAAATAATAATGTAATATACAAAGTCAAATAATAATGGACAACAATTATTGCTGAAGGCGCGAAAAGAAACGCGAGGCATTGTAATAACAATAGTGGCGTTCAGTCCCACGCGTCGTCGTTGCTGCCCATTTTTCGTCTTAAATACTAATCAACTGTGTTTGCAATTTGTGTTAATTTGATTTGTGTAAAAAAATAAATGTTTCACGCAATTTGCCCTTAATCTTTCGGTGGTATTCTTCCTTCATTAGAACCCGTGCCATTGCCCTGTCGTAACTTAGGCAGCGCAACGAACTTCGATCCTCCATTGTTAGGTTTCGTGATGACCCCATTTTAATGGATCATTGTGACGTCAGTTCTTATCTCCTCTCCTGTGTCTTCCAGAAGCTTCCTGAGGGCTCGTTCAACTTCCCCCATAATGCCACCGCAAATCATTGACCACGAAGCCGGAGGCCCTAGGAGAGAACAGACACAGTTGATTCGTCCAAATCCTCGACTGTCAGATTGATGACGACGCGCTTATTGTCCTTTCGCGGGACACCAGCTGATCAAGATTCATTCTATCCGAGACTGATGCTTCGGAGTCATATTTAAGGCGGCAGGCAGAATACTTGAGCCGATGGGAAACCCGAGAAGAATTCATCTCATTAGTTCGCCGAAAAAGAAGTAAATCCTAAAAGTAGAGCATGAAACGAGTGACTTTGGACGCAATCACTCGCAATGGTGCAAATTAAAAAATGCACCAAAGATGAGGTCCGACATGAAAAAGTATTTGGCTTAGCCGAGGTTCGATCCCGGAAGTCCCGATTTCTAGAGAGGCATGCTAGTCAATTACACCATCAAACCATCTTCTCAGAGCGATCAGCAATCGGGAGATTCGGGCTCGAATTGCGGCTAAACCGAATATTTTTTCATGGCAAACTATATGCTTGGATTATATAAATTCAAAAATGTTGTATGCTCCGTGGACTTTTATTCACCGATCAAGGTTTCGATCAAATACGTCATTTTGAAGGTTTTTTTCTTTTCAATATTCCTTTCCCTCCTTGAAAATGGTGTAATTTGTCGAAAAAACCTGTGGCGGCGAATAAAATTTATATACATCATGCAAACATGTCAGTGATTATATCACATGCTATACGGTTTCAAAAAATATCGCAATTCCTTCTTAAGATGGCCATAATTGGGTAGTTTCCTTCATTAGAAAATGAAAGGCACTTATTGCGATTCGTTACCCATCATTAGTGTATTCATAATATACAAATTATTTGGATTTAGAAATATCGGTTTAGACGAATGGCAATGGTCAATTTTATCCTCATTTGAAAAAGGCCAGATTGGCACCCATGCGATGCCACTCCACGTGACGTCACAGGGAAGTAGTTTCTATACGAGTAGATAGGAGTTTTACATCGTCTGAGATTACCAATGCATGCATGAGGCACAGAGCTCAGGGAAACATTTCTTAATAACCATCTATTAATGCTGCCTATGTTTGGAAAGTTTCCTTCGTTTGATAAGGTATTAATAGTCCTCATTTAAGCCAAGCGCTACCAGCTAGCAGGGTACTCTGCTACCTGCTAGTATCCTGCGTCGTATCAGCGCTCAAAGCCTCGCCCCAAGGTCACCGCACACGGCGACAGCGGGAACCAGAAAATTCGTCACACGGGGTTTTCCCAGCATTCATACTTAGGCGTCGCGTTTTCGCGCGCTTGAAAATTTTCACCTTTTATTTAATCGCGAAAAATAGATATCGTCATGTAAAAAACTAAAAGCGTGAAATGCGTACTCCAGGAGTAATAATCTTTCGATTTAGGCAAAATAAAAATAATAGGAAATCACCCTATTGATCAACGAAATCTCATTGCAAGCAAATGCTGCGACAATCTAACATCTAGTTTGAACGAAAGTATGACTTATTCCAGGAAACAACCGCGAGCCTTAATGCAAGATCATAACCGAGTAACTTAGCGGCGTCATTTGTAAGTCAAAAGATTCTTAAGTTCGAATATCCAACGGAGTAAAAATGGTTTCCTTTGATCCGTAATCATACCAGGTCACTCTGAACTTACGCCAAAAGCATTAGAATTTGAGAGACTCTCATTAGAGCCGAAGTCAAGATTAGAGTTTTGCCGGATAAAATATAATATTTTCGTGGTCGTATATTCGCCACATGGAAAATGATGATGATGTTGATGTAACTTTACCAGCAGGAGATGTATATTAAAACATGATTTCTAAAAGGAACTTCTTTTCACACTCATCTCGTTAGATCTGTGCATATAACTGTCGAGATTTTCTTTGACAAAGCAGAGTGCTCTGAAAACATACAAGCTGTAAACAGACATGATGCCCAGCTGTGAAAAAATGGCTTAGCATTACCAAATTCACGCATATAGGCTAAATAGTAGAGAAAGGCCTTGTTACACTATGCATTGCCAGGAACAGGTTAATTTCCAAACGTATGAACGCGAAAATGAGGCGTGTAGCCACTCAATTTGTATGAAAATAGAAGAAGAAAATGGAAACTGTTCTAATTTGGTTCACAAAGTCGTATTTTTTCCGACCCACCAAAATCGTTGAAGCATTTTGACATTAATTCGTACGGGTAAATGTATGATGTAGACCGGCCTCAATAGGTTGAATACCGCGGGTTCCCACCAGAGCGGATTATTATTATTACATAAATTGTTACAAGTCGACCATAATGTCGGGTGGTAACATAAAATCAGGAAGTACATAATACAAAGAAAAAGAACCAGAACATATATCCATGATAAAAATAATACCCTTATTCTAATCTCATACAACTAAGAATTTAACATTATCCCAATAAAACAATTTAAAACAATCCATTAAATACATTAATTCTAATATAATACAACTAAAAACTGAGCATTGACCCAACTTCAAACTCTTTCTTTGAACCATTATGTACTTAATCAATAGTTTAGTGCTTCACACTTCTTCCTAAAAATTTTGGCATTTGAAGGGAAGATCTTAAAAATCACTTCAGGTAGGTCATTCCACTCTTTTATTCCTCTATGTAGGAAGGATTTTCTCAAAATGTCCGTTTTCTGTTTTTTCAATTGAATTTTAAATTTATGGTCTTTCCTTCCTATGGGTGAGCCCAACTTTAGACCTAATTCTTTCCAACCCTGCTCTTTTGTAAAAGCTTTGTATACGCCGCATAGCCTATTAATGGTTCTTCTCACTTTTAGAGGTTTCCATCCTAAGCTCCCCAGCATTGCTGATACACTTTCCCCTCTTCCATGTTTCCCTAGAGTGTACCTGCAGTCTCACGAAAAGTATAATAGTACTAATTATTAAAATCACAGTTTTTGTGATCATTGTGATAACTGATGATAAAACTTTATTTAACTCTAACAGGTAGTCCCAATTACAGATTTTATAATTATGTTAAGTATGTAGTACATACAAAAGTGGTCCAATAAAAGAACTGGATAAAAACTAAACAAAGATTCTATAAATAAGAAGTCAGGCTAACATAAGCTAGTAGTCCACTCTTAAGACTTCTCAACGAATCACAGAAGATATCGCTACCTGGATTATTATCTAGAAAGACATTAGCCGCGCATATCATCCGGTTAAGTGGCACGAACCGTGTGACGTCCACCCTATAAATTACATCGAAAATTGGAGTGCGACTAACTCTACGGGTAGGGACATTAATTTTTATTAAGCTTAAGAGATAGTCAATTGCCCCAGTCAAAATATTTTTGAGAAAAACAATGTAAAAATAATGTAATGTATATTTCTCCTTTCAAAAAGAGGAGAAATTTTTAAGTACGTACATGAATTGGAGTAGTCATTTTTACTAAGAAATGGTCCATTCCTTTTCAAAATTTCAAAAAATGAATTGCATTCAATGTCATTTTGCATAAGCACCTCTGCCTAGAACACAAAGCGTCCACCAAAGCTTACGTTATGGCTTACCATTTGCTTTATTGTCTGTATAGCCCTCAGATAAACCGAAAGCGCTCCTCAAGAACCCCCCGGAAAAAGGATAAAACCATGCCTTGTCGTCAAATCACCAAAAAACATCCTCTTACATCCATCCGCTTCAACTGAAACCACACTTATAATCGCAGGGCAATTACCATCCCATAATGGCCATTTGAAACTATATATTTCCATTGCTGTTCATGTATTTGATAATGGCTTAATATCAATAACCGGTCGTTATGTTTTCAATAAATTATGGAATTCATGAAGTGTTACTATTGCTAACTGTAAACTAAAGTCAAAACTGGTTGAAAGCGGGTGCATGCCGCGTGGTATATCGTACCTCTAGCAGGTAGCAGAGTACCCTGCTAGCAGGTAGCGCTTGGCTAAAATAAGGATTATTAATACCTCATCAAACGCAGGAAACTTTCCGGCCATTGGCAGTTTTAATAGGTGATTATTAAGATATGTGTCCCTGAGCTATGTGCCTCATGCATGCATTGGTAATCTCAGACGATGTAAAACTCCTATCTACTCGTGTAGAAACTAGGTCCCTGTGACGTTGCGTGGAGTGGAATCGCATGGGCGCCAATCTGGCCTTTTTCAAATGCGGTTAAAATTGACCATTGCCATTCGTCTAAACTGGGATTTCTAAAACCAAATAATTTGAATATTATGAATACACTAGTGGTGGGTAACGAATCGCAATCAATGCCTTTCGTTTTCCTTGATGAAGGAAACTACCCTATTCTACCTCGTAAAATTAGAGCACTGCGTGGGTGGAGGGGCTCGCGAATTTTTGCGACTGGCATAACTAAAGGCTCTTCCGGGAAACTAAAGCCATGAGGGCGGACACGCGCCTATCTGCCGAGTGGGAGAGGAGTGGGGTGCGGGGTAGGGATGGGAGACGGATTTCTCGGCCGGAAGTGGATTCAGACGAATGGAATGAGGGGCATGTACAAGCAATAAGGAAGGCCACACGTAGGTAGTGCTCTCCCCGCTGATTGGATCTCGTTAGCGAGTGAATTGGGGATAAAAAATATATCCCTCCCCTTAACGTCCCAATCAGATGATTTCGTAATAATATTCACCGGAATTTAAACTTTAGGATGGAAGAAAAAATGAAATATGTGCGTGAGATTATTTTCGGAGAAAAATAATCTTTCGAGGCTAAACTTACAACCTTCCTTAAAATTCAGTTAACATACATAAAAGGTAAACTTGGGATAATATTAAAAGCATTTTGCTTACAATTTTTCTTTGATGTTTCACAGCTACTTACACCTCTTTTTATTAATAGAGCGCGATCCGGGATTCGATGAATTATCATCATTCTTAGGCACAAGTTAAATTATGTAAAATCCAAGAAAACTTATAATGGAAAACACAAAGTTAATCAGGAGTTGATGCATTTGCTTACGACGAGCTCACCAACAATGTACAATAAAAGACGCAATCGGAAGGAACGAAAAGGCGCTCCATAGAAAGCGCCACCACCAATGAAAGCTCAGTTTTTTATGCACTGATCTCTCGAAGGCAAACAAGCAAATATAAATCGAATGGAAAACTTTAATCATTCATCAATCCGGTCTCAACGACTCATTCTCTAATGGTGATTGCTACTCCAAAGTTAGCGTTGTAATTAATATTGCGTTCTCATGATAAACATTGTCTCTTCTCCTCTGATGCAAAAAGTTTCTCTAGAGAGAGGAATCTTAAAATAGGGAAGGTGCCATTGGGGCAGACGAATTGATGGACATATGAGGTCGGAGGAAGAAGTATACAGGGTGTCCCATTTATCTTGACCACCCGAAATAAATTTTTTGTCCTGATGAAAATTCAAAAATATGTCAAGCAAATGTTCATTAGCCGTCAGGGGGACATTAATCAGCATGATTGCCTTCCTTGTAGCTTTTTATTTACAAAAATATGAACAGCGGTATGTCTTTATTAAATGGCACCCTAGACGTGGACGCGGTCGTGGTCCCGGGCTCAAAGTGACTTTTGTGTTATGTTTTGACTTGCTTGTCATTTTTTTACTGCTAACTCCAGTAAGTGGACGAGTTTCTTCTATTTTCATAACGTTCTGTTTATGTTAATGGTCCACTGTGCTACATTTTTGAATAAGTCTTTAGGAGAGGAAATGAATTGCCGATAAAAAATATATGCTTACCAATCTCCAAACAAAGCTACAAGGAAGGCAATCATGCTGATTAATGTCCCCCTGACGGCAAATGAACATTTGCTTGACACATTTTTGAATTTGCATCTGGACAAAAAGTTATTTCGGGTGGTCAAGATAAATGGGACACCCTGTATATAGTTTTGTGTGGGTTAGTTTTCTGTGTAAACTCTGAAAAGCACGACGGTATGGAGGAAGAGTCGAAGGAGGTAGGCTGGAGTTGGTCTCAAAAGAAAGTACTTTTTCCCTGGATCCGAAAATGGAACATGATTGCAATCTTAATGGCGGCTGAACGCTTCATTTGCCTCAACAGAGAATGGGAGACTCATATTTTTGGCATAATTTCTACCGGTTATTACTTTCGTTACATTCGTAAACCCTACTCTGTGTTCAGAGGGTTGTAAAAAATTAACTAGACTGATTTTATGCAACAAAAATTTGATGGCTCTTTGGAGTCGTATGTGAAAAATGCGCGTTTTCAAATTCGCAATACTTAACAATTCATCTATTCAAATAGATATTTACAAAAAACACCTAAAAATATAAATTTATTTATTCAATGTCAAGAGGAAATCAAATTTTCAGTGCTTCATAAAGTAACTATTGACAACATTGAAGGAATAACGAAATTTAAAATGAAATAACAGAATTTAAATGGAGAATTAAGACGATAAATTGCCCCAACAATGTATTCATCAAATTAAAAATTATGGGAATAAATAAATATGGGCCGTCCATAATCAGGAATTCATCTTCTTATTAATTTGATACAAAATTTACGCATAAAAGATATTTTTTTTATATTGACTGCGGGTAAAATTATCCTATAGATATCACATGGTATTGTTTCAAATCTTTTTTTCGAATTTCACTGTTAGTGCCAACAGATTAACTAATTAATCAAATAATATTTACATAAACTTTGACGCACAGCCTATGCATCAACCCCTTGAGAGCCATAGCTATATGTAAGAACTAGCAATAGAAAATGTTTTTAATAAAAGAAGAGAATAAATAAAATAACCTTAGGTTCAATAAGTACAAGTTTGTGAAACAGCTAAGTCTTTTCTTAACCTTTGTGCATCATGAAGGAGTTTCACCATGTTACGCCAACCACCATCGCATTTATCAGAAACTGTTGTTGTAAAATCGGTAATATTTAAGTATTCGGTGATGGCAGGTTGCTGTTGGTACACTATAAATATACGTCATATCAGATATGTGAAATCGATTAAGAGTAAAACTATGAAATTATTATGCATCAAGTACGAAAAATTTTAATACCTACTATTCAGTACTTTGAAAATTTAAAAGCCAATAAACAGCAAATTCCCTTCACTCAACATATGTAGAAAATAGTGAGACCTCTTCTGTGGAAATATCGCTAAGCTTGACTTGGAATCGAACCGGTAACCTCCCAAAATTTCACGTGGGTTAAGACAATTTAAGGGTAGATGGCGATGTTTGGTGGAACTGTGTAACAGAAAAAATCACAGATACTTATTATTGTATGCTCCACAATTAATTTAATGGTCTAAGGTCTAATCAAGAGTTTTGTACACTGTAAAATATGCCATTTTCAAAGTCTTCTTTAACCCCTCAAGCGCGGCGGGCATTTAATTAAATCCCATCTCAGCGGCCGGATGAGATTTAAATGACTTCGCCTTTTTGGCATACTATCATTCAATAATTTATATCTTTCATAATATACGATCAGTATCGTTGAAAATTTGAGTAAACTTGCGTAGTATAATGCGCTACTATATAGTAATTTTTCGAGCGATTTGAAAGAATATTTATTGTTTTATGTATCTCCTTTTATGAACTAATGAATTCATTTTCAATTTCGAAAGATTTTAATTTGGTTTCGAATAAGCTACGAGATGTCTAACATTCCATGCATTAAAAAATACAATTACATGATGTAATTTAGTTATTTGGGGTTGAAAATGTCATGACAGATTGGATACTTTTGATAGGATTACCCGTTTCGCCTACTAGAAATTTACCACTCCGCCCACTTCTCTGACTTAGTTCCATTATTACCGTATCATTTCATTTAGGTAATCATGTGCTAATGTTTCAAACGTCAATATGTGAATATTCAAATGATTTACCTTAGAAAATCTGCTTTGTGTGACATGATTTGAAGCAATCCAAACATATCCCACGACACATTTTTCACACCAGTACACGCAGTCTCTTCATTTCCCATATTAGGCACAAACTGCACACCTTTGAGACTTTGATTTCTTCCCAGCTGCAGGTATTTTCTTTAGGAAAAGTATTTCTGTGAGTCTTGGTACTAAATTGTGCAATGAGTGACGGCCATGTCCAAACAGTTCGTATGACGTCGGATATTTCAAAAATATTACCTCGACCAATGGCACGCGAAATGATAAGTCAAATTTTTATACGTGTTTTTCCTATGATCAACATATGAATTTAGGACTGCCGCATTCAATTGTCTCCTAAATAACTTCATACACCACTTGTAATGGCGTTTTCTTTCCATTAGTTACGAATGCAAAAACAGGTCCTTGAAATTCACCCCACCAATGAATTTACTATAACCTAACACACTAACATACTTCCGAGTCTCTTTTTTGCCTTTCAATACTATTCCCATTTCGTAGGATCCCCAATTGTAAAAAAATACCACTCACAGTAAGCGCACCCGAGGAAAATTTCAACACACTGCCTAAAAGAACACCACACAGCATGAATGACTCTAGTGGACTGAAGCTCGTGGTTTAGAAGCTCCCTCAAGAGACGAGAAAATATCTCGAAGGAGCCCTGGTATATGCTGACTGTTTAGATGGAATCTTATCTTCGTTGATTACTGTCCAGAAAAAAAATATAAAAAAATAAATGCAGAGCGAGGCACATGGCCCCTTCGCCTAGGACGCTAAGGACTAACGAGGCGGACCAAACACACTTGGGGCTCGAGGTGACGACAAACAAGCAGAAGACGGAGAGAAGGCATTCAGTTCTGAAGATACCGTATCTCAAGCTAAAGTAGCTGACCCTTGTTGACGTCTCTCAAGCACAATAGGCGGAAGTTTTCATGATAGAACAGTTGAAGGAAGGCGTTGAGTTTTTGGACCAAAGTCGTCAACGCGCTGGTTTAAAACGGAATTTTACCGAAGCATTTTTAAAACATTTTGAAGTCATAAAGCCGTTATGGATATTTTATTGGTGAGGAAAAACATTTCTTCAAATGATAGAGTAATTAGTTTTAATTTAACATGCAATGTCTGGCGGAGAAAAAATATTATATACAGTAGGTCAGGAAGCGTACTGGGTACGCATGACGGCGGCATACGAAATTTAAAGGGCGCGTACTGGGTACGCATGACGGCGTTGAGGGGTTAAGAAACCACCTTTGAGAAAGGTAATCGGTATGGTATTTGGAGGAGGTGACCGACAGCTGAGGTCATTTGCGCCCTGAGGGAAGGGGTAGGTAAGGAAGGGTGGAGAGAAACCTGGCGTCGGCATTAGCCTCCTCTTAACGAAAGGCGCCAAGGGGACCACGGCTTAACGTCCCATCCGACGGACGGAATGTTGCGCTTGAAATGTCCTCCACACAACCCTCAAGCAGGGATCGGGCAGTCTCTGAAAATTCTCTGCCACTGCCGGGAGTTGAACCCGGGCCCACCGGGTGGGAAGCCAACACTCTAGCAACCACACCAACCCGATCCCCGAAAGGTAATCTTTGAGACATTGACATAGGGTAATGTCGAAACGTGGGTCATATTTGTTGAGAACACAGCAATAGTATATCTGTGATTATGTTTCTCGTGGGCTTAGCTTTAACCTGCCACACTCAAAGATCCTCATATTCGATGAAGTGGGAACAGCAGCGGTGGGGGAATTCTTAGGGCGCAGAGAGAGATGGACCACGCGAGATAACTTCCGCTTCCGACCCCTTTCCTCCTTGAATTCCATCCGCTTCTGTTGGGAGGAGGAAGTGGAGACGCGAGATTTGAGGACTGTTGTGGGCGTTGGAAGGGGGGGAATTGAAATGAAAGGGGGTAAGAGGGGTGGAGGGGAGATGTGGGTGGAAATCTTGTGGATAGTCTCAGGAGAGAGCGAAGGGGGGGAAAGTCTGTGTTAGGGAGAAAGAGATGGGATCGCTTTATGAGCGGCGGGAAATATGCCGCGAGGTCGGCCGATAGAAACTTTGAATTCGAATTATTAAATTTTCCCTCCCCTTCCCCCCCCTCCCCCACACCCTTCCGTCCGCCTATTTCCTCCACCTTATCCTTTCTCTATCCCTCGCCCCAACCACATCACTTTTTTTCATAATTATATTTTTTCTCCCATCTCACTCCCCTTCTTCCCTCCATCCGGCCACGCCCACTCCTTAACCGCGCCCTCTATCCTTCGCTTTGCCCTCGCCATTGCATTATTTCCTCTCCAAATATCCATCTCCCCCCCCCCCAACGAATTCCCATCTCCGAGTCCTTCCTCTCAACTGAACCCAACCCTCTTGAAATCAATGGTTTGCGATGTTACTTTGTGGAATCGTGGCGTAATAGATTTAAAATTAAACTTTGTTGTATTCCACTCAATATTTTCTAAAAGACTCAACTGGTTTCAGCCTTTTCAGGTCATTTTTAATTTCTTAACGACCGGTTACCCGCCATACCTGTACGAGAAATTCGTTAGAAAATCTGAAGTACATAATATACCTACCCATAATCACACCATTGACCTCCATATTCCTAAACATCACACGTCTCATATGAACAAATCATTCATAGTAACCGCCTCACGAATATGGAACTCTCTTAAATCCCAAAATAAGAGGAAGTACAAATATCAATGGGTTTAAACATAGCTCATATGGGTTTCTGAAGAATGCCTCCTTAACCTCAAGTTGAATTTCTTTTGTTTATATTCATGTTTAGCCTAATTCTTATTATTATTGTTATTTTTATTGATAAATATGTGAATAAATGGTTAACTAAATTTAGAATTGTGCTAAATCACAGCGTTATCCTAATGTTATGGTTTCTTTAAAAAAATGTTTGTTTGACATAAATGTCATAACGTATTGTCACCTCCAATTCTTGTCATTAGTATGTTATATCTAAGTGCGATTATTTATTTTCCTGTTGAAAATATTGTATTGTTTTTTTTCATGCTCTTGGCGATCTGCACTGGTTTCATTTGTCTGTAATTATATTTATTTTTTTACTTCTATTTATCTACCAAGATGGAAATGTAGAAAGCTGTACTTTTATTTTCTCATGGGCCCCAGTGCCTACGAAAATAAACGATATTATTATTATTTTCAAGAGTTCAACTTGAAACAGCGAGAGAGAAAAGGTTGAAAATGGTTGTCTTTTAACAAATACTGTATGGAATACAACAAAGCTTACTTTTTAACCAACCACCATTATTTCCCACATTTCCATGTTCTCTTTTCCTCAGCCCAAGTGGAACATTTGTCCATGGGATACACGGGTAGATTAGTCGTATCAGAAGAAAGTGAAGTTGGCTTAAGTACACATAAATGATGTTGGGTAGGTTAATTGGACACATTGATCCGCTACCGCTAGTTGAAATGATCCAATATATGCTGATTATGCCTTTTAAAGGCTTGAAATATGGTGAATGTGTTCAGGTTTGGCGATAATCTAGAGATACCCAACGATTTACAGCTATTATCTTTGAATGGATAAAATAGCATACAGTCTTCAAATATGAATTCTGCGTTTTATTTGAGTCGTTTATCCATCATTAACGCATGTTTTGACTGAATCATTTTTAAGGTTCGGTGAAGTGCCATTGCCACCTAAAATGTAGCATACGTAGGTGAACTAATATTAGCTCACTGAAGGCTATATTTTATCAAATTGTTTAGAATTAAAAACGATAACTAACGAACTGAAACGAACAGAAAATACTTACTGTAACTCCCACGTAAAACATGCACTGATTGGATATAAGCGCAAAATCCACATTGAATGAAGGAATCCAGAAGCACTCGAACAATAAAAGTGATTGATGATAATAAAACTTAATTTTCTTGTGTCCCGTCACCTTCCTAGAAGTAAAAAGTGATGCATTAATTTGTACGCATCAATTTTTCGGAATTTTGATTTATTTTGTTCCTTGAGCGATTATTGTCCGTTTCTCCTCATCTGATTTGTACCTAACTAAACCCATAATACATAACAACTTCAAATATGTTTCTTTCTTTAAGACGCAATTATTCACAATATATAGCAATTGAGCGCTTTTTAGCCTTGCGCCTCTCCGCGTTCCTCTGGGCATCGCACAGGTACGGAAGTAGCATCGGCCCCGCGTTCACCTTAGGTCGGCGGGAAACCCATAACACCGCTGCGTCTAGGGAACCGTAGTAACTACATCAAATAATAGAGAACTAGCGATAAATGAATAATTGAATTTACTAATCTATTTGTACAACTCTATTTGAAATACATTATCAGTCTCCTATACAGGGTGGAGAAAAATTTTGTAACGAAATTTTAACTCTGGATAGGATGCGAGTAGGAGCCAAAATTACTATTGATGCTTAGGTCGAAAACGAGCCATTTTTAAACCACAGAATCTCTGAGCCGAGCGCTCCGATTGGCCGCTAGTTTGCCATGTTGCCGGATGCCTCGGTTATATCGCGATGTCCGGCAGTCAAATCATTCGAAGTCATGAGTTATGCAGAGCATCTGGCAACAGAGCAAACTCGCGGCCAGTCGAAAGACTTGCTTCAATGTTTCTGCAGCTTAGAAAATGGTGCGTTTTTGACCTATGTATTATTGTAAAATTTGGTTCCTGCTGGCATCAGCAATCCACGTTTAAAATTTCGTGACAAAATTTCTCTCCACCCTGCATGCAATTTAAGGGAGATTGGGCCACACTGCGGGAAGAGCACTTGGCTGCTGGTCGAAAGGGTCCCGGGTTTGAATCCAAGATGAAGCCTTAGGACACCCAAAAATATCAATTCCGAAGAGCCAGGAGGCCCACAGAAAGAAACTTGTCCCCGCTTGATATTAACACGCCTGTGGATAAACGGTATGGTATGGTATTTGGAGGAGGCGACCGACAGCTGAGGTCATTTGCGCCATGAGGGACGGGCATGGAGGGAAGGGTGGAGAGAACCCGGCGTCGGCATGAGCATGCTCTTCACTAAGGGCGCCAAGGGGACCACAGCTCAACGTCCCATCCGACGAACGGAGTGTTGCGCTTGAAACGTCCTCCACACAATACTCAAGCAGGGCTCGGGCAGTCTCTGAAAATTCTCTGCCACTGCCGGGATTTGAACCCGAGCCCGCCGAATGGGAAGCCAACCCACTAGCCTGCACATTAACCCATTATAACCCTATGTTGCTTCTAAGCAACATCAAAAATGTATACATTTCCTGCTCTATTTAGGAAATATCTTAACCACTTATTATTATTTTGGTGTAAATTATAATGACGAAACATTTAGCTGCCACGATAATAGGGTGGTTTCCTTCATCAAAGAAAACGAAAGGCATTGATTGCGATTCGTTACCCACCATTAGTGTATTCATAATATACAAATTATTTGGTTTTAAAAATCCCAGTTCAGACGAATGACAATGGCCAGTTTTATCCTCATTTGAAAAAGGCCAGATTGGCTCCCATGCGATGCCACTCCACGTGACGTCACAGGGACCTAGTTTCTATATCAGTAGATAGGATTTTTACATCGCCTGAGGTTACCAATGCATGCATGAGGCACAGAGCTCAGGGAAACATGTCTTAATAATCACCATTTAAACTGCCTTAGGTCGGAAAGTTTCCTTCGTTGATAGGGTATTAATAATCCTTATTTAAGCCAAGCTGATCATCGCTCAAAGCCTCGCCCCAAGGTCACCTCACTTGCGGCAGCGGAAACCAGAACGACGTCAAACGGGGTTTTCCCAGCATTCATACTTAGCCGTCGCGTTTTCGCGCGCTTGAAAATTTTCACTTTTCATTTCATAGCGAAAAAAAGATATCGTCATTAAAAATCTAAAAGCATGAAATACATACTCCAGGAGTAATAATCTTTCAATTTTGGCAATAAAAAATAATAGGAAACCAATCTATTATGATTGAGTGCAAAATTTTCAAATTGTCAAAATGAAAAAAGTTGAAATTTGACTTCTCCCAGAAGCAGCTCTGGGTTAGAAAGGGTTAACTCGAGCCCCACCTGTGGCTAAATCTGGGGTGAGCTCTATCCTCACATATCCAAGTCGACGCTTGGGTCGCATGACTCAGAGTGTGATATCTAGTCCAAAGCTGATATTTATTGAAAATAACGCTTCATAAATGTATTTAATACTATCTTATCCTCCCTTGCTATTCCTTTCTCTATGAGAAGAGATGCTTGTGCTGTTTGGGACATTCCATCCCCCCCACTCCCTACCAACCCCTTCCAGCCATTAATATTGTAATCCTCTCCATCACATTTCCACCCTTTCCCAGCCACAAACTCACCCCACTTCTACATCTCATTCCTCCTCTTCTTCTTCTTTGCGGAGAAAAAAATAAAATAGGGAGTAGAAAATGAAACGTCGGTCGATGGGTCTCCCTCCCGCGGTGAACTGCGGAGTGTGTCTGTGTCCTCATCTCCCAAGGATTGATTGGATTACATTCGCAATATCCATCATTTTCCCCCGGGAAATGGAATGGGGACGGATGGGGGTTGGGAGCGGCGCTGCGGCTGGGAAGTTGATGGAGAAAGGGAGGGATGGGAAGAACGGATCCTTCTTCGGAAGGCTTACGAGGGGGTGATGGGAGGGAGGATGTAGCTCCGTCGTCTTGGCATTTTCGTTTTCATCCTGATAGGGAGGGGGGAGGGGAGCGGTGACGGCGTGTGTAACCGTGACGGAAGCCACAGATTTAAGAAAAATTGAGCCAAGGTTTGAGGATTCGTGATAAAGTGGATTGCCTTCCAGAGAACACACATCACCCACATCTGAATAATATTCATCCCGCAAACAGAATCCATCGGTGCGAGGTGGTGGTCCTAGGACACCAACAGTAAACGAAAAAGGTGGGACGGTGCCAGTTGGGTATACAGGCTGTTTCAAAAAGAATATACGTATTACAAAGTATTCTTTTGTATAAACTATCGATCGCTGCGCCTCGGTTGTTTCATAGGCTACACAAAAACAACTTCATTTTAAAACAAGACGAGGCGACCCCTCACTGGTGTCGGCGTGAATATCAGAATGAATCTCTACTGAACCGTTGGATTGGTCTTCCAGGAGCTGGTGACTCAGCATTTCTACATCTACATCTACAGAATACCCTACGAGCCACCTCCAGGTTGTTTGGCAGGGGGTGAAAAATCACCAACATGCAGCATGCAAGAGGACCGCCACATGCACACCACACGGTCATAGAAATATTACGCACACTAGCAAAATATACATGCTTATTCATAAAAAAATTGCTAATGGTTAGTAATTCCTAGAGCAAATACATGCAAGGTTAGAACTATGAAAAAACATGCAATGAGTGATCCTAGCGAGTGATGCCATTAATCCTATCAATTGAGACAACGTTGCTACCCTTAATAGTACCTACGAGGGAAGAATGACATTTTAAATCTCTCTGTTTTGCAGTCAATTTCTTTTATTTTATTCTCATGATCGCGTCTACTATAGTACGTTGGTAGAATGAATGAGAGAAAGATTCTCAGCTGGGCTCCACGGTCACTGGATTTATGTGAGGTTTCGTCAAAGACAACCTTTATGTACCAACACTCCTAGAGAACCTGGAATGAGGTTAAGAACCGGATCCGCACTCCCATAACATCAGTAACGAAAGACATGCTTGCCCGAGTATGGGTGGAATTTGAATATCGATGTGATATTGCTCGTTGTCGTTGAAGGAAGACATATTGGACATCTGTAATGTAAACTTGAGAGGTTCGTAAATGTGTGTGTAATGTTTCATATTCGCATGTATTAAAGTTTATTGAATGTATGCATTCGAAATACGTACATTCTTTTTTAAACACACTGTATTTAAATACTTAGCCTCACCTTTCTTATTTCAATACTTAGAGTAGATGTTTTGCTTCTTCGATGGCCTCTGGTATATGTTGGGGATAGTAATGCTTCTCTGTAGTGATGAGTCTAGCTATTTTGAAGTCCGCGTTGGTACTTCCCATAAGTGCTCGGCGATGGATAATAAGCGAAACGGTCTAAGTATGCATTGAATTCGCCACAGCAAGGCCTCCAGGTTGTCCTTCGCGTCGAATTAGCTCAAAGACGACAATTTCTCCGGCGTTACAGCATGCGTCTTTTGGTTTTATGAGTAGGATGCAAGTTTTTCCCGCATTACAAAGGCCTAGTTTTCTGCCATGTCCGTCCTGATTCGTCGGTTTGTGGAAGAGTTTCTTCCAGACGTTGGAGAGCTAATAGCTGTCCTCCCTGTTGGAATTAGATGTTTTGCTACCTCAACAGACTCTGGTATAAGTTAGGGATAGTAATGCTTCTCTGTAGTGATGAGTCTAACATTTTCGAAGTCTGCTTTGGTCCTTCCCCTACGTGCTCGGCGATGGCGGATAAGCGAAACGGTCTATTCTTAGTGGCCTTTTGGTGTTCCTTGATTCTGTATAAAAAGACTCCTGATGTTTGGTCAATGTATTAGTCTCATTAGTAGCACTCGATTTCGTATATTCCGCTTTGTACCTCCATGGGAACGCGGAACATTGCCTTTCATAGAAGGTCGACTGTCTTCGTGGCAAACCTAGAGCATAGCCTCCGGAACTATTGCGGCTCCTGGTCTAATTCGTGTAAAAGCTGTAAAAAACTTCCGTCGTAAAAAAATTTGAAAAATGACAGGCGTCTGAGGCTGGAAATGTTTTCCAGCACCTTAATAAAAAGCAAAATTCAATTGGATAGGTATAAAGTCTAACGCCATTACTTTAAAATGTATGGACTTTTTAAAAATGCAAACAGCAAGAATCTTCCCAAGATGAGCAACGTAACAGGACCGTGAAGGAATTGAATAGTTGACAGTGCGTGGGGTAGGGAAAAAAAACCACGTGGTCTATTCCTGCCGGCAACGTTTTAAATCACCTTCGGCATAGGTCCGGACGCCATTATTTAGCAGCGGCAACTAAAAAGTCGCCCTCAAGTGGGTAAACAGTCTATACCCTCAGATTCTTCTGAGCCACTAATTAGTTACATTAAAAAATTACCAGTGCGCGAGGGCCCTAAAGATTTGACAATCACAATTAAAGTTATTTTTATTTAACAAATCCAAATGGATAGTAAGTATTATGCTTAGTGTACTCACAATAAGTAAATAAATATTTGCAAACAGAATATATTAAAAATTCTTGCACAATTGAATTATTTTTTATTGTAATACCGTAAAAACTTAAGTAATCTTTCATGCCTTTATGTATCAATTCGATGCATTCATATCTTTTCATAATCCCAAAGACGATTTTAAAAAATATGTCGAAAAGTTGTCAAATAATTTTGCATATTATTCTCAGACCTATACTTCTAGACGTTAATACAACAATAAGATATCCGACTGGATACGTTCCTTGAGTGGGCGGTTGCTAGGCTGCAAATCCTTGAGTTATTCTGCCACCGTTTTGCCTCTGTCATCAATTATGCCGGAGTCAAATTAATCGGATCCGTTTCCCAAACATCTTCCCTCGCCCTCCATTCCTCTTTATTCTCACTTCATCCTCGTTTATCAAATTTATGTCCCTCCGTGCACTTCAAACCCTTCCATTTCTCCTGCCGTTCATCCGCGACTTATTCCTCTCCCCTCCTGTTTGTCCAAGCAAAGAAGACTTCACCTTTGCCTCGAAAGCTTTGCATTGCACCCCCTGCCAACCACCCCTCGTCACCTTCCTTTTCAACCCTTTTGCCACCTTCCCTTTGAGTCACCCGAAATCTTTCTCTTCCTTTCCCATTATACATCTCCCTTTTCATTTCGCCATATTTATTCCTCGCTTCCTCGATCTTCTTCCTCCTTCAATTACCCTCTCTCTATCTTTATCTCTCGCCTCCACTCTTCCCCTCATTAATCCTCCATATTTAAATTCATCCATACTTACTTCCTATCTCCCAAGACTATTCCTCAATAACTCACTCCGTATTTGATCAGCTTAACTTACTATCCTCTTATATATTTCATATCCCCCCAATTTCAACAAATTTTGCATTAATCGAAATCTTGAACTAATTGTAAGATATCTATCTTTTATACGCTCGGAATTGCATGAATCTGATTCCTTACTTTTTTATGTTGCCATGGTTATCGTCTAATGTCCTATAATGGAGCATCAAAAACTAAAGCTTCCAGAAAGACATATCCAGCAGGGTTTGTTCTCTTAATAGCCGGTTACTAGGTTCCAAATCCGTTGGGAATGAACGGCTCGTACGCAATAAAATAGGGAAAAGCGTAGTAACTAACAGTTGCTCAGTGGGACAAAAAAACGGAACAATCAGAAAAGCACGGTAATTGACTTTTGGCGAAGTGCAGTCGTCACCGATTCAAAAAAATAATTAATTTAAAGATAAAGGAAAAACCGAACATAATTTACACAATAATAGACGAAAAAAAAACCTTCTGTTTAAGTGATACGGGCGCGTGCAACGAATGGGAAAAGAAAGACACTCGAAGGAAATATTGGTTGCACTGGATTCCAGGGAAAGGTGCCAAATAGGCTCGAGTCTCACTATCTTCAGTCAGATTATTTTGCGGTTCAGTTAATTTATGCTTCAGTTAGATTATCTTCCATTAACTGAGCGACCGAATATTGACTTGAGTATATGCCTTGTGCCTTAAACTTAGGGTTGCATAATCTCTTTTCGCCCAAGGGATGTCTTGCAGATGAAATATTCAAATGAAGTGCCAATGTGAAAGATTACTTATTATATTTAATACTCGCAAGATAATAGATAATTTTTATGCTAAACCCGTAGTCAAAATGATCTTTTAACTTTTGCTGTAAAACATAAATTTGAAAAATAGGCAGTTGAAAAATAAAAACTTGTATCAATCAATCATTTGAAAATAAAAGCATGAAAAATATCGCGAAAAAAATTCAAGTTCTTATGAGAACACAAAATGCAGAAAGCATAGTACGTTAAAAAGGCACAACTTCAGAATGATTGTTCCCTAAAATAGTGGTTTACTCCCCGCTCAATGGAACATTTTCCTAGTCTTATTCAAAGGTTAAGTACTTCGAAAATAAGCTACGAATAATATTTTCTTGATGCTTTCTCTAACTTCAGAAATATTTTGACCAAATAGCAAGTGCTCAATTCTTCCATTGTGAACAAAATTAACTTTTTCGAATTTAACTCGTAAATTCGAGTCTCCCCGCAATTCACGAATCAATGAGTAGTTTGCAGGTGTGAGCTGTCATCCTTATAAATTTTATAAACTATTTTTATGCATATTTGAAATTAAACAAGATGATAATCAATGAACTTAAATTTTAGCAATTTAACTTATCTAAAAGGCCTGACTTTAAATAAAAAGTTAAAAAGAGAGCATTAAGATGCGATACAGCATGCCTGATTAAATTTGAGAATTTAGATAAATTGATTCTTAAATATAGGTACTTTTTAAGCAAGAAAATTAGCAAAGCGGACTATTTGAATATAAGTTTGCGTGTGAGTGATTTTTTCGAGGTTATTAAAGACAGGGAAAAAGTTGTATTAATACCACTGACGGCTCTTAACAAACGCATTGCATAATCTAGTATATTTATATTACTTTCAAGGATTACTCATTTCTAGCAGGAAAAATGAATTGGTTACACAACGACAGCATTGTTCTAATCTCTGACAGAATTTCTTAGAAGGAGCAGTAAATATTAAATGTTAGTAAAGCTATTTACCGTCATACGCGCATGCTGATCAACTTAACGTCAATCATGATGAAATGGATACGAGCGATCTGCGCCCGCTCCCAGCTCCCGCTTCCCCCGCTCTTTTCAATGCAGGTCCACAGAGGGATAGGCGCGTTTCTAATTTTGATGTGTAGAAAAAAAGACAGGGTCTTATGTACACATTTAATTGGGATGTTCATGTTCAAAATGAGGTCAGAGGACCTCTTTAAACACATCATTGGAAGTAATTACACTATCCTCTGTTAAACGCACATGATGACTCATACTTACGTATCAACAGGAGACCTGAATGTGGAATCAGCCGCATTTTGATAAAAGTTATTTAAAGAATGCGAGATATTGTTGCAAATGAACAAATGTATTAGTTTGTGCGCCGTTAGCGTAAGGAATTTTTACCGGTTTTTGTTCTTTTTTTTGTTTTTTTTTTAATTATTTAAAAACCAATTTTAGGAAACAATAGCAATTTTTAGGAAGTAAGATGTGCCGTCACATGTTCTCTGATAAATTCTGTGCATTTTGGTACCTCATTTGTAGAGTTTGGTTGCGTACAAGTTGAGAAAAAGGTATCTATACAGTAGAAATAATATAAAAGATTTTCAGAACATACAATAATGCGACAATTAACAGCCCAAGGCCGGACTCCCAAATTGTAATTCCATACACATACCACATAGAGACAGATAAATTTTTACTCAACGAGTACATTTTCTTATAAAAGAATTCTACCGAATATCACCGAAAAAACTGCAGCATAGCCATGCCGTAGACGTAGATTTTGATTAAATAGATTCTGATGATAGTTGCTGTTATACTTCTTTAGCTCTCATTAGACCTGCAGAGTATTAAACATAATAACTGTTTCACAGGAAAAATAAACGAAAAAAATCTGTTAGTTAGATGCGTTAACAAGCTACACTTAGGGAAGAATGATCTAGCGATAGAAAACAAATGCATGGTAGCTTTGTGAAATAAAGCGCATGGACACTCAACATCGCTGTGATTTTTTAAAACTCGGGTGTACGCACATAATTTCTACTTGGAAAAAATAATTTCCCTTACTCACGAGAAAATATCAGACAACATTAAATTCAATACTCGTAGTAAATCAGATTGATTAATCGTCTTACTGCTTAAAAGAACATCAATTTACTTAATATGACATCACGAATAGTCTCTTTATCTCATCCATTTCGTTTGCTTAGTTTTTTATTACTCCATGTATGGAATTTTTACTCCTCTATGTGCTCTTGGTATTTCGCCTTCTGTTTGTAACAAGAGTGCGCCCTAACTGGAACAGCGTCACCACTTCAGCTACGACCCTGGCCTTCAATTACATTATAATAAAAGGTAGTAATGAGAGGCTGCATGCTATTCTACGGAAAGCAGACACAATATATAATAACGTGGGGACGCCAGCACATGAGAAATGGGCATTCACCTGTTCATTTCTATTTTGCCAAATTTATTCAGAAACACGAGTCCTTTGGCGACCTGTGATGTATTTTGGCGCACTACATGTGGGTACAATTGCCGTAAAAGGAACCTCCCTCAGTAGAATACTTATCTCTTTTTACTCAATGTGGAACTTGTTGATCAAACGTTCTTTTCACCGCCATGAATGTTTATCTATCTAATTCCGATTCCTTGATAAAATTTATGGCATGCATTCATTTAATATATCCTGTTCATCTAATATGCTGTGGCAAAATAACGTTAGAAGTATCAGCAAAATTCAAGACGATTTGCAAGAATTTCGTAACTAGCCACTACAGGCGAAATAAGGTAACACTGAGTGAGGACAAAGCTCTCGCACCATAAGAGAGCAACATCCAATAGGAATTTAAGCGTCTTGTTGTTCTTTCATGGAGAGCCAAGTATCACAAGAGCTGCACTGCTAAAATCACAAACTTTTCTTCCCCCAGAGAGGTCGGCGAAGCTTGTCTGAATCAGAGCAGTTCATGTGTGCTGTACAAAGAAAAGAACAACCAACTCCAGGGAAATCTCTCCGCGCGCAGTGGATACATATAATGATATCTACATCAATACCCCGCAAGCCGCCTAAAAGGCGTGTGGCAGGGGGTGTTTGGACACCAGCCGTTTACAGCTAAAAAGAAATGAAGTGATCTGACGAGGTTGGGACTAGCGTTTATTAAAGTCCATTATGGTTCGGGGGAAAAACGAATTCCCATATCTATCAGTTCGGCAAAACATCCCTATTAATTTATCGTTTCTATTGGACCTGGAAATATAGTGTGGCTCTAATATTATGTTCTCTGTGTCATCTGGGTAACACTGTATGTACGCCCGTAGCAGTTTTTGACGAAACACGCAGCCTTCCTTTGTATTTAATTCAGTTCACGGATTAAGTCTTTCTGCACGGGATCCCATACACTCACTGCGAATGGGATCCGGTGCAGGTATAATATAAAGATATAAGTATAACCAGTGGTGTCATAGTGCCAGAACGCGCTGCACCCCGTTCCCGCACTGGTTAACTAATGTCATAATAGTCAAATGACACTTTCATCAATTTTTTGCCTCAAAATATCTAATTTCTTCATTCGTAACCAAAACAAAAAAAAAACTAGTAATAATACGTAAACAATGACTTGCAATAAAAAACAATCTCAGAGTAATAATTCACTTCTCAAGAAAATTAAGGAAAGTGCGTTCCGAAACTGCTAATTTTCCATGACGTCAGTGGGAATAACCCATTGCAAAACTTATATATGTAATAAAATAAATTATAATATGATAAATAATGATAATATAATCAATGATGACATAAAATATTTAGTAGTCATTATTTCGTAGCTTAGTGATGAATGAAATCAACGTGGTGAGGCGAGATGTTGTGAAATGTAATGATGTGAAATGAAAAATGCAGAGGAAGTACCTATGATATGCCCAATTTCATCTGGACTCGTGCAAATAGCATGTATCAATAATCAAATCTAATCGAATCTAATCTTATCTAATCTCACTGTTCAAAGGCGTCCAACCAACGTCCCTTTCGTTCGAGGCGAAGGATTCGAGCTGGGATTGGTGTTAAGTATAAAAACTCCTACAATACAGGAAGAAAAGCCATTGCTACCTGCACTAAGATAATAATAATAAATCGTATATATGGGCTATCTTCAGGTAAGGGTGTAGGAGTTTATATACCTGGTGTACGCATAATCAGCGGGTATAGCGGGGAGGGAGGAATACATATAAGACAAGAGGCAGTGACGTCGTGGAAAAATTAGCACTACCGAAACACACTTTCCGTAACTTTTGTATAAGAATATGACCTAGTGTGTTTCAATTACTACAAGTTATTATTTGCATTTTATTTCTAATTTATTTTTGGTCATGGATGAAGATATTAGATATTTTGAGACAAAAAAATTGATAAAAGTGCTATTTGACTTCTATTCCTTTTGTTAACCAGTGCCGGAACGGGGAAAAGGCACTACGATCTTTAGTAGCCAATAGAGGAGTACCTGAAGATGACGGATGGAGGCGCCAAAACTCTCTATTCGAGTCCACATTAACGTGGATATATATTAGAAATTTTGAGGCAGCAAAATTGATAAAAGTGCTATTTGACTTCTATTCCTTTTATTAACCAGTGCCGGAGCCGCGTTTTGTTGCGTTCCGGTATCATGACACCACTGGCAAGAGGAATAGTATCGGGGAATGGGTTTCGTATTGAATGTCACGCATCAGTCTTTTCCGCTCTCCTTCCTTTTGTTACTTCTCACTGTTCGGGTATTACCGGAAACGAGAAGGCAGATGAACTGGCTAAGGCCGGCGCTGAACAGAACCCAATCGGTCGAGAACCAATGGTGCCAGTTGCCCCCTCAATGGGGATGGCTGCAATCAGAGTGTGGGGATAAACCCAACACTCAAAGATCTGGCGAGAAACACCAGGGCTACGTCAGGCAAAAACCCTTACAGTAGAGCTCTCTCCTAGACTCGAGAGAAGACTTCTCCTAATGAACAGAAGTCAATTGCGAAGGCCTGCTTACGGGACACTATCATGTAATGAGACATACGCACCTGCTGGGGGTAATAGACTCAGATAGGTGTAGACGGTGTGAGACGGAAGTAGAAACAACCACCCATCTAATATGCGAGTGCCCCGCAATCATGAGAACTCGATACAGACACCTAGGCTCACCTTTCATAGAGCCCAAGGAGGTAAGAGATCTTCCCATTGGGGACCTCTTGTCCTTCGCTAAAGACATAGGCCTCTATGGGTGATCCATTATTGGTGGTTAGCACAATGGACCTACAGGTCTAAGTACCCTGGGAGCTGATCCCCCACCGCATCATCTAATCTAATCTCACTGTTCGAAGGCGTCCAACCAACGTCCATTTCGTTCGAGGTGAAGGATTCGAACTGGGATTCGTGTCAAGTATAAAAAAATCCTACAACACAGGAAGAAAAGCCATTATTACCTGCACTACGATCTTTAGTAGCCAATAGAGGAGTACCTGAAGACGACGGAGGCGGAGAATAGATGGAGGCGCCGAAACTCTCTATACGAGTCCACATTCACGTGGATATGTATTAATATCTCCTTTGAATCATTGATTATCGCAATGATATTCAGTATTACACCAAAAAGAAGTAATTATGTTGTTGGTAAAACTTTGAAATCAATAAAAATCAAAATCAAAGAGAGAAAATTGATCCTAGACTGGAACACCAGTAAACATTTGTAAGAGTGAACATCAAAGTAGACATATTTGAAATTCTTGGCATATTTTATTTTGCCTCATTATCCTCTACAATATCCCGCCTCATACCTTTGATTTAAACCATCAGTAAATAACGAAATAATGACTCCTGAAAATTTTATAATTCCTTTTTCATTTTATGCAAATAAATTCAGGGGTAAGGAAAGAAAGTGATAAGAACGTACAATAGAAAAAGGACGAGGACAACGGTACTGTGGTAGATGGAAGAAGCCAGAAATAACAGGGTGAAAGTGCGGCCAGACTGGGACACGAACCCAGAACCTCAGGTTGCCAGCCGGGTGCTACCAGGACGCTAAGAAAACTCCCTTTGCTTTGGCCCACAGTAAAAACCAATAGATGGCACAGGGGCAGCTCACCACTCACCAGCAAAAGAAATGGACAAGCACATTATATAATACGTGTGGGACCCTTACGATGTAGGACTAATAGCTGAAATCAATCGATTACAGCGCAAGGCGGCCAGATTTGTGATGAGTAGTTACGACAAAAAGTGCAGTGTTTCAAGTATGTTACACGACTTAGAATGAGAATCTTTACAGGAGCGTAGATCGAAGTATAGGCTTAACATACTAAGGAAATTCGAGGAAGATATTTTCTCAGACGACGTGAATCATATCCTTCGTTTACCATCGTACTTCAGTACACGTCATTATGAGAAAAAAATAAAATAAATAGACTGCAAAACAGAGAGATTTAAAATGTCACTCTTCCGCCGTACTATTAAGGATAGCAACGTTGTCTCAATATATAGGATAATGGCGTTGCTCGCTAGGATCACTTATTGCATGTTTTTTCATAGTTCTAACCTTGCATGTATTTGCTCTAGGAATTACTAACCATTAGCAATTTTTTTATGAATAAGCATGTATATTTTGCTAGTGTGCGTAATATTTATATGACCGTGCATTGTGCATGTGCCGGTCCTCGTGCATGCTGCGTGTCGGTGATTTGTCACCCCCTGCCAAACACCCCAGAGGTGGCTCGCAGGGTATCATGTAGATGTGGATGGATATACCTATTCATCTTATTTGATCAGATTCAACCCTAGGCACGAGCCGTCATTGACGTAAAAGGAAGTATTTCGAGCACAAGGCCCTTGTACTGGCGGCGCGCAGTATTTAAATTCTCTTGTGCATCTCTTTACCCACCTATGCACTCGAGGAAGAACACTGCCGGGAGGGAACATCGCCCGCGATGACATCGCGGACGGAGCGAAGCGAGTAAGTACGTATGAGAGGGCGGCGTTTATTGCAGCGGGGCAAGAGTCCTCGGGGCCGTTCGCCGGCGCGAGGAGTGAGGGAGTGAATCGGAGGCCCTGGGCAAGAGGCGACGCGAAGGGGGTTCCGTCCCGCCTTCGCCCGGCACTTGTCAATTTGGCCGGCCGCCGCCGCCGCCGCTGCACGCATTGATCGCGGGAGGGCGGACGGGCCACCACCCGGCGGCGGCGGGTCAAATGGAACACCGGGGTGATTTGACCGTGGGCACACGCCTCCCCTCCCTCTCGGGGTGGGGTGGGGCGTCCAGACGGCCGCAGAAACCACCCCTTCCGCAATCCAATGCCACTCTCTCCTCCCATCTGCGCCCGTAATTCGTCCAACGGTGCATTACCCACCCTCCCTCACGTCAACACCCACGTTCCAAGGAGAAAAAACACTCGGAAGTTATTCGTTAATCTCCCCTTTTATTCCAGGGGCGTGCTTCTAAACTAGACAAAACTTGGCATCACATTACCGATGTGATTTTTATTAAAAATCGAGCAAAAAAAATTTACGTGACTTTTACCAGATCGAGGAAGCATTTTTGACTAGAAATGATGAAATTCAAACGAAAATCATATTATTTGCATTTATTTAAGTCTAAGTACCCACAGCTTCGGCTAAGGAGTAAGAAGTAAGGATCTGTTATAATAAGTATTGGCATAAGAACCCCTTTATGCTAATTTCTTTACGTTTTGTTGATATAATTCGTTTCCCACGAATACCCCTTTACCATGAGTGTTTTTCCTAGGCATTCCGCAATACTTATTAATTATTTAATTGTTCATATTTTTAGTAATGTCTGACTTTAAAGCCCCGTTGAAAGAGTATCATATCGTCAATACAGTAGAGGGGTGCAGCAAACTATTGACGTAAGCTACCAGAATGTGACAAACCTGGTCATAAAATCTAGAAAAAAAATGTAAATAAGTTAAATTTGACATGGAAGCATTGCAGTATCATTCACCTTTCTTGTCGCTTTTAATTATCTAGACAAATTTTCGTTCCGACTTACATGCAATCGACTGAATAAAATGCTTTTGTCAAATTGTCATTCAAAGCATATTTAAATAAAAAAATTGTGATCGTACGCAGGTTTCCGCGGTGATTACTTGAGTTCAGCATTCTTTCGGGCTGCATCCGCGTCTGTTGTCGAAGAACCACAACAGTTTCGCCAGCTCTCCTGCCAGCATCCTCAGGTGAAGGATGAAGTGAAATGCGATCCTTCACCTGAGGACGCTGGCAGGAGAGCTGGCAAAACTGTTGTGGTTCTTCGACAGACGCGGATGCAGCCCGAAAGAATGCTGAACTAAAAAAAAATTGTGATTTCGGTTGTCTTACGCATACAATGATAATCTTGAAGGCAACGTAATCCATGAATTCATTAGAGCACATAGAACTAAATTTTCAAATTTCTGATTGTTGAATGCTTTATTTTCATTAGAATCAAGCAAGTACGCTAATTTCAAAGCCGATCACACAATAGGACAATTAAAAATCAATTACAAAATTTCATCGATGAAAAGGACAAACAGAGGAATCGAGCTAAGAAAAAGCGTATGGTAAACATGGGCAATAAACAATCAAGCGTAATTTTTAATAATAAGTAAGATTGAACATGCATCGAATAGGGAGACAATAATCATTGCGGCGGTTCTAAGTAACTAAATGCCCTTTCAACCAAGAGTATGGTACCTCTTGACAAGGCACGCTGTTAGGAATTAAGGCTAGGGGGTTTTAGGTGCAACTTATACTGGGAGTATGGAATACAGGATGTGTGGGTGCCTTCCCCGAGAAAATTTTTAAGATAAATGGTAAGTTTTACCGCTTTCTGAGGGATATTTTATTAATACTTACACTATTCTATAAGTCGCATTTATCCAATAAAGTAAAATGGATTAAATTTGAAAATTTCTCCGAGTTCTTGGGGGGGTTTGTCCCCCAAACCCCTCCCCCCCTCGCTCCACCACTGCTCTTGACTATAGATGCTAAAATTTTATGCCAAAATTACGAAAGATTGTGGAAAAAAATTCTGAAAAAAAAAATACTGGTCGATCTGAAAACAAAATCATATCTGTTTTATTGATAAGGTTTGGTAAGTTTTTCCGCGTATTACAATTCTTTCGTATATAAAAAAGGGTGAAACGAGGCACCATTACACACATACACACCCCATTTCCACCGTCACCCAACTTTCCGCCAACTCCTCCCACCCTCTCCCCCCCCCCTCGTATCTTGGAGGGCAAAAACAACGCCGGACATGCGTTAATCGCATTTACGCCAACACAGGATGTTCCGCGGAAAAAGAAAATTAGAACCGCGGATTGCGTTAGCATAGAAATGATGACAAAACCCGAAGTAGCACAAACGTAGTACTGGAATACTCAAGGAATAAAAAAATAAGGACTGTTAAAATAGTTCTTGGAGTGCAGGTCAATGTAAGCTATGCAAAAAAGTTTTAGCCAACCTTTTTGTTTATTTTAAACTATCATCAGGGCTTAGCTTTGCAAATATTTATTGATATTATATATTTTATCAATAAATATGTGCAAAGCTAATGATAGTTTAAAATAACAGAAACATTGGCTAAAACGTTTTTGCATAACACACATTGACCTTCACTTCAAGAACTATTTTTAAATGAATTAAACGAGATCAAGATAGGAAAAAATATAATTAAAATAAGGATTTAGCTCGTCAGTCGTACCAATCTATTCTCACTTGGCAGTGCAGCAACCGAATCCGCGGAGCAATAAAGTTATGATATGTTCCACATTTCACAACATATAAATTTCTATATTATCCCAGCTGCTACAGGGCCGGGAGTAATTTTTTCCTCATTACCTGTGAAAAACGTGTCATCCAGTATCTTATTTTCACGGGGGTATTTGAATACCCGCTCACTAACCTCTTCTTCCAAAATAATCATTCAGGAAATTGTTTTACGATCTTAATGCCCACTGATGAAACTCTAAGATCGATATTAACAAAACCTAATAAAAAGAAATTGTATTATCCTAAGTAATTGCCTTCACAGCTAGTTATAAATTAAAATTCATCTCCTGGATAACTTTACCGAGAAGGAGTGGTTTAGCGAGAGGGGAGGCCCGGGGGTTCTGTTCCCCCCCCCCCCCCCCCCGAAATATGAATACATAATTTCTTTTCTTCATTAAAGAAAACAAAATATTGAAAAATCATGGATTTACAAAATATTTCTTTGACGGATAAAGTTTTTTCGATCATGAAAGGTGTTAAATTAGTTTAAAACACTACTTAGTACCCTGCTTTTTTCAAAGATTTCCTCCCCTGGTCAACCAAAGTTTTTAGCCAACAAAGTTTTAGCCAACGTTTCTGTTTATTTTAAACTATCATCAGGGCTTAACTCTGTACATATTTAAACGTTTCATAAATATGTAAAATCGTTTAAATATGTATAAAGTTAAGCCCTGATGATAGTTAAAAATAAGCAGAAACGTTGGCTAAAACTTTTTTGCATAACATACGTTGACCTACACTCCAAGAACTATTTTTACATCAAAAATCCTTTACACCACTGAGCAAGGAACAACGAGGGAAATCCACTTGCCTCGGCGTTTGGCTCGCGGTGCTCCGGTACCTAAGGGGTTTATTGCACCTTGTCCATGCATTTTGGGGTAAGAGGATAAAACAAAAGCCACAGCGCCCACTATCGGAGGGTACCAATGCTATCGCGTTCCTGCATGCAATCTCCTATAGTGGTCATGGCTATTCATCCCGCTGCTTCAATTTCCCTGGAATTTCGCAATCCTGCCTGTTCTCTAATAAATCCGCTTTTGATGATAATTTTCCATCAGACGTCCAACAATGTGAACGAGTGTAATTCGCGCGTCACATCCGATTATGTAAAAGATGCGACACGAAGATGCAGCCGCAATGCTGCCTACTCCTGAGATGACGATGCTGTACAGGTACATTTACTGGAAAATGGAAAGCCTAAAAGCTTATTTACGAACAATAGAATTACCACGGGGTGAATGTCATGAGCGTCACTTAAGCAACTATCCCTAACATTGAGTGATTACTTGGTTTTCGCACCTAAAGTACATTTTTTCTATATCAAAGATAAGGTATTAAATGAACTTGTGGGCACATAAAAGAACAGGGTCCATGACAAACTTCTAGCAATTAATTCCTTACACGAGTAGTAAATAGGGGACCGCAGAATAATTAACCCTTAGATACACGCTAAGCGGGGATTTTACGCATTTTTCGTAAATTCGAAATAGCACTTTTACTGCATATATAATCGGTGGCTCACTTTGGCATTCTATTTCTGTACTTTTTCCTCGACCAAGAACATTAACGTCCGCAATTCCGTGAGAAAAATTATTCGAAATATTTATCGAGAAATTTGCATGTTGATATGCTTTTTTTGTTTATAAATGAAATATAAAAATATTTAAAGTGCTTTTAAGCATTAGAAGTTATCCAAATGTGTTAAAATTCCCCAAACTTTTGATGTATATTACAGAAAAACAAAAATATTTAAGTGCGGAATAAAAGCCGCAAGCGTGTACTGGCGCGGTCCTGGCGTGCAGCTAAGGTTTGAGGGAAAACAAAAAAAGTAGAAATGCGAAGGCGAATTGTAAACTTATTTTTAATACATATTAATATAGCACTAAGCTAAAGCTCCCGTTACATTTGGGAAGCTTTCGAAATTTCGAATACGAAAGACTAGCATAAAACATTGTCACGGTTCATCTCTGCATCTGAAATACAATAATGCAAACAATAATTTAAGCTTAAGCTCCCTCACATATTTGACCTCGTACAAGTGAACAGACTCCCAAATCAATTTTGCCGGCATCTCGATAATCTTTTTAATGGCACTCTTTTGTCTTGTGTTTTCCGGCAAAGAGCGTCTTCGGAGACTTCTCGGGTTTCCTTCGTAAAATATAACCATCCTGTAATATTTCTAACCCTGCGGCAGCAGTGAAATATACAAGAATTGCCATGAGAAAAAATTCCCCTGGAACGGGAATCGAACCACGGACCTCTGGCTTTCTGGCACAATGCGCAGACCACTACGCTATCCCGGTTCTTTAATTCCAATGGCAATTATACCGAGACTCAAGGCACTAGGTGTTAGGCCCTCGCGGTCCATCAAGGATGGCAGGGTTAGAAATATTACACACATCGCTTTGTGCGGCTTTAGCGCAGGTTTGAGGCTCTCAACCGGTTATGGCTTCTTGGAAGTCCCTTCTCCCTCGCGTTGCCATCCTTGATGGACCGCGAGGGCCTAACACCTAGTACCATGAGCCTCGGTAGAATTACCTAGATAGCGTAGCGGTCTGCGCAGTGGCCCGGAAAGGTCCGTGGTTCGACTCACGGTCCAGGGGAATTTTTGCTCATGGCAATTCTCGTATATATCCATCCTGCCTTGCCAACGCTGAAATTCAAATAAATTGCCACAGGAAAAAATTCCCCTGGACCGGGAACTTTTTCCTGTGGCAATTTTCCCGCGGCTCTCTGGGTCACCGCGCGACGCTCTCTATGTTCCGTTATTTCTCCCTCTCGTTGCCATCTTTGATGGACCGCGAGGACCAAACATCTAGTACCATGACTATGACTGCAATTGCCATGGGAATCAAAAACCCTGGATGGCGTAGTTTTCTGAGCAGTGACCCGGAAATCCGAAGGTCCGTGGTCCCATTCCCCGTCGAGAGGAATTGTTTCCATGGAAATTAATGTGAATTGCTGCTGACGGACATATTGGAATCCAAGTTTGTGTCTTGTAGATTGGAACCGGATATTATTCCGGAAATTAAATGCAATTTGCTATTATGTATACCTGATCTTATCGCCAATCTCTTCATAATGCAGAAAGCAACCCCAATTCATCGAGACGAAATTGATGTCACGCAAAAATAGTTTTTCTTGAACATGCAGTCAAATGTCTGTTCAGAGGACAAGCATTGGACCGGAAATATTATCAGCTATTGAGAGGTGTTCGCTATTGGGAGGTGTCCGCTATTGACAGGTGTTCGCTATTGACAGGTGTCCACTATTGAGATGTGTCCGCTATTGAGAGGTGTCCACTTTTGAGAGGTGTTCGCTATGCAGAAGTTGCTTCTGTCTTCTATACACTGTCTTTTATACACTTCTATACACTTTTCAGATCAACTTACAAAAAGCAAAAGTACAAGAGGCCGTAACTCTTTCCAAGAGATACCTTTTATAGTGAACTATCAACGTTGACTCAGATAATAGCAGCACAGGATAGATGAAGGGAGTGGTTTCACAAGCCATTGTCGCGGTAAACCTTACGAAATTAATAAAGTTATAAAGTATGGCAAAATTCACGTAGGGTAAAAAAACGCATTCATTTTAATTCGAAAGGGATTTTAATTAGCTAACCCTCAATCACCGCTACTCATTAGTTGTTACTTCTGCACACGTGCAATATGATTGCGTTGAAATTAAAATGAGATTAAAAAATTAGCGCAGAGCACGAGAGCCAAGGTAATTTTAACCTTCGCATTGTTGACCTATCGGACGTAATTGAGTTTGCTCGCTCAAAAAATACTTTTTTATTAACTCAATTTAAAGAAATTCGTTTTTATTGGATAATTAAAATTATTCCGACAAGCCATTTAATTACAATAATAAATAGACGCATTTTTTATTACATTTGTTGATGTGAAAAGTTACATGTAAATGGCCACGTCCTCTTCAAAAAATTGTAGCCTGAGAGAGATGGTTCTCAAAGGATTCATGAACAAAACAAATTAGTATAGAATGTAGTTGGGGAAATTTAAAACGAATGAATGTAGATAGTAAAATGATTTCGAGGGTTTCTTACTTGGACGTAAATAATACACCCTGTTTGTTAAAAAAATATTTAGATGTTATAAGGATGATTACGAAATAGAGCACTAATTTTTATCCTACATAACTCCAATTGTAATATCAAAACATTTTCAATAAGATGTAGGTAGCTAACTTTTTCCTGAAGAAAACGTAAAATTTCCCCTCGATTCGACAGGACAAGTACATTTTTAACAAAATAACGCGTGTTAACCAGCGATATTCACCATTATGGACCTATATATCTCCTTAAAACAGAATTAAATCCAATTTATTTACACTTTCCAGGGAGCACTAGGGTATTATAAAAGTATAATGTTTCATACTACTCATAGAAAGCATATAAAGTCATTACTTTTTTTGATTTAACTCAAAAGAAGTAACGTGAAAAAATAATACAATAATTAATTCTTTTGAGATAGTCAAAAAAAGGAATGTGCAATCTGTGAAGGAAAAAGATGGACCGGATTAAGATACCAAATGATTCAGGTTGTTAAGAAGAGATTATGACTGATTATGAGGAGAAATTAATAACAAAATAAAGTTAAATATTTCAACTGTGGCATAGAGAAAATTTATTCATTATGAATGACGTTAGAGTTGAAAAAAAGTTTTTAGCCATAAAAAGGTAACGACACTAGAAAAAATTTGTAAATTAACAAGGCGTAAATGGAAAATAAAGCAATCTCCACACACAAGAAATACACATATACTGGAGAGTGAATTGAAAAAAAATATACTTAAATTCAATACATTTCAAAGGTCACCACCACGCAATTCTAATTGACACATAAATAAAACTGATCTCACCTGATAATACGGCATAGAAGAAAAGAGCGCAGCGTATACTATGAGTGATAACCACAGAAATTGTCATGCTGACGTCTTCAAAGTAGCCCTAAAAAGAGAAAAAGATAGATAGCTGCTAAATAATCGTATTTCTTCCACAAAGGTCTAACTACTAATAAAAACTATAATTCTCAAGAGCCAAGGCAGGGAAAAGTTTTAATAAAATTAGGTTTTTTTCATAACCAGAATAAAATATCAACCTAATGAAACTAAGCATAAAAAAACTGATTGGGACTCCGAGATTAGCGATTCACCAATTTACACGGAAATTTTCGAAAACATGCGTTATATAAAGAAAATTGTACATTGATAGAATTTTGAAACCAGCATTTCATCATTAAAGGAAGTTATTTAGGCCAAGGATGACATTCGCTATGAAAAATCATCTGGCTTGAATGGGTTTTGAGTGGAAATTTTTAGGTTCGATATATTTCCCCTATGCATTTACAAGTCCCCCAAAAATATCGCTTCTTTTCCACAGTGTTTCAAATGATACTCCAGCTTTCGCCATTCGTGACCGTCTAAATAACCAGCAAAATTCCTTTTGAAAGAAAACCATTTTCAGTTTCTTTGACCAATTATGATAAAATACCTAAGTAAACCTGGGTTGGCGGTTTGACTAGTGGCACACCTGACCGGGAATCCAAAGATTTGGGTCCGATATCCGGTTTAGTCAAGTCATTTCTTCTTCAATTCAAACAAAATTAGTTCGCGCATGCAGTCATGCAATCGCGAGGAGCTCGCTACGTCCGCTACAAGTATCTTATTGAAAGAGCTGCGTGAGTTCTCCCCATGAAGGCAGTCTGATAACTACTCAAGGGACTTCCCTAATGCAGGAAATATTAAAAATATATACCAAGAAAAACAGTAGGTGATGAAAAAATGTGGCAGTTTCATACTTCATTACTACCGGGTAAAAATGGTAATTTTCAATGCTATACGTCCATGATGACTGAGTGTCACTTTCCTAATACTAAGTATATGGAATTTTTTTGTGGAAAATTTCTCATTCCAACCTATAATGATGACGATTGCCAGCCCAAATAAATCCTGCACACAAACATGAGCATGTTGCGATTTGCTGACAAGGCAGCTGTTAAAACGAAGATTGAGAAGATTTGAAGGAGGAGGAGGAGATAATTATGAAAGGGACAAGTAACAGGTGTCGGCAGATAATATACATAAAAAGAAAACTAAGATATAAGAATTGCCAAGAGAAACAATTCCCCAGGACCGGGAATCGAACCACAGACCATTGGCTTTCCTACTACGTAGTGGTATGCGCAGTGGCCCGGAAAGCCAAAGGTCCGTGGTTCCATTCCCGGTCCTGGGGAATTTTTTCTCATGGAAATTCTTGTATATTTCACCGCTGTTCACGCGGCAGGGTTTGAAATATTACAAATACCGCTTTGCGCGGCTTTAGCACAGGTATGAGGTTCATAACCGGTTGTGGCTTTTTGGAAGTCCTTTCTCTCTCGCGTTGCCATCCTTGATGGACCGCGAGGGCCTAACACCTAGTACCATGAGCCTTGGTATAATTGCCATGTGAATTATAGACCATGGACAGCATAGTGGTCTGCGCAGTGGCTAGGATAAAAGTACGCAGCAAAAGAGAAGAAACCAGTTCAGAATTTAACTCAGGAAAAAGATGGCTTGAAGAGATTTGCTACCTGGAAAGAGGAGTAAACAGGGATGGACGATGCATGTAAGACATTAGAATAGATTATCAAAGGCGAAGAGGGCTTTCTACTCTTTCAACGTAAAATCAACTTATAGCTGAAAATACGAACATGGAAGTAATGAAGCAATTCATTAGATCCTAATTATGGGGCAGTTTTCCGAATGGGGGAGAGGAATACACAGCAAGAGTGAAGAGTGGAGGTCTACATCTACATAATACCCCGCGAGCCACCTCTAGGGTGTTTGGCAGGGGGTGACAAATCACCAACACACAGCATGCAAGAGGACACATGCACACCGCACGGTCATAGAAATATTACGCACAATAGCAAAATATACATGGTTATTCATAAAAAAATTGCTAATGGTTAATAATTCCTAGAGCAAATACATGCAAGGTTAGAACAAGGACCATGGTTAGAACTATGAAAAAACATGCAATGAGTGATCCTAGCGAGCGACGCCATTAATCCTATCAATTGAGACAAAGTTGCTATCCTTAATAGTACGAGGGAAGAATGACATTTTAAATCCCTCTGTTTTGCAGTCTATTTCTTTTATTTTATTCTCATGATCGCGTCTACTATAGTACGATGGTAAACGAAGGATATGATTCACGTCGTCTGAGAAAATATCTTCTTCGAATTTCCTAAGTAAGTTAAGCCAATACTTCGATCTCCGCTCCTGTATACAATCCCATCCTAACACATGTAACATACTTGAAATGCTGCACTTTTTGTCGTAACAACTCATCACAAATCTGGCCGCCCTACGTTGTACTAAGTCAATAGTGTATGAATACTAAATGTCTTACTACAGAAGAAGGATGAAGATAAAATGGATCGACCGAGAAAGAAATGAGGAACTATTTAGAGGCGTGGGAGAAAAGAAACGTCTACGAACCGAAATACGACGGGACAACATAACCACCCATATCGCGAGACACGGTGGCCCTGTGAATACAGTCGTGGAAGGACGAGTGGTCTGAATGAAAGATGAGTATCGGTCAAGAATGAGATACATACTACAAGCTATTTTAGGATTAAAAATAAAATCATCATCATCATCATCACTGGTCAACAATCCTAATATTGATTTGACGCAGCTCTTCACTCAATTCTCCTATCCCTCTTTCACAGCCTTATTTGCCTGTTCCACATATTTTGTTGGAGGTCTTTGTGAGACCATAATGTCCCACAATATGGCCTATGAGGCTGTTCCGTCTTCTTGCCAAGGTTCTCATCTCTCTTACTCTCCTTAGAACTTCCTCATGACTTGCTCGGTCGATCGATTTGATCCTCACCATTTTCCTCTTGTACCACATTTCGAATGCCTCTATCCTTGCTTTCTCCGCTTCTGTCATTGTCCATGCTTCACTTCCGTAGAGGAGCATACACCGAATATAAGTTTTTATTTATTGTTTCCTTACTTCTATATTTAAATTATCCCACTAAGGCAGTTATTAATTTATAAAGTCCTTAGAATATTCTATAACCGTAGTGGTGAAAAGGCCCGACCACAAAACTATGACATTAGAGCTTGGAGAAACTTCCATATACCTAGGCCGACGACCGAAATTTATCGACAGTCATACAATTACTTAGGGCCTAAATTGTTTAGCATGTTGCCGAGTAATGTAGCAAACTCGGAAAAAAGATGGGGATATAAATCCGCCGTTAAAAAATGGCTTATGATGTGTGAGGAAGTAGAGTTTCTACTAAGAAAGGTGGGTTAAAAAGTTTACAATAAAAGGTATATTGTATATTCTATGTATGTAATTATGCGTTTATATAAGAAAAATAAGAAAAATAGTTATCCTTGTCCAAATATTTGAAATACGTTTTGTAATAATGAATGCAATCGGCAATAGAACAAATAACTGAATACAAAGAAATTTTACTTCTCATGTGTGCTAGCACCAGACCTATGTAAAAAGTTTATGATGGTAGCCCCAAAACTACTAAAAGGGGTACCTATATATTCCAAAATATTTAAGTATGTTCTAAAATGTAATATTTGATTGTAAATGGAATAAATTATATATATATATTAAAAAAAAAAAAATTTCCACTGGTATTATATTTTTCTTTTAGTGGAATGCTTTCTTCGCCTGGACTATCCCACTTATAATTTCCTCCTTGCTTACACCCATCGTCAGTTATCCTGATTCCCAAACAACAGAATTCATCCACCTCTTTCGGTTTTTGTTCCCGTGCTTTAATGACAGTATTAACTACTCCTCTTCTGCTACATGTTAATATCGTAATTTTATTTTTATTAATTTTCAGCCGATATTTTCCCATTACCCTACCCATATTAACCAGAATATTTTTCAAATACTTCTCTGTCTCAGCTATGACGCCTATGTCATCGGAAAATATTAGCATGCTAGTTTTTCTCCATGAATATTCACTCCAATTCACATTTTCTCCATGAATATTCTCACACGATTTCATTAAAGGCTTCGTTGATGTAAACGTTAAAAATTATGGGTGACAAAGTACACCCTTGTCTCACTCCTTTCCTAATACTTGCTACTTCATTGCTGGGCCCTGATTTCATCATCACCACTTGTTTTTCATATTAACTGAGGATGATTCACATGTCATTGTAAAGAACTCCAACTTCCAAACATTGTGTTCCAATCCACGCTGTGAAATGCCTTCTACGTATAATTTCACAAACGCAACGAACGTTGACTTGTTCTATGTGCTTATTTTCAGCTTGTAAAACAAAATAAAAGCAGATACGTATAGTAAAGGGTTAGCAGATAGGAGAGCTGGGTCTAACATATCTTCGAATTGTTGACTCACAATGACGATGAATAATTTTGGACGAATTCCACCACTTAAAAATTTTAAGATAATATTTAAAAAAGACAACCACATACGCAATGCAACAAAGGAGCACAGGCTAACACGATGAAAGATTTTTGGGGCTGTGGTTCCGGGACTGCGAATGAATTTGCCTCTCTCAGGTGGGAAGTGATTGCGTAAGAGGGGTGGGGTGGGCAAAATGCATGGGCACTAAGTGCTTCTTGTTTGCAGACCGTCGGGCGCTTTCACGCCGGGACAATGGCTGTATGGCCTGAGTGTCCTATGGCTGTAAGTAGTGGGAGAGCGACACAGGCGGGCAGGGAACAGAATGAGAGGGCTATTTTCCCTTCGCTCCCAACTCTAACCAACCCCAAAATCCTCTCCGCTCGCACAACCGGCGGAAATTTCCAACTCGAGTTTATTTTTTTTCGCATGCGTTACACAATGATGCCGTCGGGAGGAAGGTATCCTTAAAAAGGCATATCGATGGCTAAGTTCTAACAACACGTAATCGGCCGGTTTGAGACAGGTATCCTAAAAAAAAGTGTAATAACGTTAAAAATAAATAAAATTCAAGCAAAAAACAACTCTTTGTTTGCAAATGATCCCTTCTTCTTCAGTTTATGAACTTTTGGTTTTTAATTTCAGTGTACAAGTTTAAAAAATTCATCGTGTTTCGGCTTTCATGAAAAGTTGCTATTTTTGAGATACGTGTTGCTAGAACTTGGCCATCGATATGCGACGGCCAAGTTCTGTAAAAAATCTTTGCAAAAAAGCTGATGCAAAAAAAATCTTTGATAATTTCCTACCGAAGAATGAAGTTCTGTCGTCAGAAATTAGGTAGTAATTCCTTATAATGGATGATTTCAGGTGTTAATATATGGAATAGCTCAAGATGCAAATAAAAAATGTATCTTAGATATGATAAATCAATTTATAAAAACGAACCTTTTTATTTTTCCTCGTCGGCACACCATTTCAAGCGCCAGTTTTTATCTCAATTTCCGTTTATGACTGCGTTATAAATATTTCTCATCGCAATTTTACAGTGTCACAGCGGCGTAAAATCGATGGCCTTTCTAGATGAGTCGATGACGTCACGACCTCATGCCGAGCGGGTGGTCTCACTTTCGTCATCCCTCCTCTCCACGCATGGGTCTCGTATGCTTCGCTTTTGCTTAAATAATTGCGAGTGATTCCATCCTTGAATGAAATTTCGAGGTCTTCCTTTTTCCGTTCTTGTCATCTTACTTCCCCCGAAACAAAGTAAATGAACCAAAATTATATTGGCGTCACTAACTCATGAAAATTGGGCGGCAACGTTCGAGTTTTTTTGCTATAAACTCACGATAGAATGGCGAAATGAGAAAGGTTAGTTTTCCATTGCAACTAATCTTCCACGACAGTCGGAAGATTGATTTTTATAAAATGTAAAAGGCGGCCGATATGATCCTTCTCATACCCCCTCACTCCTTAACCGAAGCAATAAGCAGCTGAAAAAATATGTTGCAATGCAATCACATCCATGTATTTGCGTGCATGTTGCAATTTATTTGTATCCGAGATCATTAATTTACCACAATTTCTTTTTGCATCGAAATAAATTTGACGCAAGTATCAAATTTTAATTGCATTGGAATCAAAAGTAATGTTTCACTGCCATTTATTGCGTCCTTTACGATAAGCACGTAAAATTCATTCCTTTCAGTGAATAATTTGCTTTGGAATATTATTTGAGGAAAAATAGTACGATTCGTCGTTCTCATTTGAGAAAATTTTTGTGAGCCACAAACTTATATGATCCATATATCGCAAACAAGTCACCCCTGACTCGCAGCACTTCTTTAACGGCAGCTTTGAACGTCTGTATGTTCAAGTAAGGGAAAAGCTACATTGGATCCGAACATACGAGGGAATGCTATCCAATGGTAAGAAAGAGATCGCTCCTGTCTATGATGGGTGAGAGAATATTACGGAAAGTGGGAGTTGACGTCTTCCTTGGTGACATACATAGAGCAAGAATATGAATACAGTTTCAATGATCTGGAAATGGAAGAATTAAATTTCACAAAATATACATATTAGTGTTGATGTGTGATGCCTCACAATATCCAGCTATTTTAAGCTACACATAGGGAACTTAACCTTCCTCTTTCGAAGACGGTTAACCTTCCTCTTCTTCGAAAACACCCTCGTTTCGCATTTCCAACTTGGATATAATGGCACGGCAGAGACGCTATGTCACTCCATATCTTCTTCATTCGTCAGTTGACAGTTAGTCAGAATGGTTATCGAATCTCTCATTGGTTACCTATTGAATATTGGTTACTCCATAGTCACTAATTCATTGACGGTATCCATCAGCTCAGTGGCGTCGCCAGGAATTTCGTTCGAGGGGGGGGTCCAAAACCAGGGGGGAAATTTTTGAAAAACAGGGATCTATATAATTAATGGGTTTTAATTTCATTTTTACAACAAAACTTCATTGTTAAAGAAATATTTTGTAAATTTATGATTTTTTAATATTCTGTTCCCTTTTATGAAGGAAATAATTACGTTTTTATATTTCGGGGGGAGTCCGGATCCCCGGGGTCCCGCCACTGCATCAGCAGGTGCCGAAGCGCGGACCACATTATTTGTATAGCATTACCGAAGCGCCTCGTTATCCACCCGGGCCACCACCACCGGCTCCTCTCCATCCCCCAAACCTCACAAATTTAATTTATTCACTGTTTTATCATGCCTTTTAAACCTGGTTTGTGTTAACTTCTAACGGCTTAAATTCAACTTATAATTTATTCCTACCATGTATCATGACTTCCTGAGCGGTGACAGCAACAGGAGGCCACTCAAAGACTTGACCGGCTCAACAAGATGACAGGAAGGTGAAATTTTATCAAATCTCGATGGACAACTAGACGAAAGAATGTATTAGTACCAATTCCTGTACATTAGTTCAATACCAAAAACAAATACCATGTAAAAGAACCCAGGCCCTTTGGGAAGAGGGGGACGGATTGTGACCTCACCTGGGCCTGGTAAAATAAACAGCAAAGTCAAGTCAAGTCCCGAGACATTGGTAATATCTTAAATTTTGGCTATTCTAGACGCACGATTTCATTACTTGATGTTTGTTCATTGAACTGATTTTTTAAATATTTTAAATGCAAATTAACTTTGCGGGAAAGAAAATGTTTGCGCGTGATGATTCGCTTCCCGACACTACGGTCAAGAACCCACTTTTAATATGGCCCGCGCAACTTCGGTACGGGCCGGGACGTTACCCAGTGATACACCAGTCATTAGTTGGTGTTTTCAATTAACATTCTGCTCCCCTCTCCGATACGCCCTCCACTCACTAGGAAGTCTCACAATAATTGGGCGGTCTCCTATTTATTCTTTTATTGCCTAAATCGAAAGATTATTACTCCTGGAGTACGTATTTCACGCTTTTAGATTATTAAATGACGAAATCTATTATTAGCGTTTAAATGAAAACAGAAATTTTTCAAGCGCGCGAAAACGCGAAAGCTAAGTATGAATGCTGGGAAAACGCTGTGTGGCGTCATTCTGGATCCCTCTGTCGGTGTGTGAGGTGACCTTCGGGTGAGGCTTTGAGCGCTGATATGACGTAGGATGCTAGCAGGGAGCAGAGTACCATGCTAGCAGGTAGCGCTTGGCTCAAATAAGGGTTATTAATACCTTATCAAACAAAGGAAACTTTCCGACCATAGGCAGTTTTAATAGGTGATCATTAAGAGATGTTTCCCTGAGCTCTATGTCTCATGCATGCATTGGTAATCTCAGACGGTGTTAAACTCCTATCTACTCGTATAGAAACTAGGTCCCTGTGACGTCACTTAGAATGACATCGTATGGGCGCCAAATCTGGCCTCTTTCAAATGAGGTTAAAATTGACCATTGCCATTCGTCTAAGTCGGTATTTCTAAAACCAAATAATTTGTATATTATGAATACACTAATGGTGGGTAACGAATCGCAATCAATGCATTTCGTTTCCTTTGACGAAGGAAACTACCCTATGCGACTTCGGGTTCGAATGCATGCTCCTGTGCGCTTTCTTTAATTATAAAAATAGATTACGAAGGATATTTCAGCAAAAGAGGCTCCAAAGTTCATGAATAATCGAAATGTATTAGTTTTGATGATGAGCATAAGAATCATGTAAGTTGGTGGATATGAAGCAGTATGAAATGAGAATGACCGATCGTTATATTTTTCTCTCAATGATATCCCAAAGCAATTAATTCACTGCTAGGGATGAATTTTGTCTGATTAACGTTTAGGACGCAGTGAATGGCAATGAAACATTACTTTTGATTCCAATGAAATTTCAATTTGATACTTGGATCTAATGGATAACTTGGATGGATAAACTAGTGCTATCGGGTACACATAAATTGCAACTGAAACGCAAATATCTTGTATGATGTTGGGGACGATATGGTGGAAGTTCTTAATATTTTTAAAATAAGACAGAGTTGCAAACTTTACTTGATAATGCTGTTAGTAACGACGAAACGCGTTGTGTAATAATAAAAGTCAGTGGAAATATTGCAATGTCTTTTTTTAATAATAAACACAAATAAATTGCAGTATTTGCATCGCAACATATTTTAAGTTCTTAGAACCTCGAAATTATGCTTTTCGCATCGCATTGGACTTTTAAAATATCAGTAAATCATCAACAGCCATTATCATCATCATTATTTGTCAATAATCCTAAGATATGTTTGACGTAGCTCTCCATTCCTCGATCCTATCCGCTGACCTTTTCATAGGAAGCTATTTCCTCACTGTTACATCCCTTAACACCTGCTTTTCTACGATTGTTTTCATCAGGGAATCATGTCTCATAATGTGGACAACTAAGTCGTCCAGTCTTAGACCTTACATTTTTGGAAGACTTCTCTTTTCTCCTTTCACTCTTCTTGGCACTTCCTCATCACTTAAAAAGGTTGATCCATTTTATTTTCATTCTTCGGTGGCGCCACATTTGGAATTCTTCCGCTCAACAGACATAATCCCTTTATTTTGCCATCCTATATCCATCCATCCGTCCATCCATTGATGCATTTAATGAGAAAGAAAACGAATTGCGCAAGGTTACGTATTTGACACTATACGGCCAAGGCTAACTTCTAAATTGACCAGTATACAGAAACAAATCACCAGGGTTCACGCCTAGATGATGTTTCTTAATGGCAGTCATGAATAAAGAATGACGACGGGAGAGATGCCAAGGATAGAAAACAAAGGAAATGCTGCATTACTGAAGAATGATGAAGACCAATTTTATTGATAGAGTAAGCAATGTAGAGCTCTTAAGAAGAGTAGAATAAAAGATAAATTATCTGAAATCATTAAGTAGAGACAACTGCGAAGGGCAAGTGGACGTAAGAAAGGGCCTCGTTGGAGGTGATTGAAGATAATGCATGGAGAGTACATACGTGTTTGGCACACCCAAGAACGAAAAAATTAGTTAGTTTGCTAAAGAAAAGGAAAATTAGACAGATTTGCGAAACTAACTATTGATTCTTGAGCTGATCGATATTCGAAGATGAGGACGATTGGGCAAATTTTCTGGCAAAACATGTGTGTAAGGCAGTGGCGCAGCAAGGGGGGGGGGTTTGGTGGTTAAAACCCCACCCCCCAGGGCTCAGAGAAATTTTTAATTTTAATCCATTTTACTAATTTTATCAGTATTACTTATAGAATAGTGTTAGGATTAATCAAATATCCCTCAGAGTCATAAAACTCGCCATTTTGAAACAATAGTCTTAAAATTTTTCTGAATGAGGGCGCACGCAACGCCTGCTTACCCTGGCGGGTATGCAATACCCCCATACACCTAAGTATTGGTTGCGCCTAAAACCCCCCCAACCTTAATTTTTAGCTGCGCCCTTGGGGTCAGGAACCTCTGTTGAAATCCGCGAAAGCATCACAGACTCTCCGGTCTTTTAGTGACTGCGTGAGCAAATGCGGTGTTATTTGCTTTCGGCGGCTGCACTGAGATAGGTATAGGAAGAGGCGGAAGTATACAAAGGAACAAATAACCCTCCTATCCAAACAATCCCCTTACCTCTCTCCATGTGCTGCTAATACCTTCCAAGCGCGAATTGTACGGAGACGCAGTGTGGGTGCGCTACAGAATAACACGGCGTACGATCCGCACTTCAAAACAAACGATTACCGCCTCACTCCCACAGTTCAACCCCCACCCTCCCATATTCAAGCCATTCGCCATTGCCGCCGTGGATTACTTCCTTAATTCAACCGAGGTTTTTGACTGATGTAAACCCTCTCTTACCCTCTACCACACCACAAATACTCCTACAACTGCACTTTTCATAAATATGTATATCCTTAATAGAGTCATGATGATGAACTCAGGACTTAAGAAGACGGTCCCCAAACGACTATTTTGTCGGTTGCGAGGATTAGAAAATAACGAGACTCTACATTGAATACCTAAAATGATAAGCAGCGGAATGACATGAGATTTCATATGAGTAATCTGAAATCCCTTAACAAGAGCACATGCAATGAAAATATTGATAATTAGATTCGTTTTGATCCCGCAATACCTTAAATCAAAAAGCACCAGTAAGGCAACCAGAAATATATACTGAAATTCCGTTTCTGAGCATAGTGTGAACTTATCTTTGACATTAAAATAAAAGGCATAGGTACCATCGCTAAAAGCACGAATAAAAGAGTTTTATAAATGATGTTGTTGGTTTTAGAATCGATAGGGTAGTCTTAAAGGTAATTGTCCACAAATTCGGATGACATGATTCGGAAAATACGCAGCGTTAAGACATTTTTATTTTGTATTATAATCCTCCGTTTTTCCTACAATTTCTTTACTTATGAGAGCTTTGTATTTACCTCCACTATTTTAAGGAGCCATTATTTCTCTATCTTTTTAAACAATGGTATAAAAATAGTGAGTCGATTTTTTATAAAAATAGTTTTGTAACAAGATAAAATATAAAATGCACCTGTTTTCTCATTTTATGCATCGCTTGAAACTTATTACATTAGCTTCATACGACATTTATCGTACTTCACCTGCACCTATCATAATTGCGCCCAAGTGCTGGGAAAAAAAGATTTACTCAAATTTAAGAGGATGAAGAGAGTTTGATTAATAATATGCTTGCATGCTTGAAAACAATTATATTACCAAAACCTGCGTTACGTTATTATGCTTTTGAAGATCAACTAATATTTGCTGTGGAAGCAATATTTTCAACGAATAATTCGAATGGAAAGTGTTTGTGGTGAGTTCTTCATTCTACTCTTCTAGTTTCAGATTCTCATAAGGCCGGTATACACGGGGCACGGAATTGCGCAGGTTAGAGCTGCATTTATTTCTAAAACGGCGTGGAATTGCGCGAATGCATTAACGAAACTAGATCAGGGGCTATTTTGCCGTCTCGCATCCACGCATTCTCGCATGTGTTCTAACAATTCACCGCTTTACACGACGCAATTTTGATTGCGCCTTCGCACGTACATCAGATTGCGCATTTCCGTGTACCGTGTAAAACGGCCTACAGACTGCCCTCCGAGACCGGAGTAGAGTGGGAAGGTCCTGGGTGTGAAAGGGCCTCGAGAGAACGGAGGGGAATGGAAGCGGTGGGGCTGAAAACAAACCCGGTGGTGTCAAATTTCGTCGCTCTGGGCTCCCGACTCAAAAGTCTATTGCAGGCCTCGCTCGTATTTAGTTCAGCCGCGAGATTCCCTAAAGTCAGTATAAGAAACCGACACCCGAGTTCGAGGAGTCTTCTATTGTCCAATCAAAGCTTCAAAAAGTCAAAGAGAGAGAGGATATATCTACGGTTGCCGGCATATTTTTTAAAAAATCTCTGTCAATGCATATTTCTTTTTAACCTTTTGAGTGCCGGGGAATGCAATGTCACTCTTAGATGCTGTTAATTAACTAATCATACAATTGTCAATATTCATTTTATTTTAACATTAACTGTTTTCTTCAATTATAAAAATTAACTCATATTAACAAAAATTCGTCAAATAATACAATAAAAAGGTGAAACCACATATAATTCAAATATCCTCAAGTTTCTGAACATATACCTTTACGTGTTGTTGAAACCTCATTTTTTTCCCTAACCTACAGCAAAATCAGCAAAAATGCCTCGGCACTTTTGTCATAGTACCTAGAAAATCGGTTTGCACTCAAAGGGTTAATTAATTAAGTTACTCAAAAAACTCCCCGTTATTGCACCAAAAATCAAGTTACCCACCTTTGAGTGTTTGTTATTACGGCACTTTTGGTTCTCATAACTTGAAATTTTGACATGGAGAAGCCGCAAGAATTCCATCTTCAATGTGTACAGATAAAATTTTTTAGCACCGCAAAAATTATAGAAGTTGTCAGAAACAACGGGAATTCATCCCAACTTCAAAACCAATTGCTTTATTGAAAATTGATTTGATACCATAGAGTGCTGTACAATGAAAGTAATGCCGGTATTATGAGCAAAATCCTAAAATATCGGTAGCATATCCAATTATGGTCGTCATTTTGTAACATTTTAAGTGTTTGATATCGAATTTTCCTAGCGAGGAAGAACTAGTTAAAACAAGCAATGATAATTCTCAAAACTGTTGATAAACGAAAGGCTATGGAACTGGACTATGGAATATTCACGTGTATTGTGGAAATATATGGATCCGACGCAGGAAGCATGGAAAAAGCATGATAAGAAAATAGCATAGCTGAAGGAATATACTGAAGATAAAATAGACGGAAAGGTGATGCGTCATAATGTACAAGATATCTCACTTCTTGAATCCGTGATTATTACAAAAATGCATGGCATTTACGCACACGGAAACGAAGAGCTATTCTGAGTAATGTAATAAGAGTGTTTATGATCAGTATGCACCATACATGACGGCTAGGAAAGCGGTAAAATTGGACAATATCACGTGTGAGCCGCTGATGACACTAGGTAAGGATGGAAAGAAAAGGTTTTATGAACTAATAGGTATGCTGGATTAATGGGAAGGGGTCTTGGTTGAACAATCTCATAGAAACAGTTCTAAATCCTCCACATAAAAAGAAGAAAGCTGTGGAATATGGAAACTAAATGACTATTTGACTAATATCACGCGTGGCCAAAGTGATACGGAAGATTTCAAACAGACGAATGGAGTTGGAGGAAACCGAATATTAGGGCGACTCTCACTTTGGTTGCAGAAAAAGAAAGTCAACTCTATAGTATTACTAACATCCATAGTGGAGGGGAACCTATTATATAACCTGGACGTGTAGACTTCGTGGATTTTGAATCCTACGTATTCCTAAACGCATGTTTCTGAAGTTTCCTATTATTTCTAACAGCATTTTTTCATATTCTAGCTCCATAGCCAGATTACCTTCGTGAGTAGTTGGCAAGGTTTTTCTTTCTATTAATGTGGAATTAGAATTTGTCGGTATGCGTAACAGTACTAACGTATGGTGTGCATGTGGAAATCCTTTTGCATGCTGGTGATTGACCACCCTCCGCCGTACACCCTGAGGTGGCTCGCAGGGTATAAGTGCAGGCGCGCACTAGCGCGACCACGTCCACGACCACGACCGATCTCCATCGCACACCTTCCGACCAGAGCATGACCACGACCACACCCACGATAACAAAACACATTCACCGTCCACTTGCTCAGTTCGTATGGTCGGGTCGGAGTGAAGTCGGAGTCAGTGCGCGGCGCGCCATAAGAATGTGTGTAATTTCTGGCCGCAACGACCGCTGAGTCGGAGACGACGAAATCGGTCGGAAGGTGTGCGACAGATATCTGTCGTGGTCGTGGCCGTGGTCGCGCTAATGCGCGTCTGCCCTTATGTAGATGCATTCTGTATAACCTCGACCGAATTCAAATCTCCCTTGTTCCTTCCAAAGTTATCATGAGATTTTTTTAAACATCGTGTCGTCAGAGTAATCAACAAAGATCCAAATACAGTGGTACCTGGAGATTCGAGTGCCCTAACATACCAGATATTTGAGATAAGTGCCGTCGAGCGGGCGAAATTTCGCTTTGAAATACGAGCGTAATTTGAGAAAGGAGGATAGGGCGACTGCGGCGCTGCACACGGCGGAAAAGGAAAATACTAGTGAAGAGAAAAGCAGTGTCTAAAATTAAGCATACGGTAGCATTTAAGTTCAGTGGCGCCGACTCCATGGGGCCTGGGGGGGCCCGAGCTCCCTCAAAAATTCGTAATGGGTGTGAGGAAAAAATGTGTCACGATTGTCGATTTTCCCCGTAGTGTCCAGATATCGAGATTCGAGTTATCAGGGTTCTAATGTTGATCATAAATGTTGATCTAAAATGCTTAGAAAACTTAAAACTCACGACTTAGAAAATTTCCCGGGGCTAGATCCCCGGTTGGGCCCCCCCGATATTTTTTGTAAGTTGGCATCCCTGTTTAAGTTATGGGAAAAGTTGCATGTAAGTTGTACTTAAGTGACCAAATATAAATATAATACTATAAAAAGAAGTTATTTTCTTTGAATTCCCTTACAAAATGTTTTCATACAATATTTGTCATTTATAATTACATTTTTCTCACTCAAAACACGCAACAAAAACCATGTGGGTAACATTTTTAGAGCTGGGAATTAAAAGCATTTAAACTAATTTCAATGGGGAAAATTGCTTTCAGATTCAGAGCAAATTAACAGACGTGCAAGGTTACCTTACCTTACCTTACCTATGTGGCCACTCAAACCTCAGGAGGTTTTTGGCCTCACCAACAACATGTCGCCATTTATCTCTATCCGCCATCCATTCTGCATCTGCTCTCATCTTCCCTAAGTCCCTTTTCACTTGGTCCTGCCATCTTAGTCGGGGTCGCCCAAGCGGACGTTTTCCTCGGGGTTGATTTTCAGATACCATTCTTAGCATGGACTCATCTTTTCTCCTCTTTACATGACCGGCCCATCTTAATCTCCTGCTTTTTATTTGCGCTATTATATCCGGATCTGTATATAATTCTCTGAGCTCTTTGTTGGTTCTGATCCTCCATACTTCATCTTCATTAATAGGACCATATATTATTCTGAGGATCTTATTTTCAAAAACTATCAATTTCCTCTCCTGGTTTTTTGTTAAAGTCCAGGTTTCGGATCCGTAGAGTATTACTGGTTGTATTATTGTCTTGTACAGTTTTGATTTAGTTTTTCTTGACAGAAGTTTACATTTTAGCAATGATTTAAGAGCCCAATAACAGTTGTTCCCGAGAAGTAACCTTGCATTTATCTCTACCTCCTCTTTATTTTCCTGTTCTATGGTTACTCCTAAGTATTTAAAATTTGTTGTCCTTTCAAAGGTATAATTTTGGACTTTTAAAGCCTCTGCTTCTATGTTTTCTGCGTGTCGACCAACAATTAAGTATTTTGTTTTTTCTTCGCTAATTTCTAATCCTACTTTTTTGGTTTCTTTTATCAGAGACTCTGCAAGAGTTTTTAACCCATTTGCATCCTCCGCCAATAAGGTCACGTCATCTGCAAAAGCTAGCAGATTTATCTTTTTGCCGACTTCAATCCCCGGTTGTTGCTCCTTTACGGCTTTAAGTGCATTTTCTAATGACAGGTTAAAAAGCAATGGTGAGAGTGCATCTCCTTGTCGTACCCCCGTGACTACATCAAAACCTTCTGAAAATTCATTATTTATCTGTACTTTGCAACTTGAGTTTTCTGTACATATCTGAGCCAGTTTGACTAGTTTGTTTGGGATTCCCATTCTCCTGAGATATTTCCACATTTGGTTTCTGTTGATACTGTCGTACGCCTTCTTAAAATCAATAAAGAGGAGGTGCGCATCTCTATTGAACTCCCAATACTTTGATAAGATTTGTTTAATGATAAAAATTTGATCAATCGTAGACATTTGTTTTCTAAAACCTGTCTGGTGCTCTCCTATAATTTCTTCCGAGTATTCCTGTATTCTGTTATACAGTATTTTGGACAGTACTTTGTAAGCCGTGTTTATTAAAGATATTCCCCGATAATTGCTGCATACTAACCTGTCTCCTTTTTTATGCAGCGGGACTATTATAGAGAGGTTCCATTCTTTTGGTATTTTTTCCTCGTTCCATATTTTCACTATTAGTGCATGCAGCTTTCTTAAGAGAGCATTTTCCCCAGCCTTGAGGAATTCTGCTGGTATACCATCCTCTCCAGGAGCTTTGTGGTTTTTTAGAGCTTTTATCACGTTGCATACTTCCTCCTCAGATGGATCTTGGATCTGTATTTGAGGATATATATATAATTCGTCTTCTTCTTCTGCTGGGATCCTGCCCGCATTAAGGAGGTTGCTAAAGTAATCCTTCCATATATTAAGGATATCTTTTTGGTTACAGGTAATTTTACCATCTTTACCTTTGACCCCAAATGTTCTAGGTTTAAAACCCTGTTTGAAATATCTCACCGAACGGAAAAATTCTCTAGAATTGTTATTTGTTCTGTCTTCTTCCGCTTTCTTTAACTGATCTTTCACAAAATTTCTTTTAGCGGTCCTCAGTGTCTTGTTTGTCTTTCTATTAATTCTTAAATATTCCTCCCTTTTTTCATGGTTGTCATCTGTAAGTAGTCCTGCCTTGGCTTTTTTTCTCTCCTCTATCATTTGCCGGCAGTCTTCATTGAACCAAGTTTTCTTGTTCTTTCTATTATTTTGGAACCCAACTACTTCCTTCCCTACTTCCTGAATTGAATCTCGAATAACTTTCCATTTTCCTTCTATAGAATCCTCTTCTTCCTTTTCTAAGGCTTGGAACCTGTTAGAAAGTTTAATCATGAACTCTTTCCTAATATTTGGGTTATCAAGTTTTTTGAGATCAAACTTTTGTTTTGTCTTTTGTATATCTCTTCTGTTTTTGCACACTTTTTGCCTTACTTTTATTATTATCAAGTAATGGTCCGTTCCACATTCTGCTCCCCTCTTGCTTCTAACGTCTGTGATGCAGCTTTTATGTCTATCCTCAGTCAAGACATGATCAATTTGGTTTTTTACTTGTCCATTTGGAGAGACCCATGTATACTTATGAATATCTTTTCTTGGGAAGGTGGTCGACATGATCTTGAGATTTTTTGCGCTTGCAAAGCTTATGAGCCTCATTCCATTTTCATTAGTTGTTTCGTGCAAACTGTTTCCTCCTGTATATTGTTTCCAGCTTGGTTCATTTCCTACTTTTGCATTTGCATCACCGAGTAGAATTTTCATGTCATAGTCTGGTATACTTGTCATCAGCTGATCCAGATTGTCATAGAAAAAGTCTTTTACATCATCCTCTGCATCCTCTGTAGGTGCATAAAAGCAAATCACAGATATGTTCTGAAATTTCCCTTTCAGCCTTATGTAGCATAATCTTTCATTTACAGGTTCAAAGGTCATCACAGATTCCATAAATGTTTTTCTTACAGCAATTCCTACGCCTGCGTAGTGATTACCATCGTCACAGCCACTGTAAAAAAGGGTATGACTAGATGAATTCAGCTTGCCATTGAATGGCCATCTTGTCTCTTGGAGACCTACTAAATCTAGTTGGTAACTATCTAGTTCTTCCATGACTAGTTTAAATTTCCCTGGTAAAGCTAAGGTTCGTACATTCCATGAACCGAATCTCAAATCCTTAAAACGAAGCTTTGGTCTAATTCCTTGATGTCCGTCCTTTTCCGAGGCTTGTTGTTGGTGTTTCTGAACAAGATTTTTTTCTGGTGTAAGGTTGTCAGCCTTACGTCCAACCCCCAACCTGGAGGACCAGGAGTTTGTGATCGGAGTCCTCTTCTCCTAGACCGATTGCTTTCACTGCAGCTTGAAGACCTTGGTCTGGCCTCGGTTTTACCTGGGAGTGTCCTTCTCCTAGCCTTCGGGTACCCAAACCCTAACGTACAAGGCAGTACGGCTTTTATACCTACAGCCTGGTTTATACTGCAGCCGGTCCTCACATGGACAACAGACGCTGACCAGGATGTCGCCCAATGTGGGAGCACACGCCTGGATTTTGGTTTCCGTTTTGGTCCGCGGGTGGTATTTTATTTCCCACCTACCCTGCATATCTGCCGAGCATTCCCCTATCCGCCACCTGGGGACGCGCCCGATGGGGGACGGAAAACCCCACACGGGTGCAAGGTTACGAAACGAATTAAACTCATATTTCTAGGTACCGCTGTAGTCATTGATAGTCAGTGGCGTAACTATTGGGGGGGGGGGGGGGGATGAAGAGATGTATCTCCCCCAAAAGCCTCTGAGAAATCATAAATTATGTAAAAATCTTGTCTGGATTTGAAATATAATAACTGAATCTGCTAAGAGTTAAATTTTAAATGCCAAAATGATGTAAAACGCATTTTCAGGCATGTTATTCTTCGAAACTTTTCCTGAAATCCCCGTTTGAATGAATGAATGAATTTATTACTCCAACCTTGAATGTACACTTTTTTTAACAACACAAAATTAATGGAGCTTTGTGTAGCTTCAATTGTTAAAATGAAAAACCAGCATGGAAGCTACCATCTTAAAAATTAAATACAAGGCAGGCCAGAAAACAAAAAGAAAGAATGCATAATTTTTTGAAACATTATCATTATGAAACATATATGCGATAATAACTTACAATAAACAAGAAAAAATATAATATATGGACTGAACAAAATAAATTTCTTTTCTCTCCTTTCACAAAAATATAAAAATAATGTATAAAATAATATATAATGTTAGTTTCCTGGGGGAGTAGCCCCCACTAACCCCTCTTATACCCCCCAAAAGCCCCCATATTCCCCCCCAAAGCATATTCCTAGTTACGCCACTGGTGATAGTAATGCCACCCCCGGCCGATTCCTTTCCGCCTCCTCCGCCTTCCAGCTGCTTCGCCACGCACAGCCCCCTCTCCAACTCTTCCTCTTTAAGCTCACGTCACTCACTCTATTACGTACCTACTCCGAAACTCCAACTCCGCTTCGCAGCTGCTTATTAGTTTCCCATCGCTCCTCTTCCAACATTGCCTCCGTCCCTTGGGCGATACTTACGCCTCAATCCCACTCTATCACTGAACCACAAAACCTTCCCATTTCCGAAGAGGTGTAGCGAGCATTTCCCATACAGGTGCTTCCCCGTGACAAAAGCACTGTGGAGGAAGGGATGGATCGGATTCGTGAAACGCATATTTCGGAGTTCGTTAGCGGCAGAAATAATTTTTGTGTTTAGACTTGTGTTCGCAAGATTGTTTAACAGATTTGAGGTGAAGAGAAAAATAATTTATTTAGTTTGTGGCTTCTTGGATAATTGAGGATTGCTACACAAACAGAGGTCCGTAAGAAGAAAGCTCCACAAAAGTCTAGACAGTTTTCCCTACCATTTCTGCCATAGTTCATCACTACTATTTAAGTACTGCGAGTACATATACTTCTTCAAATCGGAATAAAAGCATTTATCTTTATCGATTATAATTCAAGTGTTATGTACCTAGTTATTTGATGGCAATTAGATTTTCAGAAATATTAAGACAACCTAAAAAATGTTGATGTCACACCAGACATAAGCGGCCAAGGTAACAGTTTGTTGATCATTACCGCTGCCAGCGATGGACTCATCATTACGCTATTGGATAGGCATTATTTCCAGTTTATTTTTAATAGCATAGCTTACACAACTAATGCGTGTTTGAGCATGTACAATAAATTGCAGGAGCCATTGATACCTGCACTTAAATTCATTACGAAGCGAAATGTAACTGAACAATCTTCCAAGCTGGGAAATAATTCCTACGACGGTGAAATGCTTCGTTCAAAAACGGTCACAAATAACTCTGAGAAACTTAAAACTGTGTAAACCAACTCCTGGCTACAAATATTTCACACCTAAAGTTAAATAAGGGATATTATTGACTAAAATATTCACATGATGCACCTATTTCCCATTTATACGTAAATCCTGCATAGTTTCTCTTTGGTACGGTTATGGATAACGTTTTTATACGGTATTTTGATACAGTTAAACGAACTGGTTGACACTCACAGTCAGATCTGCTGTGACCACGAATTTTGGATTCTTATAAAGCTAACATTCCTCCCAAATTCATGGTGATTAGAACTAAAACATAGGGTGCATCTTAACAGAGGAAAGTCCCGCGGGATGCAGCATATTATCGTGCAGCTCCCCGTGCTTTTGTACCCGATGAAAATCAACGCCATTGTGAAGAGAATTGTCCATACCGCTGGTCGGTCGGCGGACACAGTGACCGGCAAGAAGCATCACAATCCAGCCGGGGAATTCCTTTGTTTTCCGCGTCATCCGACCACCCGAAAAAAAAAGAATGAGCTCACATTACACCAACTTGCTCTGCTTCCCCGATGGAATTCCGCCGCCGAGTAGATGTGCAAACGCATAATCGCTTCCTTTGTCCCCTCGTTTGTTCCAAGGAAAGGACGCGGAAGACTGAGTTTGAGGAAAAAATTGCTTCTCTAGGAAAGAGGAAGTGGAGGGCAGGGCAGAGCGTGCGTGGCGAAGGGAAGAGAAGCGGGAGGAGGGTGTACGCCAAGGTGCAGTTCAGGGTCCCCATTGTTTGCGCTCACGGAACAGAGTTTCGAAATTTGACCGCGAGCACCCCTCACACACACACGCGGTGGTTGGAAAAATCCGAGAGAGTCCGACTGCGGAAAAGAGGCGAAACTGTGAGAGTCGGGGGAAAATATGAAAGGTGAAGTGAGAATTCATTCGCTCGAAAGTTTGAATGAGGGAATAAAAACCTCTCTGGAATTGTGCGCAGGCACTGAGCATCGCTAAATCTTCAGATCTTTTCGTGGAATCCGCCAGGAAATCATTCCTGAAACCTTGTCTTGATCGCACATATTCCCCCGTCACCACTTTATCCACAAAATTTTTCGTTTTCCTCTCCCGGAACCACTCCGTGATCCACACACCACGCACTAGATTGTCGTCGAATGAGAGCGCTTCAGGTCAACGGCGGATTTCCCAACATTTTTTTCATCTTCGGTCCATTAGTCATGCTCTTCACACTGTCAGATGATAAGCAAAGGAAAGATTTTATCCACGTGAAGAATAATAGAACACAACAGTGAGAAGAATAAGTATTCTTGGAGGTCATATTTTGAAGATAGCAGCCCAAAGACCAGGGGTTGCATACTAATTTTGGATGCAGAGCGATCGGAAGGTTACTGAATTGCATCATCTGGTTGGACAAACGAAGGCATTTCCTGTGAGCCCACGTCTGGAATACGGTGTTTTGTATCGGTTATCGGAATATTCTGCTCAAATTCCTTGAAAAGTACCAACCCAATACGACTTTTACACATGCTGTTTCTACGTATACATCGCTGAACTAACGGTATGCATTGAAAAGACATTTATTTTTACGTAAATGGTCATATTCCCTCTCTTTAAGACTTTCTGTGTACACATCCGCGTATTCCTAAATAAAGGGCATCGCAAAAACATGGTACGATTAAGAGAGCGTAGGTGCTCAATATTTCGTCCCTTGTGATCGAGACGCGGTGGGTTGCCATAGAAAATAACATCCTCCTGCGTCACGCTCTAACCTTTATCAAATTGGATTGTCATGCGATTTAATTAAAATGAAAGCTTAAAACAGACGTAGAAGAAATGAGTGTGGCATAACATTGTTTATGGCATTGGACGATATTTTTAAGGAGTGAGCGTGATTTTTGTATCCAAAGGCGAGCGCCATTAGAAGTAAATATACTGTAATTGACAAAAAATGTAGAGACTTTGCAGTTTATTCTATCAAAACGACTCAAAGGGCTCTGCGTTTCACAGCGTGGATATTAATTTTGTGGCGATAGTTTCGCTGATGTTCCAACCAGAGTCCATAGGTCGAGAGGATTTTTAAGGCTTTCACAAGAATAATCAAGGTGGCATTAAAATTTTAAGTTAGCATATAATATTCGTACTAAATTAAAACCACCACTCAACCTATGGGCGTAAGTTGTAATATCTGCGAAACTGTCATCATAAAATAATTGCGAAGAAATACAGAAACCGTATCGACATTTGCAAACTAACGCCGTGGAAAAATATGATACAACGAGGCCGTATGCGGCTATCAAGCAATCTTCATACCATCTTTGGAAGATGATCTAACATTAGAAAGCGAGCGTTTAAAATAAGTGAAACAGTGTCAATTAGTTTAAGTTTTTTTCCATCATGAATATCCTCCATGTGACAGCTTAAAGATTCTGATTTTTACGATCGAAGTCGTGGTAATTTATATCAAATGGTATTTTAAGGACTAAACACAACTTTCATTCAACTGAATTGCTTTTGCCTCCTAAGTTATAATGTCCCCCTGGAGTTGTGCCATTCGGAATGGCACACTTACTGTCGAAACAGGTTGAGTTGAATCAAGTTCGGGTAGAAAATTATTAAGTCTTTATTACTCCCACTAATAAGACGCTATTCAACAAAGTCTAGCCAGCGAGCAGTGCCGTAGCCAGGGGGTGGTCCGGGGGTTCCGGACCCCCCCCCCGAAATATAAAAATACAATTATTTTCCTTCATAAAAGAAAACAAATTATTTAAAAAAATCATGAATTTATAAAGTATTTTTTTAACAAATGAAGTTTTTTCGATTGTGAAAAGTGTTAAAATTAGTTTAAAACCCATTACTTAGTACCCTATTTTTCAAAAGTTTTTCCCCCTTGTTTTGGACCCCCCCCCCCCCCCCACGAACGGAATTCCTGGCTACGCCACTGCCAGCGAGGGTTGAACCAATGCTATTTGATTCTTAAAGAAGGAAAATTTTATATTGATAGAATTTAAAATTTTTAATGCTCAATATTTTTCTATATTAAATAACAAATATCGGCCCGTTCTCTGTGGTTAACCTCGCAGAATATTTCCAGCTCCTTCTCGACTATAATCCTCGCCCATTTCTTCCCATTTCGAGCACTCTCCTAGTCCACCGTGCTTGACCGCTCCTCCAATTTCACCGTCAGAGCAACTTCGCCTTTCGAGGCTCTCTCGAGGGCGGCGACAGAATTTCTCGGATCATGTTCAGCAAAGCCACCTTCCTTCTCACCCAATCCTAAGAAATATTTGCGGCAGGGCCCTGAAGGTGATAGCATTCGTCAAGCGTGTTGTGAGAAGATTTTCGGTGTGAAAGGCAAAAGAGGGATAGAGATGCTTAATAGCAATCGTACGGGCACACCCTGTATATGCGGAGAGCATATGCGATCCAGCGCCGAAATACTTAATCAGTGAACTTTATAAAATAATAAAATTATAAATTAAAAAAAATTAAAAACAACTTTTTTCTCGCCAACTAAATAATTTGTATGTTATGAATAAACTAATGGTGGGTAACGAATCGCAATCAATGCCTCTCGTTTTCTTTGATGAAGGAAACTACCCAATTGAAAAAAAATACCTTTAGGTACGCAGAGAACATCAAATAAGAACCCCACAATATTTCCAGATCCGAGATAAACGATATATTAAGAGGGATGTTTTGTCGAACAGATAAGAATTCATTTTTCCAACAAACGATAAGGAATTTTCATAAAAGCCAGGCGGAACTTCACCAGAGGATTTCCTGTTTATTCGTCAACGGATAATGCCATCATAACTACTGAGGTGCCTTGCGGGCTAGTATGTAGATGAAGACCCGAAAACCTTTCCCCCCAAACCCCTTCCTCTGTATCTTACTCTCATTCCATTCAGCTCAATATGGCCCGGCACCGTGGCACATTGTGTAAGGTAACATCTGCGTTAATGATGTGAAAAATGTTCGCTTTGAATGCGGTGAGGTTAGTATAATACTCAATTCCTGAAAAATAGGAGAATCAGAGAGGGGTGGTGGTGGGGGTAGCCGGGAAAAAGGGATGGGAAGCCGAGAAATGAGTAAATAAGTCGTTATTGTTTTAACCGGTGCGAAAGGATAACGGGAGAGATAAATGAGGAAGGTGAACTTAGATAGGAACAAGGACAACTGTGACGCCAATATAAGGACTTCAATACATAGATTTTGATTAAACCCGTTAAAACAGGAACCGTTCATTTCTCGTTGTCATAATTCCCCCGCCTACCCTCTCAATTCCCCTCCCTCTGATACTTAGGGAATTAGGTTGGTATTGAATTTTGTATTATGAAGATAAAGTAAAATCTATACCATGTTCAGTGCATACACAATTTCAGTGTAGTACCTACGCATACACAGGGTGTCCCATTTATCTTGACCACCCGAAGTGACTTTGTGTCCAGATGCAGTTTCAAAAATATGTGTCAAGCAAATGTTCATTAGCCGTCAGGGGGACATTAATCAGCATGACTGCCTTCCTTGTAGCTTTGTTATTTACAAAGATATGAACAGCGGTATGTCTTTTTTAAATGGAGGAAATGAATTGCCGAATAAAAAATATAGGCTGCCATTTAAAAATGAAATACCGCTGTTCATATCTTTGCAAATAACAAAGCAACAAGGGAGGCAATCATGCTAATTAATGTCCCCCTGACGGCTAATGGCATTTGCTTGACACATTTTTGAATTTACATCTGGACAAGTAGTGATTTCGGATGGTCAAGATAAATGGGACACTATGTATATAAATGAATTTAATTTTCCTTGAAGAGGGAATGTTATATCCACAAATTAGAACAAATATAACTATCGATTTAATTGTAAAAACGAATCGCCAACTATGAATGCGAGGAAACACTACACACGGTGGCTTCATGCACCGGGATTATTCGTTATCCTCCTTTCAGCCCGACCTCTTCATTCGCTCCAACTTGAGTCGTCCCAAAGCGCGCCTAAAAATACATCCCAAGACCAGGTAAAAAACAACCTGGATCTTTTGTCTTCCACATGTGTCCCGAGCATTCTTTCCCACACAGATGCACATTGTTTGGCCTGTTTTACTTTTTAAAAACATTCTCCCACCAAAACCCTGTAGAAAATTACTGCTTTTTTTTCTTTGCACGACAGCTTTACCATACATTCATTCCCTCGCCCTTTGAAGCGGTGCCAAACCAGAAGAAAGTACAACATATACTCCTATAGTGCCACCCATTCCAAATAACTGGCGTATCGTTTTTTTTTAATTCACGCCATCAATCCGAATCAACTGGTCTTTTTGTGAGGATGCATAACTTTAAAAAAATAGTTATCGGGAAATTATGTTGACTTTTGAATGATGAATGTGAAAAATTCAGCAGAAGAAAAATTTCAATTTACAAAATATTAACAATTCATTGAATTTGTTCGTTTGATGTAAGCCGTATGCCATGAACGCTAAAGAGCAAAGGCATTTTTAACCGCTTTCAAAATCCGCGGTTAAAGTGTAAAACTTTCGCTATGCTCTCTACATTTTCAGAGTGTAAATGATAAATGTTGGTCAACATACATTTGTATCTCAAATTTGATTATTTTCCCTCAGTGCACCCTCAGGGGCTAGATCTTCATATTTGACCTACAAACAGAATTAATAGAAGTTTGTTGCATACACGTGAATATTTACATCCCGAAAAATAAGATGACAGCGTTTTTAGTTTTAAATACAACAATATAACACAAGGGAAGAAAAAAATCCGACTAGTCGAGCAGTAGTGATGAGCAAAAACTTAACTAAGCGAGGCGGAAAATTTTACGGCTATTCGAAAGAAAATGAACTCGTGATACCTGAAGAAATGTAAGTAAGTAAAGATACATTTTTACATGAGTTTATACATTTCATTGAAGAGGGATATTTGTATTTGGAAGAGGAGAATATGGGTTCGCCTAAGTGCTACACACAAGAGCAGGGGAGTGTGGATCTATAACACACAGAGACAGGGGCGGATCAAGGATTTTTTCTGAGGGGGAGGCACAAGGGTCTGATAGGTTAACGATCTCCTCATACTTCGGATTAAAAACAAGATACAACAATAATTTTACAAAATATTATTTTCATTTTAACATGAAAGTTATTAAGATGAAATTGAATTAATGATGCTCCGTAATACGCAAAGCAATGCAAACGTAACGGTAACAGTAGACAATTTCTTTTAAGCGTCTGGAGGAGTAACGGACCTCGGTACCCCGCGGTAGGACTCTGTCCACTTTTTTATGCTTCCTTGCCTTTATACCTAGCTGCCTTACTTTGAACTTTATCAGGCTTTGAAATATCTGTTTTACTATGATGATCCCACACCGAAGAATCATATAAATGAATTAATTGAATGAATTGTTACTCCAACCTTGAATGTGCACTTTTTTAACAACACCAAATTAATGGAGCTTTAGGTAGCTTTACTGGTTAAAATAAAAAACCAGCATAGAAGCTACCATCTTAAAAATTATATTCAAGGCAGGCAAGAAAACAAAAAGAAATTATATACCTGCTGATCATGAATATGGCGTCAGTGAAAGAAGAAAGCTCTAAAATGCTCTTTTATTGCAAAACTTCAATTTTTTATTCTTTACATTAACCATATATTTCAAGGAAAAAACTATTTCAAGGTATTAAAAACTGGTATGAAAGCAAAGAAAAGACTTATAGGAATGCCACTGTGATGTTTTGCAGCACCCTAGAAAAGATTTTGCTAGGAACCCTTTCCAGTCCGTCCTTGATAGATTTCAAGAAGCAGCTAAGTATCAAGAATAACAAAAATATTTTGGAAGTAGGTAAGCATTACACTACAGGCGACTGAAAGTCACCGATCCTTGCGTTAATTCATGACGAAATAAGTGGTCAGCAGAGGAAACCGTAAATGGAAAAAAATCCCTTCGTCTTTCTTTTGTCAGTAGTATGTAATGGTTTAACTCAAATTAACAAATTTCGATGCATTATTAGAATTTAAAAATGCAAAAATTACAAAGATATTTGCGGGGCTCGATTTTCCAACTCCGATTCAATACAAATAAATCCTTTCCCTTTTTATTCACGTCATCTATCTTAAAGGATAATATTTAACAATTCCATTCTTTTATCAACAGCAGCATAGCAACCTCCTTTTTATCGAAAAACGTTCAATCTAAAACAGCAATCAAATGATACACACATTATCATATCAATTCACAAAATTGAAATCCAAATAACAAAAAAATTAAATAAATAAAGTAAAATAAAATAATAAAAATGAACTTTAACAAGGCACGACGTTACACTACGTTCTTCAACGAAAAATTAAAATTTATTTCCAATCTCCGCATCTTTAAGCTCTCACCTCTGCTGGCCAGCGTTGTGACTGCCACTTATTTTCTATTCTCATGATTCCTCTTCTGGAATATCTCACGAGACTAACGAGCAACATATCTTTAATTACGTTATTTTTTATAACAAAACCTTATATTCTTAGAATCAATTTATTTTCAAATGTCCTTTTTTGACTTCTTTTAAATTTTCATTCTGAGTACCAGAATGTTATAATGTTTTAACGTTTTTGTTCCAACTTTTAAGCATCTGATTTTTGTTCATGTCCTTCACTGATTGGTGAGAATGCAGCCTTTACTTTTATGCATATTCAAGGTGTTTGTTTTTTATATTGCTTCTATTAATTATTTAATTTTTTAATTTTTATATACATATCATATATGCTGGATTTCCTGAGAGGAACTCGAATGAAGCAAAGAAAAGACTTGACCAGCCCGAAGTCCAATGACCATTGAATGTCCAAGGAGCTGAACCAAATGTACTAGAAGAAAACAATGCATACCGATAACATATTATGCACTGTAAGAATGAATTTAAATACCTATGTAAAAGAGCCCTGGCACGGGGAAAGCGGGGGCCGGATTGTGGCCTCATCCGAGTCAGGTGAAATAAAACAAAAGTGAAGTCAAGTCACTACTGTACAAAGTCCACACTTTTCTGTATCAAAAACGGGTTGAAACTTGGAAGTGGAGGGGTAAGATACTTTTCTCATTCCATTTTATCCCACATGAAGGTGTGGGGGGGTGGGGGAGGGTCAGGAGAGGGAGAGAACCCCTACTCGCTTCGCCGGCGACGGCGGAAACCGTCTCTGGATGAACATCCGCCCCCCCCCCACCCCATCACCCCTGCTTCCTCTCCTTATACTCCTCCCCCTCACCCTTTATATCCGCGACAGATTTACGGCTAGTACTACCTCATCCTACTCGTATAAATCCCACCACTTTTCTCCACCCCTCGCCGTCATTTTATCTTTTATTCCTTTTTTTTGCATTAAAAAAATTATAAAATTAAAAGGAGCGGAGAGACTATGCAGAACGTACTAAAATTTTGGCACTAAATTCTTCGCGCCGGGATGGTGGGTTCATCGCGTCGCGCTGCTCTTTTTTTTTTAAACTTATTGCCCACTCGGGGCATTGGCTCACTTCTTTGGGTCAAGATTTAGGGAGGACTTCCCGCCGCTGTCCACTCTTCTGCCGTCGCGAGTCCTCGCATCCGCACCTCCCGCTGGCCGCACCACCGCATTGAGGAGACGGACGAAAGGAGCGAGCTCGCGGAACAACTTTATATTCTTTAAGGTCTCTTTCAATTCCCAGAAATACAGGCGCGCAGTCACAGAGCGGACTCCAATTCAAAGAGATAAGACATCTCTCTCTTTCTCTCTCTCTCTCGCCCCGTACAGAGGCACGGGAAACTAACTCCGAAAAGTTTCCCTCAGCTCTAGTCGAAGGGAAATAAACAAATAAATTCCAAAAATGCCACAAAGACTTGAATGCAAGGGAGTTTGAGTGTCCGGTGTGTCGGGTATATCGCTGCTGATGAAAGGAATTCTGTTATTAAATCTAAATATAGCCTTTGAAATACACCTTTATGCGGACAAGTAATTTTTACGACCGGGACAAAAGGTGATCCTGAGAGAAAATTTTGAAAAACAATGATGAAATGATAGCAGCCTAGTGAGAGCTTATATTTTACTGGAAGAATACTGCAGTGATGCCGAATCATTTCTTGATTCAGAAATTTAAGTGCAATGAGTAATTTTTTATTGATTAATTTATTACTTTATTAACTTTTACAATCAATTATTTTGTGCAGGGCGCAATTTTAAATAGATCAAATGAAAATTATAAATTAAATAAATATTTGACGAATTTAAAAAAATAGATACTGCCTTTCATTTACAATGATGAATAAATTCCTTAGAGTCATGCTGTAAACTAAAAAGTTATGTATTTAAGTTTCTGTAGTAACCTAATATTAAAAGTACACTGTCTTCACGGCATATATACTTAAATGACTTTACATTAAACGAATAATTATTCCCAATTCAACTAAAGTAGCCCCTGATATTAGATTTGCATTAATAAATCCATAAAAATGTGCACACACAGTTAAGTGTTAACCCCGTTTGGTGCTTGAAGTAGAATTGCACTTTTGTCTTCCTAATTTAATTTCCGCCACATCTTACGATGGATCCGTTCACTAACTGTGTTTATATGCCTCAATTAGTCTATGAGAATACCTTTTAAACATCGCAAAACAGAAATATCAACTTATGGCCGATTTGTAGTTTTACCATCCTACAAAAATAATTTTAAAAATTACTACAGGGAGTCGAAATTTTATGAAATAGTTCGCAATTTTGATAATATTAAGTTAGGAAGTTGCATTTCACAGTTAGTGAATGTGGAAGCCGTGGGTATAGAGGACGTGAGACGAAATCAATGAATCATATCCAACTGGGAGACAGTCAGACAATCTAAGATATATTTAGTTTCTTCGATTTGAAATCACGCTGTAAATTCCAAAAAATGTGTTCAAAGCGATAATTGTTGCTGATACAGCAATACAACGCTGCCATTTCACTAACATTATATATACGGTGAAAATAAATAACTTTGGGCGTGGCCTTACAAATCAAATTCTAATAATCTTAATCATTTATGAAAACGAAAATGAGTATTACACTCTATTTGGCGATATTTGGTGGAGCAACATTGTGAATTGAATAAATTAAAAATTGGTTTTGCTAAGCATAGTGCAAATTAAATTTTTTTTTCTTTCTTCCAGAGCAAACACAATATGAATTTAAAGAATCCTGACAACAGTTTTCTCATGACCACAAAAAAGAGATGAAAGCCGCAAATGAAATACAAATGGCGGTCAAACTAGAGAATGTACCATAATCAGCTTAGGACCTGCAAAAAGCTTATAGGGCATGACAATGTCAATAGATGGATGATGCGCTACCTACACCTCGAAAAAACGTATTTAGAAAGAAACTGAGAGAGGCTGTTTTTTTAATGGATTCAACGTAACCCATGCGGAATTAAAAAGGCCGTAAAGCCAAAAAGAAATGGTCAGAAGTGACTGCGCAACTTCATCAAGGTACTATACCTCGCCGTCTAGCGTAAAGCTACCTTTTCACGTACTCAGGACTGCGTGCAAAGGGGGACAAATCAGACTGTCGACTTTGAAATCACGCAACAGCGGCAGGGTTGTTTGATGGGCATGATTTAAGAGTTCTCAGAATGCACATGGCAAGATTCTCTCAGAAGATAGAGCAACCCGTGTTGAAGCTCACTGATTGCTGTGCAGTCTCTAAAAAAAATAACGACATACGTCCTCCACTTCTAATGCGTGCTCTGAATTCCTTCTTCCCTTGTATTTCATCAAGTTCCAAGCAAGACAAAAAGACAAGTTTTCTAAAAGTGCATGAAGAAGAGAAGGAAGTAAGCCTCACTGAAGAGTTGAACAGCATTGTCCGACCGGATTTTAATAAATGAACCTGGATTGACTCGAGATATTTTTATCTCAGAGAGGTATGCCTCTGATTTATGTCACCTATAACAGTAGGGGGTTAGCTTCAATTGCGTTATGTCATAAAACGCAAGTCATTATTGAGCCATCTCATAAAATGAATGGAAAAATACTCTTGTCTTCACATTTTACAGAACAATCACATTTTTTAAATTTACCTTTATAATTTATAAGTGTAAATCAAGGCAAATCATTTTATTTTTAATATAAAAGTAGATTTTACATAGTTATCTGTCAAATATAATTCAAAACACGAATCGGAATCGGAGAGATATTATAAAAATTGGGTATAAGACATAATTTCTTACTTTCCACACAGACAATTCTCCCTTCGCAAAAGACGTCGATGGAAACATGGTTTTGCATAGCCGATGAAATTCATTGTAGTTTGTACAAAGAGATAGGTGGGAAGTACCTAGTCGTTTACCACATTGAATTTTCGGAGCTTCCGCGAATTTTTGTCTTCAAGCACAGCAATAAAAATTAGGTACTTGCTAATCAAATGAAACTAATAAATGAATCTGGTCGATATTTTCTTCAGCTCTGATTATATGTCAGGTATGCTCCTGATTCATATAAAATAGAACGGCATGTAGTTATTCACAAGTGCGTTTTATCATAACACTTAGATAATTTTTGAGCCAACTCGGACATAAGAAGGAAAAATACTGCAGTCCAAAATGTTCTCAATTTTAGCTATATACGACTTATCTACGATCTTTATTTTAATTTAATAAAAGAAACATCACTAATTCAGCGTATGAATCTTGATTGAACGGCATAAAGGGGCGGTCTGGCTAGGTCGACTGGTCGACGATCATAGAGGGCCCCGAGGTTAGGGGCCCCCTCACAACGCTCGCGTATATCGTGAACTTGCCGGCATGTGCTGGTCGCGTCTCTACTCTTTCTCTCCCCACCTCCTGTCCCACGCTTAGCCATTTATTTCCCTTCCTCCACTCTTCCCAAAGTCTCCAGTTACCTAGCGTAACCCAATATCCCCGCAGCTGTGTTTTCGAGGGTTGAGACCCCAATTAGGTCAGCGAATTAAAATATCAGATTACAATGTACGGGTGTCACTACACATCTCACTAGTCTGAGTCTTTCGCACAGGTGCATCATGAACGTTAAAACTCAGTGCCGCGGACAGGAAGTGAGGAAGGAAGCGAGTGTTGAGGGTGAATAGTCGCGCGCGGCGCAACTACTCTGCATTTTTCCTCACAAAGATCGCAAAATCCTACATAGTTAAATGATTACTGGTTGGGTCACAAGAGAGTATTTGAAGTATTAATATCGTATTTAAATAGTTATTGTCGTGTATTTACAAGCGTCGCGCAAAAAAAGAAGTGAGAAGAATATAAAACTATCAGATGTTAATAATTTCTCAAAAAACACGATTGCTTGGCTGAACAAGAACAGTGGTTCCTGCACAAACACGCTAACGACATCACTCCACAATGATAGTTTAGATATAGATTCTGGTTCGTAGTAATATTCGTATTTTTAAGAGTGTATAAAAATACCCAAAAAGAAATCAAAGAGCAATTGTACACGAAAAAATTATTTAAAGGAAACGCGGTAAATACCGTTTTCAAATAATGATCAAATAAGAAAAGCAAGAAAAAAGTTGCCAGTCGTAAGCAGGATTCAAACGGGTGACCTCCATACTGAACATGATGGACTTCCTTATGTTGTCAAGTGATAACAAATGAAAAATAAGAATCCAAAAGGTGTGGACAGCGTGTGTAAACCCATAGTGTGTCCAATCGAAGTTTGGCAGGGTTATTTGAGCTGACATGACTCAGGGTAAGATTGCAAAGTCTTAGAATATTTTACCTTGTGTTTCCTCTGTTCTTTGTGTGATACATGTAACGAAACTACGCCTAGCATTTCTTATAGTCCTTCATCTTGCGAGGGTAAAACGAATTCCCACAACTCTCTGTTCGGTAAAATATCTCTCTATTTATCATTTCTATCGAACTTAGATATGTAGTGGGGTTCTAATATGATGATCTCCGTGTCGCTCTTATAGATATCCATTTTCAATTGTTCAAGCAATCTTAGCATAGCGCGCAGCCTCCGAGTCTCCAGCGGCTCCCATCCTAATTCGCGTAACATCTGGGCAATGCTGTCTGTACGCCCGAAACAGTTTTTGACGAACCACACAGATATCCTTTGTTTTTTATTTTGTTCACGGATTCAATTATTCTTCACCGGATCCCATATATTCGCTGCATACTCAAGTTGTGTAAAATAGCACCTCTCTTTTACCTTCTTGTCAGAAAATCATCCCGCAATACGCTTGACGAAACCTAGCTTCTTCAGGACTCTGCCACAAATATTTATGATGTCTGCCCCATGTCAAGTTCGACGTTATGGTAACTCCTAGATTCTACATCTGTCGCCTTTATATTTACGGTATGGTATGGTATGGTATTTGGAGGAGGCTACCGACAGCTGAGGTCATTTGCGACATGAGGGTAGGGGAATATGGAAGGAAGGGTGGAGAGAAACCCGGCGTCGAAATTAGCATGCTCTTGACGAAAGGCGCCAAGGGGACCACGGCTTAACGCCCCATCCGACGGACGGATTGTTGCGCTTGAAATGTCCTCCACACAACGCTCAAGCAGGGATCGGGCAGTCGCTGAAAATTCTCTGCCACTGCCGGGATTTGAACCAGAGCCCGCGGGGTGGGAAGCCAACGCTCTAGCCACCGCACCAATCCTATCCCCCTTTATGTTTACACCCATAGCAAGTATATTGGGATAGTTGGACGACGTCCGCCAGAAATGTACGACCATGCATTTGCTAAGATAAGTTCGAGTCCCCACTCTTGGCTACACACATGAACGTTGTTTAATTCCGATGATAGAATTTCAGTGATAAAATTAAAAAAACTATGTTTTATTACAGCAATTCACTTAGAGGTATTGCTAGTTTCGACGCAGTCCCGTCGTCACCACATACAATGGGTCAAATCAAAAGGCTTAGTATTCGTTCCCTGGATCAAGATCAAAATCAAAATAAACATAAAAATTGAAACCTTATCGAAGTATTTTACTCATTCTTTTTTTCTCTGCCGGACAGTTTTAATTGGTAAGCTGATATGTATGGACCAAGCATATTGTTAAACATGATCCTTAAAAAATTAGTTTGAGATATTTTGTTGATCCAGGCTTAGATTTCTTTAAAAGTACCTAAATTTTTGCACAACTTTTTATCCACACTAAAATAATAATCCATGAGTATGGATAATAACTACATACTTATGATTTTACCTATACACCATACAAAAATTAATTAGACAGTTGATTGGTAATAACCAAAAGCCTCTATCTAGCACAAAATTTTCTTTTGTTATATTTATACCTTTACATTCATTAAAAAAAAGACGGATATTAATTGAACCACGAATTTTTGCAATTTTAAAATTCTACGTTTTCATTGGTTGTTTTATTTGCAATATAATCTTTGTAAAAAGATTACATAAAAATAAATAAATGTGTAAGAAGATAAAAGAGAACCTAGTGATTTTTTGAAAGGCTTAATCGAAAAGCTAATTTTAGATTTCGGAGCAGTTTCAAGGAAAACAATCACTAAATGAATCATAGAACCATAAAAGATAATAAAATTATATAAGCTGCGGCGTTCTCACTTTTCATAGTATTTTTCTTTAAGAAATTGCTAATTTTTTGGGCTAGTTTTATTGCCGTCATAATCCATTTTACGCAATTTTCTAAAAGGTTCCTGGGTGGTAAGGTGGGCCCCTTAATGAACCCCTGCTGTGGGCGCCCAATCACCCTAACCACCCATGACGACAGTGGCGTAGCCAGGAGGGGGCCCGGACCCCCCCGAAATATAAAAACACAATTAATATTCTTAAAAAAAGAAAAAATGCATTGAAAAATCATGGATTTAAGAAAGATTTCTTTAAGAAATGAAGTTTTTTCGATTATGAAAAGTCTTAAAATTAGCCTAAAACCCTCTACTCACTACTCTGTTTTTTTTATTTTCACCCCTGGTTTTTGACACCCTCCACCCCCGAACGAAATTCCTGGCTACGCCACTGCCTGACGACATAACATGAAAATTATAATCCAGAGAGAGTCTTCTCAACCAAACTATGATTGATACAAAAATCTTGAACCTAAAAGCGACTGTCTTATGTTATGTTTGAACATGAATACTGAGTACCCGACATTATAATGAATCTTTTGAGTATCGATGCTCAATTTTGACTGATTCAATTTGATTTCTAACAGGTCGCAAAGATTCATGCATTATTGTGTCTTTCCTCAGTTGTATACCAGGCTATCGCAAACTTATCGATGACACCGATACACACATAGCAGACCCCGCAATTGCGAGCGAAAAAAAATTCCATACGACGAGGGTTTTCGAAAGTTAAAAAAAAAAGTTTTCATAGACGGTGCGAATCAATGGAAATAAAACTATCAACGGTTATCAACTCTCTCTATATTTTTTTCTCCCCGAGCTTCGCGGGTTGGGAAATAACCAGCAGAAATGGCGCAAGGAAAAAGGTTTTTCAAAGGTCCAACGCAACACACTAAAATGACCCCATTCCGCTTTATGGCCCGGCGTTGGAAAATGAAAAAAGAAAAGAAGAAGGAAGAGAACCCCTTCAAACGGTCTCTTTTAATACGGTTTCCATTCAAAGAGCATAAACGATCGTTCCACTCAGGCGGCCATTTTAATAAAAAAAAGGAATAGTCGGACGCCTTCTGCTGCTGCCACTACTGTGGCCGGCGGCCGCTCTCGATGAGAGGACCGTCCCAGTGGAGAGAGAGAGAGAGAGAGAGGGAAGATTAAAAAAAAGATAAACCCACGCTAATGGCGACTAAAGCCCATTCCAATAATAGTCAATAAGCGCTCCTTATATTTTTTTTCTTCTTCCACCCCAAGCGACTTCACAGAGAGACAGGGAAGGAAGGAGCTTGAATTGCGGGCGTGAGTAATTCTGGCAAAAGGAAGCTACCAGTGCGCCACTTCAAATGCCTGAAGTGCACACGGACGGATACGATTACTTCCCAACCAAAGTGCTTCCCAATTACTTCGCGATATCTTCGTGGCAAAGGGGGCCTAAAAATTTTAAACAGATGCAATGGTTAGGAAGACGGACTTTTCGAGGAGATTTCATCGCGGAAACGAAGTAAATGTCATTTTTTGAGGGCATTTGAAAATAGGATAATAGCTCCTCTTGATACTTTCGATTGGCTTTTAAAAATTCCCAACCTATTCGTACCAATTCTTTATTTGAAATCGACTTTTAAAATGGGAGGTTTTTCTCATGACGATACCTTTCGAAGAGCGGCAGGAGAGTCAATTTAGAAAATAATTTGGTCAAGACAAAATTGATATTAAGTGCTCAAATAAATATTACGTGCTATTTTTTAGAAGTTCGCACCCAAATTTTAAAGTGGTAAAGTACAATTAGTCCCGAGTCCGTAAGACTCACAATAAAAATCATGCCTAAAGTCACCTCACTGAGCTACTGTTTAAGTTAATAATGATTTACTTATGTCCTCAGGGAAAAAAACTATATCATTTGAATTAATACGGTGCTGCACCCTAATTTACTGCTGAAGGGTTGATGGGAAATATCCAGCCGAACTGCAGCCAAATTACTACGCATTTATCCGTATAAGAGGTCACAAGTACGTTTTTCTAAAACATCCTGAAGCCCGTATGACACTTTCCAATTTATTGGCCAATAAATAGGCGCGCAATATTTATTTGCCACTTCTATCATTTATGTCAATTTTATCTTTCGTATTGCATAATAACGTTAGGTGTGTTATAATATGCAATTTTAAATACTTCTCTGGGAAAGAGGTTTGCGGTTAATATTTTTGTCAACTATTCTCCCCTTTTGGAAATTCCCCTGAAGTTGAGTAACGCTCCAACCCCAACGCAACCCTCCCCTACCAACGCGTAATAACAACTAAATAAACAACAAAATAACTATAAAAATAACGAGTTCTGTACCTGAAGATGTCGCCTCTGCGACGAAACCGGTCGTCTTAAATAAATTGTGTGAAGAAGTACCAAACTATTTATTGTGTACAGGTATAACCTAAAAAAATGAGTGCCATAATAGAAAATCCCGCCAAGTGTGAAGTTCGTGGTGTTATACGATTTCTTTGGCTAATGCTCGGCCACACATAGATCGAAGAACAATTGAACTTTTGGAAAAGTTTAATGGGGACATTTTTGACCATTCCTCGTACGGCCCGGACTTGGCTCCAAGTGAATTTCACTTTTTTCCGTACGTGAAGCGGTAGCTCGTGTCTCAGAGGTTCAACAATGACGGGGAGCTTCAAAACACCGTGACAGGTTGGCTTCATCCACAGGCGGCAGATAATTATGTTAGGATGGGAATCTTTACAGGAGCGTAGATCGAAGTATAGGCTTAACTTAGGAAATTCGAAGAATATATTTTCTCAGACGTCGTGAATCACATCCTTCGTTTACCATCGTACTATAGTAGACGCGATCATGAGAATAAAACAAAAAATAGACTGCAAAACAGAGAGATTTAAAATGTCATTCCTCCCTCTTACTTTTAGGGATAGCAACGTTGTCTCAATTGATAGGATTAATGGCGTCAATCGCTAGGATCACTCATTGCATGATTTTTCATAGTTATAACCTTGCATGTTTTTGCACTAGGAATTACTAACATTTAGCAATTTTTTTAATAAGCATGTATATTTAGCTACTGTGCGTAATATTTCTATGACCGTGCGGTGTGCATGTTGGAATCCAATTGCATGCTGAATGTTGGTGATTTGTCACCCCCTGCCAAATACCCTAGAGGTGGCTCGCAGGGTATTATGTAGACGTAGATGTAGATTATGAGGAAGGGATTGCAAAGATTTTTAAGATACGACAAGTGCTTGAATCGTTTTGGTGGCAGTGTAAAAAAATAAAGTATATTTTTAGTTTTAAGATGTAAGTAGTAATATTGCTCTAACTTCACTGATTTAATTTTTATTTCAAAACGGCGCTTACTCTATAGATTACTTATATTATGAAATCCCTCTCGTGCGATGAAACTATAACAGCCCAGTCCTCTACCAGCGCGGCGGAACTAGTCGCGTCGCGTAGCCTATATAGTCAGGCGGTCGACTATGGAAACGTCACCGCGATGATGCATGTGCTGAAGGAACCTCTCTCTAGACACCCCCCTCCCCTCACTTCCGGCTACTCAAGGACACGGTTCTACTCCTCAGCTCTCTCCGCCCCCAACTTCCTCGTTCCTGCCTATTCGGTTCCAACTTGCGCGTCCAACATTGCACGAAAAAGCATTCTCGTTTTACTGCCGCAGTGAATTGATGATAAATTGGCCGTCTCTATGTGTAGATAGCTTCACCGGCCATTCCTCTTCAACGGTCTATACTTTAACGGGAAGTTTGGGGTTTCCAACTTTTTTGTCTCCACAAGTTTATTTACTTCGGAAAACCACGGTTACGCAATGACGTAAATTACAAAACTCGAATAGGGCTATCAGTAATTATTATTATTATACATTGCTGCAAGTAGGCTATTGCCTGGTGGCAGCATTAGATGTACATGAATAACAAATGTGTACATACCAAGTTTCTATCTATCTAATACAAAGTTTATAAAAAGAATAGATACCCATGGTAAAAATAATACACTAATTCTAATCTCATACAACTAAGAATTTAACATTGTCCCAATAAACCAATTTCAAACAATCCATTGAATACATTAATTATAATATAATACAACTAAAAAATGAAAATTCACACTCTCCCTTTTAAACCACTATGTAATTAATCAATAAGTGATGAGCACTTCTTCCTAAAAATTTTCGCATTTGCAGGGAAGATCTTAAAAATAACTTCAGGTAGGTCGTTCCACTCCTTGATTCCTCTATGTAGGAAGGATTTTCTCAAAATGTCTGTTTTCTGTTTTTTAACTTAATTTTGAATTTATGATCTTTCCTTCCTATGTAGCAGGCTGAGTCCAGATTCAGACCTTTTTCTTTCCAACCCTGTTCATTTGTAAAGGCTTTGTACACCCCGCATAGCCTATTTATGGTTCTTCTCACTTTTAGAGGTTTCCATCCTAAGCTCACTAGCATAGCTGATACACTTCCCATCTTTCATGTTTCCCTAGAGTGTACCTGGCTGCCTTTCGCTGAACCCTTTCAAGCTTAGAAGATTCATTTTTACAGTAGGGATCCCACACCGAAGTTGCATATTCAAGTACAGGTCGAACCATGGTCATGTCAAGCGCTCTCTATTCTATCGACTTTCCGTACTGATAAATTCTCTCCCGATTCACATTGATCGGTTTTCGTTATAAATTAAAAAATATTTCGCAGTTGGCATCATCTCATTTAGCGCATAATGACAGTGTAACTTGCTAAATACTGAGGTTGTGGCCACTGTAATCGGTGTGTTACTTTGATTTGTGAGAGTTAGATTTGAAATTGTTATCAGTTTCTTTGCTTAACTTTTACTTGTTTTAAGTGCACTTTAAATTGGCAAAATTTCTGTACGTGTACCATTAAATTTAAAATTAAATTAAATAAATAAGGAGGGCAGCCATATAATTAGACAATGGAAGTTCAAGAATATATTCACATTTGCAAACAGCACATTCGAGAGTTTTCAGCACAAAATGTGTCGAATTTTAATTATAATTGTGAGTTTTCATCTCTTCCAACTTCTACACAGACGAGGGTACTAATAAAATGGCGCTCACTGTGACTACAGATTATTATTGACGACTGTCTCCAGAGGAATTTTTGCGCTTCCAGATAATGAGAGCATTATTCCGTATAAGTTTACCACAGATAAGTCCGTGGCTGATTCCCAAAACTTGTACGTACTACAAGCTTAGGAGTCATTTCTATACAAGAATTTCATGAGAAAAAATTCCCCTGGACCGGGAATCGAACAACGGGCCTTTGGCTTTCCAAGCGAATATACCGAGGCTCTTGGTACTAGGTGTTGTACTAGGCTGTGTACTAGGCCCTCGCGGTCCATCAAGGATGGCAACGCGAGGGAGAAAGGACTTCCAAGAAGCCACGACCGGTTGAGAGCCTCAACCTGCGCTAAAGCCGCGCAAAGCGGAATGTGTAATATTTCTAACCCTGCCGCGTGAACGGCGGTGAAATATACAATGAATTAAAGAACCTGGATAGCGTAGTGGTCTGCGCAGTGCCAAAGGTGCTCGATTCCCGGTCCAGGAGAATTTTTTTCTCATGGCAATTCTTGTATATTTCACCGCCGTTCACGCGGCAGGTTAAGAAATATTACACAGTCATCTCTATGTTCTGCAGCATGTTCGTCCATCCCCATTGCCAAGTCCTGAACCTACGAACGCCTATCGTCTGAATGCCTGAACGCTGTTTTGTCCGAAATCGTTCTATTTTAGGGGTGCTTTGCGAGAGAATGTGCGAAGATTACATAATATGTAGGTGCATCTACATCTACAAAATACCCTGCGAGTCTCCTCAAGGCTTTTTGGCAGGGGGAGATCGATCACCTGCATGATGTATGTAAGAAATTCCTCACATGTACACTTCACAGTCATAAAAAATATTGCGCATAGTAACAAATTATGCGTCCACATTCATGCAAAGGCAAAAAATTCCAAAGGCTATTATTACGTATAGAAAATGAAAGGAAAATTAGAAAAATGTAAAAATAAAAACGTTTATATAGTTATGAAAGTATACCGGGACTAGCCACGGTGATAACTTTTTACGGAGTCACCCGCGTTTATATAGTTGTCATAGCGAGTGACGCTATATTATTCATTAAACGAAAAAAAGTAGCTATCCTTAATAGTAAGGTGAAATTATGACATTTTAAATATCTCTATCATTCTATTCTCTATATTTTCTTCTCGTGATAACGTTTACCATACTACTTATATGTATAAAATTTTCGCATGAAACAAAAAATTGCTTTTTTTATCATCATGCGAAGGATTTTTTCAAGAAGTGATATCAAATTATTGTGCACAGACGCGACAGCCTCCTGGTTGCCCATCAAATTTCGCATCCCTCTATTACATTCAACCTAAGTACCGAAAATCCCTTCTTAGGAATGTACTCCATATCGATGGCTTATAAAACTAATTTTCGTATGAAGATTTTCACAGCTTCTTTTATCAATGTTGGTGGTAGTTGTTTTTGTTAATGTTTAACGCTACACGGGTATTGGCGAAGACGGAAGAACATCATCCACGTCTTATACGTGAATCCGTCGTGATAGCGAAAAGGCCTAATAACTTCAATAGGGAGGATGGATATAACCTCAGCCGCAAATGGAGAGGGTTCCTGGCCCAATCTAATGACCAACGGCTATCGCCTTCCGCGTAATTTCAAAATCGGGTCAACAATGGGTAACGAAAAACATATATAAGCTCGGGACGAGAATAAATTCCTTCCATTCTCTTGATAACGCTCCCAGTAGGAGAAGTGAAACGTTGAGTAAGAAAATGTTACCTATGCAGCAATTCCCGAAAACAACCACCAACATTCTAATAACACCATCTCAAAAATAACAACTTCTCACGAGAGCAAAAAAACGGTTATTTTTTTAAAATTGTATGCTAAAATTAAAAACTAAAAAATCATGAAACTGAAAAAAAAACATACATTTGCCTAAAAAAAGAGTTATTTTTATGCTTATTTTATTTTATTTTTTTATGCTTGAATGCTTTTTTATTTCATGCTATAATTTTAATTATTTTTATATTATCACACTTTGTTTAAGATACCTGTGTCAAAACGGCCGAATTTTGAGACACGTGTTGTTAGAACTTAGCCGTAGATATACTCCTCAATAGAGTGAGTTTCAAAGAGACGAGCGTCTTGAGCCCGCATGAAATCTTACACCGATCACGCTAAAAAACAAAAAAGGGTCGAGGTACTACTGAAGTGTGCGTCACATTCACTCATCCCACTCCCGAGTTCGGAGGACGAGGTCCTTAAACTTAGCAGAGGCCCAGGGGGGGGGGAGAGGAGGGGAGGGGGAATGCAGGTCACGTGACGGGAGGGGGTGGTAAGGGTGGAGGAGCAGATTGTTTCCAGAATCCAAGGTGTGCTCGCCTAGCCGGAGGGCTCGACTGTCACAGGACGGGAGGGGATTACATCATGCCGAGTATTACATTTCGCACGGCTGAGGCGCGGAATATACATTCGGATGCGACTGCATCGCATGGCCTGGTAAGGGAAATGGATCTGGGGCAGTCGTAGGTGGGTGGGAAGGGTCGCACCGTGATAAATGGGGATTAGAGGTTAATTTGTAAGTCGGATCTGCGGAGCCGGGATCGGATGAAAAAAAAATAATGCCCTATACACCACGGGGATTATTAATAGCGCGCAATATTGTACAACTAGGATCATGGGAATAAACTGCCTTGGAATTTAGCTTATATACAAGCGTGGGTTTGGATTAGGCTTCACGTAACTGGCCTACTACTTTCTACAAATTGGGAAATTTACAATTGGAAAATCTGTCGAGATGAATCATATTTTTGACCCACAATTCCCAATTTAGCGCCGGAAATGTCGTTTTGATAGAAAGCAGTATAAATACAATAAGGAAATGTATTGGTAAAAATTTAAGTAAATACACATGTAAACCTGCATTCTAGTAAAATATACAAAAATGTAAAAAAATTCAAACAAATATAAATGCAAGTAAAATATACATGTAAACCTACATAAAGTGTTAAAATAATTATAATAATGATGATTTTTAAAATGTATCCCCATTAAAATAGCTAAAAACTAGTGAACTCTAAATAAAATGTAGTGATGATAAAAATTAATGTCCAAATAGCTATCAGGAAATACAAGACAATTTCCTTTACTGGTCGAGTCATTGATTTAATTAAATATTAATACTCAGTATCAGAAGCAGCTCTGCATTGCTGGCAAAACTATCATTGCGATAGCCAGTTCATGATACAACGATGCATATTCATCGTAGATTTTATACACAACCAATTAGAGAATTATGCTTTTATTCAACATGCTGAAAACAAAAAATATAATTCAGGCAAAATTTTTTTTAGACCTTCCCATAATAGGATTATAGAAGAATAAAATTTGTGAAGTTCGATGAAAATATTTTAAAAGTCGCGATCAATGTTTCATAATCTAGTTACATCGTCATGTTAATGACAATGCTTAAATCCAAATATACACCAGAAAATAAGATTCTCAGGGGGTAGGATGAGGGTGGTAGGGCAGGGCCGTAGCCAGGATTATTTGCGAGGGGGGCAGACAGGTTTAAAGTATACCAGGACTAGCCGCGGTGATTGCTTTTACGGGAGTCACCCGAAATGCACAATCGTGCGAAAGATCCACAGAGAAAAAATCATCCGCCTTGACCGGGATTCGAACCCGAATCCCCCGATTTCCGGTCGAGTGCTTCAGCCAGTTAAGCTACCGAGGCATCATTCTTCCCAGTGGATATTTGCGGACACTACCGGACAAGATGTTGCTGGACTGCTGAGCATATGATGCCACAAGCAGTCCAAATCGTGCGCACAGCGCCACAGCCGTAGAGCAGGCCGGGACATAGAACACAAAGAGGTTTTCGCTCTTGACTAGTTTTTGAAGTAGGTATGCCGGGACTAGTCGCGGTGATAACTTTACGGGAGTCACCCGCAATTCACAATCGTGCGAAAGATCCACAGAGAGAAAAAAAAAGTTGGATGATTTTTTCTCTGTGGATCTTTCGCACGATTGTGCATTGCGGGTGACTCCCGTAAAAGCTATCACCGCGGCTAGTCCAGGCATACTTTAAACTAGGGTGGCGTCTGATGGAAATATGACCCTGTGATTGCGGTGCTTGACCCAGGGATAAGCCACGTGTCAAATTATTTGCGAAGGAAAGGCCCGCAAAGAGCGAACGTTTTGTTCATATTTGAGGGCAGATCAATGCTCCATTCACAGGACCACTGCACTCTTGACACTATGGGAACACTGAAAGCGTGATGATACGAAGATGTTTTATTTGGTTTTCAGATTTTGAGATGTTTTTCCATACACTTGGTAAATCGCAGCGTTGACGAATCTGCAAAATCTCCTCCTTTGGCAGACTTCGACCGAGTATCACCCACTGCCATTACTTTAAGAAATTGTAATGGAACATTGTAGAATGGGTCACAGGGCACGCGTAAAAGCGAAAGAATTTTTGCGAGTGGTCTGGGCGTGAAGAAAAGGTGGATTAATGGGAAGATGCACAGCTTGGAGTATTAGGGGTGGATGAGGGATGAGGGGGGTTTATGACCCTGTTATATTGTGACGCACCTCATCCAGGGGTAAGCCACGTGTCAAATAATTTGGGGTGAGCTGGCTTGGGGCGAAATGTTTGTTTGCATTTAGGGTTTGCGGGGATGATGGGCCAAGTGAATACGAACTCGCGAAAGGAGTGGATATGGATGGAAGGATTAAATCTCGGTAGCGGAGTTGCGGGCGGAGGGGGGATGGAGGGAGGGGAGGAAATGAGGGAGGGGGCGGAGTGGGGGCGGAATATTGTTTTTGGGGGGAGAATGTTCGTCGACGCACGCAAGGGAGCGTCGAGCGAAGATTTGCCGGAGCGGACGGAATCGCGGTTACCGCACAAAGCCCCGTAAGCTGTTAATCCATCTAAAACGTAGCCTTATGTTAGAAAAATGGCCTCAAAATACCCGCCGTATGCCTACATTAAAACAAAAGATTTTTTTTCTTTTTCATAGGTATCAAATGAGAAATAGAACTATTTTCATTCTTTATTGAACGGTATTTACGCACAATAAACGGCTGCTTGAACGTACTATAAACGGTATTGACTTATAGTTGCTTACTGTAAGCGGCTGTGCGAGTGCTGCAAAATTTCAATCATAGTTTGATCATGAGATGATTTGCAAGGAAATGACCTTTGGTAGATTATATCATCCTTGAAGCAACAATTTTCAGCAATGATATGACATTTGAAGCAACATTTATCAACAATGACATGACGCTTGAAGCATAAATTTTCAACAATGATGTGACAGTTTAAGCAACGATGTTAAATAACAATACGATCTATATACCTGCAGACAAACAGTAAAAAAAAACATTCAAGATACAGGAACCCATTTCTTCCCAACCGATGACGTTCGGGGCAAAAGCAGAAGAAAAGAGGGGCCATAAAAAAGAATTATTCATTGCAAAGGACCTTTTCAGGTATTGATTATCTGTTAAAGATAATGGCATCGCCTTCAACCCCCATTTTCCTTCGTTTCCAATACACGTCTTCCCACGGCACAAAGGATTCCTCACACTCCAACTGCCGGTATCTCCGACAAGCGATTTCCTTTTCCTTTAAACGATTCTGGAATATCCGACGCATCATATTTCTATTCCGATACATTACACTCGCCGTGCTCCCCCATACCATCCCAATCTAATTCTTCCTGCGCCCTCCTACGGTCATCGAGTCAATATTCACTCGTGTATTTCTTTCCCGCGAATTATGGAGAGTCGATAAAGCCATAATTCCCATCGCTTGTATAGGTGAAACGCTGTTATTCAATTCCGTTAACATCTCATTGATAGTTCGGGTCCCTTCGAGCTTTAAATGTTACTGTAAGGTGTAATGGTACGGAAAAAACTGCGCTGAGGAAAAGTTTGAGTTTGCTACATTGAACTTATTTTCCTTCTCATTCATTGGCAAAAAAAAGTATTAAATCCGTACAGAAATAAGGAAAAATTTGTGAAATTGGGAGGCTAATTCTTAGATTTTATTCCGATGTCAGCCTTAGCAATTCTATTTGTTTTAAAGTATACCGGGACTAGCCACGGTGATAACTTATACGGGAGTCACCAGCAATGCACAATCGTGTGAAAGATCCATAGAGAAAAAAAATAATCCGCCTTGACCGGGATTCGAACCCGAATCCCCGATTTCCGGTCGAGTGCTTTAGCTAGTTTGGAAAATACATTTATTTCAACTTTAAAGCAGCAAATTACAATTCTCCACAACACACATTATCTTTCTTCTAACACAAATCAGTGTCCAGTGGTTATTCTAACACAAATCAGTGTCCAGTGGTTCTTTTAACACAGATCAGTTTCCCGAAGCAGGCTCCTCTCCCGCCAGTGACGACGACGACACAGCATCCGCACCATCCTCCGCCAGTGCTTTGCGGAAGACGGGAGCGAGGAAAGAGTGCACCTCGGCTGGAGCTCCATGCACCGAAATGCTATCAATGAAGCAGAATAGTCCTTTCCCTACTGCCTCATGTTTTAATTTCAAAAAAATATATTGTGATATTAACGAGGAAAGAATTACATTCTTAAAATTGGGAAATAGCTTAAAATTTAATATGATCAAATTTTCATTCATGATGGCACCACCACCTAAGGCATCCCAGGTAAGATAAATGTTTCTTATGGCTCTCCACACTCTCCCACCATCATCACAGCCGAGAATGTAATGAAGAGCGGAATCAACCCGACCGCGTGCGACGCAAGCAGAAGAATCGGCAAGCCTCATTCTCGACATCACCTCGCGCGTAGGGAGGAGGCGAGCAATAGTGTCAAACATGGCGCTCGCCACCCCCGCGTCCCCCCGGCACGCAGCCCAGTTCCTCCATGGGTTTATGACTGAAGTGGGAGGATACTTCTCCCTCTCGATGAGCCTCCGGTTAACAGTCTTTACTACAAATGTTTCTCCTGTTCGCAGGCATTGTGTTATTTTACGGCATTCCTGAATGCATCTCCTAAACGGCGTACTTTGAAAACTGGCTTCCGTCCACGCGGAATGGAGGAGACCCCGCCTGGCCTCATCCACCCCCCCCCCCCCAAATATTTTGGTCGATACTTTTTTAGAAAATTACATTGGATTTTAAAGAAATACTTGTTAAGTTCATACCACCTCTTGTCGGAGGGTTGTAAAGCTGTTGCCTTGGAGCCTTTCTCAAATAACCATACCAGAGGATAGAATTAGTGTCCCTAACCATCTTTGCATGCACTTCTTTTGGCAAAGGCCATGCATGAGCGAGGTACCAAATTTATTTTGGTATAATATTTGGAGTATGCCTCTCTACGAAAGTGAGGCATGGACGATGACAGCCGCGAAAAAATCTAGGATAGAGGCCTTCAAATTTTGGTGCTACAGAAGAATGATGAAGATCAAATGGATCAATCTAGTAAGCAATGAGGAAGGCCTGAGTAGAATAGGAGAGAAGAGAAGCCTCATGAAGACCTTGATAAAAAGACAGGACAACCTCATAGGCCATATCTTGAGACATGATGGCCTGCTGAAGACAATCGTCGAGGGACAAGTAGATGGCAAGAATGGAAAAGGAAGACCTCGAACAAAATACGTAGAGCAAATGAAGAAGGATGGGAAAGAGAGGAAATACCTAGGTGTGAAAAGATTAGTTGATAGGAGTGGTTTGTTAGTTGAATGGAGAGCTGCGTCAAACTAATCTTAGGATTTTTGACCTGTGATGCCTGCGACATTTCTTATTGCGAGGAGTAGTATTGAAAAGTTTGGAATTTGATAAGCACATCATTGATAACATGAATTTAGCACTATGAGTGCCGGCCACTAATTTTAAAGCTCTACTGAAAAATCCAGCCATTTTTACTAAATTCGCAAATTTTTTAAAAAAACATTAGCATCAAAAAAATATATGTATGGATGTGTATTTCATTAAAATGGACTTTGCTATTCATTATGAATGAGTTTAATGACATTTATTGCTAACTTATAAATATATATTTTAATAATGAAACCTACTGTTTTCGAAAAATTAAAAAAGTTGCAACAAATGATGTACAGCCATAAAATGCATAATATTTTTATTGCGCTCAATTTGAACTTTTTAAACCATGGAAATCATACAGAAGCATTGTTCCTAGCAAATCACTCAAAATCCTGGATGACGACAAGGGTCACTGAACCCTCAACGAGCGGTTCTTCAGTTCAACGGTTCAACGCTTCTGTTGAACGGAACGTCCTCAAGGCGTAAAGTCCTCTGTAAGAAGTAAAAAAGATATCTTTTTCCATCGAGCAGTTGATTTTTGAAATAACAAAACCACTAAGCAGTAAACTGGAAAAGTACCATGGGCGAAATATTACAGCTTATAGATAGATCAATAAAATAGATAGACGTTATATTGCGTCCATGGCAATCCTCACAAGGATTAGGAGGACGTAATATTACGCCCATGGCACGCAAAGCGTTAGGTTAACAGCCCCATTTTTTTATCTTATCTTAATCTGTGGATTACGGATCGCTTTGCCCGTGAGGGACTCGAGAGGTGAATCTTGTAATCATATTTAACCGCGCGATAGGACAACACACCTAGAGCCCAACTGGAGAATCATTTGTGGTAATATTCGTCTAAAATACTTTATCTTACCAGATTCTCATACAAAGTGACCATCATCATTTGTCGTATAAGTTTGGAGACACAAAAACAGAACCGCAGAGACAATTCCCAAAATTTATTTACTCTAATGAGTGTTCTACTTAAATGAATGTTTTTCTCGTGCAGTTGTAATTCATTTGGGATCATGCTGACAAAGAGCGCCGAAATGCTAGTGGAAATCTTCCTGCAGTACAAAAGAAAAAGAATAGTTTTGATAAATATAGAGAACAATCCGTTAGATGCAGTAGTGGTAGAAGTTTACATGCCTGTGGCAGTTCACGAGGGTGAGTAAGTCGGAAACGTCTACGATTATGCGTATCATGTGCGTGATCTGACAGATAAAAGGTGATGGACACCTTCTCGTCTTAGGTGATGGGAATGCTCTCGTCAGTTAAGGCCACGATGGAGGAATAACTGAAAAATATGAATTAGGACATCGCAATGAAAGAAAATAATGGCTCTTACAATTGTGGGATGAGAAGCAAGGGGTACAAGTGATATTTTTCTTAACTTAAAGTGTTAACTACAAGAACGAAATGTATTCTTTTTATTGAATCGCACAGATGTGAATCTTATCTCCTTAAATATTTTCGAGCCACACATCCCTCCCCCTGCATCTTCCTAAAGAGTGACAATTCCAGCTCAAACACCACCTACCCGCTCCCAGCTCATCCGCGATTCTCCTCTCGCGCCGTCGCTGTCTTCTTAATCTTCTTTGGACCGCCTCGGTGCCTCCTTTCATCCCCAGGCCACGCTCCCCCCCCCCCCCCCCCCCCAGAAACCTTTACATTTTCGGACAGGACGTCAAGAAAAAAAGAAAAGGAGCCCCTTCCGTTTATGTCATTCCTTTTTTTTCCTCCTTTTCATCCCTCCCTAATACGCAATCCCCCTCCTCCTAACCGCGTCTCCACGACGACTGAAACCTTTAATTTTCCCACCCCGCTCTAATTCTTATTCCCAAAACATCTGCATTCTTATCTCCCTTCTTTTTATATACCACCCCCTCTTAGGGCGAGCCGACTTTATTTTTCCTTCTTCTTTTCCTCTTACCATTTTCAGAGCTTTAAACCTCTTCTCCGGGTGGGGGGGGGGGGCTAATTTTGGGGTTTCTTTTAGCCTTAAAGTACCCACCCATCTCAAACAGCGAATTACCTACTATTTTCCTAAAAAAAAACATTTCAGCTTATTCCAGAGATCGGTTTTTTCCTCACCCCTCTTAAGGAAGGGAATTATAAATATATATATTTAGAAATAATTGAAATGTCATCCTATAAATTTAGCTTTTCTACCATTGCCAAATTTTAATAATATCTCAGAATATACAGTTTCCATGCTGATGAGGATTATAAATATTTCTCCAGGATTACTAACTTACCTGGAGCTGCGGCCCTTGCGGGACCTAATTCTCTTCGACAATGTTGAACAAATCGCCGTGATCCGTTTCTTTAATTCTCCATGTCTTCGCTCTCATTCTACTCAAACAATCTTCTACGTCATCCAGCCATCTTTTCCATTTTTTCTCTAAATCTTCTACCGACTGAATGCCCAAGGTATCTACATATTCCTTACCCTTATTCTCACTGGAATTTTCTCTACAAAACTTTACCATCTCAGCGTGTTACTCCTCATTTCTGTCGCTATGTTTGAGTCGTCGCGGAGTACCTATAGCTCCATATTCTTCTTCCACTACCCAACATTACTGTGCATTAAATCCTTCTCCAAACTTTCCAATCCCATATTTTAAGTAGTTCTTCTTCTGCAGTCCATGGTGCATGTTTCCGAACCATACATAATACATTTGGAGCTATGTATTCATAATTAAATCCAAAATTAAGCATGACCTTACGCATGTAATATTTACGTATCAAATCCGTTTATTTCTCCAATTCCTAGAGAAGACTTATCCGGCTTGTAAAAAATTATTCCGGGGACCTGTTAACACTAGAATGCCGGGAAATTTGTATCCCCTAGAATGCCGGGAGGGTGTCATTTTGACACCCATGTTTTTATATGCATGTTACGTTGCAGATTAGTTTTATTTCGGAGTCGATAGTGTCAACTTCTTTTCAATGCTGGTTTTGAGTCCTAATATTAAAAAAAAAAATGTTTTAATAGAGAACCATTGAAGTAAAAAATTTTATACAAAAAATACTCCCCTGGAATGCGGCATCCATCGATAAAATTGCGCTGAAACGTCGGAGGAGGCATGAAAGTGTAATAATACCAATATATAATCATTGATTACATTTTTTTAGTATTTATTGTTCATTGTAATTGGTTAAATTTTATTTGCATAAAACAATTAAAATGAACATGACAGGATTGTTTTTCTTTTTATTATTATTTTTAACTTTTTTCGTCAGGTTTTCGTCTTAGAATACAGAAGTGTGCTTCGAAATTTAAAGACGAATCGAAATTTAAAATCGAAAGACGAAAATTAAAAAAAAACAATTGCGACCACTTATCTATGAAATTTTTTAAAATAAAACGCAAAAACTTCGTAGGAACCCAAAAAAATCGAATACTTTTTCATACAGACTTACAAAAAGTAGAATACAGACTTACAAAAAGCAGTATCTAAATAGTAGATTCTCTACATTTCTGGCTCTTTTGGTCTGTTTGGACGTAGATTTGCTCACTTTTTACTAAGCTTACAAAAAGCAACAGTTCTGTTTTTATTGCATTTTATCTATGCTTGACAATCCCTAGTCAGTTCTGGATTTGGTTGCCAGATATTCGTTGACGAAATGTAAGGAAAAGCAAGCTATTCTGACAAATTTTGTAAAAATAATTCGGGACATCTTTTGTGAAGTTATTTCCTTATATATTATCCAGGAATTTGTTGCGACCAAGTCAAAAGTACTCTGGAAAGAAAAAACAGGCAATCGCCTGGTTCTAGTTCTGACCAAATATTTCCGCCCCATATGATCAATAATATCTACTTCAAAGATTATCTATCTAATATCTACTTCATTACAACACCTTTCAGTTTCGGGCGATTTGTTACAGTTGTTACTAATATGAGGGCGAAAAGATCATAGAATAAGAACTCATCTTTTTCGGTTTGCCCTGATGAACAGTAAGTGTTACGTCACCATTTTTGTACAATTTAGTTGATTACAACTCTTCCCGAGAAGCTTTTATTGCACCAGAGATTTCCTTTCTCCCCTGATTTACGGTTCCCGATAGGCATGTACCCTTTTGTTTCGATTAGAGCCAGCAAAAGTGATGTGAAATAATTGCCAGTGGTTACATTCCTGCCCTTGCTCATGTAGGGTTGCATACGTTACAATACAACATGATCTGAAACGCGATCGCCAGCTTGACGAGAGCTGTTCTTGACGTTTACCAAAAATCAGTTTACCAAATACATATTGTCTTTACATAGTGCAAACCAGGATTTTTTCCCATACTTATCAGGCTTTGGTGCCATGAATTGCTTGAATGGACATCTAGCTTTGCTTGGAAACAGCTGTTCGTCAATGGTTATGGTAGGCCCAGGCTATGATTCCTCAGCATGGCCATCTCCTTCTGTGGCAGGATCTTTAACAAGGAGTTGACGTCGCCTTGAAGTCTACCCAGCGTCCCTTCCTCGTCTGCACACCACGTCACGACCACGCACAATTTCTTTTCTGTCCGATATCCAGTGCAGATCCAGCAATTCAATTATGGGTATATGCGTATTGTAAAGTAAATATGTTTATCTTTCGTGATTAAATTACTAAACTTAAATATAAAAAACACTGAAACTGACCGTGCTCACTATTTTCATTGCTTTTGGATGAACTAAACTGCACCTCCGGTGCAACCCAATCGTTGTCCGACTCAATATCTTCATCAGACCCTTTCTCTGACACGCCTCCTACATATCGTTTAGTATTGCCATACTTTGCTCCGTCATAACACGTCTATGCAGTGCCAAGACAACTGCCGAAGCAAGTCAAGCAGCAGGTCGCGACACAATTGCGACCCAGTCCGCCAAACACGAGAGCGAGCCAGGCAGCCCAACTCAGAGGCTCGGCAGCAGCTAACTGCATTGTCGCGAGCATCACTTCACTGCTATGTTTCACGGCAAATAAGTGTCACCGCGGTAAAAAAAATAGTTGGTTTCAAGGCGTATCATTCGCAAAAGACAGCGGAATATAATTACCTTACGAGCTACTAAACTTTCGAAAATAATAGTATACAGCCGATGCTCATTGAAATTATGTAAAAAAAAAACAATCATGAAGGTAATATACTATACTAAAATATACTATACTATGCTATACTATACTTAAAGGTACTGCACATGAAGATAATGTACTGCACTATACTAATTTGACAAATAATTATCAAACCGCATCCCATGAGACACCTAAACTGAAGGAAGACATGATATAATATACTGGGTGTCAAAATGACACCCTCCGGCATTCAAGGTAAATTTGAATTTTTGAGACGAAAAAAATTAGGGGGGGTATCCCTTTTACTGTCGTTTTGTTAAGAGCTAAAAATGAATAAAAGTCACGAAAGATTTTTTTCTAGAGCACTCTCTGTGGGCCAGCTCCGTAAAAAATGTACGCGTAGGGTGTCAAAATGACACCCTTCGGCATTCTAGTGTTAATACTGATGATATTCAGAATGTTGGGGCAATGAAGAACCTATTTCCCAGCAGTTTTGTAACTTGATTGTGATCACACAAGATGGCACTCTCTTCTAGCCCCTTTAACTGATTTCTGATATTTCCTGGGTACACGTAATCCTACCTCCAAGGTAAAAATGGAAAGGCCAAAATACAATAGAATTAAATCAGAAATGATTATCCTTTTAATATTGTAAGATAACGATCAATAATACCTTTAGTCGATCATTTATGTAAAATTTATCTCCAATTTAGTTTGAAAGAATAAAACGATATGAAAATGAACTACCACATGATATTAAAATAAATAAGATCTCTGATACAAATCAGTTGCAATGTGGACTACTTCATTAGTTGTATTCACTCAAAAGGCTGTCTTGCTTGAACGCTTACCAGGAACAAAGACGCAGATATTTCACGCTTAGGTAAAAGCACGCTCGAGTGCTTGATACTCAAATGAAATTAAAGAATTATTTGAGAAGATATGAGGTAATATTTCTAATAAGCATACAATAGCATCATTACAATTTCTGTCATCTGAACAAACCCGAGTTTGAGCTAAATGAATAATTTTTACGCAAAATAGTTCAACGCGTAAGATCTAAGTCAACAGCGAAAGTATCGGATTAAGGATACAGTGGATCAAGGTTGATTTTGGGATCCGAATAAAATTGCAAATTGCCACTGAAAAATATAAACCTAGCACGCACTATCAATGAGATACAAAATGCGTCAAATTTGATGTTTTTTTATCAGACAAAAAAAACAATTTTTGACTGAATTCCCTTTTTAAAACTCGTTGTTTCACCTATTTTGCAGCAATTCAAGGAATGTATACGAATTGCGTACGCCAAGTAAAAATATTTTTCTGTAACTCTTCATGGATCGGGCTTACAGGGTGTCCTCACACCAAATGGGGTCTTTTTGGGTCATCGTTTTCCACCATTGTAGCGTTTTTGAAGGCCTTTAGTAACAAAAAAATCTATTTTCACGACTTTTTTGCTTGTTTTTCATCCGTATTAGATTACATTCTAACAAAGCAAAGCACGCCTCCATGGCGTTTTCGATTGTAGATTCGAAATCGACCTCGTTGTCCTCCTAAGTCTCTCAAAAGAATTTCCTGATAACACAAACATCAACACGTGCGGCACGCATATGCTAGAGGTCATCATGTCTAAAAAAAAACCAGAGAACGTACATGAGCAAAATTCCATGGTATCCTGCACGTGTTATAAGCAAATATCTGCGGCGTGCGTTATCCTACCCGAGAGCATAAACTGCGAACTCAAAAATGGACGTACTCCGATAGCAAAGCTTCAGCAGCTTACCCACGTAATCGACGAAACTTTACGCACATATGTGACCCCGGGGGGATTATCACTGCGGTGGGAAAAAATAGAAACTCCAATGCGACGGTTTCCATTCAATAGTGACCTCCTCTCTATTAGTTTTTCGTTTCAATTTCATGCCCGTATCAAGCAATCTAATTGATAGCGGGAAGACCCACGCGACAATAATAATCTGCGTGATATTTGAGCTTTGAAACAAGTCTTCTGGCTTCGCACTACCGTGATAAGTACGTAGATACCATTCCGCAATTCGAATTTCAGTGTGCAAAGGAGAGTTTTGAAAACTCAATCATCCCCATCTCAGGGCCGGTTTTATAATTCCCGGTTTGCGTTAATCTGAACATGTTGCGGTCAAAACCTTATCTGGAGAATGCTTGAAGGTTACCGTGGGTAATAAATAGTTCAGAATAACGTTTCGTAAAACCCGTGATCTCAAACGCAAGGATTAGTGAACTCCAGTTTTCAAACTCAGCAAAATGTTAACGAGACATTATAAAACCGTACCTAAATATCTTATTGTAATAAAAACTCCGATATACTCAAAATAATTAGGTAGCTTCAGAGGAATGAGCATTTGCGCATTTCAGGAATAAAATTTCACGTGGTTAATTGTTGAGTGCATGATAGACGCCAACACGGGAAGAGCACAATCATAAGATTGTTTTTTTTCAGATAGGACGATTACGCTTAGTCTTCTTACATAACGAATTCCATATTCTTGTGAGGGCAGCAGGGTTCATTAGCTCATCGCCACCGACATAGGGTGCATTTTTACAAATTATCCCCTTGTTCATACCAATCCGGAGGTTAGAAAAGTGTAAAATGACCATAAATATTTTAATGCAAAATATTACCCTGTGTCATGCAATGAAAATGACCTTTTACTAGCTCAATTTATTAGGACTTATTTTTTTTCACCATGCCCGTTTTGATTGAGCCATTTACACAACCCAGCAGAGTAAATGTTACTTCTTACTACATTCTAGGCGAGAAGAGAAACAGCCAGGCAACAACACTTCGCAGCAGCGCCTTTTATTGGCAAACAGTAATTAATTCCTGCCGAGAAATAATGAAGCAATTTCAACATTTACCTATCACTCGGATTACGGCCATATCGAGATATAGCTAAAGCGAATTAGGCTGTCCCACTTATGCTAATAAATTTCATTAATGAGAATCGAGAGAGGTCAAAACGGTCTATTGAATATTGGATACGGCTTTGTTCTGGAAGTTATGATTGGTACGTTATTCTCAGAAGCATTAAAATTGCGTTTGATCTGAGAGCTTGGGAATTATATGCAATCTGAAATGAACAGCCCATCAAATCCACAGATACCGTGACGCCAATAATTTCAATTATCGAGTGAAACACGCAGTAGCACAAACTATGTATGTATAGCAATGCCATCTATATTTTCATTTCCTTGGAATCAAAGCCATTGTACCTCGGCTAGCAGATCGGGTTATGACGCCACTGAGTGCTCACGTGCTCAAACAAAATAGCCAACGTGTTAATGTAGAAGAGGTGTGTGATGAATGAGGTGTGTGATGAATGAGGTGTGTGATACAGACTAGCAGTATAATGTGAAGTTATTATCGATAATAATGCTTTATTTGCAATTTTTATGGATGCAAACTTTTATATTTATGGGTTATAAATAGTATGTAAACCTTTTTACGCTTTTCCTTTACTTTTTAGATCCAATGGCACTGCCTATTTAAAAAAAAACACGTAAAGACTTAAATGTGATAAGGCGCCTCCAGAATAACTTAGGTTCTTTAGGATTGTAAAAACTGTTGTCTGGGTTTTTGAAATATAAACTCCGAAGTCCAGAAGTAATGAAAATGATTATGCAGCCTCCTGAGGGGAAAATAAATTCCACGATTTATTTAATTACTTGAAACTGATTACTCCAAGACGTTCTTCCTATACATTTCCTTAAGATCATTCAACCCAATACTGCACGAGCAGTGAGTTAAGCGCTTGGGATCCAATGAGGTGCAATTTTTTTAAGTGACAAAAAGTTTACTCCATCAGTATTACTTTTCTTTCATGTTATCAATATAGCGCTGTTTTATAAACAAAATTCATCACCAATCGCCTTTATTTCATCCCACTCCTGTATCCTTAAATCTCATTATTTTATTAAGCACCAGTTTTAACCTTTCCCTGTGCCTTTTAAACACATTCCAAACCCATTCTGCTCTCCATGCACTCCACCTCCCATATTTAACAACACCTCCGTTTTATAATCCCTTCCAAGCATTCCGCCATAATTTCGCGCCATAACACAATTTCTCGTTTCATTCGACTCCAAAAGGGTTCCCGCGAAAGTGAAAGACGAAGATGCGGCACGAGCGTTTCCATAACGCGATAACGAGGCGAGAGAGAGAGCGAACATCTTAAGAAGAAGAAGAGAAGGCACGGGAGGAGGAATGGAGCGCGCGTACATTCCCCAACCCCCTCTCTAAACTCTGAAGGTTCCATGAAGAGGAAAGGCGGGGAAAACGGTGCCTGGCGAATTAATAATTACGCTGAGCCTTTCCTGAAGTCTTGGTAAACGAAATTTTGGCGTAGGAAAATGTATAAATCCGTCCAAAATTTTAGTACATTGATTACGTTATTCAGTTGTTTCTAATTTATTATTAATCAACCATATTTGAAAAAAATGAATTTCTTTTAGCTGCGATAAGTTCCTACAGAATGATAACTACGCGATAAATAATAAATATGTAGTTTTGAGAGTTTGTTTGTTAATAAAAGAGCCCGTTTCCCTACGTGAAGCACACAATTCTCTGTAGTAGTATATGCAATGCAATCAGCAGAAGTCTTTCAGTGTACCTCTTGCTCATTGTATAAGCTCATTTTTTGTTAATTGGTAGAAATTACTATTATATTGGTCATTTTACTGCTGAGCTATAAACTGACTATGTATAAATGTTCTAACGGATGTAAATCTGAGAACAATAAACTATATTATATTATTATTATTATTGAAGTGCCCAGCGATTGCATAATAAGTATCATTCATAGCAATACTTATAAATTATAATTCTGGTGATTCTTTTCTATCACTTTTTTATCTATTATCCAGGTCTAAAAGTGAATGCGGCCATATCGCATCCACAAGCTTGCCTTGTCGCCGTACTATCAGCCGCCGCCGGCCAGAACCGGGGTCGACTGCACGCTCGAAAAAAAAACGATGTAAAAATCGGGGTTGCAAGTTGTTGCAAGATTCTTTAGATTCATTATGTAGAAGCTTCATAAAACTACGTGGTATGAATCACTTGGCGGAAGGCGACGGAAGTATCTACTTTTTCTTTACATGCACGTAAAAAAAATTGGGTGAAAACAGACTCCGCCATTTTTTTATACATCTATCTATGGTCAATGATAAAACAAAATCTTTGAAAATCCTTCAAATGGAAGAAAAATAACTGTTTATTAAGATGACATAACCGCTGTGTCAATTAAACAATAAATATTTATTAATAATTAAATCCTTCGAAAAGGCTAAGCTAATTTAATTAAGATTCATGGCATTACACATATAACATATACGAATCAAATCCATTTTTTCTCGAATCCCTTGAGAAGACTTATCCATAGTTCCGGCTTGCAAAAAATTATTCCGGGTACCTGTTACTATTGATGATATTTATAACTTTGGGGTAGTGAAGTACCTATTTCCCAGCAGTTTTGGAACTTGATTGTGATCACACAAGATGGCACTCTCTTCTAGCCCCTTTAACTGATTTCTGATATTTCCTGGGTACACGTAATCCTACCTCCAAGCTAAAAATAGAAAGGTCAAAATGCAATAAAATTAAATAAAAAATTATTCGCCTTTTAATATCGTAAGATAACGATCAATAATACTTTTAGTCGATCATTTCTGTAAAATTTACCTCCAATTTAGTTTGAAACAATGACAGGATATGAAAATGAACTACCTCAAGATTGTTAAACAAATAAAAATCTCTGTTACAAATCGATGGGTATACTGCCTACTAAATTATATATAATCGCTCAAGGAACTGTGCCGTGCTTGAACTCTTACCAAGAAGATAGACGCAGATATTTTATGCGTACGAGAAAGCACGCTCGATAGCATTTGATATCCAAATGGAATTAAAAAATTATTTGAAAAGTTATGAGGTAATATTTCTAACAAGCATACAATAGCTTCATTACAATTGCTGTGATTTCTGTCATCTGAACAAGCCCGAGGTTGAGCTAAATGAATAATTTTTACGCAAAATAGTTCAACGCGCAAGATTTAAGTCAACAGCGACAGTATCGGATTAAGGACACAGTCGCTTAAGATGGGTTTATTATTATAATTATTATGATTATATTATAACCACCGCATGAGGATGAATTTGGCATTTTTATTATCTTCTTCTTATTATTATGGCACGATAAATTTGTTCAAATTTTACCTCACATATATTATTAACATGAAGACACAGGAATGAAATAATCTGGCAAGTTATGCACAATTTTTTTGAAAATATGTATGCGAAGTTTCAACTTCCCAGCTTAAAAAAAATCGATTTTGAGGTTTTGGCAAGCTTTTTCCGATTCTAGCCCACTGTGCAGCGGAAGTTCGGCGGGTTTCCTTCCATCTCGGGGGGCACATGGGTGGAAGATGAGTGAAAAGGGGGTGGGTGCTGCTCGTGAGGGTAGAGTGGTGCGACGGAGGGTTGATGGAAACACCAAAGCAGGCCCAATACGCAACGCCACCCTCCCTCTCTTACCCCCTCCAACTCCTCCCATCCATAGGGAGCAGGAAAAACACCTTTGCCAGCAGAATGCTGACGAGGTTAAGCACTAAGTAGGCTCAAGGGGCTTAAGGACGGAGCCCTACCGCGTGAATGCATTTGGAATATAATTTGCTCCCACATCCCCTCAAGTCGGTTTCTAAAATTAATATGGATAAAAAAGGATTCAAAACGCGAATTAATTTAATTATTTTACACAATTAATTGAGAACTATGACGGTTCCATCCACTAAAAACTCCGAATACTCAATTGTTTTTTTTCCAATTTTAACACACTTCATTGCTACGTTTTTCCAGCTCTGACTTTTATTTTCGAAATAGACTGGATATACCGTGATCATACTAACAATCATATAGTAATTACATCGTATTATTGACAAAAATGCTAGAAATCTTTTTTAATGACACCTAAAATATTTCAACTCTAAGGGAAGGAAAAATTACACAAATTCATAAACTGATTGGAGAATAGAGCACATGAATTAAATTCGTATCACTTGCCTTTTTCCAAAAACGTTATGATGTCACATTAAACGCTCAAATTTGTCCATTTTGGATTAATTAAAATTCTCAGGTAGCAGGTATAAAGGTACCTTTGTTTTATTCACATCTACCAGTGCATCTCAGTTAAGGCTATTGTATGGTCAATGATTATTGCCGATTAAAGTTTAAATAAAATCATCGTAGCTGGTATTAAATCTGTTTTTTTTGTAATAAATAGGTCACTTGGTGCTTTCGGTCGATAAAAGCGGACAAAAAGGTTCAAAGTTTGTGGAATGGGGTGATTATGCGCCAGAAATCTAAACTTGGCTCAAGCTGAAAGCAGAATTTTATTGCTTCTCGAAGCTGCCTTACAATGACTAAAATGTATTCATCACAGCAATGGCAATAGCTCGAAGCTATAATTTTGAACGCGGAATTGTTAATTAAACCTCTCTTAGAAGTAATTTAGTTTGACGCACAATGAATGCAGCAAATATTCGGTACCCAATACCTGCCACCACCAGATCACTAGAAACATATATCACCATTTTGAAATCCATTTGAGACCGAAATCACATCTTGATTGACATCATGGATTTAATTCGCAAATAGGAGCACTTGCAAGAATCAATAATCTAAATACAAACATGGATTTATGGCGCCATTAGCTCAAGTAATCTACTGCATCTCTGCAATGGAATTATTTGTATTACGAAATGAAAGAAATATTTACCAATCTGTCACTTGAAAAACTGATATATATTCATTTCTTTTTAACCAAATAGGACGTGAACACTCTTCAACGTCAGGCATTATAACAATTACATACAAGTGAATCAATGGAACTGGAGGACTTGTTAATGAGGCCCTGTTGCTACGCTATCTGTCGGAAGAGCCAGAAATTTTGCGCGGGCACCCATGATACTTCAGATAACGCATACGGGTTTCCAATTTGCACCATTGTTGTCGCCCGAAGAAAACTATCGTGGTGCATCAATGCCTGGGGAACCATCGTATTTAGAGATGGAAGAATCTCGGGCAAAATTAATTTTTCAAGCGGTCGCTTTTAAATCGAAATTTGAACTGCAATATCGAACAATCAAAAAAATCTTTCTTTTTTACCAACAGTTTGTACAAAAAATGTCTTTTATACATTTAAAAAATCTCGAAATACGCATATCTGTGGTGTAGTGAAAAATCCCAAACAATCTACTAAAAATACATTGTGAATTATTAGCTGTTAAAAAATTACAAATGCATGTAAATTAAACTTTTGGGATAACCATTTGGAACCATTCGTTTTGATTAATTATTTTAGAAAACTTAACTTATTGAGATAACTTCTTGATGACCGAGGAATTGCTTTCCAACTATGCCGGCTATTGATAAAAGTTTTTACCAGGGACGGATGGTGTTATCATAGGATGCTGAGATCAAATTAAATGGTCAAAGTCGAAGTTGAAAAATAGTCGAAGTCGAAAAATTGAGTTTTGTTCGAAACTCGGAGATTAGAATCGATCTTGATATCCTCGACCTTTGGAATTATAAACTCGATTTTCGATTTTAATCCGAATCGATTTTTCCATCTAGAAGTAGTCTGGAGTAGTAAAAAATTTCATTAACCAATCTTAGGGCCGTTGGCTAATGATGATGAGGTTTATAAAAGACTTTCAATACAGATCTACAAGTGAAATTATTAGTTAAGCCAGAAGTCAATGGAATATATCCCGAAATCATATGTTGGGTTATGGATTTCTTAAGCAATCTCGAACAATTGGTAGTTCTAGGTGGCGTTAGGTCAGATACGGTAAAGGCCACATAACGTGTACCCCAGGGAAGCGTTATTGGTCCCTCATTATTAGATTTATATGTCAATGATATCACTACTATTATATTTAGTAAAATTCGACCTATCGCAGACGATGCAGCGCTGTAGAAAGATATAGACGCAAAATCCGAAAGAATTACGCTTAACAGAGAATTTACTGCAATTTCAAACGTATCTTTAAGGTGCTCGTGTAAAATATAAATATATTATCCACTCCTTGCTGAGGTATTTTTTTAAACTTATCTGAGTGCATACTGTATCGCTACCATTATGATTATCAATATGATTAAAAGAGTTCGTTAACAGAAAAATAATTGCAAAATGACGTAACCAACAAATTGGTCATCCATCGAACCTTCCTGAAAGACTGCGTGGGTGGATCGTAGATAGTACCCGGCCAGTAAATATTATTCTGACTAGTGATGATTAAACCTACGAGTATCAAAGACAAAAAGAGGACTTAAGGTGGTTTCTCAGTAGCAAAAATATTGTAACACACAACTTCAACAGTAAGATGAAAAATGAAAAAAATCAATTACATTCTTATAATATTTTAATTACTACCCCAACACCTTCTCTTCTTTGCGATTGTAAAAATGAATGAAAATTTTTCAATCGAAGTAAACTCCATGTAAACAAACCATACACGTGAAGATATATCCCCCTTTATGCACAACCACCGCTTAGATAGTTGGTACTATCATCAAAACGGACGATTTGGTATCTCATCCTGAGGTGCCCATTCAAGAGTATTGACACAGAGGGTACTCCTATCGGCCTCAAGATGTGCTGCCAACTAGGGATGGACGGATCCAGGATATTTTTCGGTTCCGGATTCGGATCGGATCCTTGTTTTTTGGAGCCGGATCATTCGGATCGGATATTTTCGGATCCAAATCCATTTTCAAATTCCTGCTATTAAACGATGTAATTATTCAAGTTTATTCTGGATACGTACAATCAAAGGAATGCATTTAAGATTTTCATACACATTTTCATATTTTTATAAATTAAAATCATTTTTATAGGCTTTCAAGTTTTTTTTAGCATCTTTACATGCTCAGGGCCTAAACTGATACGCTTTGGGTTTGGAAGTGAAAATCGGAAAAATCTTCGGATAAACCACTGACCAGTGGCGTAGGACAAGATTCGCATGCGACGGCACATTCAAAGAGAGAATCGGAACTCTTTCCACCCTTATGCATTCACTGAAGCTATTATTTAAAATTTCGGATCCAGATCCGATGTCATCCGCGACTTCGGATCCGATGTATCCGATGAAGGGCAATATCCGCGGATATTTGGATCCGAGGTATCCGATCCGACCATCCCATACTGTCAACCATTTATCATGGAAATGGGTCTACAAAAGTCGCCACTCACGTCGCTGAAGTCTCAGAGGAATCCGAATTTCACGGAGTAATGAACTATGAATTTGGTTGTAAACTGACGTTTATTTTTAACTTGATTTAGTTTTGATTTAACTGTCTTAGTTAATTGAGGTTTTTATTTTGTATGGTCTGATCCAAGAAATTCATCTCTTTACAATTTGAAGACTTGGGCTTAAAACGAAACTTTATATTCATAAGGATATAATCTTTCAAATTAATAAGTTTTCAATACATTTCACCGCGATTTCTGAAAAAATTTAAAATATTGAGAATAAAGATATCGCTCTGTACCCATTGTCGTGCTGCGAGAAAATTTGGAAAACCAGTTAAAATTCGCCAAAAGTGGCCACAAAAATATCAATCTTCTTCTCGGCGGACTGGGGTTTCCTGCACGTTGTCCCCTTGAGCCCATTCCTGAAATGGTTTTCAGCCATACCAATTTGGATTGTGACTTCTCAGCGCGTTTGAGAAGACGTGAGACAAAAGTGGTCTCAGGAAACTCACCAAGAATCCACAATAAAAACATTTTTGATGGAGAGAGTAAAATGTTTTCCCTAGCAAGGCATATAATGTTTAAATGATCGGAATAAAAAATATTGATCGCTAATATTGAAAAAACATTTCATCAAAGGAATCAGCCAATAAGCGACCTATAACAATAAAAGGTCGCAAGAAGAGGAGAGGGTGATCAGGTTGGAATTGGATTTTTTCCCATTTAAATCTTGGTCCCACGTAAAGAGGCCAAATATCGCTCCATCCTTTCTCCCTGGTCCGAGTATAAAACAGGGTCAATGATGAGGAAAAATCTCCAATCAACACTCACGGGCTTCCCGGTTCCCCTATCCAGTAAAATAAGGGGATGTATTCCCAGTTTATTTTTATATTCCTTCAAATCAAGCCTCAGAACGCATTTCTTCGACTTCTACGCCATCAAATAGCTTAGCGCACACAAGGAGAGGGGGTCAGAGGTTCGAAGGGGGAGAGAAAGGGCATTTTCAGGAGTCATTTTTCAAGCAAGTCTTTTAGATGGCGGAACCATCGCTTTTTCCAGAGAAGGGGGAGGGAAGGAAAATTGAGTGCTCCATGGAGCCCATCTCCACGACTCTCCCGATCCGCCCAGGAATTCCTATATTACGCAAATGAACGCCCATCCTTAAGCATCCGACCCATCCCGTGGAGAAAACCTTACCTTTCGGCCATTAAGGAGTCTTATTCCCCCCCCCAAACCCTTTCTTTTTCGAATTATCGTTCGCTATGCCCGAACGCATCAGTCCATTTCTCAAGTCGAATTCCACCAGAGAACCTCCCAGCTCATATTCACTCCTACATGCCGACAATCCTAATTCTAAAAAATCTTATCCTCCATCTTTTAAGTTCTGTGATTTGAAAAAAAACAAGTGAAGAGTTTTAGTTTTGCGAATGGTAAAAGAATATAACTTTCATTTCAATGAGAAACTTTACTCTTGTTATCCCAGTATTTTTTCGCAATTTTTTATCAGTTTTTCCTGGATATACACGATTACTTACACCACTTTTTTTTATCAGAGCGCGACCCGGGTTTCAATGAATTTTCATCATCTACAGGCGCTAATTAATTTTCTTTATATATTCTATTATTATCCCTATTAAATTATTTAACTCCTGAAGATGATGATAATTCATTGAAAACCGGGTCACGCTCTGATAAAAAATAATTGGTATAAGTACCTAATTGTGTACATCCAGGAAAAAATTATAATGGAATACCACAAAGTAAACCAAGAGTTAGTGAATTTTTTTATCAATTTTCATTTTTATTATTATTTTGCGATTTTTTTTATTTTTATTTTGACTTTCCAAGACACACGTTAAGCCTGGATTTATTTCATTAGAAAAAGCAGGGAATATTTTGCATGCATGTGCTCAATGGCTCCACAGTTGAATGTTTATTTTTCTTAGCACAGTAAGCAAACCAACATATTCTTTCTCGTATAATCAACATAATGTTTCTTTTTTAAGAGCGTGTTTTCAAACGTTTTCATAGCTTCGTGTAACCGAATAGTTACGAAATATCACATCGTGAGTAGAAATAACTATTGTTTCTCATGCGGCCAATTTCGCGCAACGCAAGTACTACTCCAATTTACGCTTGTTCCAGCTAGAGTTAACTCACATTAATGCGACGCTCAGCCGAAAAATAACAGATTTGTTTGTGTGGATTATTTGCTTGGCAACTATGTTATAAAAAATTAATGATCTTTACAAATTCCACTCAGTATTTTAAATTTTTATCCGAATCAACACGCTACGCAGCAGCGTAAGTCTCTCATTAACAATTTCCACGTTGCGTTCCTTGAACTCACACGGAAAATCCAACACAAACCGAACAATTGTAACCATGAATTAATTCCTGATGATACCGCAGTGCATTGAAACTTGTTGAATAGAATTAATGACCAATAAATTGATCGGAAATAGGAACGAAAAATTAATACACTGCTATAAAGGAATTCAACAAAGTATGTATTGTCAATGAATTCACTTTCATGACTCTATTATCTTAAAAATTTTCAATTATATACGATTGAGCTTTGTGAACAGATGCTTTGTATTAATAGGGAAGTGCACTAATTTTTTTTAATTGCTGAATTTGAAAGTTTAGCCTAAAAAAGAAACATTAGTATAGTCACTTTTATTTCCTGCATCTGGGGTATGCACTTTAAAACGTTTTGAAAGTCGGAAAATTTCATGTTGCGCTGAAACACAGTGCCTCCATCTTGATTGAGATGTGACGTCACAAGGCAGTAGTCACCAGTGGAGTATCGCGGTATTCCGTCGCCTTCTTTAGCGCGGCGAGAGTTTCCGGGAATCGGTGGAGTTTGCTTCCTAAAAATGTCGGCTAGTACGGAAAACATGAATTCAAAAAAGAATCATAAATGATTTTTTGTTCCAAATTTCATCTCGACGTCGAAACAAAAGCCTGGAGAAGATGTTCATTCCCGTGCCTTAAGCACAAGCCATACGGCTGCTCCTGTTTTGAAGATCATTTGAAGGTATTGTAAGATCAAATTGATATTTATATTATAATAATTTACTTAATAGGTACCTCAGTCATATCAGAAAGTGTGTTGAGTCAAAATGTAGCATCTTCCGCGTAGACCTATGTAATGTATAAACTGAAAGTAGTTTGGTTAAAGAATTATGGCGCGACTGTTATGTTACACGACCGGGCAAAATGCATACTTTGCCCATGATATGTGCATATATGATAACAAACGAATTTTGTTAAAGTTAATCTTTATTTGTTGAAATTAGTACATTTATAGGTGATACAGATACAAAGGTACACGGCAGGTCGCGCGGCGTAATTTATACTCACTGGTGACGGGTTCATCTTGCTGATCTAAAAAATTAGCTACAATACCTCGAACTTTGAAAACTCGCAATACAGGCAGTCAAAGTACATTGTAGGAATACACGAGACCATTCTAGCCCAGAATGTACGTACAATGTTGAAATCCTTGGTTTTCAAAGATTGACGTATTTTATACGCCAGCGCGCCCGGTCCATGGTTATCAACTTTTATTTCATCCTATTGGTTAATTGAAATTATATTTCGGAATGGTTCTTTTAGCACTGCTACTGAGGTAAACTGATAGGTACTGAGGTAGGTAGTAAACTCCCTTTGGAGTAATGTGAATTACAAGTGTTCGAGATATATGGCATTTTATATTCGTTTTGTGTTCTTATTAATTATGTCTGTACGCATATTGCTGCTTGCCGCGAGCCTTTGATGGTATGTGCTCTTGCAAGAGTGGTTTTCATTTTTAATGTGGAAGTTGGTCAGTATAAACAAAGAAAAATAAACATTTTAGCGCACACCAACCCTTGTAGTCGTCGCATCTCTGCGTTTGTAATTACACTGCTAAAATACATAAACGCCATTATGATGATAAAAAATTGTCTCATGTCTCTGATTGCTGCAACTAAAATTAATGATAAACTTGACGCCGTATGATCAAAATGTAAGCAATAAAATACCCTGGTACCAATAAAATAATAGTAAGAAATAAATCTTGTCGAAGTCTTGATCCCTGGTCCTCCGGGTGAGATTCGCACACGCTACCACTACCCCAACTTCCCCATTGCTTATAGGAAGATATTTTAAATTTATATATGACTTGTGAAAAGTACAGCATGAAAATTAATTAATTACAGCCTAACTAAGGCTCTAATTTAAAAAGACGGAACAAGGTACGTGGTCTCCCCTTGTAAGCCTTGACGCCTCGCATTTCTATGGAGCGTTGAACCTGTCCTACTTTTTCAAAAATTCAGTGACCATAAATAACATCAAATTTTGGTATACCATTTATAAATCGTTGGAATTTTCCTTCTCCCAACCAAGATTAACTTTTCTTGAACCCATCCTGGACAGCGAACCATTGCAACAACCAGCCAGCACGGATATAAGGCTAACATCCCATGATTCTAGTTGCGAAGGGCGAAGGGCGTTCCGGCCGGCGTGAATACATACGCAACGAATAAGTCTTGCAGCAAACGTCTGAAAGAGGTTTATTAGTTTGACTCATGTTCTTGCAAAAAAAGTTTTGGCATGATAAACGGCATTGTGCCAAAATATACCCAACGAAAAATAAATACCATCATCTATTTATTAAAGATTCAATGTGCTATTCGCACTACTCTTCCCAAACTTGAAGTTGACACGTAAATGAATATTAATATATTACGCAATGATGAAGTCATGTACTCAAAAGAGAAGCAGCCACATATATATTCTGAAGATATTTTATGACAGCAAAAAACGGATACCCTCAAATTCAGTAATTTTTCTATGCAATAATAGTGGTAGAACTAAACGGCGTAGAAGCTGCCTTCTGCTACTGCCTTGTGACGTCACGGCCAATATTCAACATGGACACCCGTTTTAGCGGCCTTTGAATTTTTCCATATTTCGGACGGCTATCTCGAATCAATTATTCACTTTTAGGATTTAAACTGTGGTTTTACGACATTATGTTATTCTAAACTCTAATTTAAAAAATGTGTTTGGTGCATTTAAAACACTAGTGTACTTCCCTATTAAAAAATTTTATCTCAATATTTTCTAAGATATTATTTGTTCATGTTAGAGGAGCGACCAAATTTTGACAAAAGTTTACTCTATAAACTACGCTGAAGAATGCAAGGTTACATCATAAGTTTTAAGCGAATAATGCTAGACCAAGAAATAGAAATAGCGACTTAACGAAAGAGACGAATTCGTCCTCTTTATAATTTTTGTGCGACGAAAATGTACGTGCGAACTTTACAAAAATTTCCAAGTATATTCTAATTGAAGACATATATTCTACTAATGGCCATAGGGAATAGGGCCAATTTCTCATAACAGACACAAACACAACCATCCAGATTTTATAATTTAATGCAATGGTGTACCTCTTTGACGCGATTCAGCAAATCCAGGAGCGCTGGAACATTCTTAACGATATTTTTAGTATTTGAGTTAACATAACAGGAAATAAATATTCAAGATTCCGCAATTCACGTAGGAACACAATGCATTTAAAATATCATCAAAAGTTCTTCTTACCCAGAAATAAACATTAAACTTCGGTCTTAAGTTAACAATATTATTTCGCAGAACTTACGACAGAGAATTTTGAAGGTATAATCCGTCAAAAAAAGAAAATGTATAAAAAAGGAGTGATGAATATTTTCCATTCGAATAGATCTCAGAAAATATGCCAGCATAATTAAAACAGCTAACTCTTAACTTGCAAGTAACCGGTACGTTTCGTTTCCGCATTCGCGATTTTTTTAATTAATCGAAGGAACCTTAATTAAGTTTCCTGCGAAGGTAAATAAGACTTAATTAAACGCTAGAAAGAATACAACCAATTCGCTTTATTTGTCCGAGGAAAGCGCCCATTCAGTGACTACTACACCAGAGGTATGCACACACAAGATTCCAGACCTAATGCGTGAAATTGCACGAATGCGAACGTGGAGGAAGTCTTTACTATTCCTTCTGCCTTTCACTGAACACTCAAATTCCCGAAACTAAGGAATGGGAGAAAAATACCGGTATACAGTAGAATGAGGGTTCTTTTCATCTCTTAATCCTGTTTGCGGGTTCTTTTTTAAACCCATACACTACCCACGGTCATACCACCAGAAACACCACAACGAGGAATGCGTGGGAAATGGGAATATGCATGAAATTTTTACATCGTGCTAGTAAGTCACATTGAGTGGACAACTCTCTCACTAGTCCAATTGTATAAGCCAGAACTCTCATAGTACTCCACAAACTTCATTAAATGCTAATTAAAAGTATTAGAATATCGCTTGGAGTCACGTGACCTGACACGACTTCTGACGTCATCGCACGGAAAAACCATTCACTAAGTCTTCGCTGAAAGAGTAGAGTGGTAGAGCCTTGATTGCAAGATATCGAAGCAAAAATCATCGTCGAGCTTTGTAGTAGTTGCTGAAAGGACAAATTGACTTGAGAGGGATTTAAGAAGGCACAATACGACAACTTACTTTTGATCCTCTCCCTTACGGCGGCTGATTTTCTGGAAAACTATGATTGCTTCGTCACTAGCGCGATGAGTTACATTTAACTATAACAAACTTTTTTAAATATTTATTTATTACCCATCGCTAAGTTTTAATGGATCCATTGCTAGCTGATATTCTATCTTATGTATTTACTTAGTAACTACCATGTGGAACTATCTTTACATTTAATCTTGATAGTTAAAATAAGTGAAATAAATGGCGTGGAATCCGAATTTTGAAATATATGGTGGTGACGACGAACCTTCCTTCCAGTAATTTATACTTCAAGACTTTATATTAATATCTACTAAAATATGCATTCTATAACACTTTTCATTCAAACACATTCAATCAACACTGATAATAACGATGCGACCAAAAGTTGGAGTCAATATTCCTATAGTCATAAATTATAAAATTCCAGCTTGAAGATTTCATTGAATTTAGTGCACGACTTCACATGGCACATGATATTCACATAATTGTATTGTAAGAATCATTAAGTGATCTTAGAATATACCCACTTCACATTTATGTGGCATTTTTGCATAAATCTTCATCTGATAATGAATCAACAGCCCTCTCGGCAACGGTATGGTTTTATCGAATCGCTCATTTTCGCCGGATCTTCACCAAAATTAGTACACCTAACTTATTTCGCATTCTAAACAATCCTAGGGGTGGGCGCAAGCGCTTCGGGCACAAGTAAAAATTACTAGTTTATTACTTATCTTGGGGCCGGATGGGTAACTTATATGCAGCAGCAGCCGTCATAGTCGGAAAAAGACGATCGAAAAAAAACTGTTGCTACGGTGAACAAATTAGTTTGTATTAGATTAGTTTTTTGTATTTGTTCGTCCGATCGAAAACAATGCCAGATTTTGGCGTGGTCCGTTGGGTTTGGGTATAGATGGGGCATGATGTGTCTTGTAAAGGATGCAAATTTTTCCTTCTCAATTTTGTCAAATCCGAGCGAATGAATGGCTTATTCCTAGCGTACGGTCGGAGGACCGGAAGGGTGGGTTGGGCAGCGCACGGGCTTCTTTCTTATTTATGTGTCGACTGACTCCGACAGACGGGCTTATGACGGCATTAACGAAAGTATGTGGGCGGGTCGGATTATGCAGGTTGGGTAGTATTTATCCAACGATTTGATCGATGGATTTTTCTCATTTATAGGAAAATCTATCAAAATCGTGGCTTTGCCTGGTTTTGCTAATACGATCCATCCGACACCAAGATAAGTAATGAATTCGTAAACTTTTTTTTTGTACTCGAAGCGCTTTCGCCCATGCCTAGGATTGTTTAGAATGTGAAATAAGTTACGCATACTTATTATGGTGAAGATCCGACAAAAATTGGTGATTCAATAAAACTATACTGTCACCCAGCTCTTTTAGAAGAAATTAAAATATATTTGTTTTGAAAGAAATAACCGTTAGCCAACCAGCGGCATAGCTCTATGCAGTCACCCGCAAGCTGTGACGATTCCTCGGGGGAGAAAATCATTCGTCTTGACAGGAATACTGCGCTTGGGAAGAAGATACCTTTTTCAACGTAAGTGATGGAGCTTTTGAGTTGATTTAAGAGGTTTGGGTTATATACTCCAATCAAGGAAAACGATTTCTCCCCAGTGGATTTTTCACACATTTGGTATAGTATGAATTTCTCAGTAAGCCAATACAAAAATGATGGGAATATACGTTTGCGAGTGTTATGCAAATACATAAATGTCAAAAAATATGATGGATCGTAAATAAATAGGATAAAGCAGTAATTATAAAAGAAACAACAAATATCAATTATTTCATAATTAAATAGACGTTATCTTCCTTGCCATTGCCTTGAACACAGAAAACATGGGTCTATTTCGTTAAGTTTTTGCGGATTAATAATATACAATTGAAACAACGTGTATTCGAGAGAAATTGTTCCAATGACAATTGCTACAACCACAATAACTCACTACCAATCTCTCAAACGCCAATTCATTTCATCAATAATCTGACCACACACAAGAATTCATATCAATTGCAATGGATGGAATGATTCCATACCATTCAAAGCAACAATATATATCCCTAAACCGACTAACTGATATCACTTAATTAGGGATATTGAATTGACGAAAATTTCCCCATGATAACCCCGTTTGGGATCAGGAATCAAGCAATGATCATCTATAGCAAGGGCCTCTACGTAAACCGCTGTTTAATCTAGTTATCCCTAATACGAAGAAAATTTATGCCTTATCGGAAAGATCGAATACCCAGAAATTCTTCGTTGCACCAGTCAAAGCATTAAGGAAGCGAAACTAAGAGAAGCCATTTTCCGTTATTTCAAAATGGACTTTGGCCTCTATAAACAGATGTTTGGACTAATAACGAATGAATGCGAAGATATAGTGTCTATGAATTTTGTAAGATGTAAATAGGACACATGATAGATAAGCATACTCACTTTATGGGGAAAAAAATAGCCTATATATGCTGATAGGGTAGTTTCCTTTATCAAAGAAAACGAAATGCATTGATTGCTATTCATTACCAGCCATTAGTGTTCTCATAATATACAAATTATATGGTTTTAGAAATCCCAGTTTAAACGAATGGCAATGGTCAATTTTAACCTCATTTCATAAAGGCCAGATTGGCGCCCATGCGATTCCACTCCACGTGACGTCACAGGGAACTAGTCTCTATACGAGTAGATAGGAGATTTACATCGTCTGAGATTACCAATGCATGCATGAGGCACATAGCTCAGGGACACATCTCTTAATAATCACCTATTAAAACTGCCTATGGTCGGAAAGTTTCCTGCGTTTGAAAAGGTATTAATAATCCTTTCTTAAGCCAAGCGCTACCTGACAGCAGGGTACTCTGCTACCTGCTAGCACCCTGCGTCGCATCAGCGCTCAAAGCCTCGCCCAAAGGTCACCTCACTTTGCGGCAGCGGGAACCAGAAATACGTCACACGGTCTTTTCCCATCATTCCTACTTAGCCGTCGCGTTTTCGCGGGCTTGAAAATTTTCACTTTTCGTTTAATCGCGAAAAATAGTTATCGTCATTCGAAAATCTACAAGCGTGAAATGCGTACTCCAGGAGTAATAATCTTTCGATTTATGCAATAAAAAAATAATAGGAAACCACCGTATTGAAATTTGTATTTGGGACGAAATAATCCATCAAAATGAAAGCTAATAACCGCCATTCCTCGCAATTGCATGCAGCCTTTTGCAAATAATTAAAATAAACAGTCTGCTCTGCTCTCATATTCGCGCTTTTGGTACTTTTTAAACTGATCAAAATAAGCTTAAAGTGGTTATATTAACCCTGAATCACAAGATCATTTTTTCTGTCCCATAGAGCGACCCACTCTTCATTTTTTTAAATCAAAGGGTCATTCACAAAGTCCACCTCACTATCGTCTATTCCGTGTTTATTCATTTCATTCAGCTAAGAGCCACGAGTGGCGCTACAATCGCTGTTAGCGGTCGCGCATTCTGATTGGCTGAAAGACGGTTCCGGGAATGGTTTCAGCGATGGAAAATGGTACGAGCCGAGTGATGGAAAAATGGGTGGATTTACATCCCTGGAGCCACTGGGCAGGAAAATGTTCATTTTTCTGCCATCACATATTTCTGCCAATGATCATCATCTGCCATCAAGCGATATAAGTTTGTAAGGGATGTACTTACTCCAAGTAAAGCCATTGACTTGGGCATCTGTAAGAGCTCAGGGTCTCCGCTTTCAAATTGGGCAAATATTCCATTTCTTTCACAAGCCAAATACTTTGCTTCCAATACAATAGGGTGGTTTCCTATTTTCCTTTCATTGCCTCTATCGAAAGATTATTACTCCTGGAGTACTTATTTCATGCTTTTAGATTTTTTAATGACGATATCCATTTTTCGCGATTAAATGAAAAGTGAAAATTTCCAGACGCACGAAAACGCGACGGCTAAGTATGAATGCTGGGAAAATTTCTTGTGACGTCATTCTGGTTCCGGCAGCCGCTGTGTGAGGCCACCTTGGTGCAAAACTATAAGTGCCGCTAAGATGCAGGCTGCTAGCAGGTAGCGCTTGGCTTAAATAAGAATTATTAATACCCTATCAAACGAGGGAAAGTTTCCGACGATAGGCAATTTTAATAGGTAATTATAAAGAGATGTTTCCCTGAGCTCTGTGCCTAATGCATATATTGGTAATCTCAGACGATTTAAAACTCCTGACTACTTGTATAGCATCTGGGCCCCTGTGAGGTCACGTGGAGTGGAATAGCATGGCCACCTATCCGGCCTTTTTCAAATGAGGTAAAACTTGACCATTACAATTCGTGTAGACTGGGTTTTTCTAAAACCAAATAATTTGCATATTATGAATGCACTAATGGTGAATAACGAATCGCAATCAATATCTTTCGTTTATTTTGAACGTTTTATCGTCTCTCAGCGCTCAAAGTCACCTCACTTGCGGCAGCGGAAACCAGAACGATGTCACTCGGGGTTCTCTAAGCATTCATACTTAGCCGTCGCGTTTTCGCGGGCTTGAAATTTTTCACTATTAATTTAATCGCGAAAAATAGATATCGTCATTTAAAAATGTAAAAGCGTGAAATACGCACTCCAGGAGTATTAATCTTTTGATTTAGGCAATAAAAGAATAATAGGAAACCACCCTATCATCATTACGGTCAGTAAACCTAGGATGTGTAATGAGAATTCATTTTTTATGATTGGCCGACTTTAGATTGCTTCATCCGCACTTATACCCATAACTCATTTGGCATCAAACGTATGTTACCTCTGCAAGCATAAGAAAGTGAAAAACTTCAAGTCTTTGAAAGCTGAGCGAAGATTTCCTTTCCTCTTTTTAGTCGTTCAAAGTCAGAAGGCTCAAAGAAATTTAAAATCTAAGGCTTAGCCCTCTCTCTAGCGAGGAAGTGATTGCATCCCATTGAGATCAACTCTCTCTTGGGCTTTGCACACCAGAAAAAAATTCCAACAGGAAGTGTATAATCCCCACTGAAGTATCTAGGCCCATAAATTAAATTCTTACTCTCGTCTTACGTGAATATCAGGAGTGCAGTAAATTGCTTTAAACTTTCAATGCGGCGGATAAATCAGAGAAACTGACCTTACGCAGTGAGATGTATACGGAGTATAATATCAAAAAATACTTCTCATAAACATACTGTTTCATTTTTATCCAATTAAGTCTCTGATGATATATAAAAAAATAACAAACTTCACCAACTGAGATCCTTCCGTGTACCTACTCCACAAAGCGCAGATCTGCCGAGTGGAGCGGCGGCTCCCACACTTCCGGGATTAAATCACGGGGGTTTTCCAACTTTTTTAATTACCGAACACCGGCTAACACATTCCTGCGTCCGTCCATCGGTAACAAGGGCTGGCTCTTTCTGCAACTTGCCTAGGGCCACCGGAATATCAATTCAAAAGAATGAAAAAAAACTACCGACAAACAATGAGGATAGATAAAAGGCAGAAAGAGCAACGTGAGAAACGATAAAACGAAACGATTGTGAATGCCAAAGTAGTTTCCCATGGAGTAATATCAGCGGATGTTATAAAAATCTTCAATTCTTTCATTTATGAGCAATTTGATGGAAAAAAATACCTGAGACTCAACCGATATATCCTCGTCAAACAAAGTCTGCTTCCTATCGTAGTAGAACAACAGACATGGAAAATAATTTCCATCCCGCATATAGTTTGAAATGAAGCATTTCAAAGAATGACTCGCGCTAGGAATACTCCGCAAATTGAACTCCACTGAGCCAACTAGTCACTAAATGTAAAGGCCAACATAGTATTGAATAGCTTAAAATAAGAAAAACTGTTGAACAATTGAAATTAAATTTATTTTATTTAAGTTCTCGAAAGTTGATGTATCTTTATAAATATATTAGATGAAATTCTATACTTTGGGAAGAAATCAAAGTTATAGCCGGTATATTCATACATTAGTTGCGCCTTGAACACATGTGGAATAATGAATTTATTACTTTTACTTTATCATAACGATTTTTTTTGTTTATCCGTAGGTGAGGGAGAGTTCCGTTGGGCAACAAATTCAAGGATATTGGATTCAAATTTCAGGCTAAGTCTTCGGTCGCCCCAAACAAAATTGCTCTTGTGAAAAGTGATCCTATTTTCCAGCAGAAATTCCTTTAAGATGTTATTAGTGGTGTCAACCGAAATGTATACATAATCACGATTATGTAATCAATCAAATTCATAACTTTTCAAAGCTATTCCTTACAATAGGGCAGTTTTCTTCATCAAAGAAAACGGAAGGCATTACCCACCATTAGTGTATTCTTAATATACAAATTATTTGGTTTTAGAAATACCGGTTTAGACAAATGGCAATGGTTAATTTTATCCTCATTTGAAAAAGGCCAGATTGGCGCCCATGCGATGCCACTCCACGTGACGTCACAGAAACCTGGTTTCTATACGAGTAAATAGGAGTTTTACATCGTCTGAGATTACCAATGCATGCATGAGGCACAGAGCTAAGGGAAATATGTCTCAATAATCACCTATTAAAACTGGCTAAGGTCGGAAAGTTTCCTTCATTTGATAAAGTATTAATAATCCTTATTTAAGCCAAGCGCTACCAGCTAGCAGGGTACTCTGCTACCTGCTAGCATCCTGCGTCGTATCAGCACTCAAAGCCTCGCCCCAGGGTCACTTCACTGGCGGCAGCAGGAACCAGAACGACGTCACTCGGAGTTTTCCCAGCATTCATACTTTGCAGTCGCGTTTTCGCGCGCTTGAAAATTTTCACTTTTCATTTAATCGGAAAAAATAGATATCGCCATTTAAAAATCTAAAAGCGTGAAATGCGTACTCCAGGAGCAATGATTTTTCGATTGAGGCAATAAAAAATAATAGGAAACCACCCTATTGCAAACACTCTACTATCGGAGAAAAAAGGTAGAATACTAAACTTAAAGCATTTGTTTAAAATTCTGCCGAAGGTACATAAGGTCGGTCATATATAGTTTTACTCAATGCTTATTAAACTAAACCAATAAATAATTAACAATTGTTTAAACGTAAACATTTAGCTTCTACGGTCGAAAGAGTGAAGAGGAACACGCGAAAAACTATGAAAGTGGCGAAACGGTCGTCAAATTCATATCGTCACGGGCAAAATATTTGATTGGTACGTTTCATTGTATTTCTTTTTAGAGAGAACAACATCTTTGCATTACAAATAGCTTTTTGAAATAAAATTTGACCCATTATATGATTTTTTTAAATGGCCGAAAGGTAGATTTTAATTTCCGGGGCGTAGATACGGAAATAAATATCGCAGTTACGTGTGCTATACCAAAAATAACATTTCTAAACTTTTCATGTAGGGAAATGGTTATAAAATTCCTCTTACTTAAAATAAACCAAAAAGATGAAAATCGCCACGCTACAATGCACGCTACCGAAACGACGAAGTGGCAACAGAAATCAAGATTCGATGGGATGGAATGGGGCCTCCCCTATCCAGTGATCATTGAAACAGCAGTGGTATTTTTCCACACTTTTTTATTCTTCCTCGACCGGTTTCGAAGCTAACGCATCATTATCAAGAGCTTTCTAACCTACGGAGCAGCAAGCCTGGTATTTATATTGAGGGTAGGTGTAAGTGGGGTAAAATATAGAGGCAAAAATGGTGGAAGGGGTTGAGGTTGGTCATCTACTCATTCGCGGGATGTCTATTCAGGGTCATCGGAAAAGGTTTTGAAGGGAGTAGGAGGGAGTCTCACGTTAAGGAAAGGTGAGGTCATCATCGTTGGTACCACCTCATAGACAAGACATTCACCAAACAACTTCGAACATACACTTATCGCAAAATTTTCCACAAAACCCAGTTTTTTACATTTGTCAAATACTTGTAAAAATTTTGAGTTAAAATCGGATGGATGGTCACAGGTGTACAAATGTTTTGCAAACATAGATTTGCCGTCACAATTTAAAAAAGATTTTTTATGTTCATCAATTCTTGCGTAAAATTTTCTCCCTGTCTGGCCAACGTAACAACAATTACAATCATTTGTTTTACAGCTCTTGATAATCATGCGTAAGCATTGAAACCGGTCGAGAAAGAATTTTTAAAAAAGTGTGGAAAAGTGATACTGCTGTTTCAATTATCACTAACAATGGACTTCCACAAAGTCAACTCGTCAACAATCAGTTTGGTCCCCTATCTAGTCCCCTCGTTCAAAACCCTCAATGCCTTTAATGCTAGTAGAAGTAGAAAATTCGCTTACATATGGATTCACAGAGATTGAATTCACGTGATTTTATGTTTTCGCATTGGTGGAACATATAGACTCCGCAATGGCTAATGGCTCTTGCTCCTTCCCACTCATCTTTTCCCCCTCCAACACTAAGTGCAGGTCTTTGCAAAATCTCCTTTCCACGGCCGCAACCACTCCAAACCTCTCTTCTCTCCCAAGGATCCCCCCAACCCCAACCAATCCGGTCGAATACCGCAGACCTCCCATAATCCCATCCCCTCCTCTCCATTTCCCTCTCTCGAGTCCGTACACCTTCCAGCTCATTAAACACCTTGCTCCATCGCCAACCCTCCACTCCCAACCCTCAACCCCCACACAAATACACCCACTCTGCATTACGCACAATCCCACGGACATTACTTCAAAGAAAACACAGGCCCATCTTCGAATCCTCTGCGGATTATTTCTCGCCTGGAATCACACGTACCTGAATTAAAAACAGTCGCTGAATGTGTTCCACCTTTTCCGCATTGCACCAACCCTAGGTGGCCATTACAAAAGTAATGTAAGCTAACGTTTGGGACACCAAATGTAGATGAAAAAGTAACTTCGTTTGCTTATACTGACTAATTTTTATTTTCACGGTAGGTATATCAATGAAACAAAGGTATAATCATCAGTTACATGATTTTGGAATTTTCCACGTGGTATACATAACATCAAAAAACTAATGGACATGTCAGAGTAGACGATCTTAGAGTGTCCTTAAGGGAGTAAAAGACACAAAGAGCAAAGGAAAGAAATCGAAGGAAGAAAACTAGATTAGCTCTAAAATGTGTTATGTTATCTGAGATCAATTTATCACTCTATGGTTTAGCCATCTTACAAAGAAAACTATGGCCGAAGTATTGGACAGTTATTTATTGCGAAAAAATGAGCTTCCGTATAACTATGGTTGAAAACAGGGATCAGAGACCAGGCCATAAAATCGTCAATGAAAATTATAAACTTGCTATCATTTTCCTGCTGTCGTCATTGTAAATTCTGGTCTCAAAGAGGCCACAAAGCTACCATTAAAATGTATTCTTTATGGCCACCTTTGCGAGAATGTCAGTAATACTTATAGAGAGAGAGATAACTGAATGTATTGTATTTTATTGTATTTTATGAATATTTTCGTGGGTCTACGAGATGCGCGACTGTCTCAGAGACGGCAGAATGGCATTTGTCATTGGGAAAACCCTCAGGGTAAGAACCCTCATGGTAAATGGGGGTGAGGAAGTTGAGCTCTAGGGCGTCAAAAACGCAATGTGGAATGAAAAAACTCGATTGCCCGTATAATGTGTCTCACCTCTCGTCCACCTTTCAAAAATTAATCACTGTGTTGGTGTGCAGGAAGGGAAAGAGTTTCACCGCGTGGACCAAACCTCAGCCTCTCAACTGGAATATTCAAACTTAATTATAAACACTTTTACACACGCATTCACACATACAAGCAACTACAAGTGTACAAGCGTGTAACCGTTGGAGACCTTCGCGCATCTCCGTAAAATCCGAAGGGAACATGCGAGTAATACCTCCTTCTCCTCTTTTCTCTCCCTCTCTTTCTCTCTCCCACAAAGGTGGCAACAAAGAATTCCGACCGCTGGCTGGCCTCTTTGTTTCGTTTTGTATTAAAAGGGGCAGTTTTGTGATGTTTACAATGATCTACATCTACAAAATACCCTGCGAGCCACCTCTAGGGTGTTTGGCAGGGGGTGACAAATCACCAACATGCAGCATGCAAGAGGATCGCCACATGCACACCGCACGGTCATAGAAATATTACGCACACTAGAAAAATATACATGCTTATTCATAAAAAATATTGCTAATGGATAGTAATTCCTATAGAAAATGCATGCAAGGTTAAAACTATGAAAAAACATGCAATGAGTGATCCTAGCGAGTGACGCCATTAATCCTATCAATTGAGACAGAGTTGCTATCCTTAATAGTACGTGGGAAGAATGACATTTTAAGCCTCTCTGTTTTGCAGTCTATTTCTTTTATTTTATTCTCATGATCGCGTCTACTATAGTACGATGGTAAACGAAGGATATGATTCACGTCGACTGAGAAAATATCTTCTTCGAATTTCATAAGTAAGTTAAGCTTATACTTCAATCTACGCTCCTGTAAATATTCCCATCGTAAGTCTTGTAACATACTTGAAACGTTGCACTTTTTGTCGTAACAACTCATTAAAAATATTGCCGCCCTGCGCCGTACTCGATTGATTTCACCTATTCGTCCTACCTCGTAAGTGTCCCACACGCTAGCAGCATATTCCAAGTGATGAATGACGGAAGCAGGAAAATAATAAAATGTTTATAACTTTCTTAGACGATTCATGGCCTACTCTCTTATCCCTAGTTTCAACCGTAGTTATACGGAGGCTCATTTTTTTGCAATCACTAACCGTCTACTAAATTGGTCATGGTTCTCTCTGGAAGATGGCTAAAAATTAGAATTATACATTGATCTCTCGAATACCCTATCATATTCTGAGGGCTAATCTATCTCAGGGCGCGCACTAAGATAGTGTACAAATTTTTTGCGAGGAGGAGCATTGGGACCTTTTATTCGGCCAATTGAGTTTGTTCATTTCATATTGCAAGAATCCTCATCCTTGCACTGAGGGGAAACCCATTCCCGGTCAGCCACTTCATCTGCCGAGGTAATACGGTTTACCTCCGAACATGAACTCGAGCTCAGACAGACAAGGAGCTTCAAAAAGGTGAGTTCGGGTTTTTCGTTCACTTGGACGCCTCAAAAACTGCTACGGGCGTACAGACAGTGTTACGCAGATGTTAAGCAAAATAGACTGGAAGCCGCTGGAGACTCGGAGGCTGCGCGCTAGGCTTAGATAGCTTGAACAATTGAGAATGGATATCTTTAAGGACGACACAGAGAACATAATATTAAAGCCTCATTATATTTCCAGGTCCGATAGAAGTGATAAATTAAGAAGGATGTTTTGCCAAACGGATAGATATGGGAACTCGTTTTTCCCCCGAACCATAAAGGACTTTAATAAACGCTATTCCCAACCTCGTTATATCACTTCATTTTTTTTAGCTGTAAACGGCTGGTGTCTTAGCACCCCCTGCCACACGCCTTTTAGGCGGCTTGCGGGGTATTATGTAGATGTAGATGTAGAAGTAGACAAGGCATTGCCTTTGAACACAAAAACACTATTTTTTTAATACGAATGCAATGGTGTTGGAGCGTAGGTACACCAGAAACTCATTTTATCCAGTGAATTAGAGGTGAACGTGACTTATCCACCCTCTAGCGACATTATATAAGGCTAATAAAATTCAAATTATTTCCAGTTTAGTTTGAAGACGCTCGTTTAGCTGCTGGCCCTCCTTAGGCGCAACTAATACTTACCCCCACATACCCACCAGGGTAAGCAGGAGTTGCTGGGACCCTCCTCCAGAAAAATTTGAAGAATAATGGTTAAAAATGGCGAGTTTTACGACTTTCTGAGGGATATTTGATAAATCCTTACACTATTCTATAAGTAATACTGATCCAAATAAGTAAAATAGATTAAACTTAAAAATTTCTCTGAGCTCTGGATTTATCCCCCAAAACCCCCCCTCGCTGCGACACTGGCACTCAACAAGCACCGCAATTTCTCTTTCTCTCAGGACCTTTTAAATTTTTTCGTCCTCAGGAAAGTGCTCCGAACACCCCTCCTTATCTACCACTTTTCCTTTCTCCAGCTTTATTAAATTTCCATTAATAGCCAGCTATTCGCTAACGTGCCGGCTATTGAGGGAGCGCGTATTACATCAAAGGGCATCATATCGCTTGAATCTACATTTAGGCCCAAGATCAAAAAATACGATATCGGTATGATTAGGCTAAATCTGAATGAAAACTATTCGAGTCGAGAAAAAATTATCTTGACTCCATCTTTGATATTCTCTTTTGAATGCTTTTTGAACAAATGAGGAAATTATGAAGATTTCATCACATGATATTCAATGCGTCCCTACGTAAAAAGAACAGAGTGAGTGAATTAGAATTAAATAGGAGAAAAAGGAATAGCAATTCCTTCAAAACTATATATTTTAGGTCTTTTGGAGAACAGAGCTCGGTAAGCAATGAGACTCTGAGTAATTTAATGTTCACGCAAATAGCATAGATAGCTCATACCGACAAATACTTACTATAATGTTCACTCATTAATCCGCGAGCAACAATATATTTCAGGTGCGAAGCAATTCGTGTAGAAGTGATATGCTATATAAGAATGGTCGAAATCATTCTTACGCACCAGATTTCGATGCCTCAAAATGAATTTTAATTTGCATTTAGCTAAAAGGAACAGTATTTGGAGTATTAAACACATTAAACCATGGAAATAATGAAAAATATAGAAGAAATTGTCTGTTGAAAGCAAAGAAAAAGGTATATCTTCATGTATGAATGGAAGAATTAAGGCGTTGAAAAGGTTAAAATAAAGAAATAAGGTTCATAATTCTCGAGGAACAGCTAAGAAGACACGGTGAATATCGCAATGTATCCATTGAATGTTTGCAGGCGTCCATCATTTTTACTCCTTTGTTAAAAAAAAGCTATGGAAATTTGGTGTGAAAAGAAGATTTCAACAGACAATATAGCCAAAGGCCTAAAAACGGCATTCGCGAAGAATAACTGCGGTTCCTTCTCCCATTTGCTAGTCTATGTTAATCACGAAGCCTACGGTTGGTACGTACAAATGAGGGCGGAGACTCGGAATGTGACATCGAATCAGCACCCAAGCGGAAAGAATAGAAGGCGAATTGAAGTGGCGCGGCGGCCCTCTTAATAAAAAAAAAAAATAAAAAGAATGTCTGACTGTCGTAACAAAATAATCGAATTCTGCGGGGACAGAAGAGAATCGGAATTTCCATCTCTACTCCACACACTAGAGAGTAGGTGCTTCCATCTATCTATCTTTTTTTTTAATTTCATTTTATTCGACTCCACTTTATTCCGAATCGCGAGCGCGCATTCCCGCCTTCCTCACTTTTGGCCAATTGGTATTCTCCGGAACACTCGCTTTGCACGTAGAGAGAGGGATGGAGGGTGGAAAAACCTTTCGCTCGCGCCCGCACTCAACAGAACCACACGGGAATCTGAAAAGGTGGCGGAGGAAGGGGGGGGGGCTTCTCCCTCCACCTCGCACCCTCAATATGCATTGTCAGACCCCCCCCCCCCCACCCAATCTCCTCCACACAGGCAGACAGCCACTTCTCCCGACCCTCACCACACCCTCCCCGGCAACCCCCACCTCCGTCTCACGAGCTTCTTCCGCTCCTCGACTTTTAAATGCGCCCTAATCCGTTTTAATTGACTTCTTTTAATGCTCAATATACTCCCGGCGCTTCGAAGACTGCCTTTCTCGTCCCGAGAGAGGGAGTGCTCTCCTTCCTTACCCCTTTTCCGTGGCATTTTAAAAACTTTCCACCATCTCCTCCAAATCCTCCTCCTCTCCACTTCCTTCTCCGCCCTCGCCACCCTCCAACGCGCCCCTTACACTGTCGCCATGCCAACTCCTCCGTCTCCACTCCTCCCCGCTCCCTCTACGTCCTGTGGGTAGAACTCAAATGCCACCCCTTCCAACCAAAATAATAATCCACCTCTCCCTCCCGTTCTCTCCGTGAATTTCTTTCCTTCTCTCTTCCCAGATTCTTGCCATAATAAGGAAGATGCTTTGAGTGTTCCTTGGGCGGAAGTGTCTTCACTAAGCCACGCGATGATACTATTGTGGAAAGGTAGAGGCACTCCTCAGGAGGAAAAAAGATCTCGATGAATCCAAGCAGAGTACCCTATATTTTCTGCAGCCTTACCGTTAGAGTCTTATCATTGTGTTGGTTTAATTTTTGGAATCATCGCATTCCACGTGTACCCTAAGCATCTACATCTTGAAAAGCAGTGGAAGAAATAAAACAAATGCTCATCTGAGAATTATGAAACCGAATTTTCCTTGCTAAAATAGTAAATATTTTCGTCTTTCGTCCACTTTTTCCATCCAATCTTAAGAGTTAACTTTTCTTGGGTTGGCAGTTGGAGTTTAGGTTCAAACTCTTTCCAGTGTGGCTCTGCCACCGGATTGTTGAAATCTGAAACTCCTAATGCTTTTGATATCTCTATACAATCAATCGCAAACGGTTTAAAATAATTCTCCAATAAACAGAACTTATTTAAAAAATTTCAAGCCTAAGTAAATTAACTCCGCAACCCTTGGAGAGAGAGAGAGAGAAAAAGGAAAAAATCACATCTATGTTTTTAAAAATTAGTTTCCTAGCAAGAGAAGAACAAATAGAATCGCCACTATAAGTTATTTTTCTATTCCTACGCCGCGAGCTTGAAATTATGATCAGTAAGCAAGGGAAATTCAGATCGCAGTGTGTGTACTCCGTTAATATTCCAGCATAAGTATTTTTATTTCCGAAGCTGTAAAGAATTTTAACTCATGAAGTAACGCTAAGAAGAACGGAATAAAATTATCTATTGCAGTAGTCCTATTATGCATATATACTAATGAGACTAACAAAAGAGATCTCGCTGAGTATTATAGGAAGTAAGTATTACGCAATGCAAGCAATCACCTCCTCTCCTATTATAATTCCGTGAAAATTACTTCTTAGGTCCAAATCCAGGTCAAAAGGCTCCATAGATTAACCGAGGTTCATAAAAACCCTCGTACTTTTAATTACAAAATATATCACAAATTAGCGATTTGATCCATAAGGCCCCTTTAATAACATACATGGAAACTCACGCATAGCTGAAACAATAAAAAAAACAAACGCGGCTTGGCGGGCAATCCTTTGCTGTCAACTTAAATAGACTGACAAGTAGGGCTGACAATACGTAGCCTCCGAGGCATTTTGTGCCCCCCAAAATGCCATTTTAGACACGATGCGAAATTTTACATGAGATCAACATGACCTGTTCAGCTGTTAGCTAGAGATTTTTCATAACTGTGATCTCATTTCTGAACACTGATTATTACCTATCACAGCTTCCTCGCAACATAGCATTGTTGAAATAAAACTTTTATCTCTTTCGTACCACATTACCGAACCTCCCTTTTCCACCTCCATACCATATCGTTACTTAACAAGAAATCAATGATTTAATCATTAGATCTCTCCAAATTTTCAAAATACCGACCGTAACCTTTCTCAAGGTGTTTTCAATACTTATTCCTACCACTTAACGTAAAAAGTATACCTGCACGACTTAAGAAAGGAGGCCAAAAATCACCTGAAAAATGATGGTGAGATGCGTACTTGGGAAACAGAGGGTTGAGTGCAAAATAATGCGCGAGAATATCGAATAACAATCGAAGGGTAAAAAAGCTCATAGTCACAAAGTTGTCGAGGTGATGAGTTCCACCGAGGCGAAAAAAACTCTAAAATGAGTTCGGTAAAACGACCATTCAAATGAAAAGAGAAAAAAGTTTTTCATGATAAAAATTATTAGGTGAATTCAAAACGGAGCATGATGTACAAATATCGCGTTAGATTACTAACATAGAGAAAATATATAATGGAAGAAATACACAATCGATCAAAAATAAAAATATATAGATGACCTGTAACTCTTCACCATGCATATAATTCTAGATAATCCCCATGGGCTTAGCTTCTGAACACATTCCAAATTAGCATTAGGAAAAAAGGGAGTTTGTCACGATCTAAAAGGACAGGCATTGTTAATGTTAATACATTAAATTTTGTAGCTTCATGCACACTAATGTGTTCAATTTTGTGGCATATTTTCGTGATAGAGAGTCAATTTTACCTTTATAGAGGGTTAATAACGTGTTATCAATACAATTTCTGACGCAAATGCAATTTTTAGTCGAACTCAAGTTGTACACTGACTATTGTGATTTTCGATGTCGGTGGTCGAATGTCGTGGGTTAGAGTCCCGCCTGCGTATGCAGTCCCTATCCAGGGCGTGGAATGCAATAGGGTGGTTTCCAATTATTTTTTCATTGCCTAAATCGAAAGATAATTACTCCGGTAGTACGGATTTCACGCTTTTAGATTTTTAAATGACGATATCTATTTTTCGCGATTAAATGAAAAGTGAAAATTTTAAAGCGCGAAATCGCGACGGCTAAGTATGAATGATGGGAAAAGCCCGTGTGACGTCATTCTGGTTCCCGCTGCCGGCGAGTGAGGTGACCTTGGGGCGAGGCTTTGAGCGCTGATATGATGCAACTCTGCTACCTGCTAGCAGGTAGCACTTGGCTTAAATAAGGATTATTATTCCCCTATCAAACGAAGGGAACTTTCCGAACTTAGGTAATTTTACTGTGTGATTATTAAGAGATGTTTTCCTGAGCTCTGTGCCTTATGCATGCATTAGTAATCTCAGGCGATGCAAAACTCCTACCTACTCGTATAGAAACTAAGTCCCTGTTACGTCAAGTGGAGTGGCATCGCATGGGCGCTAATCTGGCCTTTTTCAAATGAAGATAAAATTGACCATTGCCATTCGTCTAAACTGGGATTTCTAAAACCAAATAATTTGTATATTATGAATACACTAATGGTGGGAAACGAATCGCAATCAATGCATTTCGTTTTCTTTGGTGAAGGAAGCTACCCTATTGGAAGGGAAGAAGGGCAAGGAACGGCCCCGAATGTGTTAAATAGGACAGGTTATGTAAGATGTAATAGAGAAGAAAGGCGTCGCTATGAAAAGACTAGCGGTTACGAGATAGGTAATTTCGATTTGCAGTCTAGATTATAGCTTACTTATTCGTAAAATTTTATATCGCTTTGCTGGTAAGCGACTCTATTGGCGAATTTTGGATGAAGAAGTGGAAGGATGTAAATAAAGCGTTGTAGTTTGAATCTAGGGAAGCAGCAGTGCACCACACTGAGAAAGAAGTACGTCTTATGATGTGAATACTATATTCTCCGTGCTTCCCTCTAGTTTCCATCTTCCAAAAATACTCGTCGGAATTCACCTCAGATCATCAGCAAGAAATTTACCTATTGCTTGAAACGAAGTGCGAACTAGTTTTCCTTTTATCCATGTCAGAACGGAGTCCTCTATCGAATTTTCTCCACGATCGCGGCTCATGTTGCAGTAAAAAAAGGAGATTTAAAATTTAATTCTTTCTCAGTACTAGTAGGGATAGAGAAAGTCTCAACTTATATTATTATTAATGCGTCGCTTGCTTGGACAACTCATTGCATTTTTACCTTTTTTCATTGTCCTTACCTTTCGTGGATAAGAAAATTATTACTAACCGATTGCATGAGCTCCGCCATTTCGTGAATTCTGGGGTATGTTTTGTCATTTTGTTACCATCTGAACCTACTAGACCCTTTGACCCGCATAAATTGAGCAGAAATATCTCGTTTATTTCGTCGCCGACTTGCTCGCTAAATTAAGCAAAAAGATGTGACGCTTTTGAAATAATCTTGTTGGAGTTGGGATAGCGAAAAAATTCCATCAGAAAGAAAATCGATTTTAATTATTAAATGCCCTCCAAAAACAGCACGAGAACAATTGCAGAGGATAACTAAAATAAAAAAACGCAATAACTAAAAAAACATTTAACTAATATAAAGCTAAACAGAACCAAAAATGAACAAGATAGTATTCGACAGTATTTACAAATAAATAGCAAAGAATAGTAAACTTCAAGAGTGGAGCGAGAAAATTACGATGGAGATTTATCTGGTGATTTTTCCGGGTATTCTCCCGCGTTCCGCGTCCGTGAGACTTCAGTGGACCTGAGGAAGCCAACTGGAACGTTGGCGAAATATTGTCCTACAAAATAGATAAACGCGGAAGAATACCCGGAAAATCACCAGATATCATCATAATCTCCGCGGAAGCCTACTTGGAAACTCCACGATGGAGATTCTTCAAGCAAGATGAGGAATGAAACAAAGGATCGAAATTTGTAACACATTATGAATTGTAGAAGGAAGTGAGTGTATAAAATACCGTTTAGAAACAAAAGGGTGGCGAGTGATAAAATGAAATAAGTCGTTGTGCGCGAAGGAACATAAGGAGGGGAAAGAGAAATAAGGTCAGATGATCTGTATTTGCCATTAATAATATTTAAGAAGAGTCTGTAAGAATTTTCTCGCAAACCAGAATCGGTGGAACGGATTTCGTCCGTATAATCTTTTTCCCCCTCGGTGAATGCTAAGTTAGGTAGTAGTACTGCCCATACTCCATGCAATATTACTCCCTAATCTACATATTCTGCATGAGTGTGCTTTTGGTGGCTCTCGGGGGGAATTTAGTACCGTCGCTAGCGCCCCTGCGGAGAGACGCCGGGGGAGAGAAATAAGGCAGGGCCCCAGTTCACGCGCACTTCATTTTCCGGGCGCCCGCGCTTGAGGAGGGAATCACGGCGGAATCACAGTGGCCAGGGCAAGAGAATCTGCGCGTCCGACCCTGAATGCGTGATTCCCTGAACCCTAGGGGCTTAGCAAGAGGGGCCGGGCACCCTCTCCGACCCAAGGCATAAAGACCCTTCCTGGGCAACCCCCTGACGCGTCCGTTATCAGGGTTCGCGCGGGAGGGCAGAGTAAACTTGAGGACGTTGATAGCCTCGGACCCAGTGGCCTCATGAGCCAATTCTCATCCCCTCGCTCCAAATTCGTAACATCTACATTATACCCTGCGAGCCACTTCTGAGGCGCATGGTAGTATGGGGTGACTACATTCACTCCACACATTCATTGTATTATTATAATTTTTACAATAATAATAATAATAATTCAATCCATCAAAGTCTTAAAAATATTGAACTGCTGAAACACTTGTTCATTACAATACAAAAAACAGCAATTTTAAATACATGTCGGATTGTCAGAAAATTTTTCAACTCAGAGTAAAAAGACGAGAGTGCTTGGTAATACCCGTACCTCGAATAAAACCAGCAAAAATGCAGTGAAACCGAAGAAATAATAATAATAGTTGCACTAACTTATCCCAAAAAGACTATCTGCACCGTCACAATCAAATATGCAACATCATCCACCAGAAATTAGCTATAAAGTGTAAACTCTTAGAAAATGAAGTTCCTTATCATAAATACACACCTAAAGCCATCCTTGAAAACGATCACAGCAAGATTTATTATTATCACCGATAAAACAGTCCGTAGCAATAGACTTGATCTAGCAGTGCAAGATAAAATTCACAATGAAACGTACTTGATAGACATTGCCGTACCAAATTCGCATAACATCACGGCAGCCTACACCAACAAAATGGAAAAGTATGAAGAACTTAAAGATGAAATTAAAAGATTATGGAAATCAGATAAAGAACACATAAATATACCAATTATTAACTCTGCCAAAGGAATAGTGCGTCATTCAATCCATAAAGGCCTCAAAACTTATGGACCCGGCGAAAAACTTGTTCATTACAATACAAAAAGCAGTAATTTTAAATACATATCAGATTGCCAGCAAAGTTTTCAACTCAGAGTACAAAGACGAGAGTGCTTGGTGATACCCATACCTCGCCTTAAACCAGCAAATATGCTGTGAAAAAAAATGTTAATAATAATAATAAAGTCTTTTTCAATACAAAAATCCAAAAATAATTTACATACATAAAATAAATGTCATCTGTAGTTCACATCTAATTCGTTAAGGACTTGTCAGCAGGTTACATCATTTTGACATAATACTCGTATAATGTTATAGCATCACTTGCCATTTTAAAAAATTGCAAGTGATTTAGTTCCAGTACAAAATACGCAATTAAATATACAATACCAATGCCAATTAACCGTAAAATAAAGGGTACAGCATTTTATTCGTTGACGATATTTTATAATTTTCCGTATTTCAACTGGATACAATTTTATTTTCATAAAAATATTAAGTATAACAGTATTTTGTTTTTGTAAAATCGTTTTCTTGATTTTAAAATGTAAATACAATTATGTTCTACCATAGTTAGAAATAAATACTACCTCTACCTCTATATACTTACTATACTAGATCTACCATATTTATAAATAAAAACTGGAGATATGATTAAAAAACTAAAAATTGTGTTTCAATTTTTTTGGGGGGTTATTATCCATTGTTAATTAAGGCCGGAAACATTGGGAAAACACATAATTTTGGATGCAAATTAAGTGTATATTTTTTATTTTTCAAAACATCGGGGGGCACTTTTCACCATCTTAACCTGCTAGACCCTTTATATTTAATGCCTTTGAAACGCTATATTCAATTATCTCGACCTCAACTCTTCGTTATATCTACCTCTACCTCATTTTTTCTCGGTTACAACATCTTTTGCATGATGGCTGCCAAGTTCTGAGTTCTCCAGCCGCGGCCGTCGTTTATAGTCGGTCTACAGTTTCGAAAGCCATCCTGCTTTCGTCTTCAGGTCGAAGGTGAGATGTGTTAAATAGTCACGTCGTGGTCGCGCCGAGCGAAGGCGCGATTTAAAGCTGTACCGGTGAACCTTGGCTCACCCCAACCAGCCAGTTAACGATGAAAAATTGAAAATGGCGCATGTGTTCTGTGGTGGGTGTATTGTGTTGTTCGTGTGAAATAGAAACTTATAACTAAAATAATTCAATGCTGAAATATTGACTTTTTGTAGCCATAACATTGATAAATGATTATTGATGCCATTACAGTATATATAAAAAATATTCTTCATTTTTTTATTATTTTTTAAAAAATATTTTATGACTTTTTTCAATTTATTTCTCATATTTATGTAATTTTTTAAAATTAATCTTTGCTACGTTGAGAAGTGTTGATTTTTAGCCGCCTTGTACAGCACTGGCCGTCTTCTTCCTGTGCGCTGATTGGTCAGTACTCTCTTCCGCACTTTGCTGATTGGGTAGCCATTGTCCCTGTTAACATTTGGTGTTTTATGGATTTCTATTGCATACCTGATCTGACTGGGGTAGTAGCGACTCTATTTTGCCACCATCTTCGCTCTATCGGAATAAATTTTGTGGCCCACCTCACTCCAAGCATGCTCTGCAATGACTGAGGATTGCAGTTGTTTCTGATTAGTGGCTCTCAGAAAATTCAACAAGGGAAAAAATAAAACACGGGAAGAGAATGATTAAGACTGATACTGAAAACTAGATGGGGGACAGAGGAATATAAAAACGAAGGAATATATTAATAAAAGCCGGAATTAAAAATATAGAATCAGTTATAGGGGGAATTTTTAAAACATATTACGAAAAATTTGATAAAACTGATGAAATAATTATCAAGGACTTAGCGACTACCGAAGCAAGTACTGGGGATAAAATAGACGGACAGAGTTCCGCTTGCAAATCTAGACCGGGGTATAATCTGAGTTTTCAGGCGAGATGGAGTGGGAACGGTGCCTAATGAAGAAGCAGGAGCAATTTCCACAATTTTAAATTTATTGGTACTACCGGTTTCGCTTACAGCATCATCAGGTACAGTATATCAAAGTGTGTAACGTCTTAAATAGGAAAGGGAGGATGGAGGTGTAAGACGGGAAGGCGGAGGAAGGAGAAGAAAGTAAAAGAAAGGAAGGGAAGGGTGTTCAATCACAGGTATGATTAGATTAGACGGAGATCAACTCATAGAGGTTTCTTTGACCTTGTTCAAGTGCAAAAGAAGATGACATTCGTGCGTAGGTTTCCGCGGCTTTGTATATGATGAACCCTCCGAACCTGTGATTGCACACCCTTCCCTTTTATATTATGCGCTGACTTTTATACGAGACAAAATTAATTAGTTCATCGAATTAATTTTGTCGAACGAATTTGACGTCGAATGGTTTTAATTTAAATTAAATTAAAATCTTAAGGTTGGCGAGACAATATAACGAATGCAGGAATTGGAACATTTTTTAGGAACAAATTTTAAATTTTAGCAACACAATTTTGAATAATAACTGGGCAAATAACATAGACTGGGTAAACAATAAAAGATTACAGTTGTAAAAAGATATACTAAGCTGAAATGCCTGGAATCTAAGATTAAAACTAGCAAAATGCGTCAACCCCGGCAACAGAATGGCCGAGTGGTCCCATCAAACATTCATGAAAGCCCCATTTAGAGCAACGACACACAGAGTGTAATTCCAGATAAGGATCTTTAGAATTATGACCCAAGTTACCAAGAGATTATTACTGACGGGAGAATAAATTTCATGAACTTACATAGCAAATACAATAAGAAAACATATCTGTAGATATTCAACCAATAGTTCATCTTTGAGAAGCCGCATTCTAGTGTCAGGTACCTATACGTGAAAGAGAAAGTCCCATTTTTAGGCCAGATATACCTCTTCAAAAACCGAAAATGCCGCCATCTCTTCTTCTATTTCCCCTTACCGATTTTACACCGTCTCCTCCACCATAGCAAAACTTCTCAAAATTCTCAAAGTCCTCGATTCGATGCATTGTTGTCCCGGGCCACGCGCGAAGAAAGATAAGGAGAAAAATGAAAAATAAATATATTCCAGGATTCTCCGCGCGTATTTAAACGGGAGAGCTTCACGTTTCAGGGACTCGAAGAGGACACGGATTGGGGATTTCCTTCCACGCACCTCAGGGAAGTCAATATCTTGTGCGAGAATTCTCTCTCTCTAGGTCGAGGTGGAATTCGAAAGGAGCGGATTCCGTTTACGCGGTATATTCTCTCCTCATAAATATGAAAAGGAATTCGATGTAAAATCTACGGAAGGAAATCCCTCGTACAAGCCATATCGTTCATTTCTATCCTCCACAGCAAGGAACGACGCTGATAACGGAAGCATCCTTCAACACCACCGACACATTTCCGATGGAGACGCACTTATCGGTTTATTAATCCACGAGTGGTGATAACGCAGCATTCATTCAAACAACTTCCGTCCCACCCTCGAGGCCAGACGAGGCACTCAATTATCACACCTGTTACGAAAACACACTTCGCACCCCTTTCCAATGCATAATCGTCGGAGTCATGCTCTCATAACTCAAGAAAGGGGCTAACTAATAGGGTGGTTTCCCATTATTTTTTATTGCAAAAATCGAAAGATCATTACTCCTGCAGTGAGTATTTCAAGCTTTTAGATTTTTAAATGACGATATCTTTTTTTCGCGAAATGAAAAGTGAAAAATTTCAAGCGCGCGAAAACGCGACGGCTAAGTATGGATGATGGGAAAAGTCCGTGTGACGTCGTTCTGGTTCCCGCTGCTGCAAAGTGAGGTGACCTTGGGGCGAGAATACGTGCACCGCTGAGATGCAGGCTGCTAGCAAGTAGCAGAGTACCCTGCTGTCAGGTAGCGCTTGGCTTAAAAAAGGATTATTAATACCTTTTCAAACGCAGGAAACTTTCCGACCATAGGCAGTTTTAATAGGTGATTATTAAGATATGTGTCCCTGAGCTATGTGCCTCATGCATGCATTGGTAATCCCAGACGATGTAAATCTCCTATCTACTCCAATAGAAACTAGGTCCCTGTGACGTCACGTGGAGTGGCATCACATGGGCGCCGATCTGGCCTTTTTCAAATGAGGATAAAATTGACCATTGCCATTCGTTTAAACCCGTATTTCTAAAAGAAAATAATTTGTATATTATGAATACACTAATGGTGGGTAACGAATCGCAATTAATGCCTTTCGTTTTCTTTGATGAAGGAAACTACCCTATTGCCTCGCACCTTTCACGTAATTATCACACACCGTTGATAGATGCCTTTTTTTATTGGCGGGAAGGAAGTCAGTAAAGTAGGACTAAATTGCATTTTATCTATGACTGTATGAGATTGAGGATAGTGCCGAGCAGCACCTTCAACCAGGAGACTCCTGGAGGGTCAATGTCGAAACTGTTGTTGACGACAAAGCTGGACACGGTGTAACTCGAGAAATGGAAAAACATCATTCAATCCGCGGAAACCCGAGAAGCAATGTTCAAATAATGTTTACTAATTTGCATGAGCCCATGGCCGTTGAGAAAATAAAAGTTCAAGACTCTTTACAATAATGTCACTGTGATACTTTCCTTCGTGAACAGTAGGGTGGGCCATATTTTTAAAGTTTCCGAATTTCTTTCGTGATGACCCCCAGTTTTGTTCCATTTGGTGAGAAAATAAATGATGAAAATTATGTTTGCAATCGGATGCCGGGAAAACGTGCCACATCGCACTTAAAGTTTCGAAATTTTGGTATTTTTGGGTGTTTTTCGGACATAAGTGAAGATGATGTCACTCTCGGATTATTCTATCAATTTTTAGTCCTCTGCAACGACTCGTTAGACATTGGCATAGTATCACATCAATTTTTTTTTCATTTCTGTCCTTTGGTTCCCGAGATGTCGCACCGAGAGTGAGCGCGCGCCACCCCAGTCAGACAATATGGGTGGCACGCGGGTTGCATACTCTCAATTTTAGTTGATCATTCTCACTCGTCGTAAAAGCATACAATTTTTTAGATAAACTTTAAACTTCGTCAATATAACCTTGAATGTTACATTTATCACTGTTTATTACCAAAACGGGCTTAGTAGCAGAGGTTTACTCTCCATATCTAAATCTTATATCTAAGTGCTTCTATCTAAATGCAGAGTATCATTTCTGAGAGCTAACCGCCAGTATGGTATGTGAAGGTGCTTCTCCTTGCATGTATTTCTTTGTAATTGTACAAGCTGAACAGTGTGCATGCACAATACAATACGAATCACATATCACTCATCGATATTAAAGTAATCCGGGCGTTACCACTCCTTGGTTTATACGCCGATCAAAGAAAATTAAAACAAATTACGTACTGGCAAGGAACAAAGACTACTTCCTTCAATGCCGCAATATTCTAGTGAGTCTTTTGTAAACATTTCCTCTTCGAGGAATGTTTAAAACTCTTTGACCCGAGTAATCGCAGCTAGAGCCGCAACCCAAAGAGCCAAGTAGTTAAAACTATCTGCTGTAAGATTTTTTTTATGTCTAAGTGAAATACAGTTGTGAATTCTTATGGGCTTTACGTACAGGAAGGAAGTTTAATGGGCATAAAACACTCTAAAAATATTAGCAAGTAGTTTTAAATTCCTCACAAAACGCGAGAAAATTTTAAAATGTTGATTCTTGAAAAACAAAAAAAATTGATAATGTATCTGGGTTAGAATCGGAGATCTTAGAGTTACAATTTGATCATCATGTAATGGCATACTCTAGGTTAAATGTGAATTATTCCACCCGCGTTTCAACCGAAGAATCGAGGGAGGTAGCTTAGAATTCACCACAGTAGATCAATGGAAGTGTGAAGTTTAGATATTCAGGACTGAAGGAATATTTCCTTTTCTATGCCACCTACAATAGCTAGGAATTTAGCTTGCATGGGTTCAAAAGCGTAACAAAGGAATTTATAAAAAACCACAATCTTCTGCACAAGTTTAAATTACATTTCAATATTTCTACAATGGACTAAGCCACAACAAATAATTTTTGCAAAATTTTACTAGAAAGTTGCCGATTTTTATGTGCGTAACTTTTGTATTAACTGGCAGAAGATTTAGAGTTCACAAGCATTGCGAAAGTTATTAGTCAGTGATTTCTGTTTAATAGAAACCATTAAAATCCACTTCGATAGAAGGCATAAAACTGAGATATTCTCTGAAATAAGTTTGGGGAAGAGAACTTGCAAGCAGGAAGAAAACATATGCGCGAGTACCCAGCTAAAAACTACTTAATTCTTTTTCAAGATCAAAAATGAGATCTTCAGAAATGGAGACGCAAAAACCGATAGCAGCTCAGCGGTCAATTTCGTCCGTTTTCAACCTCATGGAAAAAATGGTCAAGTAAATATCACGGAATAAAATTCATTACTTCGTGATAACAACAAACTAACACTCTATACCGACGGTGAAAAATCTGGCATTAATATGTGTAGCCAACCAGTGGCGTAACTAGGGATATGCTTTCGGAGGGGATGGGATGGCCTTGGGTGGCGCCCTCCCCCCTGACAACGGGTGGTCCGGGAAAATGTTTGAAAAATGATATGCCTGAAAATACATTGTACATAACTTTTGGCACAAAAAATTACCATAAGGAGATGCAATACTTAAATTTCAACGCTAGGCATTAGTTTTAAATATTTTGTTACTTCTCTGAGGCTTTGGGGGGAATCTGTCCCCTTTTCCCCCCAAAGTTACGCCACTCTAGCCAACAGTCCTTCAGTTGCAGAAATGTTTCTCGGGTTTTCCACCGGTTAATGTCGTCCATATCTCCCGACGTTTCGATCAGCGACTTGCTGATCATCCTCAGGGTATCTTCCAAACTCTCTGGTCGAACTTCCGACATCAACCGGTGGACAACCCGGGAAACTTTTCTACGACTGATACGCCGGGAAAACCTTATATCATACAGCAGTCCTTCAGTCTCTCTTCCTTATTTATCTATCACCCACTTTTCCCGTAAGCAAATTTAGCCCAAATGATCACCACCCAGCGCTATAAATATCTATATTTATTATGTGCCCATGCAAAAAGAGCCAAAGTTGAGTGGCGTCACGATAATTCGTATAACAGAGTAGAGAGCAAGCCCAAATGTGAATGGAAGTTAGATAGAACATGCGGAATGGTTGTATTGTGCTGTATGTACTAACTAATGGTACTCCAAATGGATGGGATGCAACTCCCTATCCCCTTGGGCATTGAGCCCTTGACCCCTAGACGGTGCTACAGCATATAGGGGTCACCATTCGGGGCGGACCAATCCGAATTAATGTCCCTGCTTACCGGGAGGGGTCGCTCGCTGCGAGGGGAAGGACCACGGTCACCGATCCTCCGCCGTTCGAGAACCGCAACATAAACTAAGAGATTTGTGCCGTAGCATTCAATTTCCGAGAGCATATTTCTCGAAGAAGAGAGAGAGAGACGAATCGAGGCGGCTTTTGTGTTCCAAACACACACGTTACTACTAAGAAAGTGGTCAGACGAATGGGACGATCTTCGGATACAAAAGCACAGACAATATCAAATGGTTGCCGGAGATCTAAGTCTCTCTTAACCGGGTAATGCCTGAATTAAAAAGTTTCTGCGATTTTTGTGGTAATCGTATATCCAAATATCAATGAAATTCTGAGTCATTAGGTGCAAAATTTATTATTTTACCAATAATAGTTACGCCTAGCGGTACCATATGCTACCACCAAAATTTTTTGTATCATACCATTCCAAATATTAGGCTCACATCAAATAACCATGCTTTAAATGAGATATCCATGTTATAGCAATCCTAATTACATTTAAAAAACTTCGCATTAAGTGTACATAAGGCGTAAGTAAATAAAATCGAAATGCTTGCTCTAAAACTTCCGTTTTTTGGGCTAGTTGATAATTCTCAATTTTCAAACGGCTCTAAAAATGTTAATTACAACTTTAAAATAGCAAACTTTTCGGAATGATGTTATTTAAAATATTCTCATAAATGAAAAACTCTCAAAAATCTTAATAAATTACGGTAAATGACAAAAAAGTTACGTTTAGCACTGCACTATCAGCTGGTACCATTTGGTACCGCTAGGCGTTAACGGGTTAAGAGTAGGGCCAAACATCGAAAACCATCTCAGAAAAAGTAAATACGGAGACGACATCGGTCATTAAAAGAGGTAATCTCAAGATGCGCATTTGGCCATGCTCTAAATAAGTTCATTGTGGTGGCAAAGTATTAAACAAGCCTTTAACCCGGCAGTGGTCGCGTGGGGTGTCCCAGACACCCCAGCCTCATATAAGCGCTATTTTTTCTTGCAATTGTGACTGCAATGATCTGTAACCTCCTCTAGCTGATTTTTTAAGCTTTCTGAAGATACTTGTAAAAGATTATTATAAAATCAATGCAAGTTTTTAAGAAAAATTACTTTTGTCAAAGCTCTGCAGAGTGGGGTACGCCAGACACCCCACGCGACCGTTCTCGTTACGGTTTTCCGCCAAGTTCCTTCAAGGTTTTTCATCCATTTTCATCACATTTGATAGCTACCTTTCTGAAACTGACCAGGAAAGTTGTCTTTTTACGTTTACATCAATAAATATTAATTTATTGGTATATTTTTTCACTAAATTATGTAAACAAATAGAAAGTTAGTAATTTCTTATAATGTTACAGTGATTTTTCTCGAAGTGAGCCACGAAAAATCGATCATGTAATACTTACAGCACGTTCATTCAGTACACTATGGATTCCTGCAGTCTTTCTAAAAAAAGTAAAAAGCTAATATACTTTGACTTTTGATTGAAAATTTGGATGAGGAATTATTTGTTTCTGACGCCAACTTTTGTAGGAAATGCGATTTTTAGAAGTGATTTTTTGAAGACTTCGTTCAATTACGTTAGTGCAGTAGTTATTCAAAAAAGTCATCATTTTCATGTTTATGTGAATTTACCAGTGAAGGTTGGCCTTATAATACTTAGATTCATCGTTTTCAATTCATACTAGAGGTCAGCTATCTCTAGAGTAAAAGAAAGAGTCTTTGTCTTTTGAATGAATCACTGAGGGAAGAAGATTGATTCTGATGAAAAAGAAGATGGGTGTCATATAGCTGCGTATGACACTTACACTGAACAACAGTGCAGAGATGAGGAACTTTTGTAAAAGGGAAGGGAGGTTATGTACGTTGGGAAGTATGGAGTTGCAACGTGTAATACGCAGGGATCAAGACCAAACATAAGAGCATAAACTTGTAGCAGTGGTACTGAGAGAAGTGGACTTATTAGCAAATTAAAATTGGATTCAAAACACGAATGGTTTGTTTTCGTATTATGTTGATTGAAAGAATGGTAGAGAAAATTGAAAATTGTACTAATATTCAGGTAGAGAAAGTCACTGAAAATTATTCTCGTAAAATAGATAGTGAAACAGACAGGAAAGACTTCGAATTCCTGAATAGTATTTTTATTTTAGCAAGGGCAAATAAAACTGAGTGGACACAATGGATTAGGAGTGGAAATATGTTATTCTCCCATGAGCCATAACATATTTCTCTTTTCCCCTTTATCTTTTCGTTTCGATAACGTGACTGCTAGAGTAGAGGAAATGAAAAGTGGCAAATTAGCACAAAGGAGAGATGTATTTGAGATGTTTGCTCGCAATACACGGCAACATAATAGAATTGGGCAATGAGAAAAAGCTGATGACCAATTGATACCTTTTCAAAGAAGATGTTCATATAGGCAATATTTACCTTCCAACCCCGCAAAATATAGAATCAAAATTTTTGCCTTGGCAAATTCGATTGTATTTGAAGATGTACCTACTCAGGGTGGCAACCAGAGGGTCCATCTTTTGTAGATAACTGTCCAAAAGAGGAGTTAAAGCGAATGTTTTCTTTTGTAAACAGAAACGGGAGGAACATAATTTGAACTACTGGTTCAATAATATTCCGCAAGCAGATGAAATTCTAAGCAATAATTTGACCGTTGTGGGAACAGTGCGCAAAAAATAAAAGAGATTTAGAACTGAATGTCGTATATGTAAAATAAAGAAGAAAATAGCAGCTTATTTTGGTTTAGGAAGAAATAAGCTCTGGTTTCCTGCGTCGTAAAATGGTAAAAGAATGTAATTCTTTGGCCAACAATTCACATAGCTATTTCGGTCTATGAATCCAAGACGAATAGATAATAAAAGAAAACTGCAATTATCAACCTTTTATAACTGCACAGAAGGAGGTCTAGCCACATTAGACAAAATAGGCAGCACCTATCATACAAACAGAAACATCAGGAGATGGTCAATGGCCATTTTCTTTCATTTGCCAAACACTGCTGACATCAGTGCATTTGTTATACCTAGGTATTCCAATTCACTATCTCATTGCAAAGAAGTTTTCTTCGTGAGATAACTCGATCGTTAACTTTTCTATACAGTAAAATTAGATCGATATTGAACACGATCTCTAGAGACTTGAAAAATAGAGAAATATGCGTAAAATGAGCCTGAGAAAAGGATGAGGAGAAAAAAAGAAAAAAGTTGGAAGATGTGTTTTTTTCCAACAGATATAATAACAAATATATTCTTGTGAACTGTGTTAGAAACTAACGCGTGGTACACTTTTGCTGAAAATTTTGAGAAGTGATTAGAAGCAAATAAATAGTTTACATGATTTATTTTCTACATTCTTTAGATTCAATAAAGCTTTTCAGTAGCACGAAATTGAACTTCTGTTGAGGACTACATATTTGTTAGTTTACCTTTCCAATGCTGTATATAATTTGTAACAGGAGTATTTCAATAGCTATAAGTGACCGTAATATCATCGTAAATTTTTCCTCAAGAATACATTTTGGGAAATCGATAAGTAAAGTATTTAGTACATTTATTAGTATTTACGTAAGGCAAATAGAGGTCGACGCTGAAAATATGATGATATACAGTGATTGATGTTTGTAAAAGTATATGCCGTGTATTTATATCTCAACATTTCAACTGTGTTCTTTGGCTGAAACAAAAAAAATTGGCAATTTTTCCGGAGGAACTGGGACTGCCTACTGGAAAATAGGGTATTCAAAAATATTTTCTTAAAAAAATATAAGTTGAATTTATGGTTTGAAATATATAGTATACCCATTCCTAAATAAACAAAGGATACGTCGATATGTGAAATTTTTAAATAATATATACTATTTGAAAGAAATTGAAGAAAATCTCTTGGGGTGTCAGAGACACCCCACGCGACCGTTCATGTTCGGAAAATGGGCGCGACTACCGCCGGGTTAAGATATACATAAAGGCGTCGTGTTGCACCGGATTGGAATAATGTTTAACATTCAGAGATATTGGTTTGGCTTCTGGGAAACGAACGAGGAGCAGGAAGAAAGAAAAAGGAAGGGAATTAGCTACTCTGCCATTGAACGCAAAAATAACACTTGAATGAAGGATAAGTAGTACAGTTTTCAGCTTCCAGAAATATCTGGCGAGGTTAGTGTTTTTAGTAAATACGCGCTATTCATACTCTTTATAAGTTGATGGAAATAATTCATATTTCTCTGATCTATATTTTTGCCAGTACGTATTATTAATTATAAGGTCAGATGCGTTACAATGTACAGTGGCGAAAAAAATTAACGCAAAGCTCATTGGCATTTGAAAGCGGCCAGATCAGGAGCTGCTTGTCTTCCAAAATTTTGCCCACGCAATGCTCTCATACAACCGGGAATTTTAAAAGCTATATGCCCCTTTTACCTGGGAACTAATCACATCCGTCGCATTATCTACATCTACATAATACCCTGCGAGCCACCTCTAGGGTGTTTGGCAGGGGGTGATCAATCACCAACATGCAGCATGCAATTGGACTCGCACATGCACACCACACCGACCAAAAAACGTAACGTACATTAAAAAATTATACTACCATATGCTGTTAGAAATAATAATAAATTAAGAAACATGCATTAGGTTTTACATAGGTTAGTTGGCTACACCACAAGTCATGCAATCTATTTATGAGTTCTATCGCTGCCGTTATGATCTCTTATTGATCGTGGAAAAAATGACATTCTGAATCTGTCTAGCCTACAATCTACCTCTCTTATTTTATTTATATGATCTGATCATCCGTAGTATGTTGACGTCCGTTAGATATGGTTAACTATGTTAGAAAAGACAATTCTTTTGAATTTATCTAAAAGGTTTAGTCTATTCTTCAATCTACGGTCCGACAGAGATTCCCATGAGAACGCGCAGAATATCCAACGACGAATTCTTCCCCATAATCTCCGAATTGTGCTTCTCCCACGACTCACCTAAAATGGAGTTTACTCTCGTTTGGACATCTGTAAACACACCCGACATATTGGCCATTGAGGCTGAATGCTCCACACAAAATGCTCCGGTGGCGTAGTGGGTAAAGTATCATGCAACGAATCCGAGGCTCCACAGATCAAGTCTCACTGACGGATGATTGGATGCTGCAAACACACTGGACATTTTCTGATACTAAAACTTCGCAGAACCTATCGCGAGATCCAAAGGATGTTGCACGGCGGCTGAATTCTTCCGCCCTTATTTGTACGTTGAAATTCAACTCCCGTTTTGTATACTCATTGGGGCAGTTGACTTTGAAGTGAATGTTGACAACTATTTCCGTGTCGTCCAGCCCCACTTCAAGGCTCCTAACATTGGCAGCATGTGCGATGTGTCACGGACTACGCTTTTTCTCCCACTCAAGGGAAAACTCCTCAGAGATCCCCAAAGCCGAACGAAAGAATAGTTTTGAGCCACCTTGACACCTCGGAGGAATCGGCTGTTTGTTTTCAATTCAAATTTGCAATGCTGGGCTAAATATTCTTTTCCCAATAATAGTTTCAAGAGGATTACATTGGAATAGCTAAATATACCGCAAACAATAAACAATAAAAAGCTATGGTACGTTTTCACGCAATTTATTTAAAACGACCGGTTTCGCCGCAGAGGCGACATCTTCAGGTACAGAAATCGTTATTTTTATAGTTATTTTGTTGTTTATTTGGTTGCTATTACGAGTTGGTAGAGGAGGGTTGCGTTGGGGTTGGAGCGTTACTCAATTTCAGGGGAATTTCCCAGAGGGGGGAATAGTTGACAAAAATATCTTCATTTGCTAAAATTCCACTCCTGATGTGCTTCCTAATCTCCAACTCCTCCAAGCAGTCCATCCTTCTTCCCTTTTTCTCGAGGTGGAGAATATCCGGAACAAAATCGCTCCTGTGGTCACTCTCCCATAGGTGTTTCGCGAAATGCAATTTGTCCATCTCCCCGTTTCTTAAATACCTTCTGTGTTTCTTTGTTCTTAATCGGAACGAACGTCCAGTTTGGCCTAAACAATCGAGTTTATTTAAATATACTGCAATTTAAAAGAAATTCAAAGCCGAATTGATTCGCAAGATAGTGAATAGAACATCATATGCCACGTGATGTATGCCTATAAATATAAACTCTCTGAAATATACGAAAAAAATTCCAACAAAAAAGGAACACGGAGTAATATAATTTATGCAATGTTTAATCTTTCTGCCTCGATTAAATTGAGATAGAACCAATAGAGCTTCTTAAGAGAACGCAAAAGTTGATAGGAGAAGATGTTAAAATACATTTTTTGCAGCAGTTTGAACCTAAAACAGGCCGAAGTGATATCTTCCTAATGCGGTCATAGCAAGTGATAAATATCATACGAGAGAAACTATTAAACTAATCGATGAAATGGCCAAAATAAGAGCTACCTTCAAGCAGGTCACCATGTGTTAGGATGCGACGATATCAACTAAGATTGCCATTTGACATTATGCATCCGAATTAGCTATACGTAATGGTTCATTCAAAATACATCTATTTGAGTCAGTGAAAACGGAATAATTTCCAATATTTTCATTGCTATTTCAAAATTTTCCCGTTCATTACACATACGCACATGAAACTAGAAGTTTCCCGAACTCTTATCCCATTCAGAAGGTTCATAACACTTTCAAATGTCGATCGAAGATTCTAATCGAACAAGTACCTCCACATAATTGGGAAAATAAAAAAAAACTGCTTGCCACGGTGAAGTTATTAATGTTTACAGAAGTAGACATGACAACAGGAATACTCTCCAGTGTATAGAATTTTTTCTCTACCTTTTTGAGTTGTCTTTCACGCAAAAAAAGCTCCTCGAGGTACAATTTTTCATCAAGGAGAAATGCAGAATACATTCTAGTCCACACAATTCACCGACGTCGCATGCTGCCATGTTCGTCCAATATGAATACGCACGCATTCTGACATCCGGGTACGTACAACACGAAGTTTTAAGGCCATATTTTTTTAAATTTCGCTTTGTATTTTCCTCGCGGGACCTGTTACCTGTCGCCTTTATCCCAGCTGAGCGAGCTCAACATCACCGTTCAAATTGCAGTTACGTTTACAAGGCATACGTCACGTGGAGGCAACGATCAGTGACGCAAAAATATAGGCGTGTTTGATGCAACAATGATGCAGGTAACTACCTCGGAGTATTTTGCGGGAGGCCTGAAGTGCACTCATTAAAAATAGTGTTACAAATCAACTCTTGCATATCCCACGCAGAATAAAAGCCTCGTATGTCACATGAGTTATGTGCTTGGAGCTGTATAATCAAAAATATAAGGTGGGATAAAGTTGCATTGTAGACCTTTCATTTCCATAAGACTTGAGACCGGTTCACTCAAAATAATTTGCCATAAATAAATCATAGAAGGCACTTAGCAAAAGATTCCTGTATCCACGTAGCAATTGCGGCTTTAAAGAAAAAATGGGTGCGATACCTGACTAAATCAATGCAAAACTTACCATACGGGTGATCGATTTTGAATTAGTGGGAATATATTGGCATGAAATTTGGCGCGGAGTAGATGGGAGTTTTACATCGTCTGAGATTGCCAATGCATGCATGAGCCACAGAGCTCAGGGAAACATCTCTTAATAATCACCTATTACGTCGGAACGTTTTCTTCGTTTGATAAGATATTAATAATCATTATTTAAGCCAAGCGCTACCAGCTAGCATAGTACTCAGCTACCTGCTAGCATCCTGCGTCGTATCAGCGCTCAAAGCCTCGCCCCAAGGTCACCTCACTTGCGGCAGCGGGAACCAGAACGACGTCACACGGAGTTTTCCCATCATTCATAATTAGCCGTGGCGTTTTCGCGCGCTTGAAAATTTTCACTTTTCATTTAATCGCGAAAAATAAATATCGTTATTTAAAAATCTAAAATCGTGAAATACGTACTCCAGGAGAAATAATCTTTCGATTTAGGTAATAAAAAAATAAAAGGAAACCACCCTATTATGAATTCTCTCACATAGTAGCTGTTGTCTGTATTCTCACTCCGAGAATGCGAGTGCCGTATTATCAGTCGCCTGCAATTTCACTGCACTCACAATGCAGCGAGCCCAATTATTTGACATTCCTGTAAGTGGCAACTCCATTGCATGTATTGTGTTGCCAGAATAAAGTGAAGTCAAGAGGTAGAAATTTACTAAATTGATAAATGGATTTCCAAATTACGTGAAGATAATTTAAAGCGCATCAATTACACCTTAAATACCATCGCAAAAAGTCCATAACTTAATTATGTGCATTCACTCAAGAAAAACTAGCAATAGATTATTTGCATTACCTGAACTTAAGTACGGAAAAAACAATCCCAAACTCCGAAACGGAAGCATGAAATCTAACCCCCGCTGAACACCAGACAGCCATTTTTACATGCCTTCAATAAATCTGACGAGAAATTTATCCGTTGAGCAAACCCAAGAATCGCGTGAGAATACCGTCGGTTACAAAGCTACAACGCTTCTTCCAAAACCTCCATTAGAGCACTTAAAATTCCGATAGTCGCTTCTTCATTACTTAGTTTGCATTCACTATTTTTATAAGAGATTTTTTAACGCTCAGCCACCAAAAATTTGAGTGCTCTATAAAACGGATGGGAATTAAAGTGCCTGGGTATTTTGGTCAAAGTCTACTTAGCGAGTTTACAGAAGAAAAACATACGCCATCTGGGTAGATGTTCATCATTGAAATGAATTTTTTGCCATCATTATTTAATCATTCTGGTCTAATTACTTCGTTGCACTAATAATTATTAGGATAATTATGGTTAGAAAATGGTTATAATGATCATGATTGCATGATTGACATGATTAATGCACAACAATGAGAAATTACGTAATGTGAGCGTATCCCATCTCATTATCTGTTTCAAAAGTGTTCTAAAAATGTATTTACCAGGGTTTAACTCATAAATTATCTTTAAAATCATAATCAGTATAGGACGGATATTTGCCTCTCGATAGCTCTTTTTTCGTTGACGGATAACACGGGTAAAACGTGTTCTATCGTCTTCAAATATTCATACTATGAAGAGAATACCCCCTTAATTATTTGCCTGGTTCTTAAACTCAATGAAGACAATTTTCACCCGATGCATGACGAATTAAAAAGGCATTTACAGCAATCTTAAATTCTCTAAGTTTCTTCCCCCGAAGATGCGACTGAAGCATTATCAGTCGCCTGCAATTTTACTTCACTCAGAAGGCAGGAACTGGTATTTTTCGACATGTCAACCCTACATCTGCATTATTTAACAAGAGATAAACCAAAAATATTGGCATTGGAATTTGTCATTTTCAATGAAAAAACATGATTGGAAGTGATTTTGAGTAATTTTGAAGAAGTTAAGCTTCGGTTATCCTTGAAAAATTGGCAATAGATAGGATATAAACTATTGTCAACGGCTTTCGGGGGCAGCAGCGTATTCCGTTTTGTCATGGCAAAGAGCAATATGTAGTTGTTCCCGAAAGCCGTTGACAACAATTTATCTCACTGCGAAAGCCTACGTTCCAGGATATACACTAGGGAAAATTTTAAATAGTATTTACTTCGTGTCAAAAGCAAAAACCTGCAAAATATTGTCATCGGTCATCTTTATGAATGACATAAAAATTTAAAGGTGATAGCGAGTAGTTTTTAGTGAGTAATCCATCAACATAACAGGCAAAGATAGCAGGAAACACGTTTCCTCTTTGCATGATATTTGACCCACGTAGCATAGGCCGGAGTTGGTTCATAGAATGAACTGAATATTAGCCCGATACACTCAACCACGATCGCATCCAGTGTAATGTCTTCTGTAGCATACATTTGAACGCGCCGCATCAACGTAAGGCCGTGGTGCTTGCAAAAGAGGAGTGCAACTGAAGCAGAGATAACGGGAAAGTGAAATGAGATGATCAGCTCCAGGCGATACTTATCGCTTACGCAACGGTTTGAGTCAAGCACCCTGGAAACCTTTCAAACTATTGGAAATCGGAACTCTACCGCTGGAAGAAACAAAACTGTGGAGGCGCCCAGCAATGCAAGCTTCGTATATTCCTATTTCCAACCCCGAGATAACAGTCACGTCATCGTTCACAAAGACATTCAAGTTAGCGATGGAGTCGAATGGGGGAAATTTTGCCACCGAAACTGGTATTTGTTTGGTTGGTTGCAAAGAACTTAAAATAAACACCTTGACAGCAACACGTTACCAAAAACACCCATAAAGATTGATGTTAAAAGAGTAGAATTGACACTTTCAACGCTTACACAAAAAAGACCCTGAGAGTAAATTTTCAAGAAGTTAGGCCTCAGTTTTCCTTCATAAGTTTGCAATAGGTTAGAAATTCACTATGAAAAACATATTATCTTATTTAATGTCTTATTTGCTACGCGTCAGGAGTAAAACTGCGAAAAGATATATAATATGTTTAGATTAGAGTTAGGTTCGAATTAACGAGAAGAAAAAAAAATCGAAAAGCTTTTGAGTTATCTCGAATAATCATTCGAGAGCAATTCAGCAGGAAATTAAGTGCCAAAACTGGAGTATAGGAAGAATAGTAAATCTCGCATTTGAGGCAACCACCCAGATTATTTTTTTGAAAACACTCGAATCCTTTTTGCCATTTCAACTATTATGATTAGAGTATTCTAAAAATTAAGGTCAATCATCACTCCCATGGAGTTTTACAGCTCAGGTATTCTAGCAGTATTCCCTCTTTTCGTGGACTTCCCTCTTTAAGTTCATTCCATTGCCTTTAACTGTAATTTTGTTTATATTTACTTTTCATAGTGAGTCACTACATTGATAATGCTTATAGATCCAAAAAAATTCTGCGGTATTAAAAATCTTTACATTTTAATGTAACAATGCATGCCTCTTTCCACTTACCACTCAGGCACCTGCAGGAGTATCCGGCCATCCTTCAACACTCTCTCTCTCTTTTCCTCGGACATGAAGCTCAGCAGCGCCCAGTCGCGTCAAAATGGCCCTTCACTTGCAGCAACAACCCACCAAGCAGTCCACAACCACCAACGAAAACCAGGATTCACAGTTCGCTTTCGTCCAAAGCAGACACTTCAACACTTTACTTCGCTTGAATTTTCTCCGCGAGATCTCAGTAATCTGGGCCACACTTTCTCAAGATAGCTGCGACGACACTCAAGTAGAGAATACTGAAAGCCATAATTTTTACTGCATTTTAGATGCGTAAAAGAAAGAGAAAAGTTGCACTAATACGATAATCACTACTGTTGTCGAACAGCACCGTTCGAACCCCGCGAACTATCATCCGGATTTTGAAACCAATCTGATTCATGCGGAAGAATGGCTGAAAAAGTCATTCCGAAAAAAAGTAGTCCCCGCAGTCACTCTTGTGCATGAATGATTAGCACCAAAAAGTTCGCTATGAAGCAAAAAGCCAAGAGTAACGGAAATCAGGTCCAAAACGTAGCAACGCAAGGTACAAGTTATTAATAAGGTAACTTTCCTACGCCCGAATCTCCCACAGAACCTCTCGACCCTTCCCACTCACGATTTGCCCTCACAATGACTGCTGGCAAACGAGAAAAAACGTCTGTCCTTCAATACGCTGCCCCTCCCCCAGCCATGCAGTCCCCGTTCCCCATCGCTGACTTGTTTATTCGCCCGCCCTCAAGACCATGGTGTTTCACTTCAGGCTGTACGAGACCCCGACGAGTAGAATTGGCCCAGGATGTACTATTGCGATGTGGCTGTTGACTCACAATTCCACGGCCGCGGAGAAGGCGCGTTTAGCAATGCCGCACCGGTGAGTCTAATGACTCACCCCACCCATCAACCCCCTCGGATACATCGCGATACCCAGCTGGTAAAGCCATCGAAGTCATGAGTTGTTCAGAGCATCAGACAACAGGACAAACTCGCGGCCCATCGGAGCGCTTGGCTCTAAGCTTTTTGAGCCCTTCCCAACTAACACTAATATATTTAGGACTAGGTTAAATTAAACTGAATTCTGAGAGCTTTTCCAAATGTTTATTTTTTTATTTGAGTTTAATGTGTTTTGCTTTGGTCTTCTTATATTCTTGATTGTTATGCATTGTGAAAAAATGGATTTTCCAAAATTTTTTTGTACTTCGTGTTTTATGTTTTGTATTATGGTTTTTATATATTAATTGTGTATGATGAAACCTATCGATCAAGTTGGTACTTCGTATTTTATATTTCTGTCTTTATTTGTTTTCAGATTTAATGTTTCCACCAGACTTTATTGTCGACATGTAACAATTTTTGCTATAACAATAATTATAAGCACCAATAAGTAACCATGGGGGTGATGAGGGGATAGATTCTCAGAATCAGCAAATCCTCAGAAAAATAAAAAAAATCATTTCGAGCTGTTGTCTAGTTTTGACGTATAATATCTGCATCTACTCAACGGTTAATTTTTAAGAGCCAAAATGATGTAAAATGTATTTTCAGGCATGTCAGTTTTCAAAAAGTTTCCCGGAACCCCGGTTGGCTGGAGGTTGGATCGCCCCCAAGGTCCCCCCAAGCATATTCCTAGTTACGCCAATGCTAAGCACGAATAATGTAAAAGAGGATCCTTAAGGTGGCCTCTAAGCGTATTGTTGCCGCCCACCGCGCATTTAAATTGGTTTACAAAAGTCGCCACTCGCGTCGCTGACGGACAAGTTGACCCGAGTTTCACGGGGTTTCAATTAGAGGTGTGAAACGAAATTTACATTCATGATGATTTTGTGTATAAAATTTTTTAATCTTCAAATTTATTCAATGCAATAACAAACGTTATACGGCAACATATTGGAAAAAAAGGATCGCATTGCACTCATCACCGCACCGAGGATATTTTTGAAAACCGATTGAAACGAGAAAAATAAATTGAATTTATTGAAAATGCAACCGAAGTGGCAACGGAAATCATCCTTTTACGGGATGGAATTGAGCCTCCCCTATGCAGTCCACTTGGCTCCAAGTGTGTTCGGCTTAAAAATTGTGCGGTTTCGACCCACAAAACAACAATAGTGATTGTGAGTGGTTCCTATTGGCATCAGCTATCCAGGGTTAAATTTTCGTGGCACAATTTTTATCCACCCCGTTTATCTCCAGAGAGTTAAAAAAAACTCACTCAATGAAAACACTTTCAGAAGAATTCCTGGAGTTAGGAGATGTCCCAGGGCGGGCCTGGAATGTCTGCCGAGGACGGGGTTTGGCGGTTATCGAGATATCCGCCAGTCCGTGGTATGCATATTTGGTGGCGAGGAAGGGGTAGGTAGTTTTTCCCGTCTTTTGGACGATGCTTACTGAAGCTCGTGGGAAGAGTGCAGAGTGAGGGGGGCGGTCAGTGGGGTAGCCAGGAATTGCGTTCAGAGGGATACCAAAACCAAGGTGAAAATTGTTCAAAATTAGGGTATTAAGTGGTGCACTACTTGTTTTTTTTTCATGCCATTTTCTTGATCTAGATAAATGTTTGCAACTTATTTTGGAAGATGAATGTTGTAGATATAGTAGTTTTCCGTATTTGGTTTACAAAGTTCATGAAGTTGACAAAACGGCTAATTTTTCGGTGCGCGTACTCAATTATTACACTGGTGCGGCAACATTTTTGATTTTTTCATAAAAAGTACATTTAAATTAAGAATAAAATTTTCCATAAAATGACACGTTATCCATTATTTTAGCATGCGCACAAGCCCAGATATTAAACTTTTCAGTCAGACTTTTTTTTCACAACGTTGATGATAATTATTCTTTCCCCCATTCAAACTTAATTATGGTGTCATGAACACTTCGCCAATAACGTTGGCTACTTTTCTCGAAGTAAAATTTAATGGCCTACGTCCATAATTACGGACAATAATGCAAATTGGGAGGTTAAAATGCCCTAAAAGTCAATTCCATTTTTATGGACACTATGACTGAAAGGGTTAATTTGTAAAGTACAGCGGCATATCATTTTGACGCTGACAGCACTAGGTGTTTAACACTAAACTGTTAACATTTTTCATGATCAAAAAAAAACATTTTTCGAAGAAATCTTTCGTTAATTCATGATTTTTCAATGTTTTGTTTTCTTTTATGAAGGTAAATAATTGTGTTTTTATATTTCGTGGGGGGAGGGGGTCCGGATCCTCCGGATCTCCTCCCCTCCTCCCCCTCGCTTCGCCACTGGGGGCGGTGGAGGACATTGTTGACAGGCCGACATACTAACTCTCGAATTATTGGTCGCGTAATCGTGGGATGTCAACGGGACAAAGACTTGGCCCGGGGGAGAGGGAAGCGATAAGGAAACGTTTTCACACAGTGGGGGTCGGGTAAACGGCGAAATGGTTTGGAGTGCTTCGGGAAGGACCACGCCCCCCCCTCCCTCCCTCTCCCCCTCCTCCAAGGACTCAAAGGCTGGATGATGGTTGAATGGTGATAACGGTGAAATTTAAGCGTAACTAGGAATGAGTTTTCGTCGTCGAAGCGAGCGGACGCCATTACTGTGATGGTTATGAATATTAAACGTTAAAGAAGCATGCATATTTTCAGCCGTGTTTCTGACCTTCAAACTCCTCAATCCCGCTCCAATATATATTTCAAATCTTTTCATCCAACTGCGTCTAGATTCTGGAACTCTCTTCCGCCAAATATAAAGACGTCACAATCACTTCAGTCGTTTAAAAGAAGGCTGTACTCCTATTTGAAGTCTGGGGTTTAATTCAGTCTCCTCAACTCATTTGAGTTATCATCTTAAAGTTGTGATGTTATCAAAACTCTCTACATAAATGTGTATATGTCTGTGTTTTCTTTCATTACTTTCTAAGTTAAAACTTATATTTTTGTGTTAATAGTATTGAATATTTAACATTTTTTGTATAAACATCTACTACTTGTTAGCCTAGCAATAATCTCCATAATGCCTTATTTTTTGTCAAAATGCCTTTTATTAAGAGTGGAACATTTCCTGTATTTTCTATTTTTGCTCCCATACGTTTTGCTTAGAGTACTATAAAAATATTCTACTCTATATTTTGCTAGTATGGGTAATATTTCTATGACCGTGCGGTGTGCATGTGGCGATTCTATTGCATGCTGCATGTTGGTGATTTGTCACCCCCTTCCAAACACCCTAGAGGTGGCTCGCAGGGTATTATGTAGATGTAGATGAAGAATGGCAGACTTTGCATTTCACCATGATACCTTTGCGGCACCTTACCCGGTGGAGAACACGTTAAGAATTCCTGTGAAATATGATGACAAAGGACGGATCATGGTATAACAAAAATCTCTGTGAAATTAATAGTCGGTACTACGGCTGACATAAACTCTATTCATAGCGGATTGCACGGCCTGAAATTTGTAGAGAGAAAAGATCCTAGAAAGTGAATTACCCGTTGATAATGGAGTGGTGAAATCTGAGGTGAAAGTGGATCCGGGGGTGGGTTTAAGAAGTGGTAGGCCAGGTCAGTGGAAGAAAGATCTGAGGTTTTCCCGGCGTATGATGATGTTGAAATTGCTGCGGGTTTCCCACCGGATGAGGTTCTCCATCTCTGCCAAAAATGGGCAGAGATGGAGAACCTCACCCGGTGGGAAACCCGCAACAACTTCAACAGGTCAGTGGAGTATGACCTAACGAGAGGAGTGCTTGCACTTGAAGTACGCGCCGTCGCACTGAACATTAGAAAAAATTTGAGAAGTTTTAGAGCTAGAGAGATGCGACTTAAGAGCGATAGTTTTTATTTTAATAATACTACGAGTGATAATATGGTATGGTATTTGGAGGAGACGACCGACAGCTGAGGTCATTTGCGCCATGGGAGGGAAGGGTAGGTGAGGAAGGGTGGAGAGAAAACCGGCGTCGGCATTAGCCTGCTCTTGACGAAAGGCACCAAGGGGACCACGGCTGAACGTCCCATCCGACGGACGGAGTGTTGCGCTTGAAATGTCCTCCACACAACATTCAAGCAGGGATCGGGCAGTCTCTGAAAAGTTCTCTGCCGCTGTCGGGATTTGAACCCGGGCCCACCGGTTGGGAAGCCAACACTCTAGCCACCATACCAATCCGATCCCGCTAGGAGTGATATCCATGGTAACAACACAAATGGTAATTTCCACACTATTTTGTTTAACACTTAAAGACCGACCATTGTTTCGACACTTTGTGTCACTATCGAATCATTATCATGTTAAGCGAATTAGGCTGGGAGCCGTTGGAGACTCGGAGTCTGCGCGCTAGGCTTAGCTTGCTTGAACAATCGAGAATGGATATCTTTAAGAGCGACACAGAGAACATAATATTAGAGCCATACTATATTTCCAGGCCCGATAGAAGCGATAAATTAAGAGAGATGTTTTGCCGAACGGATAGATATGGGAATTCGTTTTCCCCCGAACCATAAAGGACTTTAATAAACGCTAGTCCTAACCTCGTTAGAGCACTTCATTTTCTTTAGCTGTAAACGGCTGGTGTCCGAACACCCCCTGCCACACGCCTTTTAGGCGGCTTGTGGGGTATTATGTAGATGTAGATTATCAAGGTCATTATCCTTGGTATCATTATCCTCGGTACCATTATCCTTGATAATAGCACAAAGTGTCGAAACCATAGTCGGTCGTTAAGTGTTAACTTAAATAGCGTGGAAATTAGCATTTGTGCTTTTATCATGGATATAACAATATTCCACAAAATGAGGCCTGAAACGATTATATACTACGAGTGATGATAAGGGCAGGGCGGTCAGATTCGTGATGAAGTCTGTTGAAATAAAAAGTGTACCGTTTCCAATATGTTAGGCGAGTCCGAATGGAAATCTTTGCAGGAGCGTAGAGAAAATCATAGGCTAAATTTACTTAACGAATTCTGAGAATATTTTTTCTCAGACGACGTGAAACATGTCCTTCATTTACCGTCGTATTAAAGTAGACATGATCACGAGAGGAAAAGAAAGTAAATCCACTGTTAAGCAGAGACATTTAAAATATCATTCTTTTCTCGTACTATTTGAGATAGCAATCTTGCAGTTGTCTCGAAGAATAGAATCAATAGCTTTACTCGCTAGTGTGAAGTCGCAACCTTTTTTTCTTCTCAGACAATAATAATCACTTGTAATCTTAAGCGCTTTATTTCATCCCCTCCATCCAAAATGGCTCTCTCTCTCTCTCTAACAACCCCCTGTTCACTCCTCATCACCATAGTGCCCTCAACTCCAAAATCACCAAAATAAATAAAAAGATGCATACAAATAAGAAAAATACAATTTAAACGTCAGTGCATAGTTAATTACGCCAAACATCATGGACACCACATTACACTAGGTCAACTCATTGAATGTTTCTATTTTTTTCATTGTTCTAATCTTGTACGGATCTACTTTATGAATAAACGACCGTTGCCAAGTTTTCCCTTCTCATGAATGTGCACGTATATTTTGCTATTATGCGTAATATTTTATGACCGTGTGGTGTGCATGAAGCAGTACTCTTGCATGCTACATGTTGGTGATTGATTACCCCCTGCTAAACACTCTTATTGGCTCGCAGGGGATTATATAGACGTAATTAGTATCCAATTAAAATCTATGTTTAACATTAACGGTGCCCGGCAAAGTGATCGCTAAAGCGTGGAATATTTAATGATTACGTGACCACTTCATGCACATAACGCCCTACGTAAATTAGAGGATAGGTTTGTCCTATGAATTTTACACAAGCGACTGTTAATATGTCAAATATTTCCCCTCTCATTTCTTTTATTCATGTCTTTCTGCATTTTGAAGAGGCAAAGCGGTGGTTTTCGGTTGCAAAGCATCAATTTAGTGGTTTCATGCATCATGTTCAGCTTAAATAATTTGCACGACTGTAAGTAATCCCGTAGATAATCCTGAAATTAACATTGCTTTCCTTTTAATTGAGGCCTAATTAATAACTTTAATCAGTGAAAGTTTAATTGACGAATCTGTTTGTACTATGGAAAGTAAATAAATGATGATAATATAAAATTGTTAGCATACTTTTCAATGATGGGCACAATAAAAGATCGCTTCATCCGTTTTATGATCACAAAGAACAATTTCGATCGGTAAAGAATCGGAAGGGAGTTAGTAGAGAGCAGTAAAAATGCATATTATCTATATGAAATCTATATTTTGTTGTCCGTGTAAAAATATGCGCATTGATGAAAATATTTCTAAAGCTTCGATGCGCGATTAAACTAATTACTGTATTTTGATCACAAAAACAAACTTTTTAACACGAACGTGTCAAAATTTCCCTGGCGTGTTGACTAAAAAGAGCTATTGGGTCTGTCATGGGGTAGCAGGTAATGGAAATATGAATTCCTTCCAAAAAGGACGGTAGTTAAGACTCTCTCCTGCACGATTAATGCCATCTAATGTTTTAACTTAAGATATTTTCCCAAAACAATGGGAAATAATGCCGAAAAAAACAATGATAATATTCATCCTTTCCTTCTCCGGGAATTTTAACTTTATATAAGCATTCCTTAGCCTTGTAACAAAAGAACGAAGTTCGTTGTAAGTGTAAGATCACATCACCTGCATATTTGTAGACGTCTCAACTCAACAGTGGCTGTCAAACACCCTTGCGGTGGTTTGCCATGCATTAAGGAGATTTAGATGTTATTCTAGATATTCCACATCCTCCACGCTTCCCAGAAGTTCTCTTCTCTCCTCAAAGCCCATACGCTTGGATCCTCACCGGAGAAATAGTAGGCGCTAACAAGGAGCTAGCCAAAGACCTTGTAGGACGCGTCACCTAGGCGACGAAGACAGTTGAGAGAGGCGCGGGCGGAAGACGCTGTTTCTCCAAGCCGGCTATTTTGCTCAAATATTTCGACGCGGAAGAGCAAGATGGGAGGTCTCGTGACGGCGTAAGTAATGAGGAGACGGGGGGGATATACCTGGAGGTACAAGGTGTAAGTTAGGGCGAGGTGGTCCCCTTAGGATAGAAGCCAGAGATGTGTGCCTTGCTAGTTGCGATTTAAGCTCACGAAAAACTTAATTAAGGAGGTGCCCTAGTGTTGTCCGGAGTCACGAGATGTATCTTCCAGGCCGCGACGCAAATTGAGGCGCAGTGCACCGCGTGAAGTTCTTCATTCCCGCCGGGATACACCCCACTCAGAAAATGACGCGGAAAGGGGAGGCATTTTTTTCCAACAATCCCACACTGACTATGGTTAGAGATACGTGAAAATCGCACTTTCATTTTTATTTTATCGCACTTCCAATAACAGTTTATCGCATTTTGTAGCGTCTATTTTTTATTTTCATAATGACGATAAAATGTAGAGAAACACATTTATATGACAAAATACGGAATATTTTAAATAACTATGTTGTAGAACAATAATAAATTAAGGAATAGTAACTAGGAACTAGTAGCTGGCCAGTCGCTCACATGCTTTAAACGGCGAGTGTCGGTGGAGCATTTAAACTGCGCTCGGCACAAAATGTACGAATTTTGCCGTCGAAAAGGCAAATTTGCGTAAAAATAACATAAAAGTTCAGTCATCGCATCTATGCCGCATTTATTTGCGCACATCGCATCAATATCGCATTTGCGATTTTCACGCATCTCTAACTATGGTCTATCCATTGCTTCAAGCATAAGGATCCATTATTTCAAGATCGCATTCCAGTATGTGATCCCTTATTTTCGGTGGCGCCGGGGTAAGTCCCCGACTGCTAACCGAGAGGTCGCGGGTCCGAATCCCACCTGGGTGACTTTGACCACCGTCCAGGGCATGGATGTTTGTTAATGTTAACCAAGTTAATGATAAGAGATTACCTAAATTCGCTTGAATAATAAACACAAAGCTAAATTATTATATTTCCTCTCCAGCTAAAGTTTATTTTCTTTCGGGATCAAATCCTAAGATATGTGCATAAGAGAATATATTTCTTTGGGAAATAATTTTTTTAGCGCCAAACTTTAAAATAAGATCCCTTCATTATTTTTAAGCTTTGTCATATATTTTTATCCCTCAATTTAACTTTCTTCTCACCAGCTGTTTAATCCCTTCTTCCAGGATAATTTCCGTCGGATAATTACGAGAAAATATACCACAATGGGGAGCTATTATCTCCAACACGTCACCTCTGCCCTTAACTCCCAATCATTTCAAGGTTATACTTATTGTTCTTCAGTCTACAACCTCTCATGCAATGTAATTTGCTCATAGGGAGAATTTGGTGGACGCCACGTCATCTTAAAGGAAGACATTTAGTAGAATAAAATCTTACGGAGAGAATTTCTTTGCAACGCGTCACTCCTGAATAAGGCCTACTTATTTCAAGGACATCTGTAATTGCTCACAACTCCTTTAATATTATTTATCACCTACTTTTAGCTCGTACTTCTTGGATAATTTTCACGGGACCAGGAGAGGCAAATTGCGGATAAATAATTTGCAACGCCCCACTCCTAAGTGACTCGTAATCATTTCCCGGTTATATTTTAGAATAGGACATCTCATTTTAAAAAACCTTACTCGCTACTAGCCATGTCGTCAGACACAATTTTCACGTCTGAAGCGTTATAGATCAAAATACTGAAGTTCCCTAATGAAGATTAAACGATAGATGCTTTGTATATATGGGCAAGTAGTGAAAACTAAGGCGATGTAGAGTCAAAGGAAAGTACAGGGGTTTTAAAAAGATTACTAAACTCGAGGGGATCGGTCTTCCAATGGCACAATATGAATGCGTATTTTCATAGAGCTTGTGCATGCGAATTATATCAGCAGCAAGTTAAACGAATACTGGTAAAATTTTCCTACTTTTTATTTTTAAAATATTCAACCCCCCCCCCCCAAAACAGCGCCATTAAAGGCCTTTACCGCAGGGATATTTAACGGACAACAACGTAGGAAGATCATTAACTCCCATGCTCTGGAAAGGGGCAAACGACCCAGGCGGGACTCGAACCCGCGACCATGGGTTTGGTAGGTGATGATTTTACCCTACTTTTCCAGCTACTTATAAGTTACTTATAAATACCTGAGATATCAATAAGGGCCTATGTTATGAGTTACTGAAGGAAATAAAAATAATAGTTCCAAATGTTGATAGCCGGTTTAAAAGAACATTTTACATATCTAAGGTTAAAACAAATTATTGTTCCAATACGCCAATACGAAGGATTTGTGTACTTTATAACAAAAATTTCAACGATCTAGACTTGTCTCAAAATAAATACTGCTTTGTAAAGGGTGTTAAGAATATGTTTCGCGACTGTGATAGTATTTAGTTAATATTTTTCAGCATTTGTTATCATGATTGATAATATTTTTTGGCTGTGACCAATTTATTTTCAATTTTTAGTAGTTATATTATTATATTGTTCGCCCTATAATTATGTATATGTTGGGCGACATTAAACATAATAAATAAATAAATACTTACCTAATCCCATTTACTACCTAAGCCTAGAGAAAGGCATAGTATTCCGAAACCACAGTCAGAGGTGCGATGACTGAAAGTGTAGCAATTGTATCAGGTATCGCTTTATTTGTTATGGATGCCAATTGCAGGATTATAATTATATTAGCGTGCACATCTACTAAAGAATATGTTCCAACGTTAGAATTCATTTCCCCCATCGGAGGAGTAAAATATGCGATCAAGCAGATAAGGGCAGCCAGATTTGTGATGAGTTGTTACGACAAAAAGTGCAGCGTTTCAAGTATGTTACACGGGTTAGGATGGTAATCTTTACGGGAGCGTAGGTCGAAGTATAGGCTTAACTTACTTACGAAATTCGAAGAAGATATTTTTTCAGACGACGTGAATCATATCCTTCGTTTACCATCGTACTATAGTAGACGTGATCAGGAAAACAAAATAAAAGAAATAGACTGCAAAACAGAGAGATTTAAAATGTCATTCTTCCCTCGTACTATTAAGGATAGCAACGTTGTCACAATTGATAGGATTAATGGCGTCGCTCGCTAGGATCACTCATTGCATGTTTTTTCATAGTTCTAACCTTGCATATATTTGCTCTAGGAGTTACTAACCATTGGCAATTTTTTTTATGAATAAGCATGTATATTTTGCTAGTGTGCGTAATATTTCTATGACCGTGCAGTGTTAATGTGGCGGTCCTCCTGCATGCTGCATATTGGCGATTTGTCACCCACTTCCAAACACCCTAGAGGTGGCTCGCAGGGTATTATGTAGATGTAGATATAAATAATTCAGACATTTTTTCCCAAACTTCCGATTCTGCATAGTTTCCTAATTACTTCAAATTCGAGTCCCAGTTTAAGATCCCTCGCAGTGGAAAACCGTTCACCCTCAGTTGATCCTCTCGCCATTGTGTATAAGAAGAGACTTCCCACACGAGGAAGGGTTGGATGCATCAATTTGATGATGCATTTGAAGGAAGCTCTCTCACGCGTATCTCCGCAAACGAAGCAAATAATTTGCTCCCATTTAGCGCGGAGCATCATTCTACTTCCACGAACGCATATACATTCCGCATTGTTCCCAGACGATCGTACATCAAGCGCGTTGTTGTATTTTATAGCTCAAGGATTACGAACGCCCCTCAAAAAGAGTCACGACATGGCGTTAACTAAAGCAGCGCAGGTAGGTGCAGGAGAGGCAGGGCTATTCATCCCACCGACGTCAACATGCAACGCTTCCCTGGGGCTTCAAACAAGCACCCCCTCACTATAACGCCCGTGTCTTGGCGCTAGGTGCTTAATGAGGTGGTTGGCCCGTGATAAGGGATGTACAATGGGGCTTGGGCAATCAAGCAATTTACTGCCCGTTTATTACGTCGGAGGGAAGGCTTCGGAGCAGCCGAGCATTACGGCGGGTGAGCACCGGTGTAATTTCCAGGAAGACATAACAGACACTGTGTTAAAAAGAGAAGACGCGGGCGTAAAAAGATTACAATTAAGCCAGATGCCTGCGACAGAATTTCTCATCACGGTTCACAGCTTCCACGATATAGATGGGATGACATGATAAATTCAAGATTCCAAGTGGCACGCGGCCTAACCTAAATTGGGCAATGCTAGAACGAACTAGCATTTATAACCCAGTCACCGTTGGAAAGTAAACATTAATTTTTGTATAAAGATTTTCGCAGCTTCTTTTGTCAATGTTGGTGGTTGCTGTCGGAAAATGCTGCGTAGGTAATATTATCTGCTCGACGTTTCACTCCTCCTAATGGCAGCGTTTTCAAGCGAAAAAAATATATTTCCATCATGAAGACTTGTTCTTAGTTATTATATAGGTCTTAATTTTTTATCAATGAAACACTCGTGCAAGACCCAAGTTTTGGATATTTATTTTTCCAATTTCGAGGTTTTTACTCAATAAGTCATTTCATATTTATACATTGAGGGGGTGAGAGGCCAAGGGGTACAAGTGATTTATTTTTATAAACAGAGTTAGGTACAGTTAATTGCTAGAAGAAATGTGCAAAAACGTGGTGGCTAAGGGATGCGAGTGAGTCTCTGTTCTGTGCTGACATCGAGCGGAATATAAAATGCACCAAGTGCTAAATATATAATGGATCTCATGCAATGAGTTGTAAATATAGTCTTCAATTATAATAAGAGGTCCAGAAGAAAACTCATTCTATAAATTTTTGAGAAAAAGAGCTTTTACTTTGAATTAAGGCTTCACTCACTCTGCGATTTCTCCCGAAGATTGGTTTGAATAGGTGAGGGTAGAGCTCACTCCGCACTTTGCTACAGGCGTATGAATTTCAATCATTCCTGAGAGGAAGGCCAGTCCATTTCCCTTGGGCAGCCTCGCTCTTTGAAGATTTGATTTTAAGGATGAAAGACCAAATTTTCTTATTTTTTTCATTCGACTTTCGTATGGCGTAATATTGTCCTTAGTATTAACATTTTTTTGTGATTATATGACTCTTTCTCCTAAAATGCCAACAATACCTTCCTTAACTTGTATTCAAGGCTTTGCACTAGTGAAAGGAAACTGTGGATCCATATTTTGACTACCGATAAACAAACCTATGAGTCGCTGATCTTTAGTCAAAGAATCTGATATTTTGATAGCCAGTGCTTGCTTTTAAATGGTGGCAAAAGATTCTAGATTAGACTTGGAAGTTTTCCCGATTATCGATGATAAGTTTCGTGTAAACAGGGTAAGTGAATTTATTTAATGCCTTTACTGAATCATGAATGCTTTAATTGTGGTTAAAGATATATTTTTTTATCTTCCTAAGCAATAGTATTTTTAACCTACTAACGCCATTAGGTTTGAAAAAATAACAGCGGTAAAAGTTTTGAAAAGAGCATTATTGCTCCACTTCGTGGTCGATTTGTAGAGACAGAGTTCACGCATTCACAACGTATACGTATGTGCATGTAGAATAAGGTGCCTAGACTCTGTTTTCCCAATGCTTGCTTCCAAATTTGCTCAGGATTATGGAGATTAGCATCTGAAGCTGCCTACAAAACGGATTAACCCCGAATGGAAGCACGTCATGGAAGTCAACGGCTATAAAAACGATCCGGGATTATCCTGGAAAGAATGATAGTACCTACAAACAAGAGGAAAATTTCTCATGCAAAAAAAATGGAAGTCACTTCACAAAAGCATTCAGCTGTTTCAAGCAGTAACAGTAAAGCTTGGATAGATATTCGCATCGGCTGGATTTTCGCAAAGACCAAGGTAAATATACGACGTTAGCGAACTTAGTTTCACAGAGGTGAACCGCAAAGCCTTGGATAACTGAGTAAAATGGTGTCTAGAGCAGTCGCTTCATTTTCCCACATACTTTCTAAAATCACAAAATTATTGCTTGTAAAACTGTAGGGTATTTACAAGAGAAAATGGAAAAGAGTGGACCAAACTCTTTTTAAAATGCCATGCCCATTTAAAACTGTGCCCGATACAGCTATCTACTTTTATGATATTTTTTTAAAACTCCGTTTAAAAGTGCTGTTCCCATTTTTTCAAGCACTTCCTCATTTTCACTCTGCAGTTTCTTGTGGCTTTAATATTTTGGATCTTAATTCGCAAGTGCTGAAAACACCAGTGCGTTGCCAATACCTAGGAGTAAAATGATGATTAAAATCAAAATTTAAGTTCCTCAATCATGTTTCTTTAACTTAAATAATTTCATTAATAAATAAGCTGAATTCAGAATGATCTTCGAAGTTTCAATGACAAATTTTGCTATTTGTTAGCCAACTAAACCAAGTAGTACTCAAATCATGTACCCTAACTTTTTTGCTCGTTACTCATATACCGTTGAGTTTCTCTGAGTGAATTGAACGACAACTAATTTTTATAGCAAAGTATTAGGTGCGCAACTAAGTTCCCGCTGTTTATTAACAGATGGGTCTGGCAGTGATTACTGGTCGATTTTGATGTATCGGAAATTTCACAAATCAAGCTTAGACATTTGGTAAACAAACCGCTGTTCAACAATGGCGAGTTTTCTTCAGCGTCATATCCTTATTGCCGCGTGAAAATGTCCGAGTTTGTGCCAGGTAACCGTCATTTGCGGAAAGTGCTTATTTTCTTCTTTCATTCATAGAAAAGAGAGCCTAAAGTCCATCGAGAGCTCCAAAAAAGTTTGCGGAGATGCTGCTCTAAGTGAAACAACGTGCCGTGATTGCTTCAGTCGCTTCAAAGACGGTCATTCCAATGCTGACGTGAAGGAAGACCAAAAACGTTCGAAGACGCTGAATTGGAGGCATTGCTCGATGAAGATGAGTACCAAACTCAAGAAGAGCTTGTTTATGCGTTAGGAGTTACCCATAAATCCATTTCCAAGGTCGGATGCGTTGGGATTTATGCAAAAGCAAGGATTCCTCATGATTCTAAGTGATTCTACAGCATGACAACGCTCGACCCCACGTTACAAAACCAGTTAAAACCTGCCTGTAAACGCTCAAATGGGAAGTCCTGACCCCCGCGCTGTATTCCCCAGATAGTACGCCGTCCGATTTTTACTTGTTCTGTTATATGGCACATGGTCCGGCTGATCTGCAGTAGCGCTCATACGAAGACACCAAAAAATGGCATGAATCGTCGGTAGCCTCAAAAAATGAACACTTTTACCGTTACGGTATTAGCCTCTGCCACATTGATGGGGAAAATTTGTAGGTAGCGATGGACAATACTTTGAATGATTCATTTATAACAATATTTTCAAGATAAATTTGTATTTTCGTTCAAAAAACAGCGATAACATAATTGCGCGCCTAATAGTTTGAGGGCGATTAATGTGTACGATGCCAGTCTCCGGACCTGTCTAGGGGAGGATCGGTCCAATTAAATGACCTGGCTTTTAGCAGACGTTTAATTCTAGTATATTTTAGTAACTCTTACTTTGGAACTACCTAATTACAAAAAATTACAATATTTGGGGTGGATCACGAATAGGTAGCTAAAGTACTATAAAGTTATTTCGTATGCTATGAGAAATGAGATGGAATACATCGAAATATATACCTTCTGTTCGGTATCATTTATAGGCAGTTAAAGCAAGAACCTTTTCCAAGAATGAGGTTGCGTCAGTTTACCTTTTCGAAAACTGTGGGAGAAAATCAATCACTTTTTTACGCGTGCAATTGGCAGAATTGATGCCAAACCATGCGTACCATTTTCCATAAATAAGTGAACACTGATAATAAGGGACTATTAACTGTAAAAAAAATGCGTTGTTTCAGATGGACTCCGGATCACATATTTTAGGTTTGGTATGGCATTTGGAGGAGGCGAGGGACAGCACCCTCACCCTCTCCATTTGGACCGTATGGAGTGTTTGAAGGAAGGGTACAGAGAAACCCAGCTTCGGCATTAGCCTGCTTTTAGCGAAAGACACCAAGGGGACCACGGCATAACGTCCCATCCGACGGACGAAGCGCTGTACTTTGAGCGCCCTCCACAAAGCACTCAAGCAGGGATCAGGGAGTCTCTGGAAGATATCCACCTTAAACGGGATTTGAATCCGGACCAACAGGACAGCCAGTAGATCAAATATTTTCCATTGATAATAATTTTATTTTACACGGTATACGATGTGAGCTACGTTTGATTCAAATTTACACCTTGGAGGCATTATGAGATAGTTACAGAAAAAATGCTTTGCCGTGAATGACGCTTAAAAGCATTCTGCATTTAGGCACACAGTCTTACTTTCAGGCCATCAATATCCTATTCGATGTTTGTCCTAATCTTATGACCTACTGGGTAGAACGTGTGATTAATGCTGTAATTATGAGAAGGGTACACTAAAAAAAAAGTTTAGTTAGAACTATCGAATTCTGATGAAATTTATCAAACTTTTCGGTTCATATGGTACATTGAAAAATTCAATAACAATTAACAAACCAGTTTGATAAACTCTATCAAACTGGTTTGGTAATTGTTAGCGAACTGGCCACAGCAGTTCGATAAAAGCTACCAAAATCGAAAGGATAATAAAATCGACGTATCGTGTGCGTATGAAAGAATTTCCACACAGAAAAACATTGTTCTGATTAAAAATCATAAAATTGAGAGTATAACGTAAGTTTCTGCAAAATAAATGCACAAAAGTGGAGAAAAAATACACCTGCACGTAGCATTGAACGTGAGCCCCCGCGTAGTAGAAACGGACTTTAACAACTAGGCTAAATCGGTTGCCGTAAAAATAACTTACAAAAACGTCGTAATATACTAATATTGTAAATAACCAACCTTTGCTTTGAAATGTGAATAACCACCGTTTCCCTTTGTAAGCTTAAGAGGAATACTTGATGCACACAATTGCATTACGTAGGTACTCCTTATCAATATCTAGTGCAGATACGCAAGAAAACTTTATTTGCAGGCTTTTTACATCGATGTAGAAATGAATTTAACGTGCTGAGTGATATCCTTAGCATGGATTGGGTCTAGTATGACGACTTTTATCACATGTTATTAAACATGATCGCGGATGATCATTCCTCAGCAATACCTCAAATTATATACAGTTTTAATGCGTCGAATTACACAAATATCTCCTTACAGCTTTAATATCCATAATTATACGCTTTTCAATCATTGTCATCAAACTCCTTCTTTCTCGGTGGAGTATCAAACTGTCTAAGTAATTAAAGTAAACCTCCTCCCAAAGGTGTCCAGCAAAATGCCAGCCATCCCGCTGTGCCGCGGCACAAGCATCCATCTCCTGTGTTCTTTCGCCCTGAACTCGATTGGTTTTACGGTTGGATATGCGTGAATGCAAGATAAAAGTAGGTGGGGAAAAACTTGAACAGGTAGAGCAGTATAACTATTTGGGCAGCACGTTAGGGGAAAATGGACACAGTAGCAAGGACATCAGGAAGCAAATTGCACATGCAAAGGAGGCGTTCATGAACAGGTAGGAGCTTCTGAGAGGATCGTTATGTAAGAGTTTAAAGAAAAGGTTAGTGAAGAGTTTGATCTGGAGTGTAGCTCTCTACGGTGCGGAAACGTGGACACTGATAAAAGAAGACGAGAGAAGATTGGAGGCATTCGAGATGTGGGTATGGAGAAGAATGGAGAGGGTGAAATGGACGGAGAGGAAAAGGAACGACGAAATGCTGGATATAGTTGGCGAGGAGAGGCTGATTTTATAGAAGATACGGAGGAGACAAGGTATGGATGGAGGGAGTACTTAGCGGGGAGGGGATGTTGAAAACGGTGTTAGAGGGTAGAATGTTTGGTAAAAGAGGAAGGAAGAGAATAGGATTTTTAGATAGGTTGAAAGGGAGTAGGTCTTACAGTGAATTGAAGAAGGCAGTGCTGGACGGAAAGGGAGGCTCCCAGATCACTTCCTTAGTACTCCAGTGAAACCTACTTTAATCGGTAGAATACTATAATAATAAGCGTGAATGGAGTTGCAATAGCTGCATTTAAAGGTGAGGCTCTTCACGTGGTGATTCGCCTGGTGACGAGCGCTCTTCACTGAAACCAGTCGCGTAGGTAATTTACAATTCTATGAAATTTTTACCTAGTTTTTAACTTTCATTAGGAGAGTGACATTTAAGTAAGTTGACCCTAAAAGCAGTGCCGTCGTAAGGGGGGAAGTCCGGGGGGTTCTGGACCCCCTCCGAAATATAAAATTACTGTTGAAGTTAATAGTAATTATTTTAACGAAATGTTAAATTAAATCAACAACATTTAGTGTTGAAGTTTATAAATAAGCATCAAGTAAGCACCAATTATTTCAAATTTGCACTGATTTCTTTGCTTTTGTTTGGACAGCAGGAGAGGATGTACCAACGCACATCGTAAAGTTAAAAAGCCTGTGGAACAAGATAAATTAATGCATCTCAATTATTCTTCTTAATTAAACACGATTTTGTTGTCTCCTTTAACTTATTTATTCAACTTCTCTGGTAACTAGTCAACAACTTTTTCTTACCCTTGACAACCCTTTGCTCTTTTATAAACTTCAACACTTTCCCTTGTTGATTTAAATTAACATTTCGTTAAAACAATTACTCGAACTCTTTCCTTCAACTTTCTTTTTTTAACTTTCATTAGAGCGACGTTTAAGAAAGTTAACCTAAAAACCAAAGGTGAAGTCAGGGGGGAGGTCTAGGGAGTCCTGGACCCCCTCCGAAATATAAAATTACAATTACTTTGCCTTCATAAAGTAATAAAAAATATGGAAAAATCAAGTAATTTTAAAGAATTCTTTGACAAATGAAGTTTTTTTTATTATGAAAATTGCTTAAATTAGTTTAAAACACTCTGCGTTGTGCTGTTTTACAAAAAATTTCCCCTGATTTTGGACTCCCCATCCGAACGAAATTCCTGGCTACTCTACTGCCTGAAACCATTGATTATGGCCCAGAAAGCTGGGAAGTAAACCGTTTTAAACACAGCAAAAAAAAACCAATCCCAACACACTAAAGATAAGCATCTTAAAGTGACGGAGTGAAAGAGGGGAGAAATAGGTTGTCTAAGTATGTATACAAGTTTATAAATCCTCCACAATAAAGGCTAAAGGAAATACATTTGAATATTCTGCCGTGAAATAAAATAGTGTCTAAAAAACGGTTCAGTATAGAAAATATAATTACAATTTAAGTATAAATGCTTTATGGAAGACAAACTATGAGGAAATGAGAACGATATCAAAAGGAAAATATTAAACAAATCAAAATGGTGGCTTTCAATTAAAATATATTTTTTCTTTGAAATTTTTCATTGTATGGTGATGATTTGAAAACCAGCTGATAAAGAGTTCCAAAACGCTTAGTCGGTAATTTGGAAGGAGTTGAAATAAAACTGGTACGTGCTCGAGGAATATGAAGGAGGTGGGGATAGATCGGGTGGACTTCGGGGTAACTTTCTTGCGGGGGATGAAGAGCTAGCACAGGAATGTATGATCCCGGTTTAGGTATATGGGGAGAAAAGAAGATACAAGGAAGTAATTCCTTCGGCAATGGAGAGGTGACTAGTTCAGATCAACGCAATACTTGAACAGATGTTCACCCCTTCGAAAGCCAAAAGCGAATCTTGCACATGAGTTAATTGGCCGAAGGATAAGAGAAAGGTCTCAAAGAGTTCCAAAAGGAAGACTTCCAGGATGGTCTAAGGTAAGATCTTTAACTTTAATTAATATAAAAGATTCTTCTTATCCATTTATATACAATGTATACCCGGACTCATGTCTGGCATTAAAAAACCGTGCCTCAAATATGAAAAAAGTCCAGTCTTGGCTGTTTAAAAGAAAATCTATGGAGGACGTTTCCCTTTGATTGTAACATCAATTGACTAATATAATTACTGTACTTTCTAAAAATATATATATTAATATATTTTTGAGTATAACATATTTGAAAATGGTTGCAGCAATAAGACCGGTTTTCTTCATGAATAGCTGAACTCTTTCATGAATACTGTATTTCTTTAAGGTGTCTCGGTTGGATAACCGTTACTTCTGCGACTTCTTTTTGAAAATAAAGCGGCCCGGGTTTCAATGAATAATTATCATCATCATCATTATGCGTAAATTATTATGTATTTTTTTCTGTTGTGGTAACCTTAGTTACGTTATGGAAGAAGAGATGATTTTGCAGCGGACGCCAGAGTAGCAGAAAAGGATGGGTAAATGTATACGTTTATGAGTGTTCAATAATTTTCAAAATTTCTAACTGCTCTATAGAATCTATAATTATAATAATGTAATACCATAGTTTACGCCTGACGATGATGCTAATTCATTGAAACCCGAGTCACTTTAGTTTGGTATATGTAACAGTTATCCACCCAAGAAACCTTAAAATGGATTACCTTACTGTTAAATATCAGTTAGTGACTTTCCTAAGTATGCAATCAAGGCTTATGATTCCGAACCAAACTACAATCATATTCCAGCAACATAAAGACATTGTTGGCGTTAACACATGTTATACGAGCAATATCCATGTTAATCCTATTGAAGTTGTGTGGATATCTGTCACACAATGTAGCAGCGATGTGCAACAGTGGACATGGAGGACCATATTACTCTTCACAACATCTAATGGGTGTGCTTATTATGGTTTTTGGCTATCCCCAGACATACAACCAAAACAGATTTGGTCCACGATTCTATAGAGACCATATGATACCATTGGATACTATTTGGAATAACACATTTTTAATATCACGGATATTAAAAGTTGAATATCTATGTAACTTTGTTTTTACATCGTCGTGGGTGTTTCAATAGGATACCTATGTAGCGTTGTAAAAATATGTATCGTGTAACAAGGGCGCGATTTGTATGCATCAATCTTATTTAGATATATAAGTTGAATAAATAAATGAATATACACTACACATAGAAACATATAAAAAAAGAAGAAACTCACAAAATGTTTTCAGACGTTTCGGTGGGGTGACCCATGAGTAGAGAAGGACTATCCTCATCGAAACGTCTGCAAAACATTTTGTGAGTGTCCTCTTTTTTATATGTTTCTATGTGTAGTGTGTATTTATTTATTTATTCAATTTATGAGTTATCGCAAGAGGCGTTTTCGTCAAGACCATTTATTTAGATATTAGATGCATATCGTCTACTGCTTGGGGTTTGAACTAATCGAAGTAAAAAAAATAACTAATAATCACCATCATATAGGGTATCTACTCGAGCGGAGGCGAAAGAAGAGGGTGAGGCGAATGATTTGTTGAAAGGGAGAGAGAAGGAAGAGATGGAGAGTGGAGGAGAGTGAAAGAGAAAGAAAGGGGAGGCGCTTCGAAGGAAAAATGCGAACGAATGGCAGTCGTGAAAGATAAATGCTCGCCGGGTTTGTTTGCACTCTTGTTAATTTCCAGAGGATATAAATCCACTCTCGCCGGATCCCTGTTGCCGCTGTTGAAGGGTGGGACGTTGGAGAAAGGAGGGAAAGGGGTGGGTGGGGGTGGGTGGGTTTGCCCTTTAAAACACGTCCAGTTGTCCGGTTCTATCTCCCCTCCCTCTCCCTTTCCCCACCACCCACCAAAAGCCCTCGCAAAGAGAGAGAGTCTTATTTTCTTCTTTCTTTCCCTCCCTCCGGGATACGCGCCCACATCTCAGGAAGCGAGCGAAGTTGTGAAGGGAAAAAGGATTGCATAGGGTGGTCCACAGGGGATGGAGGTCCTCAAACACGGAGGGCGCGATAGTTCGTGTACACTTTGCGCCAGGGGCATGTTCTCCTTTGCTTTGGTCAGTCAACTCCGTTCCTCGTGTTTCTTTCTATTGCCGAGAGCATTTCCGACGTTTCCAGAACAATTCTTCTTGCGATCCCTCCGTTCCGAGTATTGAGTGAAGTTTTTCGTGTAAATCTGCGAAAAACGGACTTGAACTCAACTAGTGGTTGAAGTTTTAAGAACGCGATACTATCAACAAAACTTTAACCTTGAGCTTCATCATCATCATCACTGGTCAACAATCCTAGGATTGGTTTGACGCAGCTCTCCACTCAGTTCTCCTATCAGCTAATTTTTTCACAACCACGTATTTCTTCTCTTTCACATCTCTCTTTACTTGTTCCATATATTTTGTTCTAGGTCTTCCTTTTCCATTCTTGCATTCTACTTGTCCCTCGACGATTGTCTTCATCAGGCCATCATGTCTCAAGGTGTGGCCAATAAGGTTTTTCCGTCTTCTTGTTAAGGTTTACATTAGGCTTCTCTTCTCTCCTACCCTTCTTAGGACTTCCTCGTTACTAACTCGGTCGATCCATTTGATTTTCATCATTCTTCTGTATCACCACATTTCGAAGGCCTCTATCCTTGCTTTCTCCGCTGCGGTCATTGTCCATGCCTCACTTCCGTATAGGAGCATACTCCAAATGTAGGTTCTTATAAATTGTTTCTTTACTTCCATATTAAAGTTTCCCGCTGTAAGCAGGTCTCTCTTTTGGTTGAATGCTCTCTTCGCCTGGGCTATTCTGCTGATAATTTCTTTCTTGCTTCTCCCGTCACTAGTTATCTTGCTTCCCAAATAACTGAATTCATCCACCTCTATCAGTTTTTACTTCGCTATTTTAAAACCTTGAGCTAGCAGGGTGAAAAAAAACTGCTTTTATCAACATAAATAGTCAGCAACCTTGAGATCGCCTTTCCCCAGATATCCACACATTCCTCATATCAGCTTATATTTCATCACCAGCACGATCTGTTTCACCCGTTGCCCACCACTGCCGTTCTTGCCTTCACTTATCGTTCAACAATACTTTTTAACAGACTAACGTATCTCATAACGGCTTTAATCCTAGAAATGCTTTATTGGAGTAGATAAATATGTTCAGTGGAGATTTATGTTAGAAACTATTGAAAACGTTATATTGATTGCGGAGCGCTGAAATACTACCCCTAATTACTCCCCTTTTATCTTTTCGCAAAATCGTGGTTCTATTCCTCTTTCGTTATTTCAAATACTCGAATCAAAGACACCGCCTTCTTATTCATCACTTTTACCGTTCCACTGCCTTATATCACATCTTAAATGATTGACTTTAGTCACTCCTAGCATCCCAAATCAAATGGACATATTATATCAATACATTCGAAGAGAATAAAGATTCTCAGGTCGATCACTTTGCACGATATGAGAAGTGACTTTATGTAAACATCAAAATATCCTTAGTGTGAGGAGTTGTGATTATATAAACGCGAAGAATTCGATAATTTTAAAAACTACCACTAAAACTCTAGTTGATTTGCACATTATGGCGGCCTTCAGAATTTAAAAAACACTGTGCGAAAAACATTCCTGTACATTTGTACAAATTATTCACATGTCATATAAAATATGAATTACATAACTCCTCTTCTCCATCTCTCACTGATGTTGGGCACAACCATTTCCTTCGGTACGATTTCCCAGAAAACCTCTCAGCACGTAACTGTGAATTACCTCTTTTAAAAAATCATTAAGAAATAAAATTGCGCATAAGAGAATGATGAGCATCAACCGCAGTTTGATGTATCCAACATGCTCATGACAACGACAGGGTAAGTAATCAACATTATTTATTTATTTCATCACCAAAAACGGCACAAAGGCCTTTACATTGGCTGTTCCTTAAATAAATAATACCTAAAAGATAACAAACAATAGAACAATAAATAAAAAGTAACCGAAAACAAAATTTTTAAACATAAGAAGGGGCACTGTTGATTAGACAATGGTGAATTATTCAGATGGCATTTTAAGGTGGCTTTGTAACTAGTGGCAGAGGAAAATAGGATAGAAAATAAAATAGAATGTAAAAATAATTTCTTAAATTTCCTCGTCGCAACAATTACGTGTCAAAGTACAAGAGGAGTAAGAGGAGAGAAAAGGAAGGCGATAAGATGGAGGATGAAAGGGAAGCTAGAATAAATAAGAGGGAATGGTGGGGGGTGAAAGGTGTGCAGGTGGTGAAAACGGCCGCGAGGGGATGGGATCAGATGGCTTTGTTTTTGTTTCCTCGGGAGGAGCAAAAGGGATTCTGGGAAGAGGGATGTGTTTGCGAGGCCTTCGAAAAATAAGAAGGCACCAGCCTTAAAACCCTTAAAAAGGTAGACGAATTCTAATGGTAAGCAGAAGTTATCCTGCGGCAACTACGAAGTCGCAGAAAAAATAGACCTATGGAGAATGTATTCATAAACTTAGCATCAGCATGATACTTTTTAAATAATACGGAACGTAGTAGAATAAAATCCTACCCTGATGAATATTGTTCGTCAATAAATATACTTTATCAAAAATTACCCTTTTTTCGAGAAAATTGTTCAAACTTTTATCTCTTTTTTATAAGGATTCTGTTTGGTATCATTCATGTCACTGATCTTTCCTATGGATTCAAATAGTCATTGATTGGCTGCATAAAACATTAAATCTTTAAATTTCAATAGAAAGTTATTGGCAATTAATAATGGTATTTATTGGACCAAAACTCCTAAAAACATTTCATCATCGGCAATTCTTATTAATTAATATGAAACAGTATTTCACCCGTTTTTGCCTTTTCAAGAGATCTAAAAACTAATTAGGATGTGGAGAAAAATCAGGGGACAACTCTCCTTTAAGCCCCCTAAATGAAAATGCGAAATATTTTTCATCATTCAAACTCACACGTTGAATGCTTGGGTAACTCTGAACGCCCAACGACAGAGAAACACCTATTTTCCAAATTTTCTATAAGCATTTGAAATATGAGAAGGAGAGGGCTTTAAGACAAATGTAAACGTACGAACGTATGTATGTTTACGTTTGTCTTAAAGTCTCTTACGTTTGTATGACGTAACTGAAATGAGGAATATGGCACGGAGAGATCGGTCTCGCAATGATTCTAAATCTGATTAATTATAATAGAAAACTTTTTAGGATAAATCGATCACCGTCGATCCGTCTGACGGCTGTTTCTCTTTCCTAAGCTTTATAGCATAATTACTTTTCGATGGACAAGAAGCAGGTGACTTGCTTCATTTTCAAAGCAAGAATACGATAAGTCAAGTTCTAGACTCCATATTTCAATTTTCCAAGCTAAGTTAGTAAGGACTATATTACTTAATCATTTTTATAGCTTTATTCAGATTATGAACCATAATTTTATCACTGAAGTTTTGACTACGAGCAGGTTATTGCTTTACGCTCTAAAGATACGAAATGATGCTCTTGTGTCGAAATGCTTGTATATAGAATATGCAATTGTCACATTCCATCATTAGAGATCATCGCAGACGGACCAGAAAACTCACCCAGGGCCATGCGTTCCGTTGCAAAGGGCACGCATCATAACTTCTGTCACGCACAACTTCATTAATAATATGTTAGTAATGTTTGCACAGTTATTTTACGGAAAATCCATTTTATTCCATGAGGTCTATATCAAAGCAAAATGATGCAAACAGATACATAAAATGAGAGAGAAAATCGGGCGGATTATTGCAGGAACTCGGTGAAATTGCGGTAAGCACATCAAGGAAAAGGTTAACGTGAATACAATAGCATACATTTTATTCTGGAATTGCACCCATAAAAGGTATCACTAACGGCTAGCAAATATTTATTTTCATTGATGACAAAGGAAAGGAAATATAAAGCAAAAAGGTTTTGTATCGGAATTTTCGCTCGGATAAAAACACATGAGTATCACTCCGTACTAGAGGTTTTTTTTAATGAAAAATTCGCTCTTTTCTCTCCGCAATCGACATTTAAAAATGCGAACCACAAAATATTCGCTTGAATTCGGTCGGAAGCTCTTTTAAGCCATTACCATATAGAATTGCATATTAGGCTCTGACTCTGTTGTAAATATTGAATCCATTAGCATTCACTAATTCAACACACAAAATGGCATTATCAAGCGGCATGTTTCCATAAAGCAGTACGTGAACTCTTTTAGGTGTCATTCTTTTTTTGTGGCATACGAAGGTATTTCCAGCAGAGTAGTTTGTCAACATTTAATTCTACAGAGCACTGTAAACTTTGTATATTCGCTGATAATACGAATTCCATTAAATGTTTAAAAATTGTTAGGCTGAATTATATTTTTTTAAATGTATAATTGGGATATTTTAAATATGCATTTCTAGTACCTTTTTAATGCACGCGCATGGGAGAGCGTGGATACACAAAATTTAATAATCTATGACTTTTTATCCTAAAATTTATGCCTTTTATATGCTTGGTTTATGTTTTTTGCTGATTCCCACGATTTCAAGAAGGGAACCTATAAGAGCCTTTCAAAGCTGTTGTCATTGATTTTTCATTATCAGAAGTTCATTTCTGACCTCAGTTATGACTGCACAAATTAGAAGACAATTGGTACTGCCGGCAAACATGTTCATATAAGTCTTCAATAATAGCAATTACAGGAAACTTACCGGTGGTCACTAGTGTGATTTCATCTACATCCATATCTACATAGTACTTCGCAAGCCGCCTTAGAGGCGTGTGGCAGGGGTTGTTGGGACACCAGCCGTAATATTTGAGTAATAATAACTCCAATCATTGATTCTAGAAACATGAGACCATATTTCTATGCCCTTCAATTGCAATAAAATGTCGACTTCTTCAAATTGAATTTACATTCATATGCTGTAAACTCACGACATAAATTCCGCGCCATCACCATCATAGCCATCTGATTGAAATATCATAAAATCGACCAATAACTGAAGCACTTTATTGCTTTCCTTTTTATTCACACAATAAAAAGTTACATCATCCCCTCGATGAAATTCTCGGTGGGGAGGAATGTAGAGAATCCATTTCGTTTGGATTGAGATGCATATCATCGAGGTGGGGAAGTCGAACTTGATTTCGGCCGGGACAAAAGACGAGGAAAATCTGAATACTTACAACTCACACCCGCGCGCGTTATGAAGAAGAGTTGATGGGGGAAGGCGCGGACAAGGGTTTTTGGGGTAGGTGGGGGGGGTGAAGTAATTGGATATCTCGGTATTAACAGACGCAGCGGAACGGAAAAGCGAGAGAAAGAGATTTTTCGGAGGTTTCCTTTCATCGGAACTGAGTGTGGAAAGAGGGGAGGGGAAGGGGAGAGTATGAGGAGAGAAAAAAAAACGGCCGTAATCCGGGAGAAAATGAAAGATAAAGCAGAATTATGAAGAGGGGAATTGAAAGATTGGGGGAGAGATAAGATTCGGAGTGGAACGAGAAAAAGTGGGTGGAGATGAAGGGGCGGTCGCGATGGTGACGGGGCGAGACGACAATGAAAAAGAGGGGGAGGGGCTAATGATGGCGGAGGAGAGGGTGGGGAAGGAAGAAGGTTTGATGTGGAGAAGGGAACGACAGGGCTTCAGGCGATATCGAGATTAAGGGTATCGCTGGGATCTATTCGCTCCAAGACAATCCTCGCCTCTCTCCACCCAAAAGCCCCTTTGCGTAATACTCCCGTCCTAAACCCTCGCTGAATGCGCCAGGCTAGAGAGAGCATATAAGCAGCCGACTGGACGGGTTTGTTTGGGCGCACTGCGAGAGATCAGACAATTGCGGAGCGGTCTTGGATGTGAAGACTATACACGCAGGATTTCTGTAACCGCTCCTCTCTATGAATGGCGCGAGGCGTTATTACCACTGAATTATAATAAGCTGCGCGTCGGAGCTCTCTTCCCTAGAATTTTTTTTATTTCGCATCAAGACGATCTTGGGGCTTGTGGTACATTGTGAAATTAATCCATACCTCATGAGAAAAAAATGCTATCCTATTTTAGAGACATGATATTTTTTCACTTTACACTCAGTATTCGCACCATTGTCTCCACTAACAGAGCGATAATACTAAAACATGCAATTGAAAATATTAATCAGGAGATACATGCGTAAAATATTGTTCTCATTGTCATTATACGTGTAATATTTTCTGTTGAGCGAAGGATTTAATTACAACCTTAACAATAATGAAAAAAAAATTTCCGCTGAATTATTTTAAGCCGTACTGGTAAAATCTCAATCAAATCTTTACCAACCGATCACATTGAAAGTTAAAGATAAATTTCATTTCCGCTCCAGGGAATATTTTATAATGGCAAGTGATATGAACATATCAATTTTGGCGTGAGTGGAATAAATTATATTATTATTATAAAAAAATGGAAGAAGACAGATATTGGTGGACGATTTAAAAGAGGATACAGGCCACGTGGGGATGAAGGGGAAGACATAAAGCAGGAGATATCTGGAAGAGAGAATACTAAGGTCGCGGGAAAAAGCAGAATACCTGATGATGATAATGATGGATAAATTATCAAGTAAAAGCTGTATAAAAATTTATCATAGTTGACCGACCGGGTAAAATGGTCATATTTCATAGGAGTTTCGAAATTTGACCTATTTATCATAATTGAGGCAAATCATTATTGAGCAATGCACTGGATTGTCACAAATTACACCCTTTCTTGTATAGAGCCAATTAATTGGCATACAAAATTGATTAAAATTCTATTAATATCTCCCATGTTTGAGGAATTTCCAATTTAATTACCATATTTTTCTTGGCACACAAACGAGCAGCCACTGTGCTATTTATCAGCGCAAATCAAGACCCCAAATTAATTACAAATGGAAAAATCATCACTCCAAGTACCTATTTATAATTTGAGAATAAATATTAGCGACAGCTATCTAAAGATTTTCTAAATTTTTAAATTTAATTTGCATATTCTGTGGTTCATTAATAGTCGGTTACAATATCACTGGTATGCCGTCAATCTCCCAATTTAAATAAGAAAGGAAACAATTTCATTAAAACTTTTCTTTAATTATGAATATTATTTCTACTAAAAATAATTCAGACATACCTCAAAACACCTGTTTGAAATGAATGTTAAAATAAATCACTCAATTTATTGGTTGTTTGTACACCAACCAACCTCTTCCTTTTTTTTGCAACAAACAAGCTCCCAAATTAATGTTGAATGGAAAATCCATAAAAATGTATGTATGACTGAACAAAGATATACCTATAAAACTAACTTAAAATTATTATATTAGGTTAAAAATGAAATTCAATCTCCATAGTTTCACATAATTCTTCGAAAGTTCGATAAAAATTTTCCACGACTGACAATTCAAGAATCTGAGAACATCTTTCGACACAAAGTTCAACAATGGATACCAACAGGTGTTAACCAATACTTAAACGTAGAGCAAACTCTAACTATCTCCTTATTTAAAGCAACCATTTTTATCATAGAGCGAAAGCCGAATTTTACACAACCAGAGCTCCTGATCTGTCAGCTGCCAACGGATCAATAACTTCCCTTGTTCATCGTCATTTTGTTCGCAATAGCTTCTATCTTAGTCTCATCATAATTGTTACCATAGGGAGCAGGAAGAGTATAGATCCTTTGACGTTATAGGGGTACATTTTTCCTCAAGTAAAAAGCTAAATTGTGTCAAATATCGCTTGAGGCAGAGTTTAAAGTCGCGCAGAGGCAGGGCTTAGCTCCCACATCAATCGATCAACGTGGAGGTCTTTGATATTCCTTTCGGCGGTTTTCGCAAGAGGCTTCAATGATCGTTCATCAGAATTCATGCCTGGTAATGCGCACATAAAAGGCCTTTGACTACCAGATGAGCATTAAATCATCCATGGAATTTTAATTCATTACCTATTTAGAACAAGGCCCCGATGGGTATAATGTCTATAATGCATTATGAGGCCATTAATGAACATATATCCGGTTTAACGGAGAATAATTATCTTCCGTCCTACTAAATTTTCCAATAATATTACAATTTGAAGGGTCTAAGAATAATCATAAATAATACATGAATCACTTACTACGCTAACTTTTCGTTTTTCAACTGCTTATTAGTAGTTTAATTCACATGGTAGCGTGTTTGTGTCTTTACCACTCTCTTAAGCCTGATTCACACGATATTTTTTTTCGTCATTTCCGAGTTATCACTACAGCGATCACTCGACCGATCACTCGGGAAATGATTGTCACCGGCAACTGTTTTTCGCGATCACTCCAATGATGAGGATTCCCATCGCTATTTTTCAGCACTCGTCCGGTAGCTTTTTCCGTCGCTAAAACCGTTACTAAAACCCCATATCAGCCAATCAGAATGCATTTCCGTGTAGAGCGATTGCAGCGCAACGTTTGACAATCGTGGGAACGACATAGATATACAAACACGCTATTTATTGTTGTGTCCGTTTACACCCAAACGGAGTTTTTCAAATATTCTCGTGATGCGGGTCCGATGACAACGAGCTGTGCTATCGAAAGTGATGCAAGAGGCGACGGCGCATAGTGGGCTGAAATCGAAAAAAGCTGGCCAAAAATCGCTGTTGCCTTAAGTATTGCTAAATAAATGAAACTTTTTGCAAACTGGGTATCGTATGGACACAATGAAACTCATTTAGGATGATTTAGTCCAGAACATTGTTTAGGAGGGCAATAAAATTTACAAATAGAGAAAAGTAATGCGGGAACCATAGTTACCAGGGGCAAGTCGAAATTTTGCTATGGGAATATCGAGGGAAATTCAGAATTACTTCCATTTTTAACTATGTTTAAGCTATCTAGTAGCTTCTCATGAGGTATGTGATGATTGAAAATTGCTATTGAGTCTTTTAAACCTGAAATTTTGGTCATTGAAGAGTAATAATAAAAATTAATACCATCGAAAAATATTTTTATTGCAAATTTCTCAAAACGAAGGTGTGCCGCATTAAATTCTATTCTGAGTCAGAGGATAAAGACTCCTCATATTTTCGATGTTCACCAGAAGATTTTTAACCTCCTCTGGTAATTTTTTTTTACTTTACGGGGAACCCTTTAATTTTTGGCGAGCTATAAAAATTGAACAAAATATTTTAACAGAAAATTAAATTAAGTTTTACATGCCCTGGACCTTTTAAAATGATAATATAGCATTCCCGATTCAAAATGAAAAAGCCGATATTTTGAATTTTGGCCAGCTTTTTTCGATTTCAGCCCACTGTGCGGCGGGAGGGACGGTGTGATTCATAAAAATGATCACTCGAGCGATCGCATTTCGCGACGGGAAAAGCGATCGCGATAGTGATCAATTTTAGCGACGAAAGAAAATGATCGTTTGATTCAGGCTTTAGTTCCTGGTCTGACCGCATGTCGTTGTTCTGACTGCTTGGCCTGGGTCCGCCTAACGAGCGTGTTTCTGATTAAGGCTAGGATGAGTGCTGCATTCCTGGCGTGTAATCACCCCGTGCCACACTCCATGGTGGTGGCTTGAACGGTACCTCGTAGATGTAAATGACTCGGTAGCAAAAATGGCTGTATACCTTACCGAAATATAGAAAAATAGATTTTTCTTGATTGAAGCTTTCGCGGCTTTGATGATTAAATGATGATGATGATTAAAAAATAAGTCACGTACGGGTGTATGCCGCGTGTCGTACTGGAGATTGCCCCGATGTTTCGCGGCCGACTGCTGGTCACTTTTTCAAGGGAATGATGCTGGGATTTGGTTTTCACTGCCTTTTTATATACATTGGCTTTTTATATACATGTATTCAGGTGGGAGGGGTGGGCGGAGGGTGTGAGGAGTTAGGACTGGAGGGGGAAGATAACGAAATGTTGCGGATGGCATGGTCCCAAGTACTGCTGATTCTTAATCCGGTATCTCTATTATAGTTGTTCTTGTTCTAAGAATCAGCAGTACTTGGAACCCAGTCATCCGCAACATTTCGTTATTTTCCCCCTCCAGTCCTATCTCCTCACAACCTCCGCCCACCCCTACCACCTGAAATATAAAAAAGGCAGCAAAAACCAATCCCAGCATTATTCCCTTGAAAAAGTGCCCAGCAGTCGGTCGCGAAACGTCAGGGACATCTATATTACGACACGCGGCATACACCAGTATGTGACTTATTTTTTAATTAAAAAAAAATGGATATCAAATTGAGAATTGCGATGACGTCTTTGGGAAAACTTTCCTCTGCTTTATTGTTTATACATTTGACGCAACGGGTATTTAAAGGAGCATACAAAAACTTGCTCCGAAATATGTTCCGGCCAACAGGCAAATTAATGCGTTTTATCAGCGAAGGACTCAGTAGCAAATTGCCATCATCGAAGGATGGAAACAGTGTTTAGAAAGTAAGTGCCTATTACGAGGAAGGTAAGAGATAAAGCTACTATCTTGGCAGTCCAATTAAAGTGATCATAATTTATGTGAGGTCGTGAAGAGATTAATTTAAACCATAGAAAAGGCCTGAAAACATTTTACGCGAGAAAAACTTTATGTTCAAAAGAGATAGGAAAAGATTAGTCATAATAAATATTAAGTTATTATTGATGAATGGAGAAATGTGATATATGCAGAGAATTTGATGCTGAATTAATGGTTTTGTGTGCCTTAACATCTCGAATGAGGCGGTTAATAAAATATCATACCTGGTGGCCCTCACTGATTCTTCAAAAGCAGTGCCGTCGTGAAAAATAATTGACGCTTATATTACCCAACATACATGTTGTTTTAAGCTAAGTTGTAGACGCTTGAACATTGTTGAGCCAAGCCCTGGCTTAAAAAAAATCACATTTTAAAGGTTATGAATCATAGATTCAATACTCCTGTGCTGGAGACTTCATCAGGAGAATCTTTTTACGGAGATTTCAATGTAATTGCTCCATATGAATTAGCTCGGTAAAAGTTGCCACACCCAAGAATTCATAAAAAAAACATGACCATTCTAACATACCATAAAAACGCCGACAGGATAAAAATTATAAATTCTCCTCCTTCATTAAAAATTTGGATGATGAGATTACTGAAACATCATGCCTGATGGCCCACACTGATTCCTCAAAAGCAGTGCTTTTGTTAAGAATAATTGAATCTTATTTTACTCGCCATATATTACATTTTGATCTAAGTTATGGACTCTTGAATATTGCCGAATCAAGGCCTGGCTTAAAAAGGCTTGCCTTTTTTGGTATCTACTGTAATCTAAAACAACAAATGCTATTCATAGCGTATATTCAAATGTCAATTGGTTCAAAAGAACGGCAATAATGAATGGTTTCTACAAAACAGTTCAGTATCGTGGACACACGAGAGCTTGCTCGAAGGACAGGATATTTTGAGATTTTGGGCTCAAAATCTGATGAAATAAAATGATATTTTTAAAGGAGAGTCATGATTGTCGCATAAAATTTCCTCCAGCGCGTTACCCCGACCACATTCACTCACTCAATCATTTAACATGAAGAATTATTCGGTCCACTGAAGATAAGGCCTACTCAAAGCTATTCAATCGATTCATATGATTGAAATCAATATCTGAATCATGCAAAGAAATAGACGTTATTGGGCAGAAACTGTTAAAGTTTAAAATCCTCTCAGAAAGCACAATAATTAGGCTGTAGAAGAGTACTACCTACTGAGTTTAATAAGCCTGAACATCTGAACAATGAGCAAAAATCAGAAAAGAAAAAAAATAGTCTTCAGCAGCAAAAACACTACGCACTATTCTTGGTCCAGTATCCGATCAAGGCACCCCAAGGATACGGGCCGACAGAGAGGAAAGATCAACTGAAGGCTGGAAGGCGATACTTGGTGGAACTCGGTGACAGAAAACATAATGAAGACACACTTTTGTATGTTCCACAGGAGTTTTAATTAGCGACCCAGGTTTCGACCTTATAATGGCCTAGTGTACTGTCGAAACCTGGATCGGTAATTAAAACTCCTGTGGAACATACAAGAGAATAAAGGTCCTTCTACCAAGATCCCAGAATCATTGCCCAAATTAAAAGCAGAAGATTACGATGGGCTGACCACTTGAAGAGAAAGGAGCTCTGAGAATGGTGGTGGAAAATCTTCCACGAGTCAAACGACAGTTGGGGCACCGAAGACTGCAATGAAGAAATCAAGTGAAGAAATATTTGCATAGGCTCAGGAGAAACGCCGGAGCTATTCACTTTATTCACGTCTGTTCACTTTATGTCTGCGGGTGAGCTTTCGTGAGAGCCCGGACACTCTCGGATGGCTTCGCTGATAGGGGAGAGGTAGTACCGAGAGAGAGGAGAAGCGAACATAGCGTTGCCAAATGTAAATAGCCGCCCTACTTTGTCACTGAAAACGTGTGAGTCATGGGTGGCCACGGGTATTTTGGCCCCGGCGCCGAGACAATATGCCTACTCATTTGGAAGGCATTGGGGATAATCCTTTCGCAGAAGCCCATGACATTGTCAGCTACCGCACCGAATGAGGTACCGTTGGTGGAAGGTATACTTAGTCACATACAAGAAGTACGCGTGAGGTTTGGCAACACTGCTCCACGAGCAGATTCACGATATTCACTCGGCGGAGGTCTGAGAGCGACTCACTGAGGCCACGCCTACTGTTTGCTGATTGGCAAAGACAAAGTCATGAGTCGAGAAACTTTCCCTCCCCTCATCTCCACTTGCTTTGGCCACACCAGCTCACCCGCAGAGATAAAATGAATAGAGTATAATATAGGACTGAGACGCATGGCAAGCAGCTGCTGACGAGGGCATAAAACTTTTGGGATTTGAGCGGCCACAGAGATAGATTATAATCCAAAGTTTGGTCGTCGTCGTCGCCGATTGGTTGACTAATACACAGCAGCCAATCTTAAGCTAGTTCCTTCATTTCCTTGATCCTCGCGGCCTTCATTATCAGCTCGAAGTGGTTATCTCGGAGTCTTCCTCGGAAGACTCTTCCCTCAACTTTTTTCCTTCTACAGTTTTTTTCCGTTCCCTTCACCTTTCAGATAATCACAGTTTCTAATAGTATGAATATAATGGTTCTTATTTGGCATTTAGTGTTCCTGCATTTACCTTTCTGCCACTCCTAATCCGTAGTAATAGTAAGCAATAGTAATGAATTGTACACGTTAAAGGTTAGGGTCTCAATTTATTTTCTCGGAACACCTCGCACTTAAAGGTACTTTCATTATGATTAGTTTTGGCAAAAAATAAAAAAAAGGTTGGGAAGTGGATGCCATCCATGAGACACCAACTCGCATTTCATTCCTTCGAAATTGAGATAGTTTATCAACGAAAGAACATTTCCTGTAGTTCCTACTTCGGCACATTATATTTTCCAGAATGTAATTCATTACACGAAGACCAGAGGCTAAAGATAAGAATTTCTTGAAAAAATCGGAGAGGTAGTCGTTTTTCGAGAAATAAATTAAACTATGTCACACTCACATTTTTAGCATGCAAGCACAGATAAAAATAAATTATACTCTAAGTTGTGCACATATTATCTAAGAATGTAAATACGAGTTTTCAACTCCCGAGCTCAAAAACAAAAAGAACGTTTCTTGGCCAGCTTTTTTTTTATTTCCGGACACTGCGGAGGGGTTTTTGAAAGACTTCACCCTCCCATTTCAACGGGAGTTTCTTATGCGATTAGGTAAACGCTTCTCCCACTCGACCACCGTGTTCCCCTCGCGCAAATTAACAAGTTGGCATGCAGCACTTTGAAAACAAAGGGTCATAATTAATGGCATGATTAGAAGAGGAGCTCAAATAGTCCCGGCTAGTAAGCCATCAGTCAGGCAAGGGGTTGGGGGGGGGGGTTAGAGCGGCAAGAGGAGGACGGGGTGAGTGAGGGCCTCCATACATTAACGAGGGAATTAGACAGCGGGGGAGTGAGTGTGAGGAGAGAAATGGGTGCCGCGACGCGGAATGTCTTCATTTGCTCCGGTGGGAAATGGGTTGGTGTGTGAGGGATGGGTTGTCGGGAGAGGGGAGGATTGCCTCCTTCGGTTACCATGGGCCCTGAGGGGGGTTGGGGAATTGTTAGGAGGAGGTTGGCCCCTTCAGAGTCGGTGCATGCGGATAAGGGAAGAGGATAAATGCTCCTGGCTCCTTGAGAATATTGCCACGCGAATGTGCTCAACGTGTTTGCCTCACTCAGCGAAGTGGAGAGAGAGAGAGACGGGGGGTAGCAGACACGTATGGATGAAGGAGAGGGACTAGATGGCGCGTAACACCCTCTCCCGACCGCTATTTTCTTCCGCTGACGGATTACTTGCCTAACACTCATGCTCATGGTATTAAAATTTTCAGGGTGAGCAGAGAAACCTTTGTCTGTATCCATATATATATTAAGTTTATAGGGTTTCATCCCTCTGCATTTTGCTCAGACACACTTTTTAGGGTACCTATCTCATGGCTACAGGGATGGAATCTGGTGCCTTCGAAGCAGAATTTTTGCACGCACATTTTAGACGTGGTCCCAGCGCTGTAGGTGGACATGATGGACACATAAATTTTCGGCTGCGAACGTGCAGAAAAGGACCAAAAACAGCCTGCCCACAAAACGGGAGACAAACAGTGGCAAGCCACAGTTAATTTCTATCCGCTGAAAAGGTTATCCTCTGCAAAACTCTAGCAAAGGAAAGCCAGGCACTGGCATGCCACATTTTATTCCATGTCCCCAAAGCCTTCTATGACCATTTCTCGCAAATGGCATGTGCTTCTCGCGATTGGGCCATGATTCTCGTGATTGGGTCATGACAAGCAACAAGGAAACAACCGGTAGCCATGTAAGGTCAACCTGGGTAAAGTGCACGCAGGTGGCACTTTCAGTCTACCTAGTCACAACTGTTAAACAATTACAACCAAGAAAATACGTAGAAGGTAAAAGGTAAGACTAAAACATTTTATATGTAGGAAAATGTCAATAACGGACTAATTACACGATCTATCCATTTCATATTCATCATTCCTCTGCAAAGCCTCAGTTTGATTGCTTACAGCCTTCATTATTTTGCTGTTGCTATCATCCATGCCTTACTTCCATAGAGAAAAAGGCAAGAAATCAAGGTCAAAATGAAAGGAAGGCTCTTCAAATATAAAAAAAGCCTCGGTAGCTTAACTAGCCAAAGCACTCGACCAGAAATGGTGAGATCCGAGTTTGAATTCCGGTCAAGGCGAGTGATATATTTTTTTTCAAATTTTAGAAAGATGCAAATTTTGCAACCTTGACGGAAATCCGAACCCGGATTTCACGACCCAAGGTCGAGTGATATAGCCAGTTAAACTACCGTGGCTTCTTAATATATGAGCAACTATACCTGTCCACAAATTTCACCTCGGCAGCTTAAACTGGCTAAAGAAGATCGGAAATCGAAAGATCCTGGTCGAATCTCGGTAAAGGCGAATGATATATTTTTTTCAAATTTTATAAAGATGCAAATGTTGTAACTGGTCCACTTAATGTATCACCAAAGTTTTATTTGAGTAATCCGCCTTTAAAAAATAGCGATAGAGCGGTAGGTACCGATGCGTTTTTTTAATGATGAAAGAACTCCTATGCTGCCCGAGTATTTACATGATTTTTACTAACTTTCAACAGATAAACTAGGGCATCATACTTATTTGAGTTTGCATATTGGTTACTTCAATATCAAAGCTTTAGCTACCCATTGATCCATGTAGCAACAAATCCTTCAGTTCAAGCGATTACATAAAAGTTGACTTACACAAGTCACGCCTCAAACTATCAATGAAAATAAATACATATTGTGTGGCGAATAAACATGAGGTTAGTACAAGAATCATGTAAGTAATTGATAGATGTAGTAAAAAATGTAAATAAGTTTTGGGTATATTTTTCAATATCTAGCTCTCTACAATGCGGAAACGCGGACACTGAGAAAAGAAGACGAGAGAAGATTGGAGGCATTCGAGATGTAGGTATGGAGAAGAATGGAGAGGGTGAAATGGACGGAGATGAAAAGGAACGACGAAGTGCTGGACATGGTGGGGGAGGAGAGGCAGCTTTTAGATGAGATACGGAGGAGACAGAAGGTATGGATGGAGTTAGTGCTTAGCTGGGAGGGGATGTTCAAAATGGCGTTAGAGGGTAGAATGTTAGGGAAACGAGGGATGTAAAGGAAAACAATTGGATTTTTTGATAGATTGAAAGAGAGTAGGCCTTTCAGTGAATTAAAGGAGGCAGTGCTGGAAGGAAAGGGAGGCTTCCAGATCACTTCTTGAACACTCCATGGAAACCTACCTTAATCGGTAGAATACTAAAATAATAATCGATAAAAAACGGATGAGAGTGTTTCGAAGAGAAAAGATTCACGTCTCAAATCGCATGCTGGGTTTTTGAGGGGTTTTTTCAGAGGTAACCTATCAGAAGTGAACTAGTCTCATTCAATTTCCAGTGAATGAAGACACCATTGTGGCTTATCTGGGTAGGTACTACTTTCCTGTTCAATTGCAGAACCAGGTGTTTTTACATAAACTCGCCCACAGGGTAAGATTCGAATCTAAACACGTATAAAATCTCTCATTAAAAGCAGACAAATTCAGCATGATAACTACCTGCTTTCCTTCAGCTTAAACTTCCAATCCGATATGCATTCGCACGTAGAGGTAATGTGAACATAATATTTGCACTAGAGAAAGACGAAAAATCTCTAACACCACCAAAATTATTTAAAATAACTCGGTTATAAATCATGAGATATTTTTGCAGTTCCTATACAATAGGGTAGTTTCCTTCATCAAAGAAAACGAAAGGCATTGAATGCGATTCATCACCCACCATTTGTGAATTCATAATATACAAATTATTTGGTTTTAGAAATCCCAGTTTAGACGAATGAAAATGGACAATTTTAACCGCATTTGAAAAAGGCCAGATTGGCGACCATGCGATGCCACTCCACGTGACGTCACGTCTAGTTTCTATACGAGTAGATAGGAGTTTTACATCGTCTGAGATTACCAATGCATGCATGAGACACAGAGCTCAGGGTAACATGCCTTAATAATCACCTATTAAAACTAACTAAGGTCCGAAAGTTTCCTTCGTTTGATAGGGTATTAATAATACTTATTTAAGCCAAGCGCTACCTGCTACCAGGGTACTCTGCTACCTGCTAGCATTCTGCGTCGTATCAGCGCTCAAAGCCTCGCCCCAAGGTCACCTCACACGGCGACAGCGGGAACCAGAATGGCATCACACGGGCTTATCCCAGCATTCATACTTAGCAGTTGCGTTTTCGCGCGCTGCAAATGTTGCACTTTTCGTTTAATCGCGAAAAAATAGATATCGTCATTAAAAAATCTAAAAGCGTGAAATACGTACTAATCCAAGAGTAATAATTTCGATTTAGGCAATAAAAAAATAATAGGAAACCAACCTATTCCTGTTGATTTCAGAGTTTCAGAAACAAATTAATTCCACCGATTAACTGGACAAAGTGAACTTCTATGGGACCCTCGCGATTATAATACCAGGAAAATTTTATGAATGAGTAGTATTAGTTTAAATAAATTCAACAAATATCAATAAAGCAGCCATCGATGAATAGAAACTGAGTGAATAAGCTCAAGTGCCATCACCTTTTTCCCCATCCTCTATTTATGGGAACGTATATTAAAAAAAAAAAAGAGATATCATCACGTAGAAATATGAGGAAATCACAATTTATAAAATCATTCATTGAAATTCAATTCATTCTTGGAGTAACGAAAACCGTAGTGGAGCGGAGTAGAGCGTAATTTTTTAATGTCAATAGTAGATTCCCAGTGACAAAATAATCAGACTGTTCATTGAGATCACGCATCAATACCGTTGGGACTTCTGAATAAAAACACGTGTGAAATACAAATTAGAGCTAATATTTGCGGCTGCAATACGCCCTCTGGGCGTAAAAGGTAGTATTTTTGCGTGATTTGTTTTTTTTGCCAGAATCGACGACCTCTGAATAATCCCCTGGGACATTCTCATAACAATGCGCGCAATATTCAACGCAACAGAAATTTACGAAAAATCGTTTGTAATAATGTCTCTGGATGGGGATTTCTCTGCGACATATCTCGACTCCATCCAAATTTTTCGTGTGTTTTCCATAAGTGTCATTTCTTTGGGATTTTCTGCTTAAGATCAGATATACCTACTCTCGTAGAAAATAGTATATATTCGAATGGTTTCCATAGAGAAAGATTACATTCTTTTGGGGAGTATGAGATTGACAATAATATTCATAATATAAATGACGTATGCATATTATTCTTTATGCTTCAAACGTTTTACTTGTATAGATAGATGCTAAGCAACCGAGTTTAAACTGCCCGGTGAGATTGAATGTAGGCACTGAACAAAGATATTCACTTACGTTTTTGTCTTCCCGCAACATAAAATCTAATGCAGCATTTAGAACCACCTTAAAGAATGCGATATAATGTGGTTTAAAATTTTTTCCCGCTCTCGATTCTGGAGGTATAGTGAATTTTTTTTACATTTCCTGCCTAAATCATCTTCGATAGCAATTTGACATCATTCAATCTTACAGGTGTTGTGATTAATGTCTTTGACCACGTAAAATACATTATACAAATAACTGAGAGTTACGACACTCTCAGTTATTCGTTTATGTATTATGTTATATCTATGTATATGTATATATGATGAACTATGAATGCACAAAAGCGCAACGTCAACAGTAGCAGAGCTTATCACCTGCTGACCTGTATATGCTACAAAACTGTTATTAAAATAATTACTCATGTCACAAAATAGCATGGAATTAAAGCAATGAGATTAAGAACCCAAAAGGAGAAGGCAGAAATTTTAAGTCAGTTCCTCCGACCCTCACTCTCTTTCACTGCACAAAAAACTCCAAAGGTGCTAAAGGTATGCAAATCGTCCGGTTGACCTCGTCAGCGCGAATATTTCACGATCTACCGCACCTTCATACCAATAAAATCGTTTCAGGCTTGACGTGATGGGATATATCCATGATAAAATATAAACTGCAAATAATATATATAAACTATATAGACTAATAAATATAGACTACTATATATAAACTAATATAAACTTCTTTCATGGAAAAATCCACTGCCGACCATGGTTTCGACACTCATGCCTATGTGATATCCATGGTGAAAATGACATAAGATCTCAAAAGCATGGTCGGCAGTGCAGCTCTATACTGAATTTTGGAAATTACCATTTTAAGATTATATTCAATCATGGATTCCTTCATCCGCTGGATATCGACTCCTCCTGCCTCCATTCCTAAAGTCCGTATCACACAAGCGACTGCGACCGCCGCTGCGACCGCGATTTCGGCTGCAGCTACGACTGCACCCCATCACACATTGCGGCCGACGCCACGGTCGCGCTTGCGCACGTATGAACGTTCTGCTTGTGGCTTGTTTGTTTACGAAAGCCCAAAGAATGGATAGAGAGCAGCAATTGCTGAAATTTCTCCTAAAATATGTTAAAACGTACTTCATTATTAGTCACCTGTGTACTCGGGTCCAATATCTAATATACTGGGCTTCCATCATCACTTTAAAAATCCGAAAATCAGCGTTATCTCACAACATTCTTGAACTTCCCTCGCTACGGTAATCAAAACAAATCCGTCTGCCGCAAGCGTGCGAGATTGAAATAGAGCTCTCTGATTGGCTGCGACTGCGACTGCGACTCAGAAGAATGGCCGGTCGGCTATTCTTCTGAGTCGCAGTCGCAGCGTCGGCTGCCTCGCTCTGATTGGTCGACGGGCCAGTCGCAGCCGCAGTCGCGGTCGCAGCGGCGGTCGCAGTCGCTAGTGTGATACGGCCTTAAGGGCAAAACATTTTGATAGAAAAATCTCACCCAAAAACGGATTTCAAGAGGAAATATCACAAAAAATCTAAATATCCTAATAGGGTAGTTTCCTTAATCAAAGAAGACGAAAGGCATTGATTGCGATTCATTACCCACCATTGGTGTATTCATAATATACAAATTATTTGGTTTTAGAAATACCGGTTTAGACGAATGGCAATGGTCAATTTTATCCTCATTTGAAAAAGACCAGATTGGCGCCCATGCGATGTCACTCCACGTGACGTCACAGGGACCTAGATTCTTTACGTGTAGATAGGAGTTTTACATCGTCTGAGATTACCAATGCATACATGAGGCACAGATCTTAGGGGAACATGTCTTAAGAATTACCTATTAAAACTGCCTATGGTCGGAAAGTTTTCTTCGTTTGATAAGGTATTAATAATCCTTATTTAAGCCAAGTGCTACCTGCTAGCAGGGTACTCTGCTACCTGCTAGCAGCCTGCATTACAGCGGCGCACACATCCTTGCCCCAAGGTCACCTCACATGCGGAAGTGGGAACCAGAACGACGTCACACGGAGTTTTCCCAGTATTCATACCTAGCCGTCGCGTTTTCTTGCGTTTGAAGATTTTCACATTTAATCGCGAAAAATAGATATCTCCATTAAAAAATCTAAGAGGGTGAAATACGTAATCCAAGAGTAATAATCTTTCAATTTAGGCAATAAAAAAATAGTAGGAAACCACCCTACTAGTATAAAGAAGTGTCAACAGAAAAGTACACTTGAGTTGCGGAAGATGAGGTCCACCATCGCCGAGGGCCCTCTTTTTTCATGCGAGATGGGGGTTGGTTTTGGATTGCGGGAAAAAAAGAGAGAGACTGAGTCAATCATTTCGAACCGTGAAACTTTCCCCAGAGAATCGAGGAAAAACTCATATAAAGCGAACCCGCCATCTTCTCGTTAATCTACCAGCGGCGAGAAATCAAAGGGAAAAACAAATTCCAAGACCTCCCCCCGGAGTATGGAAGGTGAGACGAGATTAAAAAGTTGCTCCGCCTCTCTTTCATACCTCCGCCTTCCAGTCCACTATCCTCCCTATTTCCCTCAAAAGTCGAACACTTTTAAGATTCCGCGAATCTGTTTATTGCTCTCGACCCACTCCTTCGCCCACGGCTCACTCTTTCGAAAGATTCAGGGGCGATGGAACATGTAAATACCCAAACAAAAAAGGGTTCCAACCCCAACGACATTGCTCCGGCCTCTCCTTTTATGGGTTTTCTGGAAGAATTTGCTTTGAGTGGGAGCATGTTTAATTATTCCTCTCCTTGAATTAAGTCTCCTGAAACATAGGTAGAAATTCTCAATCCTATTAATATAGCACTTATCAAAAAGCATTGTAGAGTGTAGAGATGTGTGAAAATCGCAAATGCGATACAAATGCGATGTGCGCAAATAAATGCGACATAGATGCGATGATTGGAATTTTATGATATTTTTACGCAAATTGGCCTTTTCGACGGCAAAATTCGTACATTTTGTTCCGAGCGCAGTTTAAATGCTCCACCGCCGCTCACCGCTGAAAGCATGCGAGCGACTGGCCAGCTGCTAGTTGGCTGGGACTCTCCGTGGCCGCGAACTACAAGTGGGCGTGGGAAAGCTACACCTCCATCACTAACTGTCTTATTCCTTAATTTATTATTGTTCTAAAACATAGTTAATTAAAATATCCTGTATTTTATCATATAACTGTGTTTCACTACATTTTATCGTCATCTACTTCATTATGAAAATAAAAAATAGACGCTACAAAATGCGATAAACTGTTACTGAAAGTGCAATTTTCGCGTATCTCTAATTATATGTAATTTCAAAACATAAGAACCCAGAGCGGTAAAGTTGTCTAGATTTGCAAAAACGATTCCAATTTTCTTGAAGTTACCTTCACATAGGCTTAATTTAGCCTTTATATCTAAGTAGAAGAAAATAAAATCAATTAGAGCCAACTTGACTGATGAAACATTCAAGTCGAAAATAATTTACTATCATCAAATCGAAGTAACAACTAAAATCGTGCGAAAAGGACTATATCATGACAGTACTAGTAAAATAACAATGCATACTAAGCACCGAATACAATCAAACTTTTCCTTCTAAACTTCATCATTTTTTGCAAAGAAAACCTTAACAAAAAACTGATGCTAATCAAATATAATCTACAATCCGCTGGATCCGCTGAATGTGTTCTTGAATGCATTTTTTCCATTATAATAACATCTCGTAGGATGTTATTAAAATCTCATTATCAACCGTAAACAATTTGATCGAGTCTGAGAACTTTTTAGTATTTTTTGCCATTTGTATCGTAAAATTTGTATCGTGCGATTTAAAGACATCAAAATCGAACGAAAGTGTTGCTCTTTTATTAAATTGCATTTATATGAGTTTCAAGGAGCTTCTAAACTACGTATAATCTAATACTACCTCTAAAATTATTGAATACCCAGACGGCACAGATTCCTCCGTATCTAATTCGTGCCGGAGCGGTAGTCAATGGATACTATCTGCATACGAATTAGATACGGAGAATTCTGTGCCGTCTGGGTATTTACTCTACCAATGCATACGCCTTAGGTTTTCTTGAATTAAAAATCACTTGAAGTCAAGAGCGTTCTTAAAAAAATGGAGACCTTACCTATCCGAGACTTTATGGCAATACAAGTAGTAATTCAGCTTAAAAGGCGATGTAAAATGCTTTAATTCTTACATATGCGCAATAACCAAACTTGTAAAAACTTCACTGTCATTTATTTTTATTCCCAGAGTCATCACGATTCTGACAACTTTATTTTGGTAAATTCTCCGAATTCACTAGAATTCAAATCAATTATTTTGGAAAATTGACTATTTCTTAGATACTTATGACACTAAAAATCTAGTCTTGGGGGCAAGAAAGCTGTGTCATACGGAAGGTAGAAGGAGCAATAGATTAATAGGCTCTCTTGGAGCATAAAACCCCTCTCATCTTGACTCTGGATGCCGGTGAGCCTTGACGCCAAAAACATCATATCCTATCATATCCTTTGCACTGAATTTTATAAGACCTAAATGAAAATTTTAAGATCAGTGACAGGCTGCACAAGATTGGATAAATTAAGAAACTGTCAAATAAGAGATGAATTGGGTTTCCAGGTAGTCACCGATAAACTACAAGACTACAAACACAGATGGAAGGAACATATACTTCGAATGGAAAATGAAATAATTCCAAAACAAGCAATGTAATATCAACCATTTGGCCAGAGAAGTATAGGAAAACCAAGAAAAAGTTGGTAAGTAATGTGGAGCCAGAACAGGCTTAGTAGCCTAATCCTGGAAGGAAGAAGAAGAAGATCCTTTGAACTATAATCTCTTTCACGAAATGGCTGAAGATTTTTGACGCAATTTACCATCACATAGCGGTGTAAAGGTTTCATATATTGATCTTCTAAAGAAATTTCCATTCAATTCGGTTTTCATAAAAGCGTCCAATGTTCACCATGCGATCCCAACGGGTCCGATACAGTACCTTGCAGCGCTGTTGAGTTCAACTTCCCTTAACTTTACCAGCATATATTTTCCTGCAATTCTCACGACGCAAGTTTAAAAAGTGATGTTATTTTTACCAAAGTTTGGACACAAAGAAAACAGTCAATTGAGGAAAGCTAATCACCATATATTCCTTCGTGGCTTACCTCTGTAATACATAGAAAAATATAATTAGAGGGCAACTTCAGGTCCAACCAAAAAAAAGGTGCCCTGCCTATATCCGCTCAGCTATAAAGGCTCTCTTCAACAATTCTGTAAAGCAAGAGAAAAACGAATTCCTTGGATCGAATCCCGGTCAGGGCGAATTATTTTTTCTCTGTGGTCGAGAGACCGATGGCGGAGTGAAACACTGATGAATTTTATCGTGATCATCAACAAGCCTTTGTTTAGTCTAGATATTTTTAATTACTGACCCAGTTTTTTTTAACCATCACCGCCCTAAAAAAAACTCATTTGAGGCATTTACAGAGGGTAAGATCTAACGAACAACAACTTCAAGCGATAAAAAAACGCATTCCCTAGATTGCGGCATTCCTCCCCATTGGGACTCGAACCCGCGACCCTATGGTAAGGTAGGAATTTTTCTTACCGCCACCGAGGCTAACAAATTAAAATATCATCAAGAACGTTTGTTCTAAAAACCTTATTCGGTCACTAAACATCTGTGAATAAAACAAAAATCAAGGAAAAAAGAATTAAATAAAAAATTAATAAAAATAAGAGTCAAAGAATTTTGATATGTCTTTTGTGCAAGGAAAGTGATTTGTTTATTGACTGTAGCGAAACTAATACACGCCATAGTTACTAATCAATTTTGAAAGTTATATAAAAATAAATTTCGCTTGATTTGCCAATGTCTGATCTTTTATTACAACTTTTTTTCTTTTTGGAAATATATTTCGTTTATTCTAATAATAATTTCTTTAAAATTACTTTCAGATTATTTTACCAGCCGTAGAATTCCAAAAAATATCGCCATTAACTCTCCATTTGGTTGGTGATTAATAACAAAACAAATGAAAATAAATTTGATGGAAAACAACTTTTTTATCACGAATTATAAAGAGTACTAATTTTTTCGCGTGAAATTGTTCATATGCGCACAAACATTGAAGAATTTTAATTTTCTAAAATTAAATTATAAATTTCCAACGTAATCAGACTACTTTTTTGTTTTATCTCTCTCTTCTCATTTCGCTGTTAAAGTTTTGTTCAATCAGTTGTTCAGTGAACTTAGATGTAAACAAACGACTTAAATTTCTCCTGGTGAATACTATTGATGAATATTTCTCAGGTTCTCAGCCAGGTTAATAGGGTAGTTTCTCCCATCAAAGAAAATGAAAGGCATTGAATGCGATTCGTACCCACGATTAGTGTTTCATAGTATGCAAATTATTTGGTTTCAGAAGCACCGGTTTAGATGAATGGCAATGGTCAATTTTTACCTCATTTGAAAAAGGCCAGATTGGCGACCATGCAATTCCGCTCCACGTGACGTCACAGGGACCTAGTTTCTATACGAGTAGATAGGAGTTTTTCATGGTCTGAGATTACCAATGCATGCATGAGGCACAGATCTCAGGAAAACATGTCTTTATAATCACCTATTAAAACTGGCTAAAGTCGGAGAGTTTTCTTCGTTTGATAAGGTATTAATAATCCTTATTTAAGCCAAGACCTACCTGCCAGCAGGGTACTCTGCTAACTGATAGCGGCCTGTATCGTATCAGCGCTCAAAACCTCGCCCCAAGGTCACTTCATAGTGCGGAAGCGGGAACAAGAATGTTTTCACGCGGAGTTTTCCCAGCATTCATACTTAGCCGTCGCGTTTTCGCGCGCTTGATAATTTTCACTTTTCATGTAATCGCGAAAAATAGATATCGTCATTTAAAAATCTAAAAGCGTGAAATACGTAATCCAGGAGTAATAATCTTTCGATTTAGGCAATAAAAAAACAACAAGAAACCACCATTTTCTTTCATATAAGCCGAAGTTTCGAGAGCCAACTTGTCTCCCATCTTCAAGGCCGTGTTACTCTATGAAGGTCCAATTTCACACTGAACCGAAACGACCATTTTCAAGGACCAAAATACGGCTCATGTGTCGTCTAATCTGAAAAATCTTCGGAGTTCTTTTAGCCTCGTCTCAATCGTTCGGCCTGTCTCCCCAACAATTATTTTACCACGCTCACAAGGAATTCCATAAACCCCCGGTGTCTTCAGGCCGATCGGTTCTTTCGTCCTCAACAAGCGGTGCCTTAATTTAGGTGGTGGCAGATAGATGGTTTTGATGTTATACCGTCGTAGAATGCGGTGGATCTTATCAGATATGGTTAACATATATGGGATTGAGGCTTTGGACAACGGTTTTTCAGGCGCCTCATCCGAGCAACTCTTTTGTTTTTTTTTTCAGCGCAACCAGAAAAGTCGGCCGTGGCGGAACACAGCATTAATGAAGGCCATGCTATTAGATGGGGAGATACCAAAATTCTTTGCTACGCACAACGTTACTGGGACCGCATAATTAAGGAAGCAATAGAGATCCGCCTCAATCCCAAAAATTTCGATCGGGACATCGGCTTTCATCTTAGCAATGCATGGAGACCTGTAATCAGCTGTATGAAAAACATAAGGGAAGAACGTGAAGAATTACAAAAGACCTACAGCCAATCGGACGACACCTGCGCCGCATTGTTGTCCTCGGTAAACGGCCGTATCGGTTCAGTTTGAAATTGGACTTCCATAGAGAAACACGGCCTTGAGGATGGGAGACAAGTCGACTCTCGAAACGTCGGCTTGTATGAAAGAATAAACCTGGCTGAGAACCTGAGAAATATTCATCAATAGATGTTAACAAATTTGTTGTCATGACTATCATTTTTGCTCCTATGAATGATCGCAGCGCCACCATCGGATTTTGGTGGCAAATATTTGAACTAATCTCCATATCTGATTTTAAATTCCGAATAACAATCTGGATACAGTTAAAATCATAACAGAAGCGTTAGAATATTGCATTTCCATCTGGTTCTGAGCTATCCTGAAACTTTTAACTTAATAACTAATCGGAAAGTGGGTAAAAATTGAGTATCAAAATTGGACCCGGACGAAATGACAAACAAAAAAGCGAGTTTATAACAACCTTATAATAAAGAAAGAAGCGGCGGTGACTGTATTCGCGTGAGACGCACTAATGAGAGGCTGCGAAGCCGCGTGTGTTGGGAGGAGCAGGTGCGCTTAAGCCAAAGTGTGTGGAAGAGAGGCAATATGGAGAAGGGAAGCGCTCGCAGAGAAGGGAGGGGCTGTCGAGAGGGGGCCAAATGAGCGGCGGTTGAACAATGGCCATCGCTTGGGTGTCGACGTGTTAGAAAAGGGGTGGGTTGGGTGGGGGTTGAAAAAGGAGAGAGTTGAGTGGGCGGAGGAATGCGAGGGTGGGAAGGGGTGGGAATGAATAAGGAATGAGCTTGTCGCCATGGAATTGCTAAGGGGGTGGAGCGCCACGGCGCGAGAAGTCGGGGAGAAAGTCGAAATGACAGCCGCGGAAGAAGAATAGCGGTCCAAGTGAACAATAAATGTTTACTTTCGATTTCTTCCGACGATGTCCCTGAAGTTCCAATCCATTTCACCCGTTGCTCGTCCAAAACAGTGGAGCATAACAACTTTTCGGTGCATATATTTCGCGCATTGAAATCAAATGTAAATTTATGTTTTGCACGTTCCAAAATGCGTCGAATCATGGCACAAAATAATTAAATTAGTTTTGCTTCGCAATTTATCTTCCGGATGCGTAGTCAGTTAATTGCTTTCTCGTGTTTTCTACCATGAGATCTAATATGACTACAATATAAATAGATTGACCAGCAACTAATAACTTCCACCATTAATTTATGCTCTCGGTAATTTATGCGAACTTCGACTTTTATTTTCAAATGCTTGCCGCGATCGCTATTGATATATTCGATATTTATCGCTTGCTTAGGTAGAATTTTTTAAAGATTTTTTTTATATTTTCAATTTTAGAGCAGCTCATACCGCAATACTTGGTCTCAAAAATTTTCAAATCCCAAGACGCATATTAATCTAATTATTTTTACAACTTCAGATTCTTTTCATCTGATTTGGTATTGATTCGTTCCTTCCCGAAAGAATTACTACATACTGGCACAGATATCCGAATTATTAGGCTTAAAAGGCATAAACCAGATAATGCTCTATACGATAAATATTCTAATATTAATTAGGGCATGTCATGTCTTATGAATCGATTATTGACTAACAGTATCCATCCATTCGAAATACGAGATACTTCATTCATTGTCATTACTTATTGTTAGATGTATGCAAATCACGAAGACTCTTCATTCGTCCGCACTATAACAATCGCGACGATTAGGCTAAAGCATTTTTTCCGAGTCGAAATCGATCGTATGTATGTACCTACATGAAAGCAACGACGTTCACGCAAGTGAATATGAAATCTAAAGAATAACATCTTTGATAAAACTCAGCTGAACATATTTTCTCTATTTGACAAAATAGGTCCCCACTTTTTTTTTAATCATTCATAAAAGTAAAACCGGAATTAATTAAATTCCTAAATTATGTTTAATTACGAACACGTAATTACATTCTGAAATTGCGTGAATGCAATTATAATATGTGCCCGTAACGTCCAAATAACTTCCGGGTAACCACTGCATCATTTGACTAATCACAACGCGCCGTGAAATCCAGGAAATCACCCAGACGCCAAATAAACGAATTACGGAAATCTGAGGGCCATATTGACATTTACGACTCGTGCGAGTTTTAACTCACTTTATCGTTCACTCACGGGAGCAATGCCGAAAACAATGAACATGTAATATTATATTTTCGCAATTAATGTAACATAAGTACGAGACATCATGATTATCTATTCAAACTACGGTAAGAGAGACATTTATGACATTTCAAATGTAAGTAGTTAGGAAGATTTTAATGAAGATCCACTATTTTAGCCTCAACATATACTAATTTTACAGTAAAAACTAACTAAAATCTACAGTTACCACCCATTAATGCTCATTTGAAAGCGGTCGCTTGTGCTTGAAACCCAATTCTACCCGTAAATGTTTAATACTTTGCGTGCCATGGGCGCAATATTACGTCCTGCTAATCCTTCTGAGAATTGCTATGGACGTAATATTACGTCTATTTATTTTATTGACTTTGTTTGCGTGAAGCGGTAATATTTCGCTCACGGTACTTTTCCAGTTCACTGCTTAGTGGTTCTGTTATTTCAAAACTGAACTGCTCGATGGAAAAAAAGTTCTTTTAATGTTTTTTGGACGAAAAGTCCTCTGTAGCTACCGGCACCCTCATCTCAGCCTACTCAGTGTGAAAATTCTTTGGTGGAAAGAACCGTTCATGGAGGGTGCAGTGACCCTTTTTGTTATCCAAGATTTTGAATGATTCGCTTGGAACAATGCTTTTGTATGATTTCCATGGTTTAAATAGATCAAATTGAACGTAATAAAAAATATTATGCATGTTATGGCGGTGCATCATTTGTTGCAATTTTTTATTTTTCAAAAGCAGTAGATTTTCATTATTAAAATATATATTTAAAATTTAGCAATAAATGTTATTCAACTCATTCATAAAAAAGAGCAAAATCAATTTTTATTGCAATACACATCGATATAAATATATTTTTGATGCTAATGTTTTAAAAATATTTGCGAATTTAGAAAAATGGCTGAATTTTTCAGTAGAGCTTTAAAATTAGCAGCCAGAACTCAAAGTGTTAAGGTGTGAGTGCCAGAGTAACATACAATGGGCTAACGTTTTGCGATATTCCATAAAATTTATCCATATGCCGAGAGAAATCCTGAGAATATTAATGCCCTCTTCTATCGCACTTTCGTAACCGTCAGGAGAATAGTTAACACCAAAATATGTGCACGAAATTCCCATAGTCAACTCTGTATTTTTATCTTAGCTCTGATAAAAGAAGGAAGATACTTAAAAATGGTTCGGATAAAAAAACATCACCATCATGGGGTAACACATTTTGTTGTAAAGTTTTCATCGTAGAATAATTTTCAAGGTTAAAATAAGCACCGCGGGGATGTAATTACAGTTTTTAAAAAAACCTGAAACAACCTTTTAGTGCCCAAGAGCACACTCATCTCATTAAATTACTATGGATTAGAATTTCGACTTTGCAGAGATTTTAAGCCAAATATACAATTCCTATTCATGAGCTTAATTGCAATCCTTCGTGAATACATGCAAAGTCATGCATCCTAACTAAGGCTTGTGCGAGGTAAGTGGCAGGACAGAATGCTCATACAAAAGGCAGCAATTTAAGTTTAGTGAGGGTTATTCTCCCACATTGTTGAAACTCAGTTCATGCACGTGAACAGTGTAGCTCATCCTCACTTTTCACCATAGAAGAACTTTTCCCCAGCATGGGCCACTGTGATACGACAGCTGGTTATGCCACAAATTGGCCAACTTTTAATAAACGTTTAATCGAATCTCATTTACAATTAAAAAATTAAAATTTCAATTCAAGAGATATGGTAAGCCTGAAATTAGGCATCTCGAAAGGTAATCTAACCAAAGAATCATTTTAATGGGGTGTTTAAACTCAAAACTTCACGTGAAATGTGGAGTTTTACTTTTTTCAATGTTCTACCATCGTTTTATTCCATCAATCTCTTAAAACGCTTACTGATTGATGCCAATGCACTATTTTTTAACTTTGCAGAGTACAATATTACTAAACCTGCGTTGACCAAGTGATTCTGTGTGCAGTCATGTGCACAGGTGTACAAATGCATCATGGGTGAATCTCGCTATAAAAAGTATTTGGCAACGTGAAATGTATTTTTATTGCGGATTTTACTCTTGGACGTACGATATTCAACTTAAGTAGGCACCACTGAATATCCTTTCTTTATATCACTAGTCTTTAATAAACACATATAAGTGACCTTTTCAAGACTGACCCAATTTCGCAAGACGTGTGGGCACTCAGGGCAGCTGGTTCTTAAAAGGAGTAAGTGGGTCCTTCCTCAAGAGAAGGAAGAAGGTGTGCGGGGCCGTGGGGGATGGAGGGCGTCTGAGAATACTTGTGGTGCACGGAGGAGAAGGGTTAGGCGTCGAAATGAGGGTGACGACGGTGGTGCAACCTAGGGACTCTCGAGAGAAGGAGGAACTGGCGAGTATTATTTTCCGTAAAAGGGGTTTTAGAAACATGAGGAGACTCTCTCGTAGGGGTGGGAGGGGGGTTTAGGGAGGAATGTTGCGGAGTGGGGTTATTGCGGAGAAGCCTTGGCATTCGCGAAATAATGAGGGCCGCATCGCTTCCTTCCTGAGCAGGGCCTTCCTCCGCTCATCCGGCCCACAGACAGACAGCAGCAGGTATTTTTACCCAACAGAACACGACATTACAATTTTTTCAGTATCAAACTCCACTCCAATAAATTTTTAAATTTTTTGGTGAAGTTTGATGCTGATAAATTAAAATTTAGTCGTACGTTACATCGGCATAGAGTGCTGAGGTATGGTAAAAAAAAGGTTGTATTTATTTTCAAGGCATGCTGCGTTCGCCACAACATGGGTTTGAAAATATAAAAGCCTCGCCCTGAATAATTGAAAATTGAGTGACACAGAGAGGTATATATTTGAGGGTAACGAGGGAGCTGAGGGTATTTCTGGTTTACCTGCTCGTCTGTGCTTACAGGAAGCACGAGCAGTGAGAGAGAATATAAATAATTTGAAAATCAAAGGGTACAAGGAAATGCGTATAAAATAAGCTTGTTTTAACCGCACCAAAGCTCCAAGCCCCGCAGACAAATAACTTTTACGGTGGGTCAGGGGTAAATTATCTTCCTGGATGTATCCGGATAATTTATTTGCTGCTTTCACTATATTTATCGTTGAGGCTTCGCAGGTGTTATTACCTAACAGTACATGAAAATACAAATCAACAGCAGTCCTCATCCTTTCCACTAAAAGAAAGTTCGAAACTGAGTTCTGGCTATTTCACCTCAACTATACAACCGATATTTCAACTGACGTCTTAGATTTTTATTAAAATTTTACAATGAACGTATTTATACTTCACGCTGTTCAATTTTCCTAAAAAAATAAATCGTCACAAGTATTTCTGCTGAGCTGTTCAGTCACAACGCAAACCCCTTGCACGAAGCAGAAAAAGTGTTTGGATAATCTTAGGCACTAGAGCGATCTTCGCCTCTTGCTCCAACTGCATCCCTTACAGCTGGAAGAGCCCTGGGAAGGCGAAATGACCGCGTGTACCCTGAAGAGAGGAGAGACTATGTGCGTTCGCCGAATCCCTTAAATGGCACTCCTTTCTTCTCTCCCTATCCCCTCTCATACCCTGACATAACCCTTCCTATCCCCCTTCTTCCTTCCCCAAACCGACGGAAGCACCTCCCGCGAGACAGTTGCCCCGACTCTAATGAGCGTCAGAGGAAGACGATTGGTGCCGTCTTCCGTCGCCATGACCCCCGGGCGCTCTGCGCGTTTAAAATGCGGAAGCATTCGAGGGTAACAAATGGCAGAGGTAAGAATGCGTGGATACACGCGCATTGCCTCCCGGCAAGAAGTCCTGAAACGCGCATGAACTACGGAGAAGCTCAGGAGCGGGGAAGCATCCTTTTTTTCCCTCTGCTGCTCAAATTGCAAGCAGGGCTGTAATAAAGATGTCGACTTCGGCGTGCCTCCGTATCAGTTGGGACCTTACGCTGACAGTATTGTCTTTTCTTTAAAGCTAAGCTATATGAAAGAATTAATTAGGAATTTATAATGGGAGGGTCTAATCAATCGAAAGTAAAAATACATTTTAATTTTTTTTGCGAAAATTTCAACTTTTTCCCTGATGTTCAAGATATTTTTAGAGAACCTACTAATAAATTACATTAATCATAAATACTAATATGAACTCTATGCTATTTAGTATGGTATAAACATTCAAGTTCGTATGATAAGGTTATAGACTGCAGAACCAATAATTTAAGATGAAGTTTTTCCGCGTACATTAAGGACCATAATACGTGCAATAGTTTAGCTCTAGGACTAGGTAATATAGGCTCTGCATGCATAGTTAATTATTCTCCATAAATGTAAAAACTAGCTCTCTGAATGCATTTAAAGGCACGTTATACCTAAAAATATGCATGAATAACTTATTAGGCTAACTTTTTGTCTTCTATTACTAACTAGAAATTTTATATGCATGGTAGTATGTTCGCGTCCTTAGCACACTCCTAGTGTCTGGTCTGACCGCGTGTCCTTGTCCTGAGGGCATGGTCAGTGTCCGACGACCGAGCGCGTGTCTGATTAAGACTGGAATGAGTGATGGTGGCTTGCAAATGTAAGTACTTAGTCAAGGTAGAATTGAGTTTAAAAACGGAGTATTGTTGTTCACATTTTCTTCCAAATAAATTAGGAAAAAATGACCATACTTGAGACTATTGCCGTAATATCACGAAAATCAAGAAATGTTCTTCCAATGATATGGAGAAATCCAGCCTTAAAAGCCTTTGAAATTTTCCGAAACCAGAAATAAAAACAGACTTTTACTACAGATACGTGTGGCCTTGTGGATCTTCAATCTTATCAAGAGCGCGCAGAATACAGCTTGTAAAACTATTATTTATTTTCACTTTAACACATAGTTGACCGGATATCTACATCTACATCTTCATAATACCCTGCGAGCCACCTCTAGGGTGTTTGGCAGGGGGTGATCAACATGCAGCATGCAAGAGGACCGCCACATGCACACCGCACGGTCATAGAAATATTACGCACACTAACAAAATATACATTCTTATTCATAAAAAAATTGCTAATGGTTAGTAATTCCTAGAGCAAATACATGCAAGGTTAGAACTGTGAAAAAACATGCAATAAGTGATACTAACGAGCGACGCCATTAATCCCATCAGTTGAGACAACATTGCTATCCTTAATAGTAATAGGTTGACATTTGAAAATCTCTCTGTTTTGCAGTCTATTTCTTTTATTTTATTCTCATGATCGCGTCTACTACCTATAGTACAATGGTAAACGAATGATATGATTCACGTCGTCTGAGAAAATATCTTCTCCGAATTTCCTAAGTGAGTTAAGTCTAAAAGTTACATGCTTCAAAGAAACCCTATTGAAATCACCCTGCTCTTTAAGGATTGCGTTGGTCCAGTACTTGAGTGAGTGTGGATTTCCTGGCTAAGGGGCAATTCCTGGGTGATGCCTTGATGGTGGATTACCTGATGGACCAACCACACAAAAATCACGCTTAGGAGTATACTTTCCTATTTCTGTGGAATGGAACCATGGAAAGGGCCGGCCCACGGCCACAAATAATGGTATCACCCGATTATAGCTACATCTGGTGTGAGATCTAACCTCATTCATCCACGACGATTCTCGGATCGATTTACCGGATGTGTGCGTCCTCATAGTTTCCATTTTTGTTCAAGAACAGTATTCCTTCAAAAAAATTCTAACAACTCTAAGAAACAACATACTTTCCATCTAATTTTTGTCTTTCTTTCAAAGGAATCCGCAAATGTTCAAGTGAAGAATTTTAAGCTGTCCACCAACTTTACCACAAATAGAGCAATTTCAGCACCTATGAAAAACGGAAAAAGTTGAATTGCTCTTGTATTAGTCATTTTTTAAAGATAGAAATTAAATAGATTTTTTTCCATCATAGTCAGGGTTATCATATCCATACGGTTTCGTCTTATCAATGGTTATAATCATTATTCATCCGCAAAATGAATTCCACCTCCCAGCATTCCTCCCAGATTGTGACTTTTCGAAATGCGTAATCTTTGTACTCAACCCTGGAAGAATTTTCCCATGCATTTACTCTCTTCTTTACGCATTTAATGCTCCGAACAATTGCAATCAGCCGCAGCAATTTTTAGGATGAGAGGAAATATCGTATTCAAGTCAATGTCGATATCCAAAAAGGAATTTACATTCGTGGCCCGCATGCTAAACACACTTAATAGGTTTTAATAGCAACTCACACTATGATTAAATAACTGGTGAATAAGTTTTTAATGGCTTGGACCATGTGTAATTCTCAAAGCGAAGTCCCTCTTCTAAGTAAGTCCCCCTTGGCCACAGCAGCGGTTTGCTTTTGCAGGAAGGTCTTTCACGGTCCTCAGCGGCGTCTGGGAATTAGCTGAGGATATCGGCTCTCCCATGAGGCAGGACTTGGCAATCACCCACAACGCCTGGGTACCTAACTCTTTTAAAGGTGCAAAGGGAAACGTCTTTCCCGTTAATTGTAAAAATTCACGGTTGGCCCAAAGCCGCAGGGTCTTTCTAGCCTCAGAAGGACGCTGCAAGGAGTTACCCACAAGTTGATCAATAAATTTCAAGGTCACCCGCCGCATGAACTTTTGCGGATGTTTGCCATGCTGACAAAAATCTTAACCACTGCTCTCTTTTCAAGGGAAACGGATTCCCTTATAAAAATAAAGACCAGCAAAGGCTGGGTGTAACATCGTATTTGGAGAAGGCGACTCACAGCTGAAGTCATTTGCACCATGTGAGAAGGGCAAGGAAGGATGTGTGGAGAGAAACTTGGACTCGGCATTAGCCATGACGAAATGCGCCTAAGAGACCACGGCCCATCCGACGGACGAAGTGTTGCACTTAAAGTTCTTCTCCACGAAGCACTCAAGTAGGGATCGGGCAGCCTCTGAAAAATCTCCTCTACCGTTGGTTAGGACCTCAGAGTATGATCCTCTGGGGTTAGGATAGGGGCACGCTTACACTATCTTGTCAGCGAGGAGGTGAAAAACCCGTCAGATTTACTCTACAGTACAAGGGTGTACTTCACGTCTTTAAATGAAACATGAGTGCACTTGTATTCGGCTAAATATCAAAATTGGTACTCTATGACTCATATTTCGATACAAAGATGTTTCCCTCTGTTACATACTTGAATTTTGGCCGGCGATGAGGATTTTACGATGAAAAGATGTTCCATAGGTAGAGTTTTGGCTACATATGCAATATTTTTGCAAAATGTCCATTAAAAATTTTTTTTTAATCGCATTATTTTCGCTCAGGATAATATATTTCGCTTTATCCAAAATAATCTTGATATTTCGCGTCATTCCGCAAAAAAAAACCTTTCGCGAAAAATTCGTGCCTCTATCAATGAGATTTCCAGGATAGAAAAAGGGTAATTTTTCTCTCCCAAATCAAGAAAGGAGTTTAGTTTTATGTGGTCCTCATTAAAAACTGTTCAAGGCAATACATTCATTTGTAACAATTTAACCGCCGAAGAATATAATACAGCAATTAAGTCCCGAAGTACTGGCACTCTACAGAGTAGGTCTCTGACCATTGGCGTTGCTACTAGGCTCAGCTCGGCCCTTATTGTCACTAGATTATCCTAGGTAACCCTCCCTTACCAGTGAGATTCGCCAATTAGCCGCATTGTGCGTGAAATAAACTCTATTAAAAGTGGAGAGAGAAACTCATTTTACTATGTATTAAGTGGAAAGTACGACATGATATCCACAGGTTGAATCATCCATTTCATGTTCATTTCTCAAGTGGAAATATGTATTTAAGTGAATTAATAATTACAATAAATAATTTTATTACTCCACCCACAAATTGCATGACAATAGCAATATTAAGTAATTTTAGGTAGCCGCAAAGGAATACCTGTTTGAGGCTGCCATCCAAAATAATAATACATTATGCTTTACATATAGTGTAGCTCATTTTGTGTTACCTTGATAATCTATACTAACAAAGCTTAAGTGCGTACATGAAAGAAACAGCTAAAGTAGTATTTATAATTCATTTGCATCAATATTTTATAACAATATTTTTTCTACACTTTCTTTAGTGAGAAGCCAAGAATGTGCATTTTGCAAAAACTTTTTCAAAGACTTTGAAATTAAGCAATTAACTGTGAATATATTTCTAAGTTTTTGTTTAGTGACTTTTCTATTTCACGTTGAAAATACATCCTTGCACAACGGTCAAAGGTCAAATGAAACTTGTATTTCCTGGCCCTCATTTCATGGGATTCAGTGAAACAGAGTGATCGCCATGAATCCGCCGTTAGTGGATAAAATTTCCATAGAGTTCTTCTTGAGTACTTATTTTAAGATCTGGAGCCCTGGACTGACCGAGTAGTTTACTGAGCACAGCGGTGTCAATTCGCTTTTAGGACTCTTCAAGCCTCGAAAGTATCTTATATGATTGGTTATCTATAAGCGAGACTTGGCAATCTCCAGACTCATCTGAGAAATAAACTGTATAGAAGGTGAAAAGGTAAAGTTCATTGAAGATGAAAAAAATACAAAATAACTCCCTGCCTAAGGCCACAGTTTCTTCCATGCTTCAATAGGATTCCTATAAATACCGTAGTTTTCGAATAATTTCTTTTAGCGCGTTTTCCTATCGAAAGGAGTGAATTTGGGTGATATAATCAGTGATTTTTTTGCAACTGAACCAGTCAGAGGACGAGTAGAGTTCTTAAAATTTTGACTCGCATTCAACATTATTAAGTGCTCCTTTCTAACACAGCATGGTTGAGTAACTGGTAAATAATACTCCTATCCCAAAATAACGCGAGTATTCCTCAAAGTTCTGGCAGGCTGGGTACACTTCCTGGACCACAGCGGAGGTTATCGGCTTGCCAGTGGCGAGACTTGGCAATCACCCGAGTCTTCTTCTGGGAGCGAAACTCTATTGGATGCGCGAAAGGGCGTAAAAATGCAACTGCCCTAACTCTAGGCCGCAGACTCTTCCTCGGGAGAAAGCCGCAAGAAGAAGAAGAAGAGGAAATCAAGTCCGAACCGAGGAGAGAGCTCTTTGTAACTCCATCCCAAGGAGGAGGAGGAGGAGGTCGCAAAGGGTTTGGGATGAGAAATCGGTGGGTCAACTTCACAAGGGGCACCGCAAGACGGCGGGGAGGGTCCGGGGGAGGGAGTTAGTTGCCAGGAGCGACCCAACCAACATGAAACTCTTCCTGCCAAAAGCTTTCCGCGGAACCTTCTCCTCCGCAGCGCGCCTGTCTGATGAAACTGACCAAGGGACCCCGACGGCGGCACGAGAGCTCAATTTGCCCAAGTTCTTTGGTACACGACCATCTGTGTGAGTGTGTGCGTCCATTTAAGTTCCCGGCTGCAGCACCAACATCATCATCCAGCTGGAGAGGCAAACAGCTCACGAAATGAACTCGTAAAAGAAAAAACTTGCAAGGGCGCAGCTCGTGTGTGATCTGGGGATACTAACTGCCGCTGCTGCTGCTCGATGCAAATAGAGTCCGGTGGGAGGGGTCGAATTAGTGCTCCAGAATTCCGTGTAGGGGGAGTTTGGGCAGAGTTTGGATGAGAGAGAGAGAGAATGGCAGATTGGTCGGTGGAAGATTCATGCTCCGCGGCAATGAGGCAGTCGCACGGAACTCATTCGCTTTTGCGAGCAATGATTGCATCACGCGGCCACATTAACCAGCCGGCTAGAGCAAATTCTATTTCGGATGCTCCGGTGATGAGCCGCGCAAATTTAAAACAAACAAGGTTGTTCGTACGAAGGGTTGCAGCCAAGAGATCAGTGTTACGGATTCGATGACTGGCATAATTATTATAAGACATTATATATTAGATAAAGTCATTTTGGCATGCTTTAATCGCGCCAAATTCTTTATTGTGAAGTTTTTCACTCAATTGCTATTACCTTTTTACACTTTTAAAATACAACATCAAACCGGGTGAATTTTAACAAACAAGATACGTAATGGAGCTGTAGCCAAAAAGATTGGTTTTTCGAATTTTATACCTGATGTAAACATAATGCATTGTGCATACATTCGATAAAGGCACTCTGCTGTTCTTTAATTGCAGAAAAAAAATTTTCAAGAGTTATTGCGTCCAATCCCTAAAAGACTTTTTAAACATCAGCGTTGATATTTTTAAATAAAAAATATTAATGCCTATCAGGCATAAGAAATAGTTTCATACTGGTCCATTCGTGATGTAACCATTGAATACCGCTTTAAAAAAATCATTCATTTCATTCAGGAATTCATTCTAATAGGGCACTTTGTTTTGGAAACGAAGACTCACGTAAACATAAGGCTTTATATAAAAATCATTAGGCAAAGGCATTATGGCGTCCATCATTTAGGCCTTATTCATTTTTTATCTAGACTTTTTTGGCTTTACCCCAATTAGACTTCACAAAAATGGCCATAATAATTTTTAAATTTTTGCCAACAGGCATAAAATATGGTTACATTGAAGCAAGCGTTAGTGAAAAGATGAAACCTTTGAATAATACAAAAAAATAGCAATTTTATAACAAGTATATCTCATTCTCATAATGTTTAAACTCCTTGGTACATCAAATTTCATATAACTCATTTAGAAACGCATCAAAAATACTGGAAAAGCTTTGAGACTCAAAGTGTTTAAGTGCATGATATTTCCACAGAAAACTAAAAAAAAGGATGAAGAAATTAAATATATTTACCTGGAGCTACATCGCCACAATAAACACTCATAGCAAAAAAAATGTGATTACTGATACCTCATAGGTCGGTAAAAAAAATTGCGTATTCTAATTATGGACCATTTATTACTGCTTTAATTAACTCTTTACTTTGCTACTTTGTTGTAACTGTTCCGAGGACCTCAGAACCGGTAAAGTCTGTGTTGTAGCATTTAGAAAAGTTTTTTCAACGGCTTCATCTATTGTAACGAAATAAACGCAATGCGACATGCTACACTATGCATAGCCGATAATTGCGAACTAAATTCAACGTTTTATGTATGAAACGCTGAGTATGCTTTGGTATATCACGCGTGGGCAATATTTCCTGGGCTGTTCCAGAGTTTTACAGCCAGCATCGATGCAAACACCTTGATTCCACAGTGTGCGGGTGAAACGAGGGGTAACGTGATCAACAGTTAACGATGGACCCAGCCTCTGGGGATCACGGATGATAGTTTAAACTCGCAGTCCACCCGTCAACGAGCGACTGTCATTTCCCGGAGCGATGCGGAAGGAATTCTTTTCTCATTTCGACGGGCTTTGACGCTCTAGGACGGGCGGCTTTTGAGCTCACCAGCCCACGCTCCCCTGCGCGGCTGAAGGCAATCAAACAAGCGAGCGAAGACCAGCGCAGCGTGAGTTATCCCGATCAATTAATGATGCCAAATCGATTTAGCGTCGACTGAATAAGAACACCAGATATAACACCAGCTATGTACGACCTTATGAGTTTGATAAGATCATTTTTTCCGCATTACATCAATAAGGTTTTTTAGTGAATCGGTTTCTAAGAATTGATAGTTTCACTGAGAGGGCTATGCCGTCGAAAGTTAAATATGCAAATAATGGCAGCATTTATTTAAGAAATAAGTTGTTAAGGGCGATCAAAGGCGATTTCATTTTGTCTGTCCTTGGAAATGAGATTAGAAATCGATAAAATGAAAATTAATATCGCATTCTCGTGCGTGATTTAAAAGAATAACGTTACAAAATATACGATGATAAAAAGCGATGACTCACTTCCTGAAGATATTTAATGACTTCTTACAATGCCTCACCGTCGTAACAGTGGCATTAGAAAGCGCGAAGATTTTTTGATGCGCGAAAAAAATATTTCCAAACATGTCAGGTAAGGAAATGTTTATATTGTTCTTCTAACTTAAAATAAACAAAAAATACGAAAGTGGCCTAAGTACCTTCGATATTCATGCACTTTCTTACACCTTGGAAATTGAAATCTTCCTTTCAGCCATTAAAAAAATCGAAGAATGGGTCAAATTTAACTATAAAAAGCTATCTGTAATGCGAAGGTATGGCTTTCTCTAGAAAAAATTAGAATTAAATGCACCAATCAAATATTTTTCCCGCGAAGAGACGAAGAAGTCGACCGTTTCCAGTATGTTACACGGGTTAGAATGGGAATCTTTAAAGGAGCGTAGATCGAAGTATAGGCTTAACTTGCTTAGGAAATTCGAAGAAGATATTTTTTCAGACGACGTGAATCATATCCTTCGTTTACCATCGTACTATAGTAGACGAGATCATGAGAACAAAATAAAAGAAATAGACTGCAAAACAGAGAGGTTTAAAATGTCATTCTTCCCTCGTACTATTAAGGATAGCAACGTTGTCTCAATTGATAGGATTAATGGCGTCGCTCGCTAGGATAACTCATTGCATGTTTTTTCATAGTTCTAACCTTGAATCTATTTGATCTAGGAATTACTAACCATTAGCAATTTTTTTTATGAATAAGCATGTATATTTTGCTAGTTTGCGTAATATTTCTATGACCGTGCGGTGTGCATGTGGCGGTCCTATTGCATGCTGCATGTTGGTGATTGGTCACCCCCTGCCAAACATCTTAGAGGTTGCTCGCAGGGTATTGTGTTGATGTAGACGTAGATGTTTCGCCGCTCTCATAGTTTTCCGCGTGTTTTTCTTCACTCTTTCGACCGTGGAAACTAAACGTTTAAGTTTAAACAAAATTTGATGATTCATTTATGAAGTCGAATTAACTATGAGTAATACGGCAGTCGACACGACCCTATGGAGCTTTGGCAGAATTTCATGCAAATGCTTAAAGTTCACCGTTCTACCTTTTTTTGCACCGGTAGTAGTGACATGACCTCCATGGCTAAAATTAAAAGTTTCTCGTCTTCTGAACCAAAATTTACCATTTTTCACGTCTGAGTAACCGTTTTCCAGGAATTAAACATTATAATTTCAAACACGGCAGCGCTCTCCCCAACTTAAACTCCGCGCCGTATGCTCACGACTATGAAAAAACGTTGGCTGTAACAAAAAATTTGCCTACAGTTACATTATGTGACAGAAATTATCATTGCCGCTGCTCATGCACCGTTGTCTACAGGTCTCAGGTTAATTCAAATCCCTGAGTCATTAGGTTTCATAATGTTCTGCTACACAACTATTTTCCTCATAATATTAATCTTGTTAAAATAAGAATGCCTGAGTCCACAGAAACGTAATTTCCTATACCACTATGAAGCCATTAATAAAACACAGTAAAAGGATGAATATTAGTGGTTTTATGTTTGAATTTGGTGTGTTTAAGTATTTTATTATTTTTTTTTGCTTATGTAAGAGTTTAAAAAAAGGTTAGTGAAGAGTCTGGTCTGGAGTGTAGCTCCCTACGGTGCGGAAACGTGGACATTGAGGAAAGAAGACGAGAGAAGATTGGAGGCATTCGAGATGTGGGTATGGAGAAGAATGGAGATGGTGAACGGACGGAGAGGAACGACGAAGTGCTGGATTTGGTTGGCGAGGAGAGGCAGCTTTTAGATGAGGTACGGAGGAGACAGAATGTATGGATGGAGCGAATCCTTAGCAGGGAGGGGATGTTGAAAATGGTGTTCGAGGGTAGAATGCTAGGGAAACGAGGGAGGGGAAGGAAAAGAATAGGATTTTTAGATAGATTGAAAGGGATTACGCCTTACATTGAATTGAAGAAGGTAGCGCTGGAAGGAAAGGGAGGCTCCCAGGTCACTTCTTTAGTACCTACTCCATGGAAACCTACCTTAATCGGTAGAATACTGTAATAATAATTCATTTTTTCTCGGATTCTTGATTTCAATCTCTTTTCGATTAAACCATTATCATATACTTTGACATGACTAATTTATTTAGGAGGTATACTACTTTAGAATATACGCTATTGAACTTATGACAAAACTAGGCAAAAATATCACGAGAGATATATTAAAGTAGTGAATGGATAGACCTCGCGCACTGTTTTCTCTGAACGCAAACGGATAAAATAAATATTCTTTAATAGTTTTTATTAATCTACATCATTACCATCAAGGTGGAAAGATTAAGCAGATTGTATCTCTTTGAAGGTAAAATATATGGACCAATCGGGCAAAAGCTTACTACTCTATTTCCACTGCCATTACAGATTTTTAATTTTCGATTTTTTAATAGACATGCAATTCCAAATTTAACCGTCCACTCGAAATTTTAAAGGAGTTAATATTCATTATAGATGGTGACTATAAAATGAAATGGTCGTAAATGTAAATTTATAATTTACTAGCAAAGAAAACATGTTCACACCTTTCCCTTCCCATTATCAACATTAGCCCAGCCCTGATAAACCCAGCCCATTCACCATCACAATTTATGATAATCCACTTTGATTTCAAGGTCCTCTATGGGCTTTTCCACTCCTTACTCCCAGTAAGTACCTAAAGAAGTTTCTATTAAAAGATGAAACATAACCTTGCGAAAAATGAAACCCTACGGATATTACAGGAATATATGGATCATATCACCAACTGACAACTTTGCTTAAAAGTATTGGCTTTCTATAAAATATCGCCGCAGGATTCAAAGGAATGTTGACTTAAAACAGATGGGAAATAAACTTTCTGAATATACGTCCCAGGGAAATACGATGTCGTAAATAAGCTCGACATTTATAGGCAAAGATCCGAAATAGCTTTTACGCTAACAGCCGGAGATCCTTAACTGAGGATATTGCCGATTTCAAATACGCACTCACTTCTCGAAGTGAAGACACGATAAAAACTGTGGGTAAGGCGGGTAAAGTTTCTCTTTTCTCAATCCAGTAAGATAAATATCCTTCTCTGCAAACAAATGGGCCTTATAGAATATTCTTATTTTCTTTACGATAGTAAAAGGTGAAAAAATCCATTAAATATTAACCACGTGGTAAAACAAAATTAACATTTTATTTTTTCCTAGCCAGTGGAAAAAACATTTATTTTCTGCAATTTGATACCTCACTTTCTTCCCAATTTATTTGAAAACAAATTTTGCAAAATTAAAACAATGCTTAACATAGAATAACATAACATAAAATCATCTACCTGCCAATCGAGTATTTAATAAACCTCTTCAGCCGTACAGAAGCTACTCCCAGCCATAACGGGCTGGACAAAAATGGCATTAAAATTTCCGTGCGGCAATAAAAAAAACTACCTCTAGCCGCTCTGCATGCACTTATCACAACAAGATCTATTTAAAAGGTATCTACGTCCGCCATACCATGACATAGGCATAGCAATACAACGCAAAAATTTTGGCTTCAAAATTCTTCTCAATGGAAATGATGTTCTAACCATATCTTCATTCCTTCAGTTTGACTGTGGGTACATGCGTAGTATGAATACATGAGTGCGATCACTTACAAAACTTGCGACTAACGAATACCTAACTAATGCATATTAATAAATAAAGAATATGACTCACATAAAATGACGGCTGATGACTTTTTCGATAACTTTACAAGTAATAAATGAAGTACGGTAGCAGGTATGGTGAAAATGAGAATATGCAAGACACCCGTAAGGTGTAAGGAATTTTTAAGAATATTGCTCAGTGAATAAAAATGACGTAATATTTCTTGGAGTTTAGGTCATTTTTAAAATAAGTTTCAGCCAACGTTTCGATTTATTTTTAAGTCATCATCAGGGCTATGTAAGAAAAAGTATGAACAATATAAAATACAAAGATTAAAACGATACACAATATTTATGCATAAAAAAGATACAATCGGGTTTTTTATACAATAATATAATTTAAAGAAAGAAAAAAAATAATAATAAAAATGACGACTGATGACTTTATCGATAACTTTACAAGTAAGCAATAAAGTACGGTAGCAGATAGTATGGTGAAAATGAGAATGTGCAAGACACCCGCAAGGTGTTAGGATTTTTGAGAATACTGCTCAGTGAAGAAAAATCGTGACATCGCTTCAAAAAATGTTTTCATGAAATAAAATAAACACCATCTTTTCCATTAAGAATTTTTTTCAATTCAATTTAAGCCAACACTTGAAATTCTGAAACTGGAATCCCCTCTCGCACCCTAACAATAATTTTCCACGTCGTGAGGAGATCAAAACAACGAGTTAATCTGAAAGAATCCCAAGGCTAAGGAGGTGGTTTACAACCGAAAGAATGCCAATTAAAAACCTGAGAAATAAGCTTCGGCGCCGTGAGTTTTTGGCAAGATGAAAAAGGGTAACACGAATTGATTATTCAACTGCCGTGTATCTTTTTTTCCGCCGAGCGAGCGAGCCGCTATGAAATAAAAATCTAATAAAATTCCACGGCCCCTTCGAATGCCAACTGTTCCAACACATTCCCCAGAGAGTGTAAACGAGCCTCAGAGATTTAATTTCGGAGGAAACTCATTTCGAAAAAGATTCATTAATTGTTTACAGTCGAGACTTATTTTCATTTGGGTGAAGTGATGAAATAACTCTGTTTCCCCCCACCCTCTCCGCCCAAAATAAACACGGGGAACTATTTCCATTCTTTTCGATTAATATCACGCCAGGAACACGCCATTTTTTTTGTGGATATTCGATGCCATTTTTGATATTATTCTCTCAATTAAAGAAAAATCAATGAAATGTCGGCTTAAAGAAATGAAATTTGGTTTTCTCCACCTCCATGCTGACAAAAAAGTGAAGATAATTATGAATTAAAATGAAAAATTACATCATTCAAAGAGATAACACTAATCTTACGCTTACGAATCATTTTCAGACATTCAGAAATCATAATTTTTCACTGGTGAATGAAATGTAAAATTATAAATTCGGTTAGAGATCTAATTTCGTCTGGAATGGGAGATATCTTGTGCTGAACTTCTCTCACTAAATACCAAACACAAGAAAGAACATAAAAACACAAGGAAAATCACTTAATTCGTCACTTACAAATAACCTTTTTTGCATTTTTTGGCGTGTAAACATTTCTTTAAATTAGACGATATAGTCATTGTTGCTTGTTCCTGTCCCAACACCATAGACTGATGAAATAATGTTGTTTTTCTTTAAATTTTTCCTCCAGCATTGATGATTTTCAGGCTATCATTCCATGATATTTGGTTTTCAATTAAGTTATTTATAAAGAACTATCATGTACGTTTTTTTCTTTAATTTATTTACCCTGTTCATTGTCCTCGTTCCAGCATTTCATAACGAAAGAACTCTTAAAAGTGAATGATTTAAGAACCATCGTGAAAGCGAAGGAGCAAGCCATTGTTATTTAAGAGACATTATGAAAACAGTGGTGTTAGCCATTATTATACAAGGGCATTTGCGTCTCACGGTCGAGTTGGAACGCAAACATCATGAGGCATAAAGAATGCGGTTTGGTATCTTCGGGAACCTGGTTCCACTGAATTCCGAGATAAACCCTTCCAGTAAGACGCTGACTGCTCTATCTGAGCGCTTTTTTTCCTAGATGGGCGAGTTGTGGGCACTTAGCGACTTGAGGCTTCAGCCAAACCTCGGTTTCTTGCCTGGAGATGATAGCAAGCTGCTAAGATATTAGTTTGGTTAAAACTTCATGGTCCTTCTTTGGATTGTGCTCGCAAGAACAGTGAATTTGGATCTATCATTGAAGGTATTTTAACTCTGACTAGTCCTCTAGAATAAAAAAGTATTATTTCTAGCCATTAATGGCACTTAAATTTTCCAAAGAAACTCTACGAGCAAAACATTGATTTTCGCTCAAGGTGTAGCAACATTTGAACGAACTGTACGAGGTCTCTTTAAATCTTTTGAGGTAATTGAGCGTTGAAGCACTCATATAACTTGACATTCAAAACCTAAATTGATGCATGGAATGAAAAAATTACTTTGAAGGTTAAATATATCTGTAACTTCTTAACATCAGTACAATTCATCACTGCAAAATTATGAAAAACTCAAGGTTATGCATACTAATGCCTATGCTCAATTTTACGACGCGTGCGATCCACCGGGAAACAGAGGAAACACTCCTTGCGTAAGCGCAGATTTTCTCTATTTTCGTGTAAGAAAAGTGTATTGCGGCGCAAACAAAAATATCTAGCGACGAACCTGAGAAGGACTGCAACTTTTAAGGTGGGGAAGGAATAATAGACTAGAGAATGAAGTCGAGTCGTTAGATAAGTAGGCAAAGATTGAAATGGAAAAGGTGAAATGGACGAAGAGTAAGAGGAATGAGGGATTATATCCGTTGTCTTTTGGAAGTTCAGTTTATCGTAAATGAGAAGAAAAACTCTTCTGTATTCAACCAATTTATTTTCAGGTACAGCTATAATGTAACTCAATTAATCTCCTTAATGAAACACGATATTGTTATCTCTTATAACTTATTTATTCAACTGCTCTGGTAACTAGTCAACAACGTTTTCTTACCCTTGACAACCATTTGCTTATTTATAAACTTCAACACTTGATGTTGTTGATTTAAATTAACATTTCGTTAAAATAATTACTGTTAACTTCAACAAGCTAAGCTTAACTAGTTTCGACACAGAGGATTCGCCTTCAGGTACCTAAAGATGACGGCGCTGCGTCGAAACTAGTTGTACCTGAAAATAAAGTGGTGAAATATAGCAAAGTTTTTCCTTTAAATTGTGGCAAAAATGAGGCAGTTTAAGATACATTAGGTGAGGCAAAGAAACAGCAGGAGACAGATGGTATGGAAAAATCACAACCCGAGAAAGAGCAGCGGAATACCAAGATAGTGATGCAAACATAGCGTGAAAGACTGATGGGTGGATAATTATTGGATTCATTAACACTGGCGCCGATTCCATGGGGCGTGAGGGGACCTGAGCCCCCTCCAAAAAAAATGGCTTTGGGTTTGACGAAAAAATGTGCCAGGCTTGTCGATTTTCCCCGGAGTGTCCAGATATCAGGATTCGAGTTATCAAGGTTCTAATGCTGATCATATGACTCTTCTAAAATGCTCAAAAACTAAAAACTCACTACTTATAAAATTTCTTGGGGCAAGATCCCCGGTTTGGGCCCCCCCAATATTTTTTGCAAGTCGCCACCCCTGCTCATTAATATAATAAAAAGAAATTGCCGTTTAGCCGAACTCACGAAAGAAGATCACCTTGACAATGGGGACAAGAATGGGGGAGGTGAATTTTTATAACAGTGAGTTGTATTCCTTGCAAACATAGCTCCTTAAGAAGACGCTTCAGTCCCTATTCAACGATAGCTTTTATCTTTTATTTCTCGACCAATTACTATATGAAAACAAATTTATTACCTTAATTTGTCAGAGTTAATGGAATTTACCTTTGAAAACGATTACTTTTACCTTAAGTTAAAACTTTTTTAACCGAGATTTAAAAATGTTTAAATATGAGGTAGAGAAAATTGTTTATGATGGTGAAGTTTTCAACGAGTGATTACGTACAAAAAAATTTTTTAGCGAGAGAAATGCGTTCTGTTGATGTGTGATAATAATGCCTAAATTCCTGACTGAAATAGCGGTGGATGCGTGCAGGATAGATTGGAATCCATGGCGGAAATCTATTTGTAGAAGGAACGCAATTGATAGCAAAGTAAAGGGAGAAATAAATTTATCAGTGACTTACAGGACGGTGTTCTCCATTCAGAGAGTCAAACATTCCTCTTCCGGGTCCAGCTCTTCTTCAGCAATGTGTCATCTGAGCGCAACGTTCAGGGACCAATTTTTCTCTCCGATCGGAAAAGCACCTCTGGACACCCTTCGGAGATTATTCTGTAAGAAGACCGCAGTGGCGTGAATAACGTTTGCGTAAGATGGAGGGCACAGAGCGACTCGATATATATGCATTCGGACGCAAGTAAGAGGCTATGCATAATTTAAAAATGACTTGAATGAAGTATTTAAACATGTATTTTTCTTTAAGATGGTAATTAGTGCTTCGGAAAAACTATACAATATATGTATCAGCATATAATTTAACCCTTAGAGGACCAAGGGAGGGCTAAAAAATGTCCACCTTTTTATTTTTTCAATATTTTAAGTACTCATTCACCCAATAAAGATTTATAACTTCGTTATATTGTCAAATATAGGTTTAAAAAGATAAATACATCTTGATGTATATGGAAAATTTTGTTCATACAACGTTATGAGAGCGTAAATACGCGGTGGACACAAAGTAACCCTCCCTTGGTCCAACCTGTGACATATTTTTCGACCGAATGGAATCGTGTAATGGGACAAATAGTTTTATTTGGCATTATGATTTATAACTTAATTAGTTTAAATTAAGTATTAATGTTTATTTTAATTCAACAATAGGCTCCATATTGCATTTATGAATTTAAACTATAGGATGTAATTACTTTGATTTTATTTCACAAATTTCTACTTTACATAGTTTCAATTATTATTCTATTCTAAGAAATCAGAATTCGTAAAAATAGTTTTCAATGTATTTATCTTACATATTGATTAATTTTCTTTAAAAATTTTGAACTGTATGTTTAAAATAAATACTCTCTGTTTCTAATCACTTTGGTTACTCTTATAGGCTCTGCTTGACAGAATTATAAACTGAGACATTATATCGAAAAAAAGCTTCTGAATACCCTTCTGAAATTTTGAATATTGGAGTCATTCCCTCTATAATACTTTCACAAAAACCTTTTTACTGTATTTATTGTATTCACTCATGAACAGGAAAGGGCGCAAAGAGCTCTATCCAGCCATTCATGAAGCATCTTTTACAAAATGAATTTTTGCATACCCCCGAAACACTTTGGTTACCTACCTAAACAGACTCGCAAGAATTCGAAATATTTTACCTTCATGTCAAACTGGAATGCTATTGATGCGAAAATATGAGTGCAACAAGAACTAGCCCACTTTCTTACCGTGATATTAGTGTTTTTAAATTTATGACACACCGGCTAATTTACGCAATACCTTCACCCTCACCCTCAGCTGCTGCGTGATTTGAACTCTCGCTATTCAAGATGCAATCTGTATACAATATAATGCAATTTATACAATCCCAAAATTACCTATCATACGGTGAGCATTTACGATGCATGGCATGCTGTCGGCAAAGCTCCTGTGAAATTTTGGTCCTCATGTTGACATCTAGAGCTACTATGCGGTGGCTTTAGAGTGAAAGGGTTTATATCTTTGAAAAGTTTTCCTATCTGCTTATCTACTTGACTGAGAGTGACGTGTAATGAGAATTGGAAATTACAAGTGACACAGAATTAATCAGTAATGAAGAATTGAGTAAAACTGTAGTCCATGTTAGTGAAATCAGTTCAAATAATGTAGTAAGGCAGGTGAAAGAAGTGACTTTTGTAGGGAAAAAGGCAGCTAGGAAGATATCGAGTGCGTTGCAAAAATGGCAATGAAAAACCTGAGTGATCCTCCTCGCGTGACTAGGCGAACCATTCAAAATATATTGTGGAAAAAGCAATGTTTACTGCCTGCTGGCAAGGAAAAGGATATGCACAAGTCATTTGTAAAAATTTCAGCACTGAAATTCTTGACATGATTTTACGGCATACAAATGAAGAAGCAGAACGAGCTCGAAGTCTAAAAATGATACGGTAAAACTAAAATCCTTCGTAGGAGTTTAGATATTGTTCGGTGCAAACAGTGATAGCAAGTTAGAATCGCATGATTGGTGGTTACATAGATTTGGAAGGTCCTCCTATATTGCTGCGAAGAGTTGAAACTGATTTCAGGAACTATTGCCTTATTTGATGAAAAGTCTACTCGGGGAAAGACAAAGATGAAAAGACAAAGTTGCGCTTATTTTTCGGTATTCCAAATGGTCAATGGGATATCACCCAAATATTAAATTTGTGAACCCGATATGTTAGTTGATGAAATGTTATCATTGTTTAGGGGAAGGTGTTAATTTATAGTATTCATGAAACAATAACCAGGGTGGTATGGGATACTTATAAGAATGTTATGAGAGGTATGTGCTCAACATGGAAATTGTTGCCTCAGAAAATAATGAACCATCAACAAGCAGAGGTTCAAACGAGTGAACGCCTGGCGGTCCCAATCAAGAATTAGGGGAGAAATATGTCAATGGGTAGATACTATAATTCTGTGGAGCCAGCACAAGAACTTTATTCATTGACTATGGTTGGAACTATGCAGAGTAACAGAAAACGTATTCCTGAACAATCGAAGGGAACAGCTAGTCAGAAGATTTTTTCAAGTTTGTTTGGATTTACAGACCCGAGATCTGGGGGTCTGGGCCAATCTGTCTTCTTTGCACTAATCGACATTGCTGCCCTAATTGGATTCTCTCTTTTTATACTCATTTTCCATTCATTATACTCATAACCACATTTTATTGATGATGGAAGGGGTCGCGGATAGAAAAATACAGCCGTCATATGTTCCTGTCAAAGTAATTGGCACAGGAAGTTTCCTCACGTGCAGCAACGCACTCACATCAAAAAGAGTAAAACTAAACAAATTATAAAAAACTATGATTATATGTACTATATGTAACAGTTATATTTGCGGTAAACATGGCATAAAAACTAACGTATACAATACAGGCAATAATGCTGCCTTATCAGAAGATTCGAGTTGATTATTCATTAGTTATTGCTAATGTTAATAATTTTATAACTTTATCAGAATAATATAGTTATTGATAAATAAATGCTACGAACAATATAAAACATATTTTTTTAATTAGGAGACGTATTATGATTTATCATGTACTTTTAAATTAGGTAACTGAAAACGGAGTGGAAAATTTTAGGTTTATTTTAAATAATTATAAAATTGTTGTCCTGGAGTACGGTTGCTGAAAATTGACTTAAATTTGAAATACTATGCCTTATTGTTATTTTAGATACACAGTTATCGGTGATTTAGAAACTTAATTTTCAAATAAGAGCATGAAATCCGGAACCTCCGTGAAGAAGTTTTATCATAATTTCGTTTATGATCAGTTTAAAAAGATTTGAAAATTTCAATACTTTTATTGCGATTTTATGACTTTCAGCTGGATAAACAACTTTTAAAATGTTTTAACGATGTAAAAACACAATTGTTGAAGATATATTCTGTTTCATGATTAGTTAAAACGAAAAGATATAAGTGGACATTTTTTGACCCTCCCTTGGGCCACGGTGTAACCGGAAAAAGGTTGGTCCTTTAAGGGTGCAATAAATAGGAATAATTTTGCACCCATTTGGTAAGGATAACTATTAACTTTTTACGGAAAAAATTGCTATTTCAGAGAGACACACTGGCTTTTTTGCGTTGAGCACAAATTTGAATGTAAAAAAATGAACGAAACTTCCATTAGTGGGGAAAATATTCGTGTGAAGTGAAAGAGATTTAATCCACGAGAGAAACATCTTATCCTCAAACACCTGAGGTCAAATTACATACTTCTATAAAATACTTTCTCATATGAGTTTTAAAGTGATCAAAACATATTTAGTAACATTAAAGATCATTAAATGCAAAAAGTAAAAAGTCATAAAATGGTTAGTCGACAAGCAATCATACTTTCGAGAAAATATCATTAGAAAGGAAATACGGAAAACCATCAGAAGTAGAGGATAGAACAAAATCGAATCACATGTACGAATGTGTAGAGTTAAATAGTTTTATCAAAATAAATAAAAACTTAGCTCAATTTATAAACTTCACCCGTAACGCTAAAGTAACATTGTAGTCCCATTAAATAATTTTATATGATTCTTAAAATTATCAACGCCAATACATCAAACTAGCAGCAAATCCTAAACTTTTAAGCTAGATGAAGTACGGGAAATAAAACAGCTTGAAGGGCTTTGAAAAGATGTAGCAATCATTCTTTTCTCGAACTCAGTTGAATAGTCCGAATAAATCTTAGACGGGAAGAATATTTTTCCACCTCATTCTTCCGAGCGTAAAAACCTCATTCGTGAGGCCGGGTACATACGGGCGAATTTCTTTCAATAGTTCAACCTCCGCGGTGCCGGCGCGCCGCGGCGGCGGCGTAGCGAAGACTCGACAAAGCTGGAATCACGGCGATCGGGATTTGTCGGGAGATAAGACGCCAAGGGGTTCGCCTTGTCACTGTATAGGTTCCACAAGGCCTTCAAACGAGTAAGCTCTGGTTCAGGGCTATGTGTTGGGACGGCGAAGTGAAAATGTGGGTCGCCGGTTCTCTCAACGCCAAAATCCGAGCACGAAAGTGGAAAATTGAAAATAAATCCACAGGAATTGTGACACAGAAGAAAGGAAGCTTTCGCCTCATATCAATCAGGTCTACACCGCAGCGAAGGCCTAGGGGCTAGAGGAATAATAGAAAAAATAATAGAATAGGAAAGAGACTGCGGGGGAGGATCAAATAGCGCACTAATCTAGGGGGGGGGGAAGCGTTTCGCTCGGGAATAGAATCTCTCGTAGCAGGGGATTGCGGAGGACGGAATCGGATTGAGAGGGAATCGCATCAAACAAAAACGGTCAGACGGAACGCCGGGGCGTAATTCTGTTTTTAGAACGTACCGAACCTGATAGACGATTTGCTGGGGAGGGGAGAGGTGGAGTGGGGAATGGAACGGACTCAGAAACAGACAGCTAGAAGGCGAGATGGACGCCTCAAAGCGAGCACTGAAGAGGTGGAAAGACCATTTGCAATAGCATTCAGCATAATAATAGGGTGGTTTCCTATTATTTTTTTATTTCCTAAATTGAAAGATTATTACTCCTAGAGTACGTATTTCACGCTTTTAGATTTTTAAATGACGATATCTATTTTTCGTGATGAAATGAAAAAGTGAAAATTTTCAAGCGACGGCTATGTATGAATGCTGGGAAAAACCCCGTGTGACGTCGTTCTCGTTCCTGCTGCCGCAAGTGAGGTAACCTTGGGGTGAGGCTTTGAGGGCTGATACGACGCAGGCAGCTAGCAGGTACCACTTGGCTTAAATAAGGAATATAATACCTTATCAAACAAAGGAAACTTTCCGAACTTAAGCAGTTTTAATAGTAGATTATTAATGACGTCAAGTGGAGTGGCATCGCATGGGCGCCAATCTGGCCTTTCTCAAATGAGGATAAAATTGACCATTGCCATTCGTCTAAACTGGGAATTCTAAAACCAAATAATTTGTATATTATGAATACACTAATGGTGGGCAACGAATCGCAATCAATGCATTTAGTTTTAATTTAATTAATTAATCTTTTCGTTTTCTTTGACATTGCCGCGTTCATTGGAAATTATTATTTTCAAGTAACCAACACCTCAGATCGTTTGCGCTATGCGGGAGGGAAAGAAGAGAGGAGTGAAACCCGGCGCAAGTATTGTCCAAGTCTTATCGAAATAATATCGTCGAGATTTCAGAGGTGAGCAAAAGATGGCAGCACGTTCTATGCGGGAGGGGCAGGGAAAGAAGAGAGGAGTAACACCCGGCGCAAGTATTGGCCAAGTCTTATCGAAATAATATCGTTGAGATTTCAGAGGTGAGCAAAAGATGGCAGCACGTGCTTGGATCGCATTTTTGGATGACCCCCGCTAGGACGAAATAATGGAAGTCAACGGTAACGGATAGTGTGGCTGAAGGCAAGGGGGGTGTGGCAAGACAGTGGAGTGAGGGGTTGGGTCAATTAATACTACGGGCAAGAGGGATGACTGCTACTCAACTTCGATGCCTACCAACTTACCTCCCTCTCATCTTCTCCAAGGAGCCAAAAGGGTTTCTGCCCCATCGACCGCCACCACGGAGAAAGCGGGGGTGGGAGCAGAATCATCACAGGTCGTATAAGTATAGCGGAAAATTTCCCAAGAGATACAGAGCCCATTGCATACAGAATGGCCGGAGACAAGCGGCCATGCTGATAACGCATTCGACAGAATACAAGGAGGGGGTCATTTGACTCCATCTACATCCAAGCATTATCGTGCAAACCGCCTCAGAAGGCGTGTGGCAGTGGGTATTAGCCCTCACGAGAAACTGAATGAGAGGCTAAGGTTTGCATTTTGATCATGGCATCAAGTCCTTTGAAGCCCAAAATTCATTTTCTATCCGCAAGACATCCCAAACACATCCTGTTCGTAAAACAGGATTAATAATAAGCTATTATTATTGTGCAGTCAACGATCATTTTTTTAGACATTGAGAAATAAAAAATCAAAATTATGAATCTAGATAAATGAGAAATGCATAAAATATGTTAAAAAATGCAACTAAAAAATTCTAAAAAATGTCTCGTGATGAAGTCTCGAAAGACAAGTCACTAGTGGAAATGGGAGTAAGGCCATTGTTGGATACAACATGCTATAAATCTGGGAGACTTTCATTGTTGCCAGAGGACACCCAAAATTCCAAATTTTTTAGACAAATTCCCAAATTTCGAAACAATGTCGTTCTTCCGAGACTGCTCTCAGAGTAATATCGACACACAGTCGTCCCAAATAGAAAAAGAGTGGTTGAAATGAACACCGCTATTATATTTACTCACAAATGTACTATAAAGAATCCTTTACTCGACGTTTATCCGCTAAATCCGAATTTGAAGTTTGGTTTAGCTTGTTGTATCTTTGATATCATTTTCTTAATATGGCCAATTATTTGAAATATTTAATGCTTAAAATTTAAATGATATTTGATTTTTTAATCCATATTTTTCACTCAGTAACTAAGGAGTTGCGATCCCATACTTATAGAAAAAAATACTTAAATTGTTTTCCCTATCACTTCCTGAAGTATTGCAGATTCCTCCTGGAACAACCTTAACATTAAGCGATTAAATTGAAAATTGTGATCGTAAGTTTTCATCCAAGCGAACCATAATGCCTAAAGTATGATAAAATATAATAATTTCCCAAAGGAGTCATCGAAGTGAACCGATTTCAAGTGTAAAACTACATATATTTCGATAATTTTTGCGAGCCTTCATAAGGTACACCGGGGGTTGGGTCTCAAGATTTTTGGGCGGCCAAAATCTCTCTAAATATAGACTTGAGGGAAAAATTGGTCGGCAAATTTAAGCTTGAGCAGTAAAGTGCATAGGAAGTCCCCATAATTCCGAAAATTAAATTAAGTGTGGAAAAAATATTCACCAGATTTGGGAGTCAGCCAATGGGTTCCTGATCAGTATGTACATGAATGCATTATTTGGGAATTCAATAATACTACACTGTTAGGTTAGGGTCTGAGGGTAACAAGGAACTTCATTGAAGAAAGTTTATTGAATACGCCAACTTCTTAATATATATATAGCCTGACTTGAAAATAGGTCTACACAGTTATCTAGAATTTTGATTGGTATCATCAGCTATTTTTTTCCTCTGAAATTTAAGTAAATTTATTTTGTACAAAATATCGCATCACGCCAAAAAAACATCTTGATTTAAAACGATTCTGTACTGCCATTCATTTCAAAGAATCATCTCTTTGGGAAATTGTTCGGCGTTGGTTCGGGATAAATAATAGTCAGTCATAAAATTGAAGATAACGAGCCCGCTATTAATCGTCAATTTTCTCGTAACGAGCCTCATTCAATTACTCTGATAATATCTTGCTACTCGTAATACTTTTTTTTTATTTTTTAAATATATGTTTCGCTGTTGCTTTGAAGGCCTTTTCCTTCCGCAATCGTTCGCTCTGATTCCCTCTTTTCGGGCTCCATCTCTTCCTCCTCTCCGCCCACCCCTCCACATATCCCATCCATCCGCGCTGTCATCCCTCTTGCTGCAATCCCAGTGGTTCCGTAGCGCGCGCTCTTTTGCCAAAAGTGCTAAAGTTTTGCGAGGGTTGGTTGGCTGTTGGGAGGCCTCTGTTGCGGCAGCCCCCATCTCAGAGCGAGCTGCAGCCACCAGACCCCTTTAATTAAAAGCACGGCCCTTTCGCCACCCTCCTCCGCAGCCCCTTCCCACCCTCTGGCCGTCTTCTTAACACCACCACCCTCACCCTCCCTCTCTCTCTCCAACCTACCTCGTCTCACTTTCTCCACATAATTACGCCGCGTGCAGAGCGGAGAGAGAGAGAGAAAGTGCTTCGGAGACGAAATAAACCCACCTGGAAGGAGAGGATTAAGCGCCGGATCGTGACGAGATAAGTTTTGCTCTCCCCCTTGCTAATTTATGGCCACGATTCGTAGATAAACAGTCGGAATATCTTTTTTTTGCCTAGCACTCGAGCAAAAAGAATGGACTCCTATATCACCCAAATGTCTGCTTTCAGGCAAAACAAATTACGTTCACATTTGTCCCCAAATTTTTTTGTGGTTACTACTAACCTCTCCAATTACTTAGGAATTAAGCATCACTTTGTAATCGTGATTTGCCGTGTCAAGAGAACATGGTAGCCTAGTTGGTAGAGCATTCCTTTAAAACGTTCATGCTATACCTATCCAAAAAATGAAACGACGTGAGAACGGAGATTTTCGCGGTGTGCTATGAAATTCTTCATTGCTGGTTCCTGACGCGTCGGTTGCTGTGGCGAAGGCAATCATTTCTCTGGCACAATTTTCTGCGTTTCCAGGTTGAATTGGCGCATTGTACGTAGGGGTCCAGCAACTTTGACCTGAAGAAGCAGGCAGTGGTGCCAGAGAAACAGTTGTCTTCGCCGCAGCAAATGACGCTGAAGTAAACGAAAATTTCAAATGCATTTTAAATGAAAATTTCAAATTTCAAATTAATTTCAAGTGTAAATTTCAAATAAATTTCAAATTACAAATGAAAATTTCAAGTATTTAATGAATTTTAAATGAAAATTTCAAATTTCAAATTAATTTCAAATGAATATTTCAAATGTAAATTTCAAATTTCAAATGTAAATTTCAAATTTCAAATGAATTTTAAATGAAATTTTCAAATTTTAAATGAAAATTTCAAATTTAAAATGAAATTTTGAAATTTCAAATTAATTTCAAACTAAAATTTCAAATCTCAAATGAATTTCAAATTAAATTTTCAAATTTCAAATGAAAATTTCAAATTTCAAACGTATTTCAAATGAAACGCCTGCAGGGAGACGGGTGTCGCTGTACTGACCATCGCTGTCTCAACCTTCACTCTCGAAATTGAACTTTTTATTAATACTTCTGAAATTGAGAGATTTCTAAAATTTAAGGAGCGTGGCAGCTCAGTGGATAGAGCCCTTGATCTAGGAGTCTTGGGTTCAAATCCCAAGAGAAGCCATCGGTCACCCCCCAAATAAAAGTCCTCGGGAAGAGAAGTGCGAGGTAACCCATGGGAATAAGCTGACCCCCAGCACTCTCAATGTGCGAAGTTCACACACCAGTGGCTTACTTCTGGACGAACTCTACCCACGCCTAACCAAACCAACCCTCAGTTAAAACACCAAGTGAGAGTGAGTCGTGATTAGTAAACTTTTCTGCCATTTTCCACACGTTTAATGCCACATCATATTATTCTCTAGGTCATTTTGGAATTTTGGCTTGAAGTGTGTGTTACGTGCGTCTTGTCGAAGATCGGACACACATTGTGAAACTCGGAATGCTACCTTGGTTGAAAGTTCTCGGGAAACAGATAAATTCATGTTCATAGCTAATTAAATACATTGAAACCTTTTACATTCCACGCAGAATTATTGGGTGAAAATCTATTCCTGGAATTTACAAGTTTCAGTATATTACTTGCAAACGATTGTATAGCCATAAAAGTTAAGGATCCACAGAGTAGACTTGCATAACTTTGAAGCAGTATATTTATGTTATCTCCATGTTTACGGGCACTTCACCGTGATAGAATTTCCACTAGTTCGTATCATTCGGTATTTTAACATAAAGATCGAAGGAAAGATGGCCACGATTGCAGTACAAATGCTTAGACCTGAAAACGTTTGTTGGATTTCTTGTTAAACAGCTTTAAAAGAAGACAATTTTCAGGGAGAAGAATGTAGAAATATCAAATATTCCGCTGATGTTTTCAATGTTGAGCAATTAGCTACAACTCTTGGCTTCTCACCCTGGAAACGATGGGCTAGTAGTCCGTGGGAACGATGGTGTAAACACGGAGGAAATCCCGAAAAGACCACCAGACGAAAAATTTTGGCATGCTCCATTCCACCCCGAGAATCCCTTTCGGAAAGTATGAGATATTTTTTGATCACCTTTTATGTCTTCCACACGCAGCAATCAGCTTTGAACCATTTCTGCGTAGCACAAACTGAATGCCCAAACGAACGTAATGTCCCATTTCCTGGAACGAACAACTCTATCAACTCCATTTTATCAGATTTTCACTTTCAATCCAATAGGAGGACACTGCGCGCAACGCCTGAATAATATTGCATTCAGCTCCACCTTGATTACTCAGCGGTTACTTGTGGAACGGTCAGCGGTGTAAAATCATTCTCCAGGCACATCGCGTAATCGAATTCGGTAACATCGCAGATGCGCCGGTTTCCCCACCCGCCAGAACCAAACTGAAACCGTGAGACGGCCGCAGTTAGGTGCCGCTGTTTCGGATGTCGCGTGATTAAATTGAATTGCTCTCGGCGCATTTCGGTGGTGGAAGAGGGGCACTGATAGTAATTATTACGTGAATTTCGGTCCACTATCATTGCAAACTCCGACGAATAGAGCCGCATTCAGTGCCGTCATTTAATTCGCCCGGTATAACCGTGTTCTCCTTAGCGTATGGAAATTGCAGTAATATGCCGTGCACTTTCTTTGTGATTTATCGCTGTGGATAACCGGACATCGAGTGGAGACCCAAAAAGGTGGCGTACCGCGTTTGGTCTCAGTTTGGCCGCGTGGAATAGTGCCATTCCTTTCCATTTGCCATATTTCCCTCTCCTGATCCACTTACGCTATCATTCAAGGGGACTACATGTTGGAAGTCCGAGTCTGACCCGTCGAAATCTCATTTTTATTAAATAAAAAGGTAGCAATAAAAGGCGCGTTTTCATTGGTTTTCAAAAATGTGATGAGTGGAGAGAGAGAGAGCGATTTGTTCTTAATATTGGCAGTGCAGTATTTTTCATCGCGAGCATGAGCGTTGAAAAGTTAAGTCGATCGATGAAATCATAGGCGGATCTAGGAGGGGGGGGGGGCGGGGGCACGTGCCCCTTCCAGACCCTTAAAAATATGCAAGATTTTTAATACAGTCCCATTATCATCTAATTTTTTTTTTCTTTACAGGTACTAGGTGACATTTACATGTAATTTATTGTATTTGTAGATACCCAGGTTTACATTAGCTCTCACTCAGTAGGTTTTCCCAGGTTTTTCACGCCCCTTTCTTGTGTGGGCGTTTTCCTGCAGTGGGCTTTTTCCAATGATGACGACAGTCAATATCCTTAGGTTTTTCCCACGTTCACTAACATATTTTTACACTTGGTCAATGGTAACTTTGATAACTTATAATTTTATTTGTTGATTGAAATCATCATGTTGAAAATGGAACTTTTTCTTTTTATGTAATTTCTCTGCATGTAATTTCATGAGCAACTTCATTTTTATTTAACTGAATAAATTTCATGTTTGACGAGAGATTAGATGGAAGATGGGACTTTCTAGTCCCTATCTCGCCCAATGAAGACGTTTTATTATTATTATTATTATTATTTTCCTTTTTCCCTCTTGCTATCTTACAAGGATTTTTCACAGTGAACGGACGAAGTCAAGTTCAACTGTGTTTTGTTATTACTTCCGTTATTATTCTATTGAAAGGAACCGTCGGGCAATATGACAGGTGTCGAGGAGGACTGACTTTTGTATTTTTGGTAGAGTTTTCTCCAAGTTTAGCTTTTTTAGCTGGTGTAGAACTTCGCACGGTGTGATTCCTGTTGTTGTTATCACTATTGGGCATATATCTACTGACTGCATCTTCCACAAGGCTTTGATCTCTGCTGCAAGTTCTGCATATTTATTAATTTTGGTGGATTGTGCTTTCTGTACATTATGGTTTAAGGGAATTGTCACGTCTATGAGGGTAGTGTGCCGTTTTATTTTGTCTATTATAACTATGTCCGGTCTATTGTTTTTAATTGCTCGGTCAGTTTTTATTTCTGCATTCCAGTATAATTTGCACTCATCGTTTTCCATAACATCAGGTGGATGGTATTTGTAGTATGGTTCATCGGTGTCCAGGATTCTATTTTTTCTTGCCAGTTCTTGGTGCATGATCTTGGCCACATTGTCATGTCTACTGGTATATTCATTTGCTGCAAGGGCCGTGCAACTTCCCATTATATGCTCTATTGTCTCAGATTGGTTCTTGCATCTTCTGCAATGATCGCTGGTTACGTTTTCTTTTAACATGAACTTTCTGTAGTTCCTCGTCAGTATTATGCGATCTTGAATGGCCCTCATAAATCCGATTGTTTCCCCATATATATTTCCTTGTTTCAACCATATATTTGAAGCTTCTTTATCTATGTGTGGCATGTTTAACTGATGAGGATGGTGCCCATGAAGCTCTTTACTTTTCCATTGATCGATTAGTTGTTCTTTAGTTTGATTCGGGATGTCTAGTTCACGGTTGCTTAGATGTAGTGGTGTGTAGTGAGTGTCTGTTTTACATACTATTTCAAAAAGTTTGCATTTGACTCCTTTGCCATAGAAGTATTGTCTTAGATCAGCAAATTGCTTATAGTGAAGCAGTACAGCATCAAGAATACCAAGTCCTCCTTCATATGTGGGAAGTATTACTCTTTCTGTGGAGCTCTTTGGGTGGTGTAAACGGTGTTTTGTAAGAAGGGTTCTCACAATTCTGTTTATTTCATTAAGATCGGTCAAGGTCCATTTGATAACTCCAAAGGTATAGAGAAGGATTGGTATTGCAAAAGTATTGATGGCTTTTACTTTATTCCGCCTGTGAAGTTCCGTTTTCAGGATATTTTCTATTCTGCTGCTAAGTTCTTTCTTTATGTTGTCTTTTAACTGTGTATGGGGTATGCCCATTAGTTGGGCAATGCCTAGATATCGGTAACTTTCGGTTTCTTTAAGGTTTTCTATTAAAGTATTTTCATCGAGGGTATAACCATCTGTGGCTGTTAGTTTTCCCCTCTGTAGATGAATGGATTTGCATTTGTCTATACCGAATTCCATTCTGACGCCTTTAGTAAAATTGTTAGTTATGGTTAGCAGTTTTTGTAACTGCATGGGCGAGTTCCCGTACAGCTTCAAGTCATCCATGTATAACAGATGATTTAGGGTGTAGTTGTTGTTTTTCGGGCTTGTGGCTATCTTAAACCCATAACCTGTATGGTTCAGTGTTTTACTTAGAGGGTTTAGACACATGCAAAACCATAGAGCACTGAGGGAGTCGCCTTGGAATATCCCTTTGCGGAAGTATATTGTTCTAGACTGCTGCGCTCCATTTATTGTGTTCAATTTAATTGTTGTTGACCATTTTTGCATTATCAGTTCAAAGAAGGCTAATATATTTGGGGCAATTTTATATATTTTAAGTACCTCCAGTAAGTAAGAGAGAGGTATCGAGTCAAAAGCTTTTTTATAGTCTATGTAAGTTATGCTTAAGTTTCGCTGTTTCTTCAGGGCCTGTTGCGTTACTATGGAGTCTATTATTAATTGGTCTTTGCATCCTTTTGAAAATTTGTTGCAGCCTTTTTGCTCTTCTGTCATTATTTTTTGCGCATCGAGGTGAGCTTGGATTTTATTGGTGAGTATTGAAGTAAGTAGTTTGTACATGGTTGGTAGGCAGGTTATTGGTCGGTAGTTTGCAGGATCTGTATTTGCATCGTTTTTGGGAAGGAGAAAAGTGCATCCTCTAACCAAAAACTCAGGAGTATCTATTGGTTTCTGTAATATATTCTGTAATATATATTATTGTTATTATCATTATTATTATTATTGCATTCATTTTGTATTATGAGGTATCCTTGTGCCCCCCCAGAATAAAATCCTGGATACAGCCTTGCTTGTGCCCCCCCCCCCCCCCGCCCAGAAAGAAATCCTGGATCCACCCCTGGATAAAATCATATCAAATGCAAATTTCGGTTGGAGACCTTAAAATCGTGGTGGGTGGCCACATATTTATCTGCCGACTGAGGAACCCTCTGTTGCCATTACTCATGGAAACTCGGAAGTATGTTATAAGTTAAGGACTCTCCTTTCTTTCCGGGCCGTAGTCGGCTTACTATTATGGCCTAGTTGAAGCTATTTGAAAAAAATATGAAAAGGCATTTCTTAAAATAATATATAGGTATTATATATTTATTATGCGTTATTCCTAACTTGCATATGTTTCCTCGGGATTACTCTGTCAATCCAAGTGTTTTGTCTCTAGCCACGAAGTTTAACAATTGAATACGAAGAACAGGGTAGTTGAGTTATTAGAGATTTTAGTAAATAGGGAAAAAATTGATGTTTTATTTCCGAGTTTCTTTCACTATATATCCTTATTTTTTTCATTTTTCTGATGGCACCTGGGAATAAAAGGTCATTTTGAGTGAAGCCAATTTATCAGAAGAGGAGGACGCTGGACGAGTACAACCATTTCCAAATGGATTTCGAAAATGAACCGCTAAAGTTTATTGAGGACTATTGGATGACACTAGGCAATTTCCGTTATATCTTGAATAGTAAGAAGGAAATTATAGACAAAGACAGTCTCAGGTCAAGCGCATAGGAGTGACAAGCGTTAAGCTCCGCGCAGGTCGGCCAGCAGTGTAAGCGGGTATGTCTGAGGCCGTTTTTCAATTCGCAATTATTCACCCTTCGTGCACTTTTCGATCGTCAACTTAGGGATGTGACGACAGCAAGGGTGGATCCAATCGGCGAGGGCGCAAGGGAACGAAGGGTAAGTGAACAAGGGAACGCGGATGCTCCCATGCCCTCGTAGGAAGTGGACGAGAAAATGGCGGCAATGGAAAACTCAGAAATCTAGAACTGGAGTTTTAAGTAATTTTGTGTTTATTATGTGCAGAGAGAGAGTCCAATCGGTGCCAGAAAAGTCAAAATACTGAGCAGTCTAAATTACAAACGTAAACGAACCGAGAAGCAAGGTGAAATTTATTCTTAAATCAACCACCAGATGCCCTAACACTACGCTTTCCATTTCGCCCTGCGCTTCACATTTCGTTACTGTCAATAGTTCGAATTATTTCCGTTTACACTTGATGACGCCAGTAGAGCATTAGTAAGGGAGCAGGGTGCAAGGGTGGAAGGGAACGAGGGAATGAGTGCATACTACGTGGATTGGAAAACGGCCTGATTCTGGGTTATGGGATATGCCGCGCCAAGCCGCTCGTTTACGCTTGCGTCTCGTGAGCGCGAAGTCGCCTCAAAACGCTTCCAGTGTACGACAAGCCTAAGTGTACATTCGGAGATTGGATTGATATGGTGGCCAGAATGGCCAGAGCCTAAGTGAGTTAATCCGTGGTCCCCTTGGCGCTTTTCTTTAAGAGCAATTTACGAGCCGGGCTTTCTCCACCCTTCCTCCCACACTTTTCCATCATGACACACAAATGACCTCAGCTCTCGGTCGCCTCCTCCAAATATCATACCAGGTGTGCATGCGTGAGTAGACCAAAAAAGTGTGAACACATAAACGAGCAAAAAAGGATTGAACCGAGAATATAGATATATATATTGTAGACGTTATAAATACGCGATTGTAGAATCGTTTGAGTTATGTTTTCATTTTGAGTGTGAACAGGAGTGCTTACCCATCGCAGATATTGTACATCTACATCTACATAATACCGTGCGGTGTTTGGCAGGGGGTGACAAATCACCAACATGCAGCATGCAAGAGGACCGCCATATGCACACCGCACGGCCATAGAAATATTACGCACACTAGTAAGATATACATGCTTATTCATAAAAAATACTAGTGTTAGTAATTCCTAGAGCAAATACATGCAAGGTTAGAGCTATGAAAAAACATGCAATGAGTCATCATAGCAAACTACGCCATTAATCCTATCAATTGAGACAACGTTGCTATCCATAATAGTACGAGGGAAGAATGACATTTTAAATCTCTCTGTTTTGCAGTCTATTTCTTTTATTTTATTCTCATGATCGCGTCTACTATAGTACGATGGTAAACAAAGGATATGATTCACGTCGTCTGAGAAAATATCTTCTTCGAATTTCCGAAGTAAGTTAAGCCTATACTTCGATCTACGCTCCTGTAAAGATTCCCATCCTAACTCGTGTAACATACTTGAAACGCTGCACTTTTTGTCTTAACAACTCATCACAAATCTGGCCGCCCTGCACTGTACTCGATTGATTTCAGCCATTAGTCCTACGTCGTAAGGATTCCACACGCTAGCAGCATATTGTATTGCCGTATGATGTGACGTCACAAATGGTAATGAGAAACCAACGCAAAGGACGCGTGAGATGCATCCGAAAGTAGCATTACTGGGTTTGGGATCATGGGAGGCACACATGTACTAACTTTTTTCTCAATCCGCGCAGTCGTATGGAAACACAAATCGGCCGGACTTACAGACATCCACTTTTATACGACACATATAGATATAGATGATTGGTACAGAATACTGTGAATCTCGTTTAGCAATGAAATGAATGCAAGGGTAGATTACTAAGGATTCAAAAGGAGTGTAGGATGATGGGGCGAAGAAAGCCTTTATAAGATCAAACTGGAAATCGTTTTTGTTACGGAGACATTATCAGACGAAAGTGAGATAATTGGTACAGAATACTGTGTAAAACAAATTTTATGTGGGATTGTTGAATAAGCATACGGTAAAAACGTTTATATGAACCGGATGGAATTCCAGCAGCGTCTGTAATTCCAAGATTTTCATGGCATCCAGAACCAACAACCTAATCTTTCTTTAAAAGGTAGCCACTATGTTTTACCTGTCTTTACTATTATGATACCTCCAGCTACCTTACAGCCGTGACATGGATGCTGCATTTTGGACCACGTTAAAATCCAAAATACAGCCAAATCCTTTAGAAACAGTTGTACTATCATAATGCAAAATGTCTCTGTTGACGCCTGGGACTCCTTAATTATAGGGAATGTGTACAAAGTTGGATAAGAGATGCCTTCTTGGCTTCTGCTTTCTCAACATAATTAATGGATCACACCAGGTCCTCCCCTTCTGATCCATCGCCGTCCACCTCGCGATGAACTGATAATGACCGATGAAGACTGATTAAGTAGAATGGGTCAAAGGAGGGGAGGGTTATAGTGGATGCAAAGATGTAAGATTTCAGAATCAATGGGCTAACTCCACGGCTAAGAATTTTCGTCGATTTATAGCCTCATGCTCATCAGTGGCGAATTAATTTTCACTAAAAACGGTGTCGTCAATTCTGTGAGATGCAACATTTCTAACTCATCAATGCAACAATCATCCGCATTGAAGTTACATTATTAATACAGTTTTTCGAGGCTTGTCTTACGGCATTAAATTATCATCTTCAGTTAGGTTTTTTATTTGCTTCATAATATTCTTAGCATTCAAATCGGAAAAATAAAAATTTGGTGGCATTAACGGCAATAGGTAACATGCCGGGACATAGGTATCAAGCAGGAACGGTAGCAGGTTTAAAAGAAAGTATCATAAATTTTTGTTGCAGTCCTTAATTTTGCTAGAGTTGATTTCTCTGTCTTTGAAAGAGTTCAAAATTCAAGGAAGAGTTTATATCGGGGAAGGCTCGGGAATACCATTTCGTAAGTAGAGTGTGTATTATAAAAATAACAAATTATTTTTCCCATTTCTCCCCAACTTTCCGTTGACCTAAATACGAAAATGGGATTAAAATTAATTCGTTTTTATTTTATTTACATAAATGTGACGTTTAAGCCGGATAAAAAAACATCATTTTTTTGTTCGGTGAACAATTTTTCAAATTATTTTGATGATTTTTACGGTCAAAGTGTTTTTTTTTTAATTAGGCTTGGTTATAATCCATGTAACGGCTGTAACGTAGCTGGGAGTATCTTAATACGAAAAACCGGTGAAAGATAGTTCTTCCTTTTTAAGACACATTAGGTATTTGGTTCTGGATGGCCAAAAAATCGTAGAATAACTGAAACTGTATTTCTTCCCTCCGGTTTATAAAAACGCTTTTACCGTATATTTATTCAGCAATTCTGTATATACGGTCTGATATATTCGTGTTATCAATACCGGTTACTTATAATGAAATATTGGAATTATCACCTGCAGTTGAAGTTTAGGTAGGTAGGTAGGAAACACCTATATTTCCAAACAAACGATTGCAACGAATGAACTAAAATGGGACACGCTCTTTGAAAATTTATTGGCTAGGAAAAAGGAAAGCTAAATGTAAGCGCTCTAGATTACTTTGATTTAATGGGTCTCACGAGTAAATTAATAGGGTCGCCATATTAGCCATCGATTGTGGTGATGAAATTGTCTAATTTATGGGGAGGAAGCTCACGCATCTCATATTTCAGTGTTATTGCTAAACGTCTTACTTTTCCCATAAGACTTGCATCCACGATAATATGGTAGTTTCCTTCACCAAAGAAAACGAAAGGCATTGATTGCGATTCGTTACCCAACATTAGTGTATTCATAATATACAAATGATTTGGTTTTAGAAATCCTAGTTTAGATGAATGGTAATGGTCAAATTTATCCTCATTTGAAAAAGGCCAGATTGGCGCCCATGCGATGCCACTCCACGTGACGTCATAGGAACCTAGTTTCTATACGAGTAAAGAGGAGTTTTACATCGTCTGAGATTACCAATGCATGCATGAGGCACAGAGCTCAGGGAAACGTCTCTTAATAATCACCTATTAAAACTGCCCATGGTCGGAAAGTTTTCTTCGTTTGATAAGGTATTAATAATCCTTATTTAAGCCAAGAGCTACCAGCTAGCAGGGTACTCTGCTACCTGCTAGCATCCTGCGTCGTATCAGCGCACAAAGCCTCGCCCGAAGGTCAACTCACTTGCGGCAGCGGGAACCAGAATGACGTCACACGGGGTTTTCCCAGCATTCATACTTAGCCTTTGCGTTTTCGCGCGCTTGAAAATTTTCACTTTTCGTTTACTCGCGAAAAAGAGATATCGCAATTTAAAAATCTAAGAGGGTGAAATACATACTCCAGGAGTAAAAATCTTTCGATTTAGGCAATAGAAAAATAATAGGATACCACCCTATTGACGTGCTTCTGCATACTAGATTAGCTTTGAAGGAATGGATACTTTTGAGGGTGAGCTGTATTTTCGATTTTAAAGTGATCCAAAATGCAGCATCCATGTCACGGCTGTAAGATAGCTGGAAGTATCATAATTGTAAATACAGGTAAAACATAGTGACTACCTATTAAAGAAAGATTACGTTGTTGGTTCTGGATGCCCTGAAAATCTTGGAATTACTGACGCTGCTGGACTTCCATCCGGTTCATATAAACGTCATTACCGTTTATTTATTCAACAATCCCACATAAAAGTTTGTTATATTTATTTTCCTATAAGGATTGCATCCATGATAATTATAATTGATGTCCTTTTGAATATTAGATTACCTCTGGCGGAATAGATACGTGGATAGATGTTATCAGTAACGTAGCCAGGATTTTGAAATGGGGGGATTGGATTTGAAATGAGGATGAAATTTACGTGAGATTTAGGTGCCCTTCCCGGGTGTATTGGAAACACCCCAGGGCAAAAGGGGGACCGGGGATTTTCAACGTATAAAACGTGACTTTTAGGACTCAAAAACAGTAATTTTAGCGATCATTTATTAAAATCAATTATTTTGTAATTTTTTAAGCCATTTTACCCGTTTTTGGATCCTCTTTTAAAGTCTAATTGGGGGGGGGGGGGGTGGAATTCCCCCCTTGGCTACGCCATTGGGTGTGCTGTATTTTGGATCGAAACGTGATCATCACCAATTTCGCGATTTATCCATGCCATCCACCATACATCGCCCCTGTCATCCGTTCCCTTCTCTTTCCGCGGATGCCCTTAACTTTTACTTTAACGGACAGCCAACTCCCCCCGCCCCTATCCACCCACCCTTCTTCCTGGCAGCTCAGCATGTCATATCTCTCAGCACCCCGTCTCCTCCCCCTACCTTGTTCACCCTGTACGTGTCAACCCCTACCCCCACCACCCCAAACACCCTCATACCCTCATGACGCTCCAATCTTTTACACCTCCCCCCCTCCTTACACGTTCCATCACCTGCCATACACCCTCTCCTTCCCCCTCCTATCTCCCAACTTGTGGCGATATGTGACAGCTTACCAGGAAGCTGGTCCCGCTCACTTTCTCCTATCTCCACAACGTGCCCCTAATCCCAGCTCCCCCCCTCCACCCTTGCCACCTTGCCTTTTCCATCTTATCAGGGCCGCGGTATACAAGGCGCTCACCCTTCCCTTATCAACCAACGCGCTAGTCTCTCGCCCTCCCCTTATCTGCGCTGCTTATTCCCTCCCCGTTTCCCATGCCTCCCTCTCGCTTCTAACCCTAATCCCTCATCTCTTGGCTTGTTCTTTCCGAGGGTCGTTTCCTCCCTAGGAGACTACCCTACTGCGGCAGTTTCCTGAATATCTATATATCTGCGCTGATTCTCGTCCAGGCCATAAGCGCCAAGAGACCTAGCTCCATATACGTAACCCTCTCGAGGTCTCCCGAAAGAGAAAGCGTGGAAACTTGTTACGTGGTTGAGACGGTCCGATGAAATTGTTTTGTCTGATAATTAAAAATGAATATTGTAGAATTTTCGCGGGTGTAGCAAAAATATACGGCGCACAGTGGGCTGAAATCGAAAAAAGCTGGTCAACCCCACAAAAATGACTTTTTTGAGTACGGAATTTGAAATTTTGCAAAGTTATTCCTATACATTAGCGCATATTTTGACGCAAACTGATTTTCATAGGTTGCTTTCTTAAACAAATTCAAATAAAATTTCGACGAAAAACAGGGTCCGCCATTTTGTGTCGTATGGGCCACAAATACTACACCTGAGTCGTGAAAGTTGACTTGAATTTGCAGTTATAAATCGCTTAATAATATTGTAAATTTTTGCTGCTGTTGAATAACTACATGTGGTGTGGAATTAGTTTAAATATGCTGAATTTCGAAAAAAATTCTGTGCGGGCAATTTTTCCGAAAGGGCATAGCCGAGTAAGATATTGAAAAGTCCCCCCTCACGGATTTTTCCCAGACTTGGGGCATAGGATTTGGGATCAAAAAGGACTAACCTCCCCCGCAGTTCTAGCCCGCTTGAGGCCCACCAGGGCCGGCTAGCTCGAAATTTCGATTTCCACTCTTTTTTAAATATGCTGAATTTCGAAAAAAATTCTGTGCGGGCAATTTAATTAAACGGTGGAATGTCCCAAAAAAATAAAATATGCCATTTTGGGCATTTTTTGCTGTTTTTCCCGTGACCTTTGCCCCCATAACACCCGTTTCATGCCATCTTGCACATATTTAGTCCTCTCACTAGCGCTCAAACTCATACCGATTATAATTTAACATTAACATATGTTAAAATCCCAAGGGTTTAGCGTAGTTGGGGTAGTTTGAGCGTTAGTGAGAGGACTCAATATGTTCGGGACGTTCCACCCCCTAAATGTTCTTTTTTCATTGCATTAGCCGAAAGGTATTTAAATACTCCTTCGAAACACATTTTTTATATGTGGCCCCCTCAAAAATATTTTATGAAAACTAACGATTGAAATTTTCAAATCGACGCCATTTCTTCTCATGCCACTGAAACATTGTGAAAAAATTTGGCATATGCTCCATTAAAAAAGCCATCAAATGGCGCAAATTTCATTGAAAAATATGCTTTTTATCTCGAGATATTTAAAAAAGAGTGTAAATCGAAATTTCGAGCTAGCCGGCCCTGGTGAGCCTCTAGCGGGCTGGAAGTGTGGGGAGGTTAGTCCTATTTGATCCCAAATCCTCTGCCCCAAGTCTGGGAAAAATCCGTGAGGGGGGACTTTTCAATCTCTTACTCGGCTATGCCCTTTGTCCAAATATAAGGCCAAGTAATTTGTTTAAAAAAGTAACCTTTGAAAAACAGTTTGCGTCAAAATATTTACTAAAGCATAGACACAAAGTTTCAAATTCCGCACTCAAAAAATCGTTTTTTAGGTTTTGACCGGCTTTTTTCGATTTCAGCCCACTGTGCGGCGTAGCGATGCAGCTGAGCTTCTTTCATTGGGTATAAAAAATTCAGGTTTATAATACGGTCAAATATTCGTATTTTATGCGTCCCAGGCAAACTCTTCGTTGGCTCACAATTTCCTTCAATTTTTTTTCTCTGCACAAGGTCCCATGGAGAAACGAAAACCAAGCGCCAATGTTTTTTATTTACGGATAACTGATTAGTAGGACGGCCTAGGTAGGGTAATGGTGAAATTTTGGATGAAGGCGTTAAAAAATATTAACATCAACCGATTTCACCACATCACCAAATATTCCGCGTAATATTCTGTGAGGGGAAGAATGATGGAGAACCGCGTCAAACCAATCTAGGAACTGTTTATGGTGATGAGGTAAGCACTGCATTCTAAAGGTAGTCATTCATAATTGTATTCGTTTTGGAATCCACTTTCCACAGCTTTGTCGTAGATTCTTCAAAATCGTTACATGACACCATGATTTCGAATACAATTTTTCTCCATCCAGAAATAATAATTTTAGGAATATCGCACTTTTCCTCGGATCGCCTTCATTTTATACTGCTACTCTTTGGGAATTGTTATCAACTCCATCGTGAGTCATACAGAATGTTTTTTATCACTAATAGGGTGGTTTCCTATTATTTTTCATTGCCTAAATCGAAAGATAATTACTCCTGGAGTATGCATTTCACGCTCTTAGATTTTCGAATGACGATATCTATTTTTCGCGATTAAACGAAAAGTGAAAAATTTCAAGCGCGCGAAAACGCGACGATTAGTAGGAATGCTGGGAAAAGTCCATGTGACGTCGTTCTGGTTCCAGCTGTCGGCGTGTGAGGTGACCTTGGGGCGAGGCTTGAGCGCTGATACGACGCAGGCTCCTAGCAGGTAGCGCTTGCCTTAAATAAGGATTATTAATACCTTATCAAAAGAAGAAAACTTTCCGACCTTAGTCAGTTTTAATAGGTGATTATTAAGAGACGTTTCCCTGAGATCTGTGACTCATGCAAAAGTTAGTAATCTCAGACAATGTATAACTCCTATCTACTCGTATAGAAACTAGGTCCCTGTGACGTCACGTGGAGCGGCATCGCATGGGCGCCAATCTGGCCGTTTTTAAATGCGGTTAAAATTGATTGTTGCCATTCGTCTAAACCGGTATTTCTAAAACCAAATAATTTGTATATTATGAACACACTAATGGTGGGTAAAGAATCGCAATCAATGCATTTCGTTTTCTTTGATGAAGGAAACTACCCTTTTGTCTTCCCAGTTTCCTTTTCTTAATATTTGGTCTTATTCTCCTCATTTTTAGGTTTCAAAATTCAGATGTTATCATAAAGTAATCCACCTTTTTTGAAACGTTTATGAAAGATGACTTTAATACTTGATACCCAGTATTATGACTTTTATGACCAACTTTTTATAATTATTTATGGAAATAATAAATAAATAAAATTTCAAGTGGGTGTTGCCACAATCAGGGAATTCAGGAAATATCCGCCGCGGTTTAGTTAGAGTTAGTACTGGATTAGTCAGTCGCTAGTGCACCTTTATCATTATCATCTATTGCTCTGCATGCGGGCAGGTCTAGTACCCTCCTCCTGTCTCCATCCGCTTATGTCCCGTTCTTTCATCTTCGTTTCCTCATAGCTGTTGATCTTCACCAGATCCACTGATTTAATTCTGTTCCTTAGTATTTTTTCTCTCTCCTTCATTAGGCCCCTTTATTGGTCATTGTTATTAAACATTTCCCCCCATCACATGACCCAATCTGTTTCCCCTCATTTTCCTATGAAAACGATCTTTCTTTTTTTCTTTGCTTTAAATCTCCTCTTTTCGCATAATATTTACCCATCTTCCTCAAATCTCCTTCTTCTATTATTTTCCACACTACATTTCATAAGCTTTTATTCTATATCTTACCCTCTCATCTAATGCCCACGCTTCGTGCCCTTACATTAAAACACTGCATGAGTAAAATTTAGTTAGTCTCTTTCTCCGCTCCAGATCCAGGCTCTCGCTGCATGGCGAGTTTTTCTTCTGGCTGAAGGCCTCTTATGCCATCGCTATCCTTGCTTTTATTTCTGTAAGGCTTCTCCACTCCTCTCTCATCTTGGTGGAAGAACTGCAATACGCGGATTGGGGATATCCGGGTTCAAATCACGGCAGAGGTAAATGATTTTACCTATATGGGATGTTAGTACGTCATTATGAAATCATTTACCAGGGTGGAGAAAACTGATCAGATTTCGTTATTGGAAGACGACTTCGTTTTATACTTGTTCAGATGCAGCCTTGTAACATTTTCTGTACCGAGATCTTTCGTTTATTTTGCAAATCGTTTTGATGACTTGCTACCTGTTAATTTCCACACATTCACTACACGAAAGAGAAAATACGAACCTGGTCTTCGCAATATTGAACCACATTATATTTCATAGCTATGTTGCGTTCTATGAATAATAATTTTCTTTGTAACTGATGAGTACTTATGGAAAGGATAGATGATAAAATAAAATATAAATACTTTGTTCTATTCCACACTTTATTTTAAATAGTACGACCCGGGTTTCTGCATATCATGCTATCATCAGGTACAGAAACATATGCAGATATGCAGAAACACGGGTCGTTCTATTTAAATAAAGTATGGAAGCGAACAAAGTATTTTTATTTTTCTTTATTTTATGATGAAGCAGTTCCACAGAGTAACGCCGTGTCTTAAATTTAAATGATAGATGCTTTGTTTTTTCTGTAAATTTGGTGAAAAGTTGACGAATAATTCCAAAGGCCAAATCACAATTATATACCTTTATAATCGTATAGTTCATGTTATTATTCGTATTGTGTATTACTGGGAGTGAAAACCAAACAAGAATGAAAAATTAGCGCCTAAAATAGATTACGCCTTCATAAATTTTCCAAAAAGTTTACCAAAGAATAATAATTCATGCCTCTCCGTCATTCATATCAGGTTTTCTTGGCTGGCATTATTAAAGAAATTTAATATATATATATGCATAGCGAATCGTGGACTGACAGGGCTTGAGCCTGTTTCATCAGATTTCGCGCCAAAATGCATTCATACGCTACCTTCCTCACCCCCCCTTCCCTCCATTCGTCGCACAAATACTCATTTTCGCGCTCTGTCATTATTCTCCACTCCCGGTTTCTTCGGCTGTCACCCTCGGATGTATTTCGGAAGAGAGAAAAAAGAAGTTTGTTCGCCCAGTTCTTTTCGCCCGCTTTTTCGTGCGCGTATCTCCTCCTCGGCGATGCGTCATCCGGACGGGCTCTCTCCACCTAACCGTCTGAGAATGTATCTCCTCATTCCGGCTTCCCAGCTCTCTCTCTCTTCCGAGAAATTCCTTCGCGTCATCGCGATAGTATTTTGTCCGCTTTCCTCTCTTCTTCTCTGCCCTTCGCACCCTTTTCCTTTACTTTCATTCCCCTTCCTTCCTGCCTTCAACGGTCATCTTCAGTATTTCAGCTAATTTCAGCGAAGATCTTCCTTGCAAATGCGAAATTTTTTAGGAAGAAGTGTGTATCTCTTAGTGATTAATTACATAGTGGTTTAAAAGGGAGAGTGTGAAATTGGGTCAATGTTCATTTTTTAGTTGCATTATATTAGAATTAATGTATTTGATGGATTGTTAGGAATTAGTTTATTGGGACAATGTTAAATTCTTGGTTTATGAGATTAGATTAGTGTATTATTTTTACCATGGGTGTCTATTCTGTTTCTAAACTTTGTATATCATAGATAGAAACTTGGTATGTTCACATTTGTTATTCATGCACATCTAATGCTGCCACCAGGCAACAGCCTACTTGCAGCAATGTATAATAATAATAATGAACTGAGGCGGTAAATATGTGGCATCCTAAGACATACACACCTCTGTCCCGATACGATCTTAAATTTTTATTTTTTTCTCACCAATTTTATTTGTTAATTCGGAAACTTGTTTATAATTAATTTTATAATTTACGTGCAATTTGATTGATAATAGCTTGAGTTGAGGTCTTTTTACAAGGGGCACGTACGCACAGGCGAAGTCAAAATTGTGCCGTGTAAAGCGGTGAATTGATAGAACAAATGCGAGAATGCGTGGACGTGAGATGGAAAAAAATAGCCCCTGTTCTAATTTCGTTAATGCATTCGCGCAATTCCACGCCATTTTAGAAATGAGTGCAGTAACCTGCGCAATTTCTCGCCCAATGTAAAATGGCCTTTAAAATATACACTACGGCACTACAAAGTTTTATACATAATTTATTTTATTTTGATTGGCCATTTTATTGAAATGAATTCCTCTATTTGTTGACTTAAACAGTACATATATCATGTTGTAATCCGTTTGTAATCCGTTGATGCAGTTGAAAAAAAAGTAATGAGTTTTTTTGGCGTAATATGGTGGAAAATCACGATGCACTAAATGTTTCCTGCTATTCCTAATTATATTTATGCATGTAAAAAACCATCCAACCATCAGGAATTGAACTGCAGCACTGTAATCTATGTAGCTTCTATATAAAAGTTATGTTCAACATAAATAAGGAGTGAAATGTATCAGTTACAGCAGTCCTAAGTGTTATCATAACTATGGGCTCGTTGAATACATTGCGGAGGGTAGTAGCTTAGTAGGAGTAGAGGAGACCGGGGCACGTTGGCCCAATTTTTTAAAAATTGTTAAATATAATTTATTTAGACATGTATAAATGTATGAAATTAAGGGGAAGAGTGCTACCAACATTCTGATAAATTCCTAGCACGATTCATGATTCATATTGTATGAATAAGCTCGACTGGGCCGTCCTGCCCCTATGGCCAACGTTCCCCGGTCTCTCCTACTAGGCTGCTCATCGGAAGGTCCTGGGTTAAAATCCCGGTCGAAGCCAAAACTAATATCATCAATGTGTGAGGTGGTACTGGGATGGGAACTGCCGAGGGAATAATCTAACGATCTATCGATCTAACGATCTATCGATTATTGCGGCGGTGCCTCTTTCCTTTTCCCTTCCTCTCCTCCCCCTCCCCGGGTGGTCGGGCGTATGATCCACGGGCTTGGTTCCCGGCCCCGGTGTGTTGTATCCTCGAAGGGTTCGCCCTGAACCCTCATTCTCTCTGCCTCCCCTACCCTGAATATGTGGAATCCACACGCATGTGGCTAAATCTGAGGTGAGCTCTACCCTCACCTTAACGTAACACAGCGATTAAACTCAAGGAAAATATGACTTGACAATGATTTTTAATTTCAATCTTATTGTACATCCACTTCAAGATGGCTCTCCTCATAACAATCTCTTATTTATCTCTCATCACCATAGCATCAAATCAGCAAAAAAATCAAAATAAAAACAAAAATTCTCACAGACAAATAAAACAAATAACAAATGAACTCAAAAACAGAAAACAAACTAAAAATATACAAAAGTGATTCCAGTCATAAAGACACATACATCAACCTATCGAAACAAACTCTCAGAATGAGTGAGTGAGTGACTCATCTAGACAAGAATATTATGTTGCCATAAGCGTCAATGTCTTCATGCTGAGATTTTGTGTATTTATAATTACATGCATTTTCATTAGGTTAACTGTTGCCACCCGGCATATATCCAATTCGTAGCAATTTCTATATAAATATAATATGATTTGTATACTTATACACCGGGTGTTTACGTCTGTCGTCGTTTTCCCTCACTCATCTTTCATTTTCTTCCGTCATGACACTCCTCTTCTCTCATTTCTGTTGTTTCCATTGCTCTCTGCATTCCCCGTCCCCAACTCACTCTCGGTCTCCCTCTATTAAATATTCTGGAGATATCCAGTCCAATATTTGCTTGGGCCAACTTGTGTCATCCATCCTATTAACAAGAGCAAACCAGAGTAGTTGCTTCCTCTCTATCTCGCTGACTACATCTTTTTCCAATTCCATCATCTTCATCATTGTATCATATCTAACCTTGTCAAGTATAATCTTACCGCAGCTTCTTTTCAAATAATACCTCTCGGTCGTCAATAGCCTAATTCTGTTTCTTTCATAAAGCATAGACAGCAAAAGGGCATGAACTCTTATAGTATGCCGCCATTCATCATCATCATCACTGATCAACAATCCTAGGATTTGTTTGACGCAGCTCTCCACTCAGTTCTCCTATCAGCTTATCTATTCACACCTACGTATTTCTTCTCTTTCACATCCTCCTTTACTTGCTCCATATATTTTGTTCGAGGTCTTCCTTTTCCGTTCTTGCCTTCCACTTGTCCCTCGACGATTGTCTTCATTAGGCCATCGTGTATCAAGATGTGGCCTAAAAGGTTGTTCCGTCTTCTTGTTAAGGTTTTCATGAGGCTTCTCCTCTCTCCTACTCTTCTTAGGACTTCCTAGTTACTAACTCGGTCGATCCATTTGATCTTCATCATTCTTCTATAGCACCACATTATCCTCGCTTTCTCCGCTGCGGTCATTGTCCATGCCTCACCTCCGTATAGGAGCATACTTCAAATGTAGGTTCTTATAAATTATTTCTTTACTTCCATATTTATGTTTCCCGCTGTACGCAGGTCTCCGCCAGTCATACGCGTTGACATTGAACCATATGCCCGTAAAGTGAAGTATGCAGAAGCGCATACCTGTTTACATATACGACGTAAGACACTCGTCTCGAACAGAATAGCAGCAGAAGGGGCAACTAATGAATCCTCGGGTCTCGATCCCCTTGGCGACGATGCCTTCTCCCCTCCCCCCTCCACAGCATCCCTCCACATCCGCACACAGACGAACGAACACAAATACTTCCTTCCAGCGGAACCACACGCACCACACCTGGAGGCCAAAATTAAATTTTCCAGAGTCCAAACATTTCCACGTTCCTAGCCGCCGCCCCCCACTCCCCTCCTCTGGACCTCCTCCCCTACCTCAATACGCTATCCTCCTCCACCCTCCCCTCCCCCCATCCCTTACTTTTTCGCCCCCACTATCCTACCAATACCTCCATTCAAGTTTACGCTCCCTGGCAATAAATCTTCCAAATCTTTTAATAGTTGTCATAATGATATCTGTAAAACCTTTATACTAATATTCTCACACATTATCTTTAGTGAATCTTTTGTTTACAAGCTATTTATTTTTTTTCTAAACGTTTGTTAGCGCCTTGGAGTGTAGGTCTATAAGAATTAAATGCAAAATTATAAGCAAACTTTTCGGTATATTTTTATTCCTCCTTCAGGGCCGAAACGTTGGCGAAAAACTTTGCACATAATTGATAATTACCTACAATCCGAGACGCTGATCGACGATAAAAATTGAGGACAAGAGAAAGATAATAAACACTCAATTTTCTTCTAGATAGATGATGAAATTTATTCCATTTTTGCCTTTATGGATTACCGCAGAGCGTAATTAAATTTTTATTTACTCATTAAATGAATTAAAATTTTCTGCTGAAGCCGGAATTGTGGCAGGGAGGCAGATTGAAGCGTGGTGAAACAATCTGATGCAATGTGTGATGCCGTCCAGACGATGATTGACGCTTTGGTGGGGGGCGTGGCTGTCGATATGACGTCATTGGCGAAATGAGCGGAGGGTGCGAGGGAGGAGTTACACGTCACTGATAACAAAGATGGAAGACCAACCTCTCTCGCTTATCTTCAAAATGCCTCAAAACGCATTAATAATTCTAACACAAGTCTTTCATTTAATATACGCACAATCTGTATTTTGTAGGGACCGTGTTTTTACCATAGGAGCAAAAATTACAGTCCATTTACGAACGTCGTATACAGCTACGGTGAAATTTCAGTCGGATCTTTGTTAGTACGGAGCTTAGTCAGTCAATCACTCATGTAATTAATAGTATTCTGTATCAATTTAAGTGTGAAAACAGGTATGATTTTACCATGGAGAAGATTATATCACAAATAAGGGGCTCTTACTTCTTAAACGGTTAGCAAAACTTTTGAAATAGGATTTAGGTACTGTTATCCTGGCGTACCTATAGGTTATTTTATCGCTTATTATGAACACTGATACTTAGTGCTTTTCAATTATTAGTTATCGAATGACTCTGTTGCAATACGAATGAGCATTTGTCATTGACATTTTATAGCATGCTGTAGTTCTCATTTATTAATGCCTTATTGCTTGCCTTGCCTTATTCATATTTTCGAGAAATCATAGTTCATACTTACGAGATCTAAAGTTTTCATATAATCCCATGTAAAGCTGATACTTCGATTCCCAAGCTGTGCTATGGTAAATGTTTCTGTCGATAAATCATGTGAAATTTCTACATCTACGTACTACCTCGCAAGCCTTTTAAAAAACGGGTGGCAGGGGGTAACACCAGCCGTTTACACATAAAAAGGAATTTAGAAATTACGATTAGCGTTGATTAAAGTCCTTAATGGTTCGGGGAAAAACGAATTCCCATATCCATTCGTTCGGTAAAACATCTCTCTTAGTTTATCGCTTCTGTCGGACCTGGAAATATAGTATGGCTCTAATATTGTGTTCTCTTTGTCGCTCTTAATGATATCCATTCTCAATTGTTCAAGCAATCTAAGCTTAGCGCGCAGCCTCCGAGTCTCCAGTGGCTCCCAGCCTAATTTGCTTAACATCTGGGTTACGCAGTCTGTACGACCGTAGCAGTTTTTTACGAACCGTGCAGCCTTCCTCTGTATTTTATTCAGTTCACGAATTGAGTCTTTCAGCACCGGATCCCACATTCTCGCTACATATTCAAGGTGCAGTCGGAAGAGTGCGAAATAGAACCTTTCTTTTACTTTCTAATCCGAAAATCTTCCCACACACCGCTTGACGAATCCTAATTTCTTCTGGGCTATGCCGCAAATATTCCTTATATGTGTTCCCCACTAGAGTTTCGAGGAAGCATAATAAAGATACACTGGTGTATGTTCCACACAAGTTATAATCGCCGACCCAGATTTCGACAATACACTATGTCATTTTCAAAGGTGAGAATACACAAATTTGCGAGCTTATACATACCAGAGAGGTGGTGTTAAGGCAGGGAGGAGGTGGTGATGGTGGGAGGGGGAAGAGCGAACGAGGAAATGGATTCCTCAAGGTCAGTGGGTTTACTCGCTGAGTCCAGGAGAGCTGATAATAAAGGAGAGGAGTAGGAGGGGTACAAAAGGTCGTTTACCACCCGTACATTTTTGTTGCGACATGCTCTTAAAATGTCTAAATGTTCAAGAAAGTCCAACTTTTTCCTTTACAAAGATTGTGGAGAACTTTGACATTGAAATCACTGCTATGGTTGCAGTCAGCAACAAATGGTCAGCAAAATTAGAGATAAGAGGCGATTCAAGGATTTTCTTTACAATCACTTAGAAAGTTTATTCAGTTTACCACTGTATCGTTTAAACCGCATAACTGTAATTTGCATAAACGTTTATTGTGAGGTACCGCGTCGAAAGCTTTCTTAAAATCTAAAAATAATTCGCCAACTTGTATTTTCGATTTACCAGATTTTATAACGTCGTGAAGAAAGAGCGCGAGCTGTGTTTCGCATTTTCGGGAGTCGTGCTGGCATGGGGGAAGTTACGACTGTCCAATTTAAGATACATGTTGATAGTATTTTATAGAAATATCCATGCGTAGACAAAATGCAGTTCACATTTAAGAAACTGTTTTTCCCAGTTACCATTTAACTCATCGTTGGAATAAAATTCCAAGCCCTTACCTTAAACAAAAGTGGGTCAAAAAAGCGAAATTGCAAACCTCTGAATAATTTTATACTATCAAATGAGAATTATTATTATTACTTGTTTTTAGTTGAACTGAATGCTATTTTGAAATGATGCGTCTCCATAAACCATTCAAAACATGCCGTATTCAGCAATTATGAACAATGAGGCACAATCACTTTCAAAAGTTTTAGGACAAAGTTTGTAGCGTCACTTCGGCACCTCGAAGAAATTTTAGGGTCCCTTACTACTCAAGATGTCATAGGCTACGCACTCTAAATATTTCGTTTGCACGTGAAGACAGAGATGGAAATGGACTCAGACTCAGAGACACTCAGATGGAGAAATTACGTGCAAATTTACCATTCTGTTTCGATTTATCTAGGATAAAGTGATAATTTCGTGTGCAGCTACTGCCTACTTGCCCCGGTTTTTACTGTTGGTGTTTATTTTCCGAATTATAAGACATTGCTGCGGTGGTGAAGTGGAATCAACGTGCTGCTTTGATGGTGGTGATTATCGTATACAGACCACGTCGCGGAACACTTTGTACTAATAGGAATAGGGCGAGGTTTGTCTTATCATTTATTTAATGGCTACATTTTAAGGGCTTGGGTACCCGTTATATGCTTGAAGTCCTTCCAGATATATTTAGTCGAATATGTCTGGGAGAGTAGGCAAGACTCGAAGGGAGATTTACCCAATGTGTTTTACAACGCTTCCAATGCCCTTATTACGGCTACCTCAATTTCAACTATTAAAAAAAATTTCAGTAATCAACAAGCGTTTTTATGGTTAATTTTAATCCGCTAAAAATAATTGATATAAAATAGCTTCAATCAAAATAAAATTGAAACAGGTGATCTCACTACGGTCTCACATTGATTTTTTTAAATCAGTAAAACCGAGGTATTTCGATTTTAAATCGAAACATTTTTATTCACAGGATTAATTATTTTTAAAGCCATTTCGCTTTTTTATATTTTATTAATCCAAATTAACTATTATTTATTAGTTTTGGATTAATTATTTTATAAATCCAAAATTAATAACTGTCCAAAGATTTCAATCACGTCGGACGCAACAATCGATTTCAAGTACCCTTCACTCGTTTCCATGATGAGATGTTCAAGGCTCAGGCGCTGAGCAACAATGGGACTTCCTTGGAGACCACTACTCGGTTTCCTCATTTGGCCTCTACAGCTGCTTAGTCGCGGACTTGTATTCGTTAAGCCTCTGCTAATAGTGAATACGGCTTATGCGTTTTGCCGCTGCCGACGCGACACCGGGATGAGGAGAGTCGGAGAAGGTGATGTCGATCCTGGTTGAAGCAGTGATGGAGGGAGTTGTGGAGGGAGATTATTCGATTTCGTTGGATGCTACGAGCGAAATCTCGGAGGGAGGCTATCTGGGGGACGTAGGAGACGAGGGTTAGGAGGAGCTTCTACCTGTCTCCCACGATGGCAATGATGAGGGCTCGGGGTCCCATCGCTACCTTCAGCCACTGGTTGATGGGGCTATGGGTCTTTCGGGCGCAGCTTGCTGGCTCTAGGTGACCTCTTAGTGGAGGACATCTTTCGCGAGTGGTACATCAGTCAGCAGTGCTGTGGAATGACTAAGTATAGACGGTTCCAGAGTAGGGTCATGGCCTTACTCTGACCTCGGACATGCACGGTATGCCGGAAGGAGTTTAAAGAAGAAATCTGGACCGTTTTCACAATTTAACAATGGGGGTGGCATGTGAACGTTTTCATGTTGGTGACGTATTTTGGTTACAGTAAATAGATAGCAGTTTTGTTGTTCTGTTTTGACACATAATACTCTATATTTATTTTTTCTCGAATAATAAGAACACTTATACCAACAAAACCATAAATAACTAAGAATTCAACATGGTATAGGCCTGACCGGAACAGAGGGGACCGGAAGGGGAACATTAAACAGGATAAAGAGCCGGCAGCGCGGCCTCCTGGGCTCGGCATGGAATGCGCTGAAGAAACGGTGAAACACTGCAATAGGGTAGTTTCCTTCATCAAAGAAAACGAAAGGCATTGATTGCGATTCGTTATCCACCTTTAGTGTATTCATAATATATAAATTATTTGGTTTCAGAAACACCGGTTTAGACGAATGGAAATGGTCAATTTTAACCGAATATGAAAAAGGCCAGATTGGCTCCCATGCGATGCCACTCCACGTGACGTCACAGGGACCTAGTTTCTATACGAGTAGATAGGAGTTTTACATCGTCTGAAATTACCAATGGATGTATGAGGCACAGAGCTCAGGGGAACATGTCTTAATAATCACCTATTAAAATTGGCTAAGGTCGGAAAGTTTTCTTCGTTTGATAAGGTATTATTAATCCTTATGTAAGCCAAGCGCTACCTGCTAGCAGGGTACTCTGCTAACTGATAGCGTCCTGCGTCGTATCAGCACTCAAAGCCTCGCCCCAAGATCGCCTCACTTGCGGCAGCACCAGAACGACATCACACGGAGTTTTCCCAGCATTCATACTTAGCCGTCGCGTTTTCGCGTGCTTGAAATTTTTCACTTTTAATTTAATCACGAAAAATAGATATCGTCATTTAAAAATCTAAGAGCGTGAAATACGTAATCCAGGAGTAATAATCTTTCGATTTAGGCAGGAAAAAAATAATAGGAAACCACCCTATTGTTCAAAACAAGTCAAATTGAAATCAATCCATGCAAATTGATTACTCAAATAAAATATGTTTTCGTATAAGTGTATCTTGCTTTTATTAATCTTTAGCCCTTCCATCCCGACGAGGGTAATTGGATATCCATGCTTGAACTTTGCCTACGATGTAAATGTCGAGAAAAATAGACTAAGTCAAGTTACAAGTAAAATCTGAAGAACTTGCATCTGGCAAGAACAGAAAATTACGAAGAAAGTAATGAAACTAAATGTAAATGAAGTGGTATCTTTCAAGTACCAAGGATAATTAATACAATACCTTTATTATGCTAGAGGTAAGTATGATATTTTACTGAAACTATTACGGATAAAATTTAAAAAATTCATTCCATAATACTTTCGCATGCATTCAGAAACTATGGTACAATCGTTTTCTTTGACTATATTAGCCCCTGGTCTACAGATTCCAATCTAAATTCAATGGATGCCTACACAATAACCACTGCATAAACCATCGTTGCCTCGAATATTCACGCCGATTTTCTCAAAAACGTTATCAGTCAAGTTATTTCCTAGGGCTAATTTGATATTGCTCAAGTATTTTGAACGATTTTTGCAGATACGTTGCCTATGTGACTTTTAGCTTCTAGGCGTTAGTTACTGAATAAACGTAAATTGTACCTGCATGAACAGTAACGTTCTCTTGGTGAGCAGCGTTAAGTTTTAGCCAGGTATATAGAGGGAATAAAATATTTACAGCCTTAAATTCTTCCATTTTGAGCCTGTAACCAACCATTATAGTAAAATTGTTTCTCTTTTCTGTCCGCCTCTTTTTAATAGTGACAGCAATGAGCATAACTTAATTGACCAAAGAAGTATGCATACACAGTAAAAAAATAGAATCTGCAGTTCACCGATAAGTCGTTAAGGACCTGCCAGCAGGTAAAATCATTCAAATTTACTATTTTTTGGATAATTTCCCTTTTTTTATACGCAGTACCCCTATCCCAATACTCAATATACACAAATTGTATTCAATTTAAAAAATCAATATCCAATAAAATATACAATACTAATACACCATAAAATATTACGGAAAACATTTTATTCGCTAACAATATTTGTAAATTTATACTTATTTCAACTCCATCTTATATTTGAACGATATCTTCATCTAAAACACTGTATGCTCTACTATGCTCTACACAGCTAATGAAAAAAACTCCCCGTATTTTTAAGTTTCCTTACGTATCCGTAAAAGTTTTCCTACCAAGCATTCAAACGGAGTCAATTGTTTCTCGTAAGATTCTTCGGGCGTTTCTAAATAGCATCGGACGGCTTAGAAAAAATTGCAGTTCATTCTTCAGCATTTACTTTTTCTATGCTTCTACGGTTGCTGTATATATATTTGATATATTTTCGTCATTTTAGCACTCGCAGGACCAGTTATACGGTCTTCGTGTAGTGTACCTACATGTACACAATTTGGTTTCGAAATATTCCGTCAAACGCGATGAAAATCCTTAAAATATGCCTTAATCTGTTGAGGAGCGCACTTTATTGAGTTATTTTCGCGAACCTAAAGCAATCACGTTGAAATCTGACAGAGAGATAAGCAGGGTACGTTTCATATTTCTGTCTCGGGGACGCCTCTGCCAGCGAATTACTCCTAGAATGTTGTAGCCACGACATTATGTTAGATTGATGAGAGTTCCATCATTCAGAACCCTCTCCGCAGACGCAAGCATCCATCATTCGGAAGGATAGTCCGTCTCCTCTTTCCTTTTCCGGCTCTTTTCCGATTTTTCCTCCTTCGAATCCATTTCTTTCCATCTTCCAGATTTTACTTCACGGCCGTTTATTCCAGTCCTATTGTTTGGGATAATCGGCCAAAACTTCATAAAGTTAGGATTTATTTTTGTCTCCACTGTAGTGCTTACATTGAAAAAACCTCACCTCGAGCATATCAATAACACAGGCCAACAATGAAAACACATTTTTACTGAAAATACCTTATTCTTATGTTTTTAAAGTTGCTGAATCCAAATATGATGGTTTTAAAGTTGTATCACCCACCATTTGTTCACATTTTACAGTTAAATTTATGAAATCAAGCAATATTTTTAGAAATTAACAGCTTTTTTATAGTTATAATAAAATTGGAAAGTAGCTCTAATGAACGAAGATAATGGGGGATCACTGTTGGTACTTCACCGAGAAGTTCAGCAAGCGATTCATCGCAGAATAAGCTACACGAGAAGCTTCAAGGAAAAAAGGGAAAGAAAATGTAGACCAATTCCAGTTGACAAGTGAACCCTGTATTATCACGCAGTAGTAAATAAAAACAATTTTATCACGATGAAATGAACAGTAAATACAAACAGTTTTATGATATAAATCAGTGTTTCATTGATTTCCCTATGTACCGTATCGGGGTATTAGACTAAATATTAAATACATATTGCTTGGAAACTATGGGTGATACAAAAAACTAAGGTCAGTTTTGGATTCGGCACATAAAAATCTATAAAGATCAGCTATTAAAATAAAAAAAATTCAAACAAAATGTATTTGTTGGCCTATGTAATTTGAACCGAATCTTTAGGCTCAAATACTTGCAGCATTTTTGTTTATTCAAAAACAAATTATTCCAAATATCTTACATGATATTGTGTATGAAGAAGACGAAAACAATAGGTCACAAAGCAAACTACAGGAACAGTTTAGGCAAATTTACATTGAAAGATTATGAAAGAGAAGCGAAGTCCGGAAGCAAGCTAATCACAATAAATTCCTTAAAATATCCGTGCCTTAAAAATACTTAGAATAAAAGACTTATATAAAACACTTCCTACCTTTCATTGTATCAACCAGCAATATTTTTCAAAGCATGTAAACCAAATGAAAACACTAAATAGGCGAAAACGAGAGAACAATTATACTCGAATTTTGGATCAAAAACAGGACTCATTGTGCTTGCTGCCTCAATAAATTATAATAGTTTATGCAACTTAATGCAAGTATAATTGATTTCTCATTAATTTTGTCATTTCAAGCATAGATTTTTCCCTATTTCTCCAGATCCTTTGCTAACACAGTTGGCTGATTTGAACGAGTTAGGCCGGCCCATTTCCACCAGTTTACAGGCGTTTTTATCCTTATGATGTCAGTTTAGGTGAAACCTTCTTAGTGCGAAGGAAAAAGTTATTATTCTTTGCTCCTTCCTAAGTTTGAAAAAATATTATTCGAAACATTAGCTTATATGCCGGTCTTTATTTACAAATCATGTTTTTTCTGGAGTAATTTTTCCCCAAGAACTATCATATTTTATATTTCCAGCCTTGTTAAAGGTTTATGTTTTGATCAAATAAATATTTCAAGCAATTCAGAGCATTCCCACGTACGTTGACACGGAGGTTTGGAAATTTTCTATCTGTGTGGCCCAATCAAGTGCGCTATTCTCGCGAATAGAAAAAGCTGATTAATCGTTGTGGGGTAGGTGAAAATATCAGGTTGGATAGAGGCTTCACGGTGCAATCAATTAAGGGATAAAATAGTGCGGATTGCATCGATGGCGTGCTGTGGCCACCTCGAGAACCATCGCAAATCCCCGCGTCGGCCAATTGAAATGGCGATCCAATGAGCGGATGCGGATCACCGCGGGGGTGAATGCGAAAGTGAATTTTATTCAACACACTTCACCACGGTGTCACGTGAACCAGATCACTTAAAATACACCAAGTGGAAACCGGCAATTCATCTCTCAGAGAATGGACGTGAATCTTTATGAACAGCTCACAATAGAATAATTGGGATTCAAACACAGCCAAAACAGAGATATGAAGTGAAACACTTTGCACTTTCCACATAAAAATTTATTACACTACAGTCGGCATGTTTCGCTGCCCTGCAACATTATCAAGACTTAACCAAGAAATTAACTATGCCAATATATATATATATACAAAAAATGCACACTCGCAAACATTTGACCGTTTCTGCCATTAGTAGGAAAGATGTTATTACTGATGACCATTTTTTTCCCTTCCATTCTCCGATCCTTGACCTCCCTCAGGTAATGGGGAAAAAACCCTCCGAGCACCTGAAAATAGTCACCATCTCCCCTACCTCACCCCAGAGCAACGATCAGTTTAAAATTTCCCAACCCTCCTTTCCACCCCACCTTCCACCCCCAATTTCTCAATTGTGTGCGAGTGTGCATTTTTGTATATCTATTGGTACGGTTAATTTCTTGGTTTAGTCATGTTAATGCTGCAGTGCAGCGAAACATGTCGACTGTAGTTTAATAAATTTTTATGTGGAAAGTACAAAGTGTTTTACTTCATATCTCACAACGGATCTCCACAAAGTATCTGCCTCATCCATCAAATTCATAAATCCAAAACAGGCGTAGAAAATTTTCAGCAAATTTTATCAGTTAATAATTTTTAAAGTCGCTTTAGCTGTTTCAAATCTCGCTGAGATTGCCCTATAATAAGAATGGCCTTGAATATTTAAAACAAACATGCTTATAATTCAATACATCTCTTCTCCTCGCAGACGAAAATTTGCACTAGGTATACTTGTCACGGCAAATCAATTCATGCTCTGGTATCTAATCACGATAGCTCAAGTAACTTTATTCATTGGTTAAATAGTTTCATCAATTGAGTAGCTTTAAGCAGAATCATTTATTGATAAGTACGAAGAACGATCATTCACATAAAATAGCTCAAACACAGGACAACCTATTATTCGCGCTGAAATTCTTGGTAGTTAATAAATCCGCGTCAAGGATTAAGATTTTATTTGCTAAAATGAACAGATGGAAAAAGATTTTTTTGGGGTATCTAGTGGTGATTTGGTAACAATGATACCGTTTTACTTAGAATAAATTGAATCAGTGTCAATTAAACTCACTAAACGAGGTTTTTAATCAAGGGTGAAGAGGAAAGGCTCTCAATGCCTACTTTCAAATCACAAAGGAGAGTCTTATGAACTCCAGAGATTTTAATCTGGGTTGAGAGAGAAGCCAAAATCACGTTCCAAAGAGGCGTGAAAAAAAAACTGCCTTAGCGTTTCAAGAGCACGGCTTTCATCCAAGTCATCATCCTCGCCTGATTTGATTTTCGGTAAAAGGATTCGGAATAACATTCAAAGCGCCGCTCGCCCCAAGAAGCGAGAGGGATCAAATGCACTCAGCACTTTGCCGCGGATGCAATTCTAGTGTCAACACTTTGGCGTTGGCACTAACCTTTAGAGCTCGTGCGGCGCCGAGGGATAAGGCTTCTTCGTTCGCTTCTCGTGTGCAACGGGAACTGGATGAGGAAAGCTTTTACCCCGGGGGCGGGCGTCAGCCTGACGCCGCCGTCTCCCGTGCGATCGTTGGCAGATTTCAAATCCATCGTCGCCCTCCGATCAGCAGCAGCACTTTTAGATGAGATCGAGGGCGCCCTCGCTGCCTGGAGCTGGAAACACGCCTGGATATCGTCTCCTTCAACGAGGGAAGAGCGCAACAAGTTAGACCAGAATGGAGAGTTGACTGAGAGCCGAAAATTTCCCGCGGAAATTTACAGCACTGATGCTACAACACTCGTTAGCCTGGAGCATATTTATTAAAAAAAAACAACGGCCACAGTAAAAGGTGGAAAGGAAGAAAGCACATACTTTCACGTTGGGCCTTGTGATTAAAGATAATTATGGTCTCGGGCGTGACTTCATGGTATTGACTTAACCCTTAAATAAAGGGAATTTCTAAAGACGTGCCAAAAACTTTTCCTTGTCAAATATATGCATAAACGCTTCAATTACTACATTTTATCAAATTTTCTGCTATTTTTAAGTTTTTTGGAAATTTTGAATATCTATTACATATGATTGATTGTGGTTTCATCAACTTATAATTTAAATGTATCACATAGGTATGATACACATTCTTGAAAAATTTACTTTTACTAATTATTATTTCCTATAGTATAACTCTATATTATAGAATTGTTTTGGTGGGCGTTAGTCTCGCAAGAACTCGACAACGGCCAGACTAATTTCGCTTATGTTAGTTTTAAATTGTTCGTGAAAGTTAAGGAAAGGTTTGACAGATGAGTATATTATGACGCAGGGCCCACGAGACCTTGGAATGGGCCCTGAAACATTTCCATAAGAAATACATCTAAAGTTAATTATTTATGCCAGAAGACATTGGAAAGAAAAATAAATACAAATTCTTATTCTTGGAATTGATTTTCGTCTTCAATGTGATTGACTGTGAATTTTGAAAAAGCATTCATAAAAATGTTGAAATTTGATCGTTTTCGGCTATCTACACCCTTGACGACCATCAGTATTTTTAATGTAATTTGACTCTCTTCCTTATTTTTTTCACAGAGTAAATCCTTTCCTTAGGTCGTTCAATAGACCATGTCATTATTTATTCACAAATTTATTGAGTGAAATTTTTTTCACTTACTTTCACCTTCGTTTAATTTTCGTTGTTTCCCTTTTTATCTTTTCACAATTTCTGTTAATACAGTTGTTTGTTTACCCAATTTGACGCGTGCAAAAACTTTCTTCACTCACTCCAGGCTAATTTCGTCACAAATCGTTTATTTTTAATGTTAATAAAGTCATTCGTTTGTGTTGTTTGACATAGGAACACTATTTACCGCTAAGTGTGGGAGAACTGTCTTTTTTTTTTATTTACAATGTTAACGATGTGACCAAACTTAGGTCGTTGAATTCAATGAAATGTGCGACGAGCTACCTTACGTGCTAACCGTACTGATGACAAGCGAGAGACAGATAATGATAATATCTGTAACAGAATGATTCGATAACCCGCGACGTGGTTGAAAGACGGAATATCAAAAGTTTGGACATCCATCAATATTGTGTAACCAAAATTAGCCAAATCAGTTAAGCCGCTTTAGAGAATAACTAACTGTAATTGATTTTGGTATTATAGAGAGGTACGAAGTTCACCGGGTCATCTTTATAACATAGTTATTCTTATTACATTAGAGATGGCTTGGAAAAAACTTCAGGTTGCTATGCGGAACGTGGCCCTCCTTCTACATAAAGGCTGCGCGCTAGGCTTAGATTGCTTGAACAATTAAGAATGGATATCTTTAAGAGCGACGTAGAGAATATAATCTTAGAGCCACACTATATTTCCAGGTCCGACAGAAGCGATAAATTAAGAGAGATTTTTTTCCGAACGGATAGATATGGGAATTCGTTTTTCCCCCGAACAATAAAGGACTTTAATAAACGCTTGTCCCAACCTCGTTAGAGCTCTTCTTTCTTTTTTTTTTAATAGCTGTAAACGGCTGGTGTCCTAACACCCCCTGCCACACGCCTTTTAGGCGGCTTGCGGGGTATTATGTAGATAGATAGATAGATAGATAATCAGGAGCTGATCACCTGTAACACCTACTGAATGTTTCGAGAACCACACAGTTAGCGGCGGGATGTATGATATCTGATACACCATACGTTAGAGAAGGAGAATTGCGCCCTTCAGAAATAATCGGCACTGAGTGTAGTGTATCATATACGATACAAAATGAAGTTAAGGGTTAAAATAATAAATAGTAAAACACTTTATAATTCCTCATAAATTCAATACAGTACAACTTAGGCTTTGACATGTCACGTCATCTGCTGGTACATGCATTGAAGACACCGATTGTCTCTCTCTATCTCTCTTATCATCTCTTCTATCATCTATGTCTCTTATCTCTTCGAAGAAAATGTGCCAGATGATGACGTCCCACGCCAAAATATAGGAATCTAGGTCGTATTACAGTATTAAATCTATGTGGAATGATAGGGTTTTGTTTACTTTTCGTTATTCAAAGATTAGATAATAACTATGCGCAGACCTATCATTGTTAGGTTGCAGCTTTAGATGTATTGGAGTTCAAACAAGCAATTGTCGTTAATAAATCCTTATTTGCGTACCTAGAATTGAATTATGATTCAACCGAGACATTCCAGAAAGCGTTACCTTCAAAATGCAATCGTTAATGCTAATATTTTAGTCCGTTTCCTTATTTATTTGGCGACATATCAAGTCATTGTTTCGAATTCCAAGCGTTCTCACCGTCATTTTAATTATAATTACAGCCTCGAAATCTATATTTGCTTTTAATTAAATTTGAATTGATGCAGCCTTTTTTTTTTAGAGTCAGTCATCATGGATCGGCATGAGAAAATCCCGTAATTCTCTAAAGTCTTCAATGCCCTTGAATTTCTTAAAGGGCTTGAAACCTCAATAACTGCTTAAACGGTAACACCAGAGGTCCATATTTCGATTTCGTACTCCCCAGAATTAATGCTCCCAGATAATTATTTCAATATACTGACAACAAAAGTGAGAGATTTAAAAGTAAGTAATGCAATCCAAAAGAAAATAATCGATCCAGAAATGAAGATTTTTTCAGCTCCAGATTCCTGGGGATTAGGAAAGGAATTGCGCGAGGAAGAAATACGAATATAAATCGAAGTATCAAATATTAATAGAGAGATTCGTGCCCACACTAAAATTCGAGAAACCGCTTCATAACGAACACAACGAGAAGATAAAATTAGCAGTTCCAGATGAAGAACTTTCACGATTAATATTTTGTCGAGGATTGAATTCAGAGGGTGCTGCCAGATTGACATTAATCTGATTATGTCGATCCTCTAAGGAATCTGGGATGTGAAAAAGTTTTTCAATGTAGAACAACTTTGTATGTTAGTGCATTGTTTTCTTCATGAAGTCGGACTTGATAATCTGCTTTAGGGATCCAAGTCTTTCATTACATTAAGGATAATAAGGCATCGAATGGACAACAAAGTGGCAGAGAAGTCACGGATGGAAAAAAATGTGTCATTAACAGAAGAGAGTTGAAAGTCTCATGGATTGCTCGTGTGAATAATGTGGAAGTTTGAGAAAATTTCGAAAGATATAAATAATAACATTTATTATACGGACTACTATCATTATAGTAGACATAGGTACGTTAGAGAAATTAATAAAATAATACATTTTTACGTAACAATTATATGAATGAATTTTGTGATAAATGAAAAATATCCATTGATTTACCAAGTGTATTGACATCCTTCATTATTCTTAAATTTTGTTGGAGATGGATTTAATTCTTTCCCACGAGTGGAATATTAAATAGGTTGCGAGTTCTGGAGTGAAATGGTGGAACCCTAAAATTAATTAAAGATAACAGATAAGAACATTTAATACTTTAAAGACCGAACCAACTTGCCAACTGATTTTTATTACTTTTTTGCATATCCTATTTATTTTCATTTTATATATTTAAAAAATATTTTGAATGCGTTTTCAAGAATGTTCCCTAATGGGAACAAAACAAAAATTTTGCTATTGCTTGAAAAAGCAAGTATACACTTGACCAAAACACTAAGTTTAACTACGTATTATATATTGTTCTTTTGAATAAATGAACAATTGTATCTGAAGAGTGAGTGTAGGGGAAAATATCGAATAAACCGCATACTCACTACTGAGGTGATGAAAGTAAACAATTTTGAAAAGGTATAATTAACCACCAATATATACACAAGTCATGCGATTCACTTTAAATGATACTTCCTTACTTTATTTACATAATGAAAGCTGTAAAAGTAATCACAGATACGAAGTAAAATTTTCATAAATTTTTATAAATCTGTTTCCGAATGAACTGGACTGCGAACGGTTAAATGAGATCAATTAGCAATGAGTGTAAGAATATTATTCTAATTTATTTCACGCGTGCAGATAGAGTATGAAATGTTGACAAAATATTCCAAAAACAATTAGGTAGAAGAATGGACACCTTCATCGGCCACATCGTGGTACACGATGGCCTGATAAAAGAAATAGTTAAGAGGACATGTGAAAGGAAAGAAGGCCAAAGGGAGGCTTATGATGAGGTAATTGAAGCAGGTGATGAAGGATCTAAAACAGGATATTAATGCGTGTGTGAGAAGAGTTGCTGATGGGAGAACTGAAAGGGGAACTTTGCCAAACCAATCTTCCGATTGATGGCTCATTATGATGAAGTCTGTCGATTCGGATGACATTGGGATCGTGGTTGCCTAATGGTTTGAGTGCTTGGCTGCTGATCGAGAGGCTCTGGGTTCAAATCCCGGGTAAAGCCCTCAGGTACCCCCAAACAAATCCTTGGGGTGCGAGGCTCCTTGGGGAAAGGAGCTGGTACTCCTTATCTGAAAGTATGAAATTCACACGCCTGCTGCGGGGCGATCTCTATCCAAACCTTCGGGTAGAATCCATGAGTGTGCGATGATGAAGATGAATGTTGGGTATTCGCACCACAAATGAATTTTGTTTCTTTGGCCTAAAGAGAGCAGTGAAGGATTTGCTCCTTTACCCCGACACCTGTCGGTAATTTTTTGGTTCACTAATTTTTAGAGATACGTGAAAATCGTACTTTCATTTTTTATTTTATCGCACTTTCAATAACAGTTTATCGCATTTTTAGCGTATATTTTTTATTTTCATAATGAAGTAGATGATGTTAAAATGTAGAGAACATAAAGAATATTTTAAATAATTATGTTGTAGAACAATAATAATTTAAGGAATAAGACATTTAGTGGCGGAGGTGTAGCTTGCCCGCGACCACTTGTAGTTCGCGGCCACGTATAGTCCCAGCCAACTAGCAGCTGGCCAGTCGCTATCATGCTTTAACACTAGAACTACCGATGGAGTCATTTTGACTCCTCGCGATTTTTATTTCTCTCCACTGACTATAATTTTCCGAATTCCGGCCTGCAACTCCGTGACTTTTATTCATTTTTGACACGAAATAAGGCTTTGCGATCGAAATAGTTCTAGAAAGTAAAATAGTACACATTTTTCAAAATTTACCTTTGACTACCAAAGGGAGTCATTTTGACTCCCTAATGTATTTTGCTTGTCTTTTCGCCAAAAAGTAATATTTGTTCAAGAGTTTATTTCTTCTTATGCAAATAATTCAAATCTATCGATGGCTTAAATATATAGGTATATATAGGTATATAAAATATATAGACTTTGAAGGCATTTCTAATTTTATGGGTCCGTGTTTGGAACTACAAACCATATGAATGTCCTCATATCATTTTATCTTGCGATAAAGTGGTGAATATGCCATTCATATTAAGTATTTTCAAATTCATGGGTTTAGAAGCCGTCGTGTCTGTCAATACTCCCTTATCCCTCCCTTCTCCCCACCTGAAAGACTCGCGCAGCACAATACTGTATACACCTTATTGCGCTGCAGTGCTTTTATTTCAGCCTTGACTACGTGGAAGTTGATTTTCAAACCTGAAAAAGTACCTTTGTATCCTTCCATTGATATACTGATGAACCAGGAAAATATATCAGTAGAATGAAATAAAGTTATTGTCCTAGCATTGTCGGCTCTGACAGCGCTGGCTGTCGCGCGTCGTACATGAAAACCGTGCGCAGTCCTATGCATTAGTGAATCCAGTGAACTCTCGAGTGGACTGCAGAACTCTTGTGAAGTAAGGCTTCCATTTTTTCTGACTGGCAGTATTACCAGAAGAAGTAGGCTAAAGCGTGAAGGAGTCCTTTCTATGTTGCATTCTATACCGGAAGGTGAATCGGAACGCGGACAAAAGATCATTTCGGCTTTGACGAAGTCGAGGATTTTATTCCTCAAAACGTTTCTAGTGAGTCTGAAGATTCAGACAAAACGCGTGCGAAATATAAGCAGTAATTTACATTTACTTTCCCTTTCATGAGTAGTTACAAAAAAAGGTATTATAAACGATTATTTATTGATTCGTTTATACTGACTCACATAAAGCGATGTAAAATTGTGGAAGCACGCAGGCAAAATTATGAACATTTTACTCTTTCCAATGGGGAGCTAGATGTATGTATAGCCATATTTTATGCTCGCAGAATATCAGGTACAAATTTATTGCAAGTATTTGGTCAAATGACTGGGGAATACCATTTTCTAAAATGAACGACAGGGAACCGGTTTGTAAACATTTTGCACTATCTAAGAGTCGCTGAGAAATCTAATCGATTCCAGCAGCTCAAAGCTGTCAAGTTTGCCGTCTTTTCAATAGTGTAGGATAGATTCACAGATAATTACATTGTTACAAACCTAATCCGTACATCACGGTTGTTGAACAAATTTTCCCCAGTAAAATTAGGTGTATTTCACTCAGTACATTCCTACTAAGCCGGACAAATACGGCCATGAATATTCGCTAGCTGTTGACAAGGATAGCAAATATCTTGGAAATGCCTTCCCTTATGATGGAAAAGATAATTCACTTCATGCAGATTGCCGTTTAGTAATACTGAAAATAATGCAACCGTTTCTGAAAAAGGGCGAAATATTACTATAGATAATTACATTACCATAGTCAAACTCGCTGAACAGCAAAAAAGCTAGGGTAGGTACTAAAATTGTGGGAAAGGTAAATAAATAGAAGAGAAGTACCAAAAGAAATGAAATCACAAATGTACCACAAGAGCATACACTCAGCAATGGCCTATCCACTCGTTGGAAAATACTTCCGACTTAGTAGGTATTCATGGAGAGTGTACAAAGAGACTAGGTACGTAAAACATTTCGCGCAAGACGCTTTTGAAAAAGCTCGATACAGAGTTGGCTGATACTCATTTTAGATCTCGACAAAAGCGTGGCATGTCCAATGCTGCATATTCTTCTAACGGGATTCTGCAAAAAAAATATTTCCAGGCAAAACCAAAGTTCAAAAAGAATCTATCTGATGGGAATTGTATGACCTGCCAAAAATCTTTGTGTGGGCAATTAAAATGAACGACAATGCTTGAACTGTAAAGCATCTTAGCCAAATGCGTGGCTTATCAAATGCAATTTTTGCTGTATTTAATTATCTTCCCAACTTCCATTTAGCCTAGGTAATATTTTTCATCATTCAAACATGATGATAATATGTGTTGAAATGTGTATGTTTGCTGTTTTATCCAATTCCTCTGTGAAAATCCTGTTAAAACAACATAACATGTAGGAAAAAAGAATTTCAAAGCAATACTGTCTAATCTCGCATTTTAAAAAAATATATTTTTTTGTTAAAACCACGTCTGAAATATTGCAATAATAAACAAAAACGATAAACTAAAGCAATGTATGAATAAAAACAGAAATAAACTGGAAAAATGAACAATTATAAGGTAGGAGTCATAATGACTCCATGTGGTAGTTCTAGGAGGGGTGTCAAGTCCGGTATTCCTAGTGTTAAGCGGTGAGTGTCGGCGGAGCATTTAAACAGCGCTCAGCAAAAAAAGTACGAATTTTGCCGTCGAAAAGGCAAATTTGCGTAAAATATCATAAAAGTCCAGATATCGCATTTATTTGCGCACATCGCATCTACATCGCATTTGCGCATTTGCAATTTTCAAGCAAATCTACTGATTTTCTCCTAGGTACACAACGCAACGAACCCGCCCCCAGTTTCTCACACACACACACCCTCTGCTACGGGTAACATCTGATCATCAAGCCACCCGACTCATGCTGAAGAGGGAACCCACAAATATTACAAAAGAGGATGCTCAAGGCGGCATCTAAATGTGCTGTCACTAACCGCGCACTCCATTGGGTTTTAAAAAGTCGCCACTCGCGTCGCCGACGGACGAATTGATCCGAGTTTCACGGGGAGTTAAGATATAATTGGGTGGTTTCCTATTATTTTTTATTGCCTACATCGAAAGATTTTTACCCCTGGAGTGCTCATTTTACGCTCTTAGATTTTCGAATGACGATATCTATTTTTCGCCATTAAAGGAAAAGTGACAAATTTCAAGCGCGCGAAAACGCGACGGCTAAGTAGGAATGATGGGAAAAGTCCGTGTGACGTATTTCTGGTTCCAGCTGTCGGCGTGTGAGGTGACCTTGGGGCGAGGCTTGAGCGCTGATACGACGCAGGCTCCTAGCAGGTAGAATTCCGGCGTAGAATTGTGGAAGGTTACACGGGATTTCCTCCGGGTCAGGTTCTCCAACTCCATCTCGGCCGACGCTTCGATGGGCGAGTCGTCCATCGTCTTCAGGGCATGTTGAGTCTTGAAAATCGTCCTCCTCATATATGGATGACGGTGGTATCAACCGGAGCAGGTGTTCTGCGATTGGTTGAGAGCTTCCCACCTTTTTCCTCGTTCCTCACGAATGCTCCTCAGCACTGGTTTCCATGAGGCGCTCAGAGTGCAGCTAGTGTCACGGTTCATGGTGGTTTTGAGAAACATCGAAACGTCGGCCGAGATGTAGTTGGAGAACCTGACCCGGTGGAAATCCCGTGTAACCTTCCACAGCTCCGCATCTCGGCTTGGACGGGACCTCGTCAATTAACGTGCTCCGCGCTGAATGTGCTAATACAGTCCATGAATGAATCATGTCTTCGTGCCTATATCTAGACACAGTGTTTGTAGAATGAGTGGGAGAGTATTTGTGAGAGGTACGATTCGGAATAGTGGGGATCAACGGCCGAAGATAGAAGCAGAAGAGCGGTAGCCGCATGCATGCATCCACTCGGTGGGGTGTGGGGGGGTTCGGAAGGCGCCGCGGATTCATGAGGAGGCCTTGGGGTGCGGCGCGCGCGAGAGAGAGAGAGGAGCGGAGACCGCAAAACAGTGGCGCGCGGGCCCTGAAGGAATTCAGACGCGTGATGAGGCGGCGCGGTGGCGTGGCACGCGGGAGAGAGCGCCGCCCCTGGGGGATTCTGGGAAATTCCGGGGAAGCACCGGGCGCCACCGCAAGGGAGGGGGGGAAGTGCAGGGGGGTGGGTTAGGAAGATGAGGGCGCCTCGGGGTGTGCACTCAAATGACTGGCCCTGGCAGCACGGCGGCGCGGCGGAGATACGGGGCGCGGAATGCGGTAGGTTGGCATTGAAGAGCACATCACACGTGGAATGGATACATGCATGCACGTGAGAAATGGCGGAGTCAATTTGAGCGTGGTGTCTTATTTCACTCAGTACTTTAAATTACAATTTAATAACAGTACTCGGTAGATAGATGGGAAAAACAGGTCGTTACGAGAAATACATTACAACTTCCTCATTCAGTCATTTTCTCATTACTTGAAAATAAAAAAATTAAAAATTCAAAGTTTTACGCCCATATTTCATGAGTTAGTGACGTCATCAAAGTTCAGGTTGACTCGTTCAGAGAGAGACCCGACCAATGACGGAAAGAATAACTCGTTCGAGTGTGTTCAATTCGGCGAAACGCGTGCGACGCATGCGCGTGGCCGAGAATCAGCAGAGAAAAGGTGAGCCATTCGGCAGGAGTCATTGACGTCATGAAGTTTTCAGCGAAAGGGGTGAGCCCGTCAATATTTCGCCTTTAATAGTTGAAGAAGTAGGCGAATTTACCGAGAAACGGAAAAATAAAGGTCTCATTCCTTTTTAACTCTATTACGATCGGCAACAACGAAATAAGCTGGGAAAACCCTACATTTGTGAACTGATTTTTGGATTTTAGATCTATATTTTTTTCTACATCAATTATTAAAAGACGAACTTGAGATACCAACGTTTTGGAACTTCATTTTTATATCATCAAGTCTTTCATGAAGATTTTCACAATATTTTCACAATCAACATCATCAAATAATTAATTCTTTTTTAATTATTTTTCAATACTGTCAACAACGACTATTCACATTGAATTGATGGTCAATATCAAATAGAATATGGAGTGTGTTCCAGTTCGCCATTGAAATTATACTATGAATCACCTCTTTCGGACTGTATTTACTAAATTACCATTCAAGAAAAAAATTCTTAGCCTGAAAACCTAGACAGTGGAAAAATATAGATCCGAAACGCTGGCTCGCTGTCCCTATAAATGAAGGCAAAAAGATAAGAGAGTTAAAATATAAAAAAAAGTCTACACATACAAGAATAGGGGCAGAAGAAAACAAACTATCCTATTCACATCATTACCTCATCACGTAATCTACCGGTTAATGCAGCGCAATTTCATGCTTCGCAGAATTAACGTCAATGATTACTCCCAGCTGTCTCCTTTCCAGCACAGAATTTCTTCAACTCGGCATGAGGCCAACTCTATCTGTGAATCAAAGACTTTGTGGTACAAATAAAGGGGTAAGCTTTTGAAACACGTCGTACGCCACATCTCAAAGTAACTAAGCAAGTATAGGTGACGTCCGATTAGGAAAATAAAATATTTGCGGCATATTACCTCATAATGCCCGGTCATAATAGGCATTGACCCTTTCATAAATTCCCAACAAGCTAAAAATTTACGGGAACGTTAGAAATATCACCAAATGAAATCCTGAAAAGTTTTACTTTTAATAAATAAAAATTTATTCAAGGTCCAAAAGTCAAAAAAATGGGTTTTTTTGGAATTTTTGGTCAAACGGTTAATTTTACGATAAAAAAATACTCTGATAAAATTGGAGATCAGGTATTATTATATACACTAATAATTAGGTCATTATCCAGTAAATTGTCTGCATACTTTTTTCTCTGAGATAGACCATTACTGAGAAAAAACCATTCGAAAGTTGGCTCTTGATCTGTATTCTACGTAATATGCATGACTATATTGTTGCGCTCTCTTAACATAATTTTACGCGTAACACGCGTATTAATCACTAGCTCTCACCTACCCATCCGCCAACAGTCGGAACAAAGGGTTTATCCTTAACTATTTCCTCGTAGAGAAAACACGTGGTTGTTACTAAAACTATATGACAAAGTTTGTGCTGTATTCAGTTCTTAGAAAATGTGGGGACTTTGCTCCCTCAGTATTTAGGTCTTTGACCTGAAAATCCCTTCGCTCCATAACAGTATCTGCCAGTATTTTCTTTACACTCCCACATAATGACCCTCTCGTCATCTGTTTCCTACTCTTACCCTCTCGTGCTGCGTTAATTCCTCCTTTTAAATTTACCTACCTACTAATCTCTTCCTGAAACTTCCTCTGTTTGTTTTCCGCTGGTTAACTTCAGAAGCATTCAAACTCATCCACACGATTTACGGCACAAATACTTCAATTCGAAGCCTCACCTTTCTTTCTCTGTACAAATAATTATTCCCCGTCCCTTCATTTACATGGTATTAAATCAATTAGAACGTCCACTGCATAAGTGTTGTTTGCGTAAACATTTAAGGAAGTGAGTGAAGCTATCACACACAATTAAACTTTATGGTCCATACGGGTTGTTTTAGAACGTCATTTGTCGAAGTATAACTAGCGATCAGAAAGTTCTCGAATCACTATTATTGTCTGATGGAAATAGAAAATCCTCTAGGCAAGTGTTCAAGATAAGCAGTCCAACCAATTTTTGAAACCAATATTTTTCACAGAAAAGCCCCATTATTTCATGAATGGTTTTCCTACTCAGTGAGAAGGATAACTCATTTGCATATTAAAAAAGCATGTATTTGAAAACAGTACACAGAAAGAAAAAAGTCGAATGCATGCAGTTTCACAAAAACTATTTATCTTCCCTACAATTTACCTACCTACCTATTTATCAGGAAGGCTATATAGCGACTTATCGTGGTAATTTAAGGGAAGGTATATGGGTGCCGAAAACTCGAACTTATTTAAAGAAATTGAAGTTTTGAGGGTTTTTATTATGCTAGGATGGTTTTGATTATGAGCATTCTCATCTTTGAGGGCCAAAATTATCAGCATAGATAGTCAAAATTAAGCTCTCTTTCCTATTTCCGGACGTCTTGGCTCACGGCTTCGATTGCTTAACACAAGATTATATCTCACCTCATCCATCAAATCTACCTAAGCAATGCATCATTGAAGTGAAAGAACTTTAACCCGCACATCAATAACGAATAAGACCTTATATTATTCTATTTATCTATTTTTTTGTGGACAAAGAGAATATTGGGTATACTTGAGAGAAACAGCTCACCAAGCCGCGCCTTAAGTACGCATCAAGCTTATGAGATCGGGCGCAGAAAGACTAAATCTGCGAGCTCAATAAAATACAAATTTTTACTATCCCTCAAAAATTGCTACGAGCGTACGGAAGGAACTTCATAGTTTTCACTTGAATTACGCTGGGAGCCACCAGACTTGGAGGCAACATATTAGGCTTAGATTGCTTCGACAACTGAGAATAGAGATCAAAGCGACACAGAGAACATCGCATTAGAACCTCACTTTATTTCTATGCCGGGCAGGAGCAATGAGTAAAGGAAGATAATTTTCCGAACGGGTGGATACAGAAATTCGCGATTCCATTGAAAAATAAAGGACTTCAATAAAGGTAATGTGGGGATCACTAAGCGAATCTACATTTCTCTATTTCTTCATTCTTTTGTTAATGGCTCGTGCCCTAATACCCCAGCCTACACGTCTTTTGAGGTGGTTTGCGGGTTATTATGTACATGTAGGTAATCAATACTTTCGCGTAATACTTTCAGTGTAACTTTGGAATTTTGGGGTGATAAGTTTTGTCCCTTAAAATCTCATCTCACCATCGCAGAAATTTGAAACCGGAAACGTAATCATATCAAACAAACTTCGCAAAATTACTATTCCATTTCCGAGGAATCCGATAAAGTTTCTCAGAAAACGTTTTCCTCGAAATATCTGTGGATATTATAATTCATCAATTTAGACCAAACAGAATACATATATCCCTTAAGTGCTTTCTGACTGACGGTAGAATTCGGAAAACATAGAAAGGGAGATTAATTTTTAGGCATAAGATTATCTTCACCGATTTTCTCTTCCCTGAATCTCGGTAATTGAGCCCCGAGTTGCTGGGATGCCTGGAAGAAGCAATACGGAGAAGACGCTACTGAGCAAGTATTTTGTCTGTTGCGCGTACGTGCACGGGCTGAGTGTAAAGATGGAAACGCGACAAATGACTGACAAAGAGCGAACACGAAACGGTAGGGGGCGTTGTCTGTCTCCCCTCACGCTCTGATGCTTCGTTGATTCGATGAAAGCGAGCGAGATGAAGATGAAAGCTTCGTCGCAGTTTCCTTCCAGTCACAAACATGTATACTCCACTTCAAAGAAATGGCAGACACATTGACGAACCCGTCTATTGGGGAGACGTGCAGCCTTCCTCGAAGTTTCCTCATATTCCCGCTTCAAGACGTTCGTTTATTAAACATAAGTCCATATTCTTACCCAGTTGCGGATCTATGGGGTTGGGGGGCTTAAGAGGGCTATAGCCACCCCCTCCCCCATCGGGTCGAAACACACGCTAGATAAAATCAAAGTATATATATATATATATATATTACCACTTATGGAAACCTCTAAAAGTGAGAAGAATCATAAATAGGCTATGCGGGGTGTATAAAGCCTTTACAAATGAACAGGGTTGGAAAGAAATAGGTCTGAAGCTGGACTCACCCTGCTACATAGGAAGGATAGACCATAAATTTAAAATTAAGTTAAAAAACAGAAAACAGACATTTTGAGAAAATCCTTCATACATAGAGGAATAAAGGAGTGGAATGACTTACCTGAAGTGATTTTCAAGATCTTCCCTGCCAATGCGAAAATTTTTAGGGAGAAGTGTGCATCACTTATTGAATAATTACATAGTGGTTTAAAAGGGAGAGTGTGAAATTGGGTCAATGTTAATTTTTTTAGTTGTATTATATTAGAATTAATGTATTTCATGGATTGTTTGAAATTGGTTATTGGGACAATGTTAAATTCTTAGTTGTATGAGATTAGATATAGTGTATTATTTTTACCATGGGTGTCTATTCTGTTTCTAAATTTTGTAATAGATAGATAGAAATTTGGCATGTACACATTTGTTATTCATGTACATCTACTACTGCCACCAGGCAACAGCCTACTTACAGCAATGTATAGTAATAATAATATTACCAATTTGAACAAAAGTATTTAGTTATATTTTCCTACATATTTACCTTCCTCAACGAATGGAAATACAAATAAGCTATAAAATTAGGGCCTAATTTACATATGTACTTTTGGTATATTGAAATTCAGTGGCAGATCCTGAGGGGAGGAAGGGGGGGATACAGCCCCCCCTTGGGTATTCAATTTACACTAGATAGAATCGTATTCTCAGTTCCCCCCCCCCTTAACCCCTTCCTGGATCCGCCACTGTTCCCACCCCCTTCATCATCATGAATGCATCCTCGCTGATTGTGAACTGTTTTTCCGACTGCTTAGCAAATTTTAATGTTAAAATTGAAAATTTCCAAAAATGGAGTATTTATGGAAAATGAACGGTAACTTTTAGGTCATTTATATATAACAATTCCACCACATTAAGCCGGAAACAACTCTCCATATTTTTTCAACGGATTTTCTCACAGCATCAGTACATTTTCCACAATAAACACCATCTGTCCCCCTCAATTCTCTTTTTATACTGATAACTGTCCATTTGAAATATATTTCCTTCACAGATAAGCTGTAAGCCGTCACTTTTTTGGCGTACTGGAAATCTTTTCATGTTTTCATATTAGGGCAGAAATAATAAATATAAATTCAAAGTTCTTTTCCACGGATCACATACAGATTCCTGCGAATAATCCATAAGTTCAACTACCCTTCCCCACCCGCTTTCCTAACATCACCATCGTCATTTCATTCGTTACTATAGCAAGAATTTCTGAGTCCCAATTCATTTCAAATTGCTAACCTAAATATCAAACAACACGGATAATTTAGGAAATTAAATTTCACCTGGTGCCTTCCACACTCTGACTTTATGCCGTAACACGGTTCAATGATAATATGATCTCATTACTTTGATAATGACATAGATTTTTTCGAAAGCGTAACGTGCTATAAGGCATTAGCGTGAAGTGCACGAAATAAATTCCCATTTCTGATTTGCAGTTCCACAAAATAAGGCTGCAAGCGTCATACGGAGTTGATAATTTGTTTTTAAAAATATCTATTTAGAAAATTGCATTAATCATATTCACTTGTGACAGAAACCAAAGCGTCCCGCGTAAAACACATAACCCCATTAATGTACAAAGTTTAACTTATTTATATGATAATTTATTTTGTCAAACTAATTTTTCCCAGAGCGCGCCGTTTTTGTCATCGTAAAATTCAGTTGAAAACTGGCCAGAGGTAATCAAGCTCAAATCCAACTTAAATGTCGGCATACTTCTCGATAAAACTTAAGTATAGATTTCCACGTGGGTACTTATTATAATTTAGTGCTTTTTTGGGTATTCATTCTGGCATCATTACAAAAATCTGGAGGGTTTGTGCGAGTCACCTTTTACCACTTGCGTATCAGCGTATTGATGACTGAATAATTTACAATGGTATGTACACATGGTATAACTGTAACTTAATCAATTCTCATCAGTTCAATGAAGCTGAGAAAATCTGAGGTGATGTAATATTAGGATTATGGGCCAGTGGCGGCGGGGTGAAGTCTTCGTCTGCGAAACAGAAAGTAGTGGGTTCGAGTCCTGCCCGAGAAGGTCTCCCTTAACCAGGATTTTGGTGATTGTGATAGTCCATCGTTGTTGATCGCTAGGATCCTCCTATATAGAGGACTTAAATATGCTGTTTTCGGGGAGGAAAAGTGAAATAAACAGCGTAATGTATTTGACAGTGGCCAGCTAAAATTTTAGCCCCAATTTATACCTCTTTTCGTTTTTTATCATAAGGTACACTAAAACTTCCCGAATGACTATCTTGTATGAATTTGAGAATTTCTACTCTTAAGAGTGCTCTAAAGTGACACTGCCTTGGATTATCTTCAGTTAAGTTAATTGGAATTCTCAAATATTTACAGCTTTGTTTAAGTTAAGATGACATCGATATTCTGTCAATATTATGGCTGAATTCATACAGGAAAAGATACAAAACTCCTGTATTTACTTTTTCGTTCTTTCGATGAATTTATGTACCCATTCAATCATACAGTCAGTGATTTAACCCAAAGATTGGTTAGGCGATGGTAGACCTCACCTCAGACTTAGCCACGGACGCGTCATAGCAGATATTCAGGGTGTGGGGGGGGGGTTTCTTTCCCTGAGCCATCTCGGATTTCGCGTATTCAATTTTGAGGGTGCCTGAAACATAACCCGGCAATAGAACCCGTAAAACTTGGATCGTTAGCCAAGCGCTATACCCACTAGGCTACCCCGATACTACTTATTTGTGTACCAACGACAAAATCAAGAGATACCTACACAGTGAATTTATATGGCCTTAACCCGTTTACGCCTAGCGGTACCAAATGGTACCAGCTGGTAGTGCAATGATAAACGTAACTTTTTTGTCATCTATCGTAATTTATTAGGATTTTTGAGAGTTCTCAATTAATTAGAATATTTTAAATAACATTTTTCCGAAAAGTATGCTTTATTTAAGTTGTAATTAACATTTTTAGAGCCGTTTGAAAATTGAGAATTATCAACTAGCCCAAAAAACGGAAGTTTTAGAGCAAGCATTTCGATTTTCTTTACTTACGCCTTATGTACACTTAATGCGAAGTTTTTTAAAATGTAATTATGATTGCTATAACATGTATATCTCATATAAAGTATGGTTATTTGATGTGAGCCTAATATTTGGGATGCTATGATGCAAAACATTTTAGTGGTAGCATATGGTAACGCTAGGCGTAACTATTAGTGGATAAAGGAATAAACTTTGTACGTAATGACTCATTTCATTTGTATTGATATTTGGATACATGATTACCACAAAAATTGCAGAAACTTTTTCATTCAGGCGTTACCGGGTTAATTACAAAGAGGACGATAGCTCGATTTTTAATTAATATTTAACTACAGTTTATAACCTAATATATATTATCAGACAGTCTAACCTCCAAAACGTCTCTTCAAATTCTGCCTAATCTGCTTTCTCCGACCATTGTGTAGTTATTCAACAGAGCTAAATGCAAAGCCGATAAATGCCGTGCTTTTATTTATCGTGGACCTTTTATTAAGGGCAAACAATGATTGGAAACCGATTTCGAGCTATCTTCCTCTTCCTGAAATCAAGTCATCCAATTACACCCATTAGACTTTTTATTATTTGGCAGAGTAATTTCAGACCCAATAGATAGCTCTTCTACCTCGATTCTCACACGGTAATTTGACTGAATTGTAGAAGAATGCACAAAATGTATGGAAGAGAATGCCATCCGTAACTAATTGATTCCACCATAGGCTACGTACGAAATCAGCAGAAATACTGACGCTTGAGAATATGGAGAAAAAAAAGAGAGAAATGTTTTCCTTGATGTTTTGACGGACGGAATACAGAACCCGGCGGCAAAAACTTAGTAATGAATTTCATCTTTTACCTAGTCCATCTCCTACTTTTCAGCTGACTTCTGCATGATCGGAATTTTATAACTACGACCTATTTAACTATTTTCATAATTTACGTAGCACTCACGAATTTAAAAACACATAGCCGTGGTTTCATTGGCGTGGAATAGAGAAAATTTAATTTTTATAACTGTCTCTGATTTAATCCTGGATATTAAAGTAGATTTTTAATGTTGAATAGGAAAATAATTTCTTTAAAACGATTTTTATCCATCCATTCGGAACTAGAGTTGAATGAAGTAGCCAGATATACAAAACTTCAATTAACTCTTTTCATCTAAAGCAAAACTTTCAAATAATACACGCACTAATTACGTCAACAGGCAACGAGCTTTGAAAGACTGCGCCGCACAGTGCACAGTGGTCCCAATTGCGAATCTAGCGGGACAAAATTATTTTTCCCAAAAAACTTAGAGCTTTTGTCGTGAAAACATTCAGAATTGCCAAATTATAGACAAAAACACAAAATAACACTACCATAGGTCTTTTCAAGGTGGTTTTCATGAAAAAAATTAAAATTTTATTTATAAAATAATTTCGTGTTACCTAACACTTAGAAAAATATGCAGAAAATCGTTTAAAAATCTATAGTAATGCGCTTTTCTTAATTTAATGAAGTAATTACGTTAAAAATATACTCCTAAACACAGGATTTACACATAAATTCGTTTTTCACAGAATGTGAACTGCGGAATATTAGTCACCTTCATCATTATTACTCTCCCAACTCCCTTCATCTCCGAAATTTACCGACTCCACATCCTCCATCTCTTCAACATTACTCATTTCATTAGGTACAGGTAATATTGGTTCCCTGAGAAGCTGTCTGACATCCATCGAGAGGGAATAACAATGCCTTGGGTGCAACGAACTAATACTGGAAACATAAGGATCAGATGTGACTAACAGTAGGTTAAAAACATCTCTAATTGTGTCCTTTCTTGAGTATTTTAGCGCGTGATTTTCTTTGAATTTACGAATATGCTTGCTTTCATGCACCGTGAAAGGCATATAATACCATGAGTATGACGTCTGTATATTTTTTCTGTTTTTTTGAGCATACTTCTCAAATACATTTGTACTTATGGAGAAACCACAGGAAAGTGCGGTAAGAATTGCTCCAAACCATTGAAATAATTCCACCTCTACTCCAGTAATGCCTGATGAAGTGTCAGGATTCTTTTAACGTCAAAATTCTGATACTATGTACAATTTCTTCCCGTTTATTTCGATGACCAAGGGCATCAGTAGAGAGATCTGCGCCTCTATCTTTTGCACTTCTTTCACAGTTATCTCCTAACTTTCATCTCCCAGAAATATTTTAATGGGTCTACAATACCTGATCGAAGATGGCCTGGCATTCTGCCATAAGATTTTGTTTTTATCATTTGATTTTAGCTGAAGAGGCAACATAGAAATGGAAAACATATAGGAATCGTCCACTGGACCTAATTCCTTCCGAAATACAAATCTTTGCTTATATTGCTTGTGCCCACTACTCCCATTTTAACCCCAATTAAATATCATCGTTAGTTTGAATTCATTACCAGACCGAAGGAAAGCGGCGATGACATCTTTCTGAGCCAAAATAGTGTTATTCACTAGAGCCAGTAATTTGACCTCGGCCGAAGTACCAGTAATAGTCAGTTCTTGTGATGGGGGATAGCAAAACAACTTTGAGTTCAAATTTATCTTGTATGAGGGATAAATATCGCACCGTCTCTGGTTGGCCTCTCTTCTGATGTTTACGCACTTTTGCTTAGTAGGTTTTTTCCATGGAAAAGGACAAAGCTTCTGAGAATGAATATGGTATTGGAATCAAAGGTGAAGACAATCAAGCCTTCTTATAGTTGTTATCTCTCTTTGGTATGTTTTCAGTTATATCTTTTATAATAGCAGCCGCATATTTTTTCCTAGAGCTTGGCAATGAAATCTGGCTTGCAAAATAAGGTTCTACTTTCGATATATCCTTCAAAAGAGACTGTTCATATATACCAAAATCTGTCGTATTTTATGGAACACTGTTTTCACTTTTTATCAAAATTACTTCAAAATAGCATCACATTTTTCCTGATGTCCTTTGAGGTATCTTCATTACAACTTTCAAATCCTAATTTAAGTTCTACGCATTTAATAAATCATCTATAGTCAGCGATTTCATGCGATTTACCGCCGATACCTTGAATCGCTCTGAATGCGACATGATTTTCCCTATCTATATAAAAATGTAAAAAATTGTAAGCCATGTAATAACTATACCATAAATATTAATAAAAATGTATACCGTACAAAACTGCAATAGTTAAAATTAAAAATATTTCTTCTCTAGCGTAATTTATCCCGATATTCCAGGCGTCGTCCGAGGAAATGCCCCCAGGCCCGCGTCTCAACGGCACTCGTTTGTTAACTTCATAGAACAAAAAGGGCATTATTGTCAAAAAGCGCAAGTAGGCGCAAAATGTGATAAAAATATCTATAACTATAAGGACGTTTTCACATGTCTTTGAAGGTTTCGCAATCCTACCTCGACATATATTTTTTATAAGTCAATTTAAACAATTGAAGTCGATAAAAAAACGAGGTTTTAAAGACTGAGGGATTACCATTTGAAATCTAGTATTCTAAAGCAATTATATTTGAAGAAAAATCACTCTAAATAATGCTATATGCCAATGGCTATAAGATCCCGTTAGAAATTGTCGTTCCTTGCATTATTGCTATCTAGCAGGTACGTGTTAATGCTAGCGAGTCAGCCACCGTCTGGGTGTAGGCGGAGGGTAGGCAATCTCAACGCGTGACTTTGCAGCTGCGTAACATTGTTATAACTTATATAAACGTTGTAAAAGTTACCAATCATGATGAAGCATTTCATTGCGGATATCGTGACACCTACGGCGTTTTTATTTTTAAAAGTTGCAAAACTGACTTTTGTCCCGCTAGATTAGCGATTGGGACCACTGTGCAGTGGTCTGAAATCGGAAAAAGCCGGACAAAAGTCCAAAATGGCTTTTTTTGAGATAGAGACTCAAATCTTAGCACAAATAGTCATATATGATGGCTAATTATGAATATGTATGCCATTTTACATAAATTTGATCCGTTGCTGAGATACAACAGCTCAAACATGACCAATTTTTAAAAAACGCGCGCGATCTCGTTTTTCTACGAAAATCTATGAACTTAAGCAGGTGGTGTTGTAGTTGCATGATTTTTATGGAATACAAAACACAATATTCCTTTAAACAGATGATTCGACTATATTTTTCATGATTTTTGAAGATTTGGTTTACATCTGCATGGTTTTACACTACAAAATGGCGTACCCATTTTTCGCGTGAAATTTTAAATAAAGTAGACATAATCTTTCGTTTACGAAATATGATAATCGGGAAATTTACATCACAGCGTGAAGTATAAATTCTTAAGAATACTGCGAAGAAATCTTTGAAAACGTTTGCGACCAAGGAAATGAGAGCGATTTTTCGATCGCGCGTCAAGTCTGAGCTAAGCGACGCGGGACCCTGAGGCTCGGTAACTGAGGTCGATTTATCAAGTTTTTTTTCTGGATTAATTCTTAAAAATCGTCGTTTAAAGCATGGCACATAGTCAGTATTGACCTAAAGCACTATTACCAGGATAATGGATCGATCGTCTCGACCATTTAACGCATTACTCTAGCGAAGATGGCAAGGATTATATTTTTGTCGGAACCATTCATTACACGTGTAAGAAGTATGCTTCGCTGTTATTGTATCTCAGCAAGGATCACATGTATGTAAAATGGCATACATATTCATAATTAGCCATCATTTATGAGTATTTATGCTAAGTTTTGAGTCTCTATCTCAACAAAAAGCCTTTTTGGACTTTTGCCCGGCTTTTTCCGATTTCAGACCACTGTGCGCCGCGGAGGTTCTAGTATACAATACGTCACTGGATATGGATTTGTACTGCTAACCCAATTAACGTCACGTCGATGGCTACAGCACGATAGTTCGACGAGTACTAAAACAGAGGATTCTCTGGGCGGGCTTTCAATGCATAGTCAAATGTCCGCCGAGCAATCAAACGGGTTTGCAAGAGTCGCCATTCGCGTTGCCAACGGATATAGCGATCCGAATATCACGGAGAAAAGAGCAATAATCGGTAATGCTAACCAAAATTGATGTTCCTGATGATGTGAAGAATCAAATTCGTAGTTTTTCAATACTAATCCTCACAATTTATTTTATTTATTTCATCACCAAAAACGGCACAAAGGCCTTTACATTGGTTGTTCCTTAAATAAATAATACCTAAAAGATAACAAACAATAGCACAGTAAATAAAAACTAACAGAAAACAAAAATTTTAAACATAAATTTTTTTTTCGCTATTGATTAGACAATGGTGAATTATTCAGATGGCATTATAAGGTGGCTTTGTAACTAGTAGCAGAGGAAAATAGCTCCAGGGAAGGGATTTTTGAAGCTATGGAGTTAAACAAGGAGGAGATTCGGTAGAACAGAGAGCGTTGAGAGATGGAGAGACGGAATCGCGGAATGTGAAGCAGAGAGTTATTTCGTAAGGGGCGAGGAGGAATATGAAAACGGAAAAGAGGGAGAATTTCGTTTTGTAATTGAAATTATAATAGTATACTGGGCGGAGATAGATTTTGTCAAGACATTTCAATATTTTAATTAAAACTGGTAGCACTTTTCCACAGAATTTCAATGCATACGATGCGTTTCGGTTCACAGAGCCATCCTTTGGTACAAGACATTGTATTATATAAGAACATCACGTTTATACCTTTGAGAATGGGGTGGGGGAGGATTTTGACATGTTGGAAGAAGGGGAGGGAAACAGGCGTACCTACAGAGAGGAGACAGTGAGAAAAGATACAACTAAATAGGTACGGGAGACCCAAGGTAGAAGGAGGGCTTAAGTCGTACCTGTAGAATAACGTGGGAAGAATCACAGAAAACAGGTTGGCTCCCGGGGGGGGAGTGGAAAAGAGTAAATATGGGGGTGGGGTAAAAAGAGAGGCCTTGTGTCATTAGATATTTAAACCCTGGATTGCTGATGCCAGTAAGAACCAAAATTATTAGTTATTAATGCTTAGGTCGAAAACGCACCATTTAAAATTAAAGAAACTTGTTTTGCGAGTTTGCACTGTTGCCAAATGCTCTGGGAAATTCATAATCTCGAATGCCTTGCCTGGCGGAAATTGTGATGTATCCAAGGCAGCTCGTAAGCTCAGTGTTAGCGCGGCAACAGGGCAAACTCGTGGCCAATCGGAGCGCTTGATACATAGTTTCTGTAGAATAAAAATGGTGCATTTCCGACCTATAAATCATTAGTAATTTTGTTTCTTACTGACAGCGGCTAATACCTAACGATTTGAACTTTGGATTATTCTTCCTCATAGGATAACCCTCCAAAGTTTTTAGAATACCAATGGCTGATGCCTGGTTTCGCTGATGGTAGGACCCGCCCGCATTTGTGACGGTGAGGGATTCCTCGTCCCTTCTTTCCCTATCCTGTCCTAGGAGGCGTCGTCGGGCTCCTATCGCGGCGGCGCCTCCTTCCTTTCTCCTTCCAGTCCTCCCCCTTCTGCGGTGCAGAGGTAATAACCTTCGGCTTTAGACTTCGGCCCAGGAGAGTAACCTCGCGAGCCCGCCGTAGTGTTTCGTATCCACTGACAGCAGCTATTCTGGGTTAAAATTTTGTGACACATATCTTCTCCGGCCGGTATAGCAAATAAATGGATTTTATATAATATAATATATATATTTATTTGAAATTAATTAATCGCACCCACATCATCGTCACGCTTCAGACATTTCGAAAACCGAATAAAAAAGGATTTGAAAACCGATCATCCTACGGGTGATGGAAAGCATAATTTGTGGCGACATTCCGAAGCCAGGTCACGGCATCTTCGCAGGCATTATCAGGCAAGTATCATTTAGATGGACTATCAATCCCAGGACTACCACCATGCAACGTCGGAATGATGTCGCTTTTTGTCCACGACTGCTTATTTGACAAGTAAACTCGCTAATATCGCAGCTAACCTCTAAGCTAGAGGTCGACTCACCATCCGCAAACCCAGTGGACGCACTCGGTGGCTTTAAGGTCAGCCTAGAGACCAAATTAATACTCATTAATATCCACACTTCTACCATATGCGTTGATCATTTTCAAATATTCATTAGGGGAAATTTATAAATTTTTCTCGTCATCCCTAATTATATCTTAACCAAATTTTGCCAAAACATGGGCTTACTTCAGAAAAAAAGAATTTTTATTGCTATAATTCCATCGATAAAACCGATAGTTGAAATTTCTTTTTTAAGCCTTCAGCATAAACGAATGAAGGCTATTTCAGGTTACATAAATCACTTGAAAATGATGCTAGTTTAAGTCCCAAACTGTGATCGATGAAGTATACTTAATGTCTTATCATTTCATTACCTAAAATCTCATTTTAGTAAATATGACAACGAGGTCTAAATTCACTTGAAACCTTGTTAGCAGACATAAAATTCCTTAGGGAATATTAAAATTAATTTGACGTCTTTCCGTATTTGTAAAAAAAATCATTCCTGACGGTAGGAAAAAGCATGAAAAATGTATGTTTATGAATATCTCTTTCATAATTTTATTATAGTTTATTAAAAGAAGACTCATAAAAAATCTCAGTACTCATGAGATGTTCTCCGTTTTTCTTCAACACAAAAGATACAGCAGCTTGTGATATTCCCTTCACATGAAAGCTATTAATAATCATTCAGTGCCTGTATGTCGGTGCGTGGTGATAATGGTTATCTTTAATAAGAGGACTGGGAAGACTATTATTGAAAAATATCTTTAAAAAATAATGAATGAGCAACTGAAATATTTTTACGAGTGGGAGTAAGCTTAAATTACTTATCGTAGTGAATTTTATCATAGCTATACAAAGGAACGGCGCTTTTCATTATTCTTGGGAAATCTTATAGATTTAGCACCTACTCAGGCATTTGGAAAAATATCTATGAGAGGTGAGATGGTAATGTCCTTTAAGATGATATTTTTTATTAATTGAACTTATTTTCAGCATTACATTTATCATATTTAATTTCGGTACAGCTACTATGACCGATGCTAAACTTTATACAATACTTTAAATTTATTAAATAATACACTACCCAAAGAACGAATGATCTCTGAGAAACAGAATTACATGTATGTAAGAATCGAAGGGGCTGCAAAATTGACTTTAAATCACCTTTTACACTTCATAAAGGAAATTGCACCATTTTTCTTTCTCGTCTGCTATAGCGTTGACACGGTAAAAATACTACTACTCCGCAGGAGTACATTAATTCCCTATTTGCACCGTAGGTGATTCGGTTAAAAAAAGCCATTAAGACAAATAAAACCTTCAAGAGTACCCACATACACACTAGTATGCAGTGAACGCCACTTAACCAAGTTCACAGTGGATGGAGAGTAAGTTCATCTCGCTCCGGTGGAGAGATGTGGACAATAAAAAAAAAGTTGAGCGATGCCATCATCCTAGGTCTTGGACACAAAAAAGAAAAAAAAAGAACAACAACGACGCGTTGCGTAATGGAATAGTCCGAACGGATTCCCAAAGCCGTGACACAAAAATGTTGGAGTAAAACTGATTCCACGGAACGAACACATTTGCGCACACGTGCTCTCTCTCGCCGATGCAGTGGCCGCAGGACGTTAAAACGCGGACGTAAAATAAAACGGAAGAGGGTTCGGGGGGAAAAAAGAGAGTAACAGCCGAAAGCAGATGTCAATCACATACACAGCACAGCACTGGGATCGTCTCGCAAGGCTCGCCCGTAATGGGTTCCCGTAAAAGGGGAGGGAGGGATGTGGGGGGGGTGGGTTAAAGAGGGGGTGTGTTGTTGGTCTGTACCCCCTCCGACTCCTCCTCCTTCCCCCCCACCTAAAATACACGTGGGTGTAAACCCCTCTCTCTCTCTCTCCACTACCAGCACGCCTTCCTTCCTCCGTTGGTGGGGTCCACCCTCCCTCACGTTGCTTCCTCTCCCTCCCTCGCAGCTCTTTGAGTGCCCATCAATACATTTGCGGCCTTTTACGCACCAGAGAGAGAGAGAGACGTGAAATAAAACAGAGGGATGGTTTAGAGGGATGGTATACACGCTCGAAAGAACGCGAGGGCTTCTAGAATCGTTCTCTCTACGACTACGCAAACACATTAACGTGCACAAATGTTGGAGGCGGACCCCGAGAGGAGTGGCGACGCGACGTCTCGCTTGCGACGGACCCGCGTTCGAGCCCCGGGCGGTTGAAATCATTCAAAACGGACAGATAGGACCATCGCTTCCCTTCACCGTTCCTCCGAGTCCATAACTCATAGAGAAGAATAAATAAGAACTCATGTACGCTTTTGTGTATTCGACAAATCAATGCCTACTTATGTAGACGAAAATCAGTGGCGTAACTAGGAATTTAATATTATCTGTATACTTTTATTTTTATACATGTTGAAATTCCGGAGTAAAGAGACTTCGTCCCCTGGAATAAGTCTAGTTATGCCATTTATTTCTCTATATTAGGCTCTCCAAAATGTACATTTCCAAAGTCATACAAAAACATGTTTGTTAACGACACCAAATTGGAAGCTAAGGTTACCGCGAAGATGAATAATACCTTTGGGGGTGAAAAAATGGTATACTTCGTTCTAGAATAATCCTATTAAAAAAATCTGTAAAAAATTTCGATTCAGTAGCAAGTTTTAGTAAAAGGTAGGACTATGCCTTACATTGAGCCTAAGCTGAAACACATAATAATGAAATGTACAAAGTAATCACAATAGCGTCATTCGAAACAAGAAAACCAAAATTATTTTTTTATAATTAAAACCAAAAATACATGACTACGTATTTTCCTTCTAACACTTAAATCCATAGATATAAACTAGGAAAAGCCTGAATGTTGATCATTTGAAATCCAATCAATGGTTAGCGAGTTTACTTCATTTGTTCTTTCTACGCCCACGAAAACACATTGACATGCATTAATTTTGGAGGAGGACCCAAGAGGTGGCCACGTCTCGTAGCGACAGGCCCGCGTTCGAGCCCCGGGCGGTTTAAACACCTGATCCGTCGGATGGGAGCTTCAAAAAGGGGCGAACACATCGGATGTCCCCTGCCAACACCATCGCCTCTCTCAATATTTCCGCCACTGTATTTTCAGTAATATAAAGAAGAAGTCATATGGACTTCCGCGTAGCCACAGAAACAATAGGCACATTTATGTACAAATAGAATCTTAAGCAAATTATGTATAATAGCCCGGTCAAATTAGCCCAAAAAATAGGGGTATCCTTGTATAAATTGCCAACAAGCTAAAAATTTGCATGAACGTTAATAATACCACTCTGATGAAATACTGAAAAGTCCCCATCGATCACGTGTGTGCAAAAAATTTTATTCATGGTCAAAGGTCACAAAAATTGGTTTTTTGCATTTTTTGGCCAAACGGTTAGTTTTATGATAAAAATTGCTGAGACAAAATTGTAGATCAGATAATTATCTACAAAATTGTTACCAAACTTTTTTCTCTAAGATTAACCGTTTCTGAGAAAAAGCCCTTCGAAAGTTAGCTGGTGCTGTATTCTCCGTTATATGCATGATTATATTGTTGCGCCCTCCGAACATTATTGGCCGCGTAACACGCACATGGTTACTATGGACGGAATGAAGAATAGGAAGGGAACGAGCTGAGAAATATCGGCTTAGAATTTGTCAAGTTACTACACTTTCATCCAAAGAATCTGTTCTGTACATAGCTCATAATAATTCGTCCTGGTAATAATTAAAAAAATATTATCGGTCGCATAAGGTTTAAGCATAATTTAGTAGCTGCTGAGGCTAGTTATCGTCATGATTGCAGTTTCTTTTTTAAAACCGCTCACTGGAAGTAAAACTGGTCGTCCCCGAGATGAGGCATTGAATCTAGCCATGGAAGAAATATTTGCCTACATCGAGAGTAGTGACGACTGTCAGACTGCACTGGAAGAATAAAAAAATGTTTGCAAAAATTCAAATCTTGATAACAGAAGTGTGAAACTGCGATTGATATTAAGTATGGTATTAAGGTTATTATCACTGAACAACCCCGGAAAATTGACATTTATAAGCTTATGTTGCTCATCATGATCAATTAAATCAAGAAAAGAAAGGCGACTTAAGATCCTGAAAGCTGCGGCAGCAATGATCCGAAATGATATTCAATCGTTAGCCATCGATAATTGTCATTATCCTCCACCAGGTCACATGTTTGTAGACGTTTAAAATCTTATTCCATAGTCATTGACACATGCTTTAGAGCAAACTATTTTAAAAGATAAACGGTTAAACTTAGAAAATATGAAATACATGTATACAAATTTGTCCTAGTATTATGACTACTGCTAGACCTCGGTCTTTCAAGTTCCAGCTACAATTGAGTATTGCAGTTTTTTGCATCGCCAGTTTGCCTCAAAAGACTCATACACATTTTTAATACTCCAATCGCTCACCGAATTCGCCTTCTTTTTTCAGTCTATGGAGTTCACCTCGAGCAAAAATCACCTGCATTTATCCCTTGATAAACAATCACGTAATAAAAAACGTGTGCAATCTACTTGTCTTCCTTCAACTTAAACTTCTGCTCTGCGAGATTTCTATCGATTGTATTAACAAGTTCAAGTGTGACTTGGCAATTACTGGATCCAGATGAATGGGGTTGGAAGTTAACTCGCAATGTACTGGAGCCAATCCATACTCTACGCCCGTCTACTTAACGGCTTTATTATTTTTTTTGCAATTGCAAGAAAGGGTGTAGTTCAAAATTTAGTTGCAAAAAGTGGGCTTATTTTGTTCAACGGCAGACATCAGTTGTCAAGCCAAGTCGTGTTCAAACGTTGAACTTTCCACAGAAGAAGTATCGACATCAACGACGAAACAGATAATGTATCGCTGTTACAACAATTTACATCGATTCACGGGAATGCAAAGGAAGAAGAAGATAAGGGTGGAAGAAGAAATGAATTAGATGAAGCTCAATAAGACCTGATTTACGAGTAAAGCTGACCATGGAGTGGACCTACTGGGGAAACTAGGCTTAAAAAAACGCGCCTCGTGCACTATCACATAGGTGGCGAGGAAACGAGTGTATATTATGGAGAATACTAAACCCTCTGTCCCGATTGTTGGCGGAGGGACAGGTAAGAGCTAGTAACCAATGTGCGTGTTACGCGGCCAATAATGTTCGGAGGGCGCAACAACATGCATATTATGGAGAATACAGCACCAGCTAACTTTCGAAGGGCTTTTTCTCAGAAACGGTTAATCTTAGAGAAAACATTTGTTGACAATTTTGTAGATAATTATCTGATCTACAATTTTGTGTGAGAAATTTTATCATAAAACTAACCGTTTGGCTAAAAAATGCAAAAAACCCATTTTTGTGACCTTTGACCTTAAATAAAATTTTTTGCACACACGGGATCAATGGGGACTTTTCAGTATTTCATCAGAATGGTATTGTTAACGTTCATGCAAATTTTCAGCTTGTTGGCAATTTATGCTATGGTCAATGTCTATTATGACCGGGCTATAAGCCGTGCAAAGCTTGAGTCTCCAAAACCCTCCACAAGATCTCAAAATAAACTCAATATTTCAAATATCATTCAAATACCATAAGCTTTATTTGAATAGGGTATTTATAGCGTTAGGGATTAACGTACTCAACACACAATGTTCATACTACGCGATGTTTATGCGATGAGGCTACTCGCTCTAACTCAAATTCATACAACACATAAACCCTTTCTTACCCATAGCTGCTTATGGGAGAATCTATATTTCAAGACTTCTTATTTTTAAAACGCGAAATTTTTCTACTCATTCATAACTATTGTGACAGCTAAATATCTCGCCATTAAATTTTACAGCACAAAAGAGCACGGATTTTAAATCTTTGCTGAATAGAGCTGAAAAAAGAACACATTTTTATGTTACTTTGAAGCAACATTGGGTTATAATGAGTTAACGTTAATGTTGGAGATGAACCCAAGATATGACATGGGTGGCGATGTGACACCTTGGATGCTACAGATACCCCTTTGAACCCCGAGCTGTCGAAATATTAAAAAAAAAAGCCGGACGAGAGCGTCTAAAAAGGATCAACATATCAGAAGGAAGCGAGCGGACAGCGGACGTCCTTTGCCGACATCATCGCCACATTTTTACCGTGTCTCGAAAAACAAATAAGAAGTCAGGAATATACGTGGACAGAAACAGATGTCATAACCGAGCATGGATAAATCGGGCATAGTAGGGGCCTCCTCCGATCAGGTTTGCATGGATATGGCTTGGTTGCCAATTTCCAATGCCATATATGTAGTTATTTTGAAGGACTAAGATTCATTTCGCTCCAAATAATTATTTATCCCTCCCTATTAAATAAAGATGGGAAAGAAACTATAGGTTATACCATACGGCAGTGAATATCCGGTTACTAGAACTTGATGATTTTGAGTAATAATTTGTTTATATCTATGGATTGTTAGGTGTTAGAAGGATAATACGTAGTCGTGTATTTTTGATTTTCATTATGAAAAATAATCTTGGTTTTCTTGTTTCGAATGACGCTATTGCGATTTGTTTGTACATTTCATTATTATGTTTTTCAGCTTAGGCTCAATATAAGGCATAGTCCTACCTTTTACTAAAACTTGCTGCTGAATCGAAATTTTTTACGGAATTTTTTAAAAGGATTATTCTAGAACGAAGTATATTATTTTGTTCCCAAAGGTACCATTTATCTTCGCGGTAGCCTTAGCTTCCAATTTGGTGTGGTTAAGAAACATGTATTTGTATGACTTTGAAGATGTACATTTTGGTGAGCCGAATAAAGAGAAATAAATGGATTAACTAGACTTATTCCAGGGGACGAAGTCTCTTTACTCCAGAACTTCAAAATATCTAAAAATATAAGTGTAAAAATAATATTAAATTATATTATTGGGATCTTTGTGAACATATTAACTGCTCTTTATATACATGAAAATACTTTTTACCAAGGGATTCCCTACATTATTCTGCCTTACTTAATTCAGATGCTCCACACTGTAGTTGAAGTTATCACACTCGTCACATCGATAAGGTAGGCCAAAATTATTTATATCTTGCAGTCCATCCATTCATAAGATAGGTACATCGCAAGAAAAGCCTTTTATATAAAGGGACCACCCAAAAACGTCCCATCAAAACTTGCCTGAATTGCTTGCTGGTTCCAAAGGGAACGATCGCATTATTGCAAAATCACGCTACCGGAACTCCTGACTCTACGAAAAAGTCCTTTCAACTTTTTCCAAGACTCACAATAGGCTTGCGAAGTCACAACACGGCCCATAAATTTAACATGCAAGATTTCCCGAGGGATCCAAAAAAAACCGTCACCATTACCTCTTCATCTGACAAGTTTGGCGGACTTTATTTGGCTTCAAGCAGTGTTTTCTTTCCTTTTCGCGTTTCAAGTGCTCTAAGCATGCATTATAGTGGTCTGTGTGCACGCATGGATGCCTAATGAAGTACATGTCTTGTCTATACACAATGAAATCATTCCGCCAGGCACAACTGACAATACGCAACAATAGAAGTAAATTTCCAAGTAGCCAAATTTCTAAATAGCCAAATTTCTAAGTAGCCTTGCATATCAAAATGGTAATTGCCCGTCATGTAATTGTAACGTCATGAAGTTTAGACTAAGGTACGTCTATTTTGCATAAGGTTTATATTTCAGGGTGAGCGCTTGAAAAGATTTTATTTGAAAATGGGCCGAAGAGTCAAACTAAATATTAGCAATGAAGATATTTTTATCTAACGAAACCGATTGATTGAAGTCCACACCAGCATAACCCAATAGCAGACGGTGGAATTTGTTATAATTTCACCAGCATTGAGCAATCTAACTTCTATACTAAGAATTCATTGGTCAATATGGCTCGTTTTCAGCTTGATTTCTCATTAAGATACCTACATTTCACCTTAAGTGCAAGAGAAGTAAAATACTGCTGGAGTTAATGAGAAATTCATTTAAAATTTATTATTATTTTACTCCCAAAATAAATTATATACTATAGAGACCTTGATGCAATGTAACGAGTTTAAAATTAACGGCGAATTCTCACGGTGTCTTAAAACGTATCAGTTCCTAATATAATTTTCCCCGCGGGATTCACTCAAATTATATTAATAGATTCACTCAAAGAAAAAATATACAACCCCTTCTGCGACTAATCTCTGGATAATGTTATAAAATGATTTAATTATGTTTATAAGCATGTAAGCAACCGTCCTCCTCCTCCGATCCGTCTTCCATTAACCTCACATAACATCAGCCCATCATCCTATTCTTTCGGCGAAGATCGAAAATGGAGAGAATTAAGTGGAAGAAAATGTAGGCTGGATGCCCCCGGGGGGGGGGGGGGGGGGGGGGGGGGGAGCAAAATAAATAAATAAACAGATGAAAAAGGAAAAAAAAGGTGGATCGGTGGAATACCCTAGTTTTCTTGCTGGAGGAAATGGAGGGGGGGATCTCTCTGAGGGATAATTTGGGAAGGCAAGGATAGAGAGGGAATTCAGGAGGGGTGGACGAGGGTAGGAAGGAGGGAGGGAGGTGATGAATAGGCCGTAAGTGGAGAGGGGGAAGTGCACGATGGAAATTTTTTCGGGCTCTGATGAGGGCGTTGAGGGTTAGGTATACAGTTAGGGGTGGACGGGAATACAAGGCTGGAGGAGGAAGTTCCTCCCTTCTCTCCATGCTGCTGCTTCTTGTACTCCCATTTCTGGAGAGCAGTCGCTCGAGTCGAGGTGGTGGAGATGGCATAGGACGTGATGAAGGTGGAAGGAAGAATGTAGGATAGAGAGAGAGAGAAGGAATTAAAGGTCCAGACACACCGCAGATGCAGATTCCTTCAGTGGTGTGGCGCCGACGCATCGGGGCAGAGGCGTTAAAAAAGGAGAGGAGCTTAGCGAAGGTGTTTGGGGCGTGGGGAAGAAAGCATAGAGAAGGCACGAGTGGAATATAACTAGAGGAAGGAAGAAAGGGGGGATGGGGTGGCATTACGAGATCATCTCGGCCTCAACGCTTTCTTTTCCCCCTGGAGCACAAAAATACGCTCGCATCCTGCACACGCTAACTCATCTCGGGCATTCCTTCTGGCTGGAACACGTGTGCCCCCGCTAGAGAACTGAGAAGTCCTTTTCACACACATCCGCGGCCACAAGCCGATGTTCTCCTCTGAGGAGAGGACGCGCGTCCTTACTCGTCGCCCTTTTCGACGAAGCATTCGGGGTGCATCCGAAATTTCAGCCGATTGGACGGGTTTCGCTTGTTACGCGACGAGCGATACAGTGCAGTGCAGTGCGGGGAGTTTCGCTATGTCAACTCTAGTGCGCTCCAATTCCTGTGAAAAGGGTCAACGGAGACAAGGGACGGCGGGGATATGGCGTAGATCCGGAGGCAGCAAATGGGAGTGGTTAGAGGTCGTTGAAGTAAAAGTGGAGTAAAAAATCTCTCATCGTTCCCAGTTATCTCCCGAAAGGCTCCTTTGGATTCAAGTTGACTATTGCGGCATATTCGGTAGTCCGAGTTTAAGTAGGTGATATTATTTATTTCAAATTGTTATATCAACAACCTTTCAATTCTGTGTTAGGGGAATTCTCCACCACGATAGTATAAAAGTGTATGGTGCGGTATTTGGAGCTGGAAACTGATGTCGTCTTCGCCATGAGGGAAAAGGTAGCAAAAGAAGGGAGGAGAGACACCCGGCATGGGCATTAGCCTGCTCTTAATGATAGACGTGTAGGGAACAACGACTTAACGTCTCAACCAACGTGTGGAGAGCTGAAATTGAAGTGCTTTCCACGAAAACCTAAAGCAGGAATCTATGGAGTATCTCCACCACCATCGTAGTTTGTGCATTGCAGCGGTTTCATCTTGGGATCGTAGTAAAGCCTCGTATAACGCTTCAAACATTAAGGAATAATAGAAATATCTCTACAGCTTAAAAGTTTAGAAGTATTTAGAAGAGAAAACGTGAGCCTGGTGATAAGGAAGGCCGGTAACTTTGCAGTTTCAAATTGTTTTGAACATGAAATGATTGAGAAATAAAAAGTGGTAGCCATACAGGCACTGCATCGTTTCTGTGTCACCAAGTATTTGAGAGAATAAGTTTTGAATGCAGTGATAGTGTGTGTCAGAGTTTCTGTGAAGATAGGAGTTCCGTGCACAAGAAAGAAGTTTTGGAGTGAGAGTCGAAGAGAGAGACAGTAAAAGGTGAAACACAATCCGAGTCGTCTTCACCACGATCCAACGTCTCTATCAAAATTCCTGGTTCCTGGTAATCACGTAGGTGATTCTTAAAGGTCAGTTGAACTCTATAGTGCATTTTCAAAAAGATAAAAAATTAATGAAATCTACATACTGAGTTGCACGGGGGTGCGGCTAACTAAACAAAATTGTGGTATTCATTATTTCCTCCACAAATTTGCTTTCTTTTTGTTTCGTAACCCAGCATTCAACACGCTTGAAATTTTTCAAAATCTTGTTCCACTCAAAATGTGCCTGTGTCTTAATATTAAAAGAATTTGTCGGATTAATTTTGCAGTCTGGCGACATCTCCTTCAGCAGGATATATAAGTTTATTGAAAATATTTTTGCCTCTTTTCATATTTACCAAGTTACTGATTGCTGAGCTTCATATTCAAATCCAAATTTATCTTTTTATAGATTTAGTATTACACATTTCTTTTCAATTTCTTATTATTCTGAATACGTAGTCATTTGTAACCCTATTCTTTGAATCATTTGTTATTATTCTCATTTGCCACTAGATATATAAAACTTCCATTCGCCCGAGCTCCATTAAATCTACTACCCAGAGTTGTGAGTTTGATTTTTAAGTCATCATATGATATCTTAGCGATTACAATTAAATTTAAACTAAATTCAACCATTAGATTACCTATAATAATGACAAAATATTTTTACCACTCATTAGTGATACATTGCCGTTTTAGAACCTAGTTTTTTCCCTTGTAAGCACTAGCTTTAGTCTCTTAAATGCTTCTGTGAAGGCTCACACTCGAGCCTAGAAGGGGTGAAAGTGATGAGACTCCCTGATCGATACATTTCCGCTTGAACTGAACCGCATTGCTCTCGGTGAACTGATCCCACTTTCAGTCCTCGAAACCTCCCAACACTACCGCCAACATTCATTCGAATGGGCCGAGGAATTTTGAATTGTTAATGGAACGCCGAGAAGTCGAGAGATGGGAACATTCCGATGGCATGAGCGATAGAAAAAAAAACAAGGAGAGGCTGTATGTATCTCTGTGCGCAGCGTTAACTCGCTTTATCCCGTATCGCATCGACCGACAGGGGTGGAATCAACAGGGGGAGGAAAGGGTGGGGGGCGGATGTGGGACTGCCCGCGTGATCGAAATAAATCCGTGGATTTACGAGAGGCTGGAGTGCTGTCCGCGGAGGTTATGAGAGTACACTAACGGAGTGACGCGGTGTGGGAGGGCAGAGAGTGACCTTTCCACCATCAACATCTGCCCGAGACTGTTATTGTCATGGTTACCCTTCGATATTCCATTTCTTCTCATGCCGTGTATATTACGGAGCCCGTCCAGATATAAAAAAATGCGATGCTGAAAACACACTGCGCACCTAATATCTTGTATATTCAATTCGTGAATCAAATTTCGTGAAATGAAGACATGGCGCAAATAGCACACATCAGGAGTCAGCTTCAGAGTCGTACTGCACGTATATGCGTGGGAGATTTAGATAGGTCTTTCACTATCGCCGGTAATTTCTCAAGTGCCTGCCGAGGAAATAATTGGAGAAGGCAAAGAAAAAACTTGAGACCAAGTTTGTAGTAAGAAGACGGATAAAAAAGTAAAATACGTATTCATGCCATCATGTGTTAATTAACTATTAATGGAAGGTGTTCAAGCATTGAAGGAAACTTTAGTGCGGAAACATAGGAAGAAAACTAGGCCGAAGAAAGACCGATAAATACCACTTATATAGAGAGGTTATGAGGAAAATAAAAGGAAAATTATACTATTAAACAGAGATAACAGTTAATAATATGATAATCCTAGTATTGATATTTTGTTGAGGAAAGATGGATGATAGAACACTTGAAAAGAATTTTCGCGAGTAAAGGAGAATTTGACAGGGTTTGTGACAATAAGAGACGCATGATGACAGAATCCATGCAATGAAGAACTCCTTAAAAAGTAATTATGACGTATCAGGTTGTATAGTGAGAGAGTAAGGATCAGAGATTACGCGGGGTGGATAGGCCTCAGAAGTTAATGACGCGAGTAAAAAGGCAGTACTACATACAATGAACTCGAAGGAAATATTACCAGAAAATGCTAGAAATGATTTATCAAAAGCACTTCTGAGGTAAAGACAGCAATTAGTTGCCATACCTCCATCAAAATCTGCTTCAGATTATATCATTTTCCAATGCAACAAACTAAATTACCTTATTTCTTACAAAGTACTTTTTTATGCAGGTAAGTACAGTCACAGTAGTAATTAAACTATAAACGTATTCATACTACAATGTGAATTTCTATCGATGTTTCAAAAATAAACTTACTAAGAAATATTATTTACGCTACAAAATGACAAAAAATGTCCAGCCCGGAGATGAATGGCTATGCACTACCGGGAACCCAAAGTTCATGAATGGAATCATAGCATTGCAGAGGTAGTAAAGAGCGAAGTAATTCCGCAGTTGAGGAGGATATAAAACGAAAATAATACAGAGAAAGGAGGAGCAGGGGGGAACGGGAGCACCTCCTTAATTATGCCCACCTTCACGAGAAGTTTTCTCAATGGCAGCTGAGGCGCCTTCGCAACTCTACAATAGGGTAGTTTCCTTCATCAAAGAAAACGAAATGCATTGATTGCTATTCGTTATCCACCATTAGGGTTTTCATAATATACAAATTATCTGGTTTTAGAAATCCCAGTTTAGACGAATGGCAATGGTCAATTTTATCCTCATTTGAAAAAGGCCAGATTGGCGCCAATGCGATGCCACTTCACGTGACGTCACAGGGACCTAGTTTCTATACGAGTAGATAGGAGTTTTTCATCGTCTGACATTACTAATGCATGCATGAGGCACAGAGCTCAGGGAAACATCTCTTAATAATCACACTTTAAAAATACCTAAGCTCGGAAAGTTTCCTTCGTTTGATAGGGTAGTAATAATCCATATTTAACCCAAGTGCTACCTGCTAGCATCCTGCGTCATATCAGCGCTCAAAGCCTCGCCCCAAGGTCACCTCACAGGGCTGCAGCGGGAACCAGAAATACGTCACATGGACTTTTCCCATCATTTCTACTTAGCCGTCCCGTTCTCGCGCGCTTGAAAATTTTCACTTTTCATTTAATCGCGAAAAATAGATATCGTCCTTTAAAAATCTAAAGGCGTGAAATAAGTACTCAAGATGTAATAATCTTTCGATTTAGGCAATAAAAAAATAATAGAAAACCACCCTATTCCTACTCGGGGGCAGGGGGGTTGAGGCTAAAAAATAGTGATGGTTTTAAAGGGAGAGAAAGTAGAGCGAGAGTGCGTGGAGAGGAAATAAACCCGTAAATAAAGGCATCGCGCAAGAATGTGAGGGGCGTTTACGCAGCATAAGAGAACGATAAATCGTATCGGGGAAGGGGGTGTAAGTTTTTTTCTGGTCTACCGAGGGTGGAGGAGGGGTCTGTGTGGTAGAAGGGCTGTTGGGAGCAGTGAGATGGTCTCGGTGTCATTCGCCCTGCCCCAACCATCAACCCCCCTCCTGACCGCATTGCGACCCCACCCTATCATAATACCATCCCCCTTTCCTCTACACTCCACATTTTCCTCCGTCCACCTCTCAGACCGATGCTAAGCCTCCACCCTTTATACGATTGGCCGTCTCATAAAAATTGCCCTCAACCGATTCACGCAGTGCTCCCAGGGTTATATCCCAACCCAACTCCCCTTTCTGTAGATTCTCCACCTCCTGCAGGAAAGCCGGAAAGGTCTCAAGACCGAAAAAGAATCCCTGGTAAAAAAAATAAAAGACGCTTGTTTGCCTTTTTTTATCCGACGCACTTTAGCTTCCCTTTCACAATTTCTATCCAACTTTTTACCCGTAAAATTAGCCATTGTTCTCCATCCTTAGCGATTAACTATGGCTTTACAGCCTGAACAAATATTTTTTTCATGGTGAAGGAAGGCTGTATTAATATTCTTATCCCGGTTTCCGTAAAACCCTCGAGAATTATCTTATCTCTTATAATTTGCCCTTATCTTATTTGAGAACAAGGTAAAAGTTTTTGAAGTGAAAACTTCTTATGTCGCGTTGAGCACTTTTGCAGATGGGTAAAAGACACAGGACTCGCGTCACCGTCACCACTACTACATATATGTATAATTGTGTTTATTCTGTATATATACAATATACTCGCTATATACACAGTATACTCACTATATACACAGTATACTCGCTATATACACAGTATACTCGCTATATACACAGTATACTCGCTATATACACAGTACTTGTGTAGGGGTACAAACCATTAGACTCCCATCACCGTCACCGTTACTACTTATATCTATAATTGTGTATATTCTGTTGATACACAGTATACTCGCTATATACACAGTACTTGTGGATGGGTACAAACAATTACACTCGCATCACTTTCACCGTCACCAGTCTATACTCGTGCAGGAGAGTGTACTCGATACAAGAGTAGTGAAGGTCAGTACAATATAACTCAATTTCTTTTAATACGTTCAATTTGAGTAGCTTATTCGAATGTTGTGCCATAAAATTAATTTATAAATGTGAAGTGTTTGCAATTATGTATTGTGGAAATATAAACATTGGAAATTATTCCTTGCATTAAAAAATGCTCTTATTTCAAGTTTTCACTTCTGTCGGCACTCCCAGAGTGTAGCTTTTTTTGACTGAATTATGAGTACTTCCGCCGACAAGGAGAGTTGCGTGTAGGAACATCTTCTCACGCAGTAGTAGTTGTACACTATATAGATATCGAGATGTGCGCGCAACAGGATTTTAAAGTCGAAAACTGTTTAAAACATAATTAAATCCCAAGAGAATTTATACAAGAAAAAAATAGCATAAAATTTGAATAACAAGGAATTTACGAGTTGGATTTCTAACTAGTGCAGACATTTTTCTTCGCGAAAAAATTTGAAGCTCATCATTAAATGTCATCGTATGAATAATATTCTAGAATTTCTGTGATGCCCTAGATTTTGCGATCTAATCTGGTATCATATTTAAGGAAAGGTAATGACTGCTGGAATAGGGCTACTAAAACTTTTCATTTATGAAAATAGTTGTGCTGATTTTCCAACGAAATATTATTTCGGCCAATAACTCTTTAGCATAGAGAAATGCTTGGAAAGTGCTGGGCATGAGAACATATCCTACCATGTGAGTATATTGTATATTGTCTAAGCTCCTCATAACAAATTAAATATTAGCTGTTTTGGAAGGCGCGTAGGTACAAATTCAAAATAGCTAAAATGCATTTAATCAATTGTGTATAATTTACCATATTTCCTAATGTTTAAAATATATTTAACTCTCTCCAAAAATTTAATTTCTATTATTACTTTCTTCGATTTCTCAACTATATCTGACATACTTGTGTTATACATGCACAAAAACCTTCAACTATTCATTATTATTTTTATAAATACTTCTAGAAAATCATAAACAAGAGCTGCGACTCAGATAAAGTTGGAACCATAAGCTTAAAATATATAGGGTACATATGAGTGTATCTGTTAATGGTGACATAATCTAAGGCAGGCAACGAAAACTGAGGCCTAAAAGAAACAACATGACTTTGTATTGACATCAATTATACGGTAGAAACTTGAAATCAGTAAGTTGGAGACATTAAAACAGGAAAATTTCTTCCTTCAGCAAAAGTTATAAGTCGATAGAAAAGCAACAAAGACTCAGAATGAACAAAATATATGCTAAAAGCTAAAAAATGCAACCTATGGAATCAAGATCCTTTTGATCCGGCATGGAAGAGTATTGGGGAGATTGATAACGAATAGCTTTTTTTATAATCATCGCTCTGATGCCCTCCTGGACTTTAGTCTGATACTAAAACCCGTGAGGACGAATTACGCTCCATCGGATGAGTAATGTTAAAAAAATCTACTAAACATTTGGCAGGCCTCAAAATTTAAAATTTTTGTTGCCTTTTCGCTCAAATCTTTGGTGAATTTTGCAACTTCGATCTATGATACAGAAAGATGAGTATCACCTCCATGGCTGTCATTTCAACTATCCTAACAGCTATTCTTTTGATAATGTATATTTCCTCTCCTTTTCTTTTTTCATTCATGCTCTGTGGAATGACATATATTACTTTGATTAGTGTATTAAACTTCACTGACAAAATGTTATCGGAATACGCTATATTGTCATTAATAACATCATAAGCACCGCATGTATGATGTTGAGGTACGTTATATATTTTTCGATAAATATACTGAACTAGCTGACCCGGCGAACTTCGTACCGCCTAACAATCAATGAACTTACAGTTTACTTACACCATTTATAAATCAGGAGCGGCTGTATCGTTTTTAATCATGTTTAATTTAGTATAATAAAATAAGGGTACAAATTCAATAAAACTACGTAAATGAGTACCAAAATTGCTTGTCAGAAAGACATTTTCTTTATTGAATCTACATAGGGTGAATCGGAGCACGTTTACGCGGATTTTTTCAACAAATTTTCTTACGTTTTAGCTTAAGAAATTTTGGGCATTGTGGTTTAATAAAGCAGTTCATGAAATAAAAGTTATACGCATTCAGTTGTTGGCTATTTGCGTTATTAGCTGTAAAAAAATGTTTTTAGGTCCAAGTCTGTTGCATACACTTGGCCCATTCAGGGGGCAGGTTGACACGACCCCAGACCGACGCTTGACTGATGCTCAAAATCGTGCAAGAAAAGCCCCTATGAAGCAGCATTCGCATTAAATGACTTAAGGCGCGCCAGTTTTAGTATCTCTGTTTGGAAAAAATGCACTGCGTAAACGTACTGCATGCGTAAACGCACCACGGTGAGCCCTACACATTCGGGTTTAATGTCTTGCGTCAAGCACCTTCTGAGAAACAACAGTTTTTGTTTTGTTATCAGGCGCAAGATGAAGCGGATGAAGCTAAATAAATATAGCGAAGCAAAGCAGTGACGCAGCGAGGGGAGGTTTTGGGGGATAACCCCCCCCCCCCCCCCAAGAGCTTAGAGAATTTTTTTAATTAAGATTTTGTTATTAATATTAGGGGGACGGACGACTAACAAACAAAACATATTTAACTATTCACACAGCCACAAAACCCACTATTTTGAACCATTTATCTCAAAAAAATGTCTGAGGGAAGTGCCCCCACACTTTCCGGTTACCTTAGCGAGTTTTCTATACCCTACAGACCCGTGGTATTAGCTGCGCCCAAAACCCCCTATCCTAGCTACGCACTTGAAGCGAAGGATGAAATACAGAGGATGGTTTATCGACTCGTGAACATAGCACGCTAAATTGACCATGAGAAAATCATGGGTTTTCATTAGCACATGAGCACAAACAACACAAAAACTGAAAGAATGACCATGCGATTTTTTAATCGTTATCACGAATGCAACACGAATTGTAAATTGAATACGTTTTAGCTCAAAAGGGCATATGAGTTGAGATCATGGAATCTACGGAATGAGGACTTCCTAACCTTTGAATTTTCCTTTGAGTAAAGTTGCGTGAATCACATTCATCACCAATTTTTTTTATGATCAAACACGTTCCGTTGGATAGTTATGGTTGGTTTAGGCTTCGAAAGATCATGAGCACAGAAACTACATTTTTCTGTAAATCGTGCCTTGGTAAGCCAGGTACGTCCAAGGACTTAAAATATTCAGATAGATAGTTGGTGATTTCGTCTTCGTTCGAATCCATGCAGAGTACGAACTATTTGAATTTACCTCGTTTTAGTCATCCACATCTTCGTTCTTGCTCGCTAAATCAACCATCTTTGATTCTTTTGGTGATCAATCATATTCTGGAACTCTTAGTTGATGAGCAAACTACTCGATTCCTCGACAGGAACACGGACATTACCGTTTGTCAACAATTTCTTGGAGATTTGTTTACAAACACGGTAGTGAAGTGTCAACTCGAGCTGGGCCACGGCTGGGCTTACAATCAGCTCGAATTAAATTTTAAAAATGTAATTTCAATTTAATTAATATTTTGAATATATTTAGTAATTAAAATGTTATATTGTTACTAAATTCAATTATTAAAGTGGTAAAAACAAAACTAATTATTTAATTTGTAGTTTTGACCGACTTATCAATTGTTGTGTTACTATAACTCCTAAATGCATGTCCATAGGAAAGAGATGAAATTTTTTTGTGAAATTATCCTTTTTTTAATGGCCTATATGTTAACCCCGCCTGTGACGAATACAAAGAACTATATCTCATTGAAATCGGTGCAGCCGTTCTCGAGTTATAAGTGTTCTAACTAACACGATTTTCGACTTTCTTTTATATATATAGATATGAATGAGTTGTGCTAATGCAATCGATCGATTCGGCCTCCGCTTAATAAAAATTCATGCTGAAAGAAAATAAAAACCTTTGTAGCTTTTCACAGACGCCTTGTAAAGAACAACTCGCGTCATGGTCGAGTGTTAATAAATCATGCTATAGCGTCGCAACACGCAATAGCTAATGAAAAATCTGTGTAAATTTACAAAGGTTGTTCATCCTCACTGACTTGTGTTGGATTTATATACATAATTCTGAATAAGTTTTGATTCGTCGGCTGGAAGATAAAAAAAGATAATGCACGCTCGATTTTGCACCAATAGGCTCTAGTTAATTTAAAATGTTTTATAAAGGCATAATCTTCATAAAAGCCTCTAATAACGTGTATATTTAATGTTGAAAATATATGTTATAAATAAAATTTCCTGTATTTTTGGGCAGAACCGACGAAAAATATTTAATTTATTTGCCTCTAAATAAGAAAATGAAACCACATCTAATAAAAGCTAGCAATAGAACGAATACACAAATAGAATAACAAAAAAAACATAGTAAAAAATTATTTTCCGTCTCAACGTGAATCAACGAGAAAATTTCACCTCACAGAGAAAATAAAACGGTTAGAAATACAAAATTAGTAGGATTCAATATTATCATGCCACTGAGAAAGGTTTTCGCAATCTCCCTCTCTTTCTCCTGAAAAAAAGCGTGAAAAATAATTGATATAAAAAGGACGTCTTCACGGTCGGCTGATCCATTACAGCTCAGTGAATGCGACTACAACTCGAATTTCCTCAGCGGAGCAGGTGAAAGGTCGTGCCCAAAGGAAGTAATATTTTGAATTGGCCCGTTAAAATAAAAAGGACCGGCTCAAAGGCCACACATGAAGCAATAAAATAGGGATATTTTCTTCGGAAGAAGGCTGAAAGGGATTTCCGATTCCTCTTTCGGGAAGACTGACCTCATCGAAAGTATCCGCCGAAGAATAAACACATCATCATTTGATCGATTGGAAAGAACCTATAGGCATATTTTGTGTTTGCCTTTTTCAGATAAAATGATCAAAAATTATTTAATTGATGCGATCATTTTGAACAGTTGATACACAGGGGTCAAATTTAAATTTTCGTGTCAATTTTCTATCCTATTATGTTATCCTAACATGTTAGATTAGAGTTTGTGTATTTCTACTCATTTTATACTGATATAGAAAATATTTGCGTTGAACAATTTACATCCTCATCCTTGGGCAACGGTGAATCTTCTCGCTGTACCAAAGGGTTTCTAAGTCTGAATCTATTTTCATCCGGATTGGTGACTGTAAAATTTTCATTAATTTATCCAAAGGATTATAGTTGAGCAAAACGTGTAATGCCCACTCTCATGTACCGTTTTTGAAACTACAATAATTATGAATGATAGAATTTTGGAAGGTTCTACTTATAAACTTTCTTTGTTACGCTATGCGACGCGAATAAATGTTGTCACCACAATTTTCAAGTTTCAAGGACGTTGCCAAGGACACTTGATAATGAATTGACCTAATGGTAATGCGTCGTCGATTCTCTTTAAGTCATTATAAAAAGGTCCAATTGCATTTCACCTGACACAACTAGAATAAAAGATACAAAAATGCGTCCTCCGTATATGTACTTGCAGGAACGAATTAATTTCAGTACCTAAGTGCTACATTTAAAATAAAACTAGTCGTGTCAGCTTAGTAAAACATGTACATGTAAAATTTTTGCATTAAAAATGCACCAGTGGTGTCCGTCATTCAAGTTCGTCATTACATATACATGACAAGGGGTGGAAACTAGATTTCTTAAAACAGCTTGAAATTGTTAACTGCCCCGCTAATTTTAAATTATGTAACGACCATATGTTCCCATTCCACTCACCCCTCCTGAACATTACCCTACCTCCGACCCATGGCCATTGACGTCATCATTAACCTTGCAATGAACACACCCCAATTGCCCCTCCCTCCCTCTCCCCTACCCCACCCCTGAAAAACCAATATTAAAAGGCTGTCACCCAAGGCTATGCACCTTGACAATGGCACAAGTTTCCGAAACCATGGTTGGTTTAAATAAAAGGGTGTGAAGCAGACAAGTGGTTTTACTAAGCTGACACGACTAGTTTTATTTTAAATGTAGCACTTAGGTTCTTAAATTAATTCGTTCCTGCAAGTATATGGAGGACACATTTTTGTTTAAATAGCTTTTAACATGGGACTTGTGCACTAAAAATAGAAAACTTGACGAGTCAACAGGAACATGCCCGCCGTTCTCGGTAATGTGATTGTTCTGTGTCCCTCCAGCGTAAATTTATACCTAACCCTTAACCAAAGACGTGAAATATTTGATAAATTACCAGTGACGTGCGGTCTGAGAGACAGCGATTAAAAAAATCGTAAAACCTGCAAAGTCATTTTTATTGCTTAGTTTACTGTTTCTTTGACTTCTCAACTATAATAAAACTTATATTTAATATTATGCATCCCAAATACGAACCAACTTTACCTGTAAAAATTGTTATTTGAAACAGGATCAAAAAACTGATATAAAAAACACTTGAGGTATTATTTTTACTATGGTACTTTTTTAAATTAAGTACTTAATTATCCACGTTATTGCAACTAGAAACGTTTCCTTATAAATTTTTAATTATAATTATTATTATTATTCTTGAAAAATCACAAGGAATTGTTTTTAACAAATTTTTGATTCATTTCCAGCAGCACTACGTTTATTGGATTTCCAATTTAGTGACGTTGGGTCTCACAGACCGCTACTCTAATTCACTTTCAACTTTTCAGAAATAAATAATACGAACGTTAAATTTTAAGAGTGCTATGCCCTCAGTATACAAAATTAAGACGCTCACGAGGGTTATAGATATTTTGAAATATATATCTTGAAAATATTCATAATTTTAGAAACGCAGCGGTCTCTCAGACCGCACGTCACCGCTTAAGGGCTAATATTCGTATTTGTTAGGGAGGAAAAGACAGCAAAACATATCGGCGAAGGTTTTTTGAGCAAATGGCATTACTAATTCTTCCCCTAATACCTAGAGGAGAAGGCAAAGCAGCGCGAATTGTATAGAGACGTGGCGCTTTGAGGCCAAAGATAAATAACACTGCCCGTTCGTAAGGAGCCAGCAGGACACCGCGTTTGATCCGAGAGGGAAATATTCGTTCGAACAAACAAAGCAAGGATATGAAGCAATATGGGGCTTTGTGCGTTCAATCGCATTTATAGCATCAAGTAAATCTGTGATTTGCATAAATATTTAAAAGTGACTCGCGTTTTCTTGGACATTCAGTATAAAATTGGCTAAATACATATCATACATGGGTAAACAAATATTTTTCCGCTATCTTTCCCAAGGCAACAACAATTTAAAAATGTATTTCACCTTATAATGTTACTAATATGACCTCATTACTCTCTTTATGTTACCAAATCATTTGACAAATTAATTATTAATAAAAAGGAATTCAAAGTCAAACACACGGCCCAGTATTTACTGACGTACTTAATTTTATAGCCTGAAACTAATTTCATTTACTTCGATCCAAAATAGAAACATTTAAATAATTCTGTAGATGGAGATAAAAAAAGTTACAACGAGAAAAAAACTTGCTTAGTCGACCGTGTTGCTCATTATTATCATCATCATAAGTCAACAATGATGCGATTGGTTTGACGTAGCCCTTCATTACGCTCTCCTAACCGATAGCCTTTTCAGAGTAACTTATCTGCTCTCTCATATAATCTGAAAATTCTTAAATCTGCCCTATGTTACTCATTCGGAGACATCCCCTTACCATCTCCCCATCCACCCGTCCCCATTGTCTTTATCAGGCCATCGTGTCGTATGATGATGCCTCCTTAGCGGTCCCGTATGAACCACAGTGTTTTTAGAAGACTTTTCATTTCCGCCACTCTTCTTAGCACTCCACTTCCTCATTACTTACTCGGTCGATCCATTTTATCTTCACTATTCTTCGGCAGCACCACAGTTTACACACTTTTGAATTGGCTTTGCTGCTGTCAACATCCATTCCTAACTCTTATAGAGAAACGTGCTCTATATGTTGCATTTGATGATTTTTATCCTTATTATACAGCTTGCATAATCTGCTTGCTTTCTCTGTTTGAATATATTTCTTTCTCTCAGGTCAAACGCGGTGCATTCATGGTTCCTTGTGGGTGGCCAGTATTCGTTATCTTTGTGCTCGAACTACCGCAGCTTTTTGCCATTCTCTGTGCTGCTGCCTTGTCTTCTCCTCTATGTACAGTGTGTCCCAAAAAGAATGACCTGATTAAATAAGATTATTTATTAGGAAGAAGGGCTTAACATCAACATATTGTATACTAACACATTACTCACAATTAATAATAAATACACTAATTACTCACAAAAGACAAAAGTTTATAAAAACCCTTCATAAATGTTCAATATGTCCTCCATTGGCTGCGCGGACGACATCTAGTCGATAGCTGAATTCGTCCCAAACTGAGCGTAAGGTGTCTATTGTCACTGAAGCTACAACAGCTGATACTCTTGTTTTTACTTCATTAATGTCACGAGGTAAGGGAGGAACGTAAACACGCTGTTTAACATTTCCCAAAAGAAAAAAATCGCATGGTGTTATGTCAGGAGACATAGGAGGCCAAGAGTGTAAAGCCTGGTCTCGCAGTCCTGTACGTCATCTTCAGCGAGACTGGCTGCACATTATTGTTAGACCCCCCAATCCTTACTCTGAGGTTAGACCTAATTTTTAGACCAATGGTCTAAGGGTTGCACGCTCCACATCAGCGCTCGTAGTGACATTCAGCGGATTTTTCCAAAACTTTAAACAATGCCGATCACAAACATGCCGCTGTTTCGCTTGCCTAGTGACATTTGTTTCAATTTTATCACAAGTTAAAATCGGGTCATTCTTTTTGGGACAGACTGTATTTTGGGAGGAAGTAATAATGTCTCAAAGACACTTTCGCTGATATATAATGTATCATTTTCATTTATAAAACAATCGTCTATTTCTCTCGGTACAACAAAGTCGGTTTCCTTTGTGGTAGCTCACGCTGGCTTCGTGACGGCGTTGATATTCTACCATCCCATTACCCCTTCGCTCGAAGTTGCTCGAAGTAGTGAGACAAAATAAGAAACTGTAATCTGATGATAATAAAAAGAATTAGAAAAGAACAAAAGTCTGACGTTACATTGCTCTGTTTATTTCAAGTTCTTAGTTCCGTCTGATATTTGTATTAGTTGTGGAAGAGAAGACATTGGAAACGGGAATCCAGGGCGGGCCCGCAGGGATGCGCCTCCCTGGTCCGGGAACCAAGTTAGAGACTTATACGCCCACGTACCTGGTGAAGGGGGGAAGGCCAGAGAGAAAAGACGAAAAGGGAGAGGAATCGTGGCCGCGATGACAGCGCGACAACGCCTAAAGGGGTTAGGATAGGGGAGGAAGGCTTAATGGGATGGTAGAATATCAACACCGTCACGAAGGCAGCGTGAGATACCACAAAGGAAACCGAATTTGTTGTACCGAGAGAAATGGACGATTGTTTTATAAATGAAAATGATAGAGGAGGAGACTACAGTATATATCAGCCAAATTTTCTTTAAGGCATTACTACTTCCTCCCATAATACCTGGAGGAGAAGACACAGCAGCAGCACAGAAAATAAGTTTTCCTGGATATACACACTTACTTATACCACTTATTTTTATCAGAGTGCGACCCGCTAATAACATTTATCCGCTAGTATTTTTATCATAATTACCGCCTGAAGGTGATGATAATTCATTGAAACCCGGGTCGCGCTCTGATAAAAAATAAGTGGTATAAGTAATTGTGTACATCCAGGAAAAACTTATAATGGAATACCACAAAGTAAACCAAGAGTTAGTGAATTTTTTAGCACAGAAAATGACAAGAAGCTGCGGTAGTTCGAGCAAAAAGATAACGAACACAGGCCGTCCACAAGGAAACATGAATGCACCGCGTTTGACCTGAGAGAAAGAAATCTATTCAAACAGAGAAAGCAAGCAGATTATGCAACGTGGGACGTTATACGCTTAATTCGCAATGACAGCACCACATAAATATTTTCTTTGCAATAAAATTAAAATTGTGCATTGGAATTTATCGACTATTATTATAAATTAATCTAAATTAATATAACCTTATATATTAATTCCACTAAGTTCCCAAGGAAAATACGATATGTATATCGATGGCTAAGTTCTAAGTACACGTATCTCAAAAATAGCAATCTTTCATGAGAGCAAAAAAGCGATGTTTTTTGCTTGTACACTGAAATTTAAAAAAAAAGTTCATTAAACTGAGAAATATTTTTTCTCAGTTTTATGAACTGTTGTTTTTAAATATTTGTCTTTTTTTATATTCATTAGCAAAAAAAGAGCTGTTTTTTGCTTGTATTTTGCTTTTTTTAATGTTATTACACTTTGTTTAAGATACCTGTCTCAAACCGGCCGAATTTGAGGTACGTATTGTTAGAACATATATGTCGATATGTGTTTCACCTAGTTATGTGATTATAGGTCTTTAGTTAGAATACACAAACATTTTCGCAACAAATTCTTTTAAATTGGAAATTATATCTCTTTTGATTCTCAAAATATTAATGATTAGGTACTGTCAAAACTAGTGTAAGAGAATTCTATGTGCCCACTTTTAAATCAGGTAGTGAAGAGGGCATAATCTGATAATATCGGGCTTGCAAGGGGTAATAATTTTGTCGAATTTAAACCATCCCAAATTGATAAAATATTCAAATCTCGTGCTCATTTTATTTTAAAAAAAAAGTGCCCCCGATACTCAAAAATGCGGGTACGTGTGTATAAAATGATAGGTTATTCCCGATACAGCTCGAGTTGATTTTTTTATCAAAAGAGTACGAGATCTAAATGTTTGTGATAAGTGGCTTACATTTGATAAAATGCCTTAAAACCAACATTCAGTTAGTTATTTTTTTTCTACACGGTATCAGTCATGCATATGGAGCATTCCAAACGTATGGCAAGTTCATTTCAATTCAGCAATGGCTGCTGTTGTTATGAAATATTTACTTTGGTCTCCTGAGGCGCGTTTTCTTGCCATCGTTAAACCGTGAACATTTCTTTTTCTATCTGTGAGTCACACTTATTTACACAGGTTCTGGATGCCGTATTCAAGAATTTCCCTGCGAATCATTCGTACATATACACAAAGGGATTGGTAATTTCAAAGGAAAAAGTGCTAAAAATATTCCCCCAACACGTGCGACTATAATCCTGAACATCTCATTGTGTTCGGGCCGTTTACAAGAAAGAAATGAAATTGAATCGAAGCTCGAAAGAATAGGAGCTTATTCCCGCATGAAATCCCTTGCTTCAATCACTCGCCCGAATAACTTTTGAAACTCCAGAATTACGAGAAAACGGTTTCAATAAAAAAAATAGAGAAGAATTAATGAAATAAGAATGAAAAGAACTTTCGATGGACTGAAAAGCATTCAGCGAGCGCAACAATGCGAATCCCTCTTTTTACTTTTCAGCTTCTCGTCCCGGCCGATAGGAGGAGCGCAAAATGGCCAAAGTCGATCTTCCGCGAACTATTTCATCATCGCCTCATTTATTCTCCATCCGAAGCGGAATAAACCGATTGAGATGTTCGATACGGCTTCGTCTCGACCCACACCCCTTCTATTCGTGAAAGGATGCACACAACACGCGGCCCAACCCCATTTCTCTGCTTTCTCGAACTTACAATGATATCCATTATTTCGTTCCTCCTCTTTCATCTCTTCCACGGAGATTCCTCGGTTGCAGTAAACAAGAGGAAATTCTCCGTAGTCTGCCGTGAACCTGCCGTGTAATTTTTAGCCTGAACGATTATCACGCGTATTGTTGAGTGCTGATTTATTTTTTAAATCGTAGGAATACGATATTTATGCGCTTGATCAATCTATCATGGTTAATATTCGATAAAATATGTTTTTTCTACGGTTAGGGAGAAAAATTTCCAGGTTGATGCCGATTTATTGAAAATAATAATTATCTCCTAATCTATAAAAGCCCTATTTAAGTGCTATAGAGGAGTTCCTCTCTGCTTGATTTTTTATTGGACCAATAGAATTTCTTTATAATAGCTTTGATAATTATTCATATTTTGATGACCAAATGAAAGACAATGTCCAATTGAATATTAATATTCCGTCCACCGCCTACCACTCTCGGTGATTAAGTCTTAGATTCGATATCTTTTAACCTCCTTTGCTGTGTCCGTCGTCGGTCGAAACCTTAGTGGAAGCCATTGAAATTTCAGAACTCTTGCTATTGGCCAACTTCCCGCGTTGCACAAGAATCACTTGCCTCACGAAAATTTCCATCGAAATTTCAAATTACGCCAAGTGCTTACTCCACTCTATGTGACTTCACACTGCCATCTTTTGCAATCGAATTAATCTCATTTATAAGGCGACTCATTCTTACCAACTGAAAATTCATCAATAGGTGGCCTAAAACTAATGAGGCTACAGCAATGAAATGTTTAAAATATTCACCTTGTTTCATATTTTGGCGCCATAGAGAGAGGATTTTTTTCGAGAAAAAATTGTTGGGAATCGTTTATACCTCGTTGATGTTGAGTTTTCTTACAATATCAAAAACAGAATTTGATATTCCTTGCAGATTTTCTTTTTCTATTGCTTATACATGTAAGCTCCGTCCACTCAAAATACGAAGCATGATTGAACTATTTTCAAGTGAGACTTAAAATGAATATTTGACAAAAATCAAGTGACACAACATGAAGTTTAGTTCTTCTCAAATATAGCAAATGGTAGTAGAAGGAAGGAATTTTTCTGAGAAACTGCTGCATGCTAAGCATCCATATTGTGCACACCCATATTGGCCATCTAGGTTTCCCCATTCAACCTGCAACGTGCATTTCACAATTGATGTGAAGGTAGCATACTACCACGGGGCAAGGAATAGTGTTGCTGAACAGTTCTATTGACTGCGAGATGTAGAAATATACCAAGACATAACTTTCGATCTGAACATAGAAGACCACTTCCAGTGACAAATAGCTAAATCAATGCTAGAGCTCAACATATGTAAGGGTTTTAAATAGAAATCGGCAGGATTATAAAATAATTTCAGGGTCATTATCACACATTTTTAGAGTCCCCTATAACATATCAAACGTCTTTTTGTACAATCCCGTTTTTCGATAGTCACAACATTTCAGGGTTTTAAAACTTTTCACAATGCTTTTCACTTCAGCATTAATTTTATATATTTGCTCATAGAATATTTAACTAATTAGTACATGAATTTAGGCCATGAAAATGAAATCGATTATTTATGGAGTGATTATCAAAGCGGGATCATAAATGCTACCCTTATTTTACCCGTAATTATCAGAGCGGGAAAATTTTACCCTTGTTGGAAAAATAGGTTTGATGCAAAAATATTTCCCTGTAAAATAGGTTCACATATGACAAGAATGACCTAGCAGCGGAAATTCATGATCATCGCCCTAAAAAATTCATATTTTTTTTACAGAAGCAGAATGACGTAACAATGTTCTTCAATGAAACTGTTATTTTACTATAGGTTTAAGTTACCTCCAGGAATATCTCAAGGTACTTCCAAAAGAAAATTAATGGTAATTAATATATTTCAAAAAGGGAAGAGATCATCATTTCAACAAGAGACTTTTTCATTATCTGTAACACCAATCCTAAAAGACTTCAATCATCATCTTTAAATAAGAGAATGAGTGGTTACCCTTAGCTGCCGCAACCAATATGTGGCGCTGTGGAGGCAGTATCGACGCGATGGGAAAAGACATCTGCCGCCCGATAGTCTGGAACCCCATTCATTGCCCTCCCATGGAAACGCGGGGCTTCAATAGGTATTGTGAGGTTTCTTTGATCAATTAAAATGGCCGCGGAGGTAACTGAACGATTCCATTTTCGAGTAGGAAAGTCTAGAAGCCTTTCCAAAGGACGAGCCTTTCATAAGTCCTAATGAAAAGGACTATCAACGCAATTCTGGTTCAGCTACTCAACCATAAATGGAATAGGAAATGAATACCGAGCAGATTTAAAAAAAAATGCAAACCGTGCCCTTTGATGTGGCACAAACGTAACGACGACGTTAGCGGATTTTTTTGTGACCATTGGCGAAAAGTTTGTGTACATTCACGGTGCTATTGTCTTTATAGATGGTGTCAATATACTGCAATATGATAAAATAAGCTGGTAGGTTCTCATGCACCACACGTATCTTACTTATGTCATCACTGAGAAATAATAGTTCTTAATATTCCAGGTTGTTTAGCCACTTCTATCGATTAACTGATTTTTGTTTAAGGAATTCTATTGAATCTCATCGGAAGAAACATATGCATTTCCTAAGATATTTTTCCCATAAATTAGTGGCACAAACTTTTTTCCGGTTGAAATTCGGGTTGAAAATAGCGATGGACAGCTTTAAGCTTCACGAAACACAAAATTATGCCACGGATCTTTTTCAATTAATTAAGAATATTTATATCATCCAATGGAACCGTAGCTCAATTTTTAGACGAACTTTATCGCGAAGACAATGAATGCATAAAAAACTATTGTATTTACCGGAAGCAAAAGTATCGTAACATTTTACAAAATCTACATCTCATTTACACGTACCGATTATCTGCGCGTGAATTATCTTTGCTGAAAATTGTCCGTGCATAAGTTTCACCCTACTCCGATGTTTTTCATGGTCTATATAAAATATGAGTGGGTGAGAAGGGAAGGGGTACTAGTGATTTCTTTTTTAATACAGAGTTAGTTACAGAAATTAGCTATAGAAAACAAACAACATCAATTAGATACTTAATAGTGGATTTGAACTTAAACTCAATACCTTCACGGAACAGAAACTAACGTGCATCCCTTGGCAACCAAGTTTTTGTGTATTTCTTTCAATAATTAACTTTACCAAACTCTGTTGAGATAAAATCACTCGTACCCCTTGGCTTCTCACCCCCTAATAAATGATCCGGCACCAAAACACCAAGGTTATCGTAATTCAATGCAATGATAAAAAAACTTATTATTTATGTTATTATATCCTCTGTAAAACTTAATTACTTTCTTCACTTGCAAAAAGGGAATGTATCACGTTTATTTGGACTCTACCCTAATATTGAAGAAGGCGATGAGTGGCTAAAAAAACTATTGATTAATTTTAGAAGATTTCTTAAATGAATAGCCAATCGTAAATTAGTAATATAAAAACGATATTTAAATATAGTTTTCATATCGCAAGTAGGCAATCACTTCCGCGGCCTGGCTTGCGGTTTAATGCAGTCCAAAGGAACCGGATATTTCCGTCGCACTCAGACATGAATCGTCTCAAGATCTCATTTAAGCCCCTACTTTCGAAACAGGATGATTACTTTTTTGACACTTAGAAGTAAACTCAGTCTGCAACCAATAAGTAGGGTAGTTTCCTTCATCAAAGAATACGAAAGGCATTGATTGCGATTCATTGCCCACCATTAGTGTATTTTGTGTATTTCTTTTAATAATTAACTGAAACTAACTCTGTTGAAAAAAAACTCACTTGTACCCCATATGCAAATTATTTGGTTTTAGAAATACCGGTTTAGACGAATGGCAATGGTCAATTTTATCCTCATTTAAAATGGCCAGATTGGCGCTCATGCGATTCCACTCCACGTGATGTCACTGGGACCTAGTTTCTCTACGAGTAGAGATTACCAATGAATGCATGAGGCACAGAGCTCAGGGAAGCATGTCATAATAATCACCTATTAAAACTACGTACGGTCGTAAAGTTTTCTTCGTTTGATAGGGTATTAATAATTCTTATTTAAGCCAAGCGCTACCAGATAGAATGGTACTCCGCTACCAGCTAGAATCCTTCGTCGTATCACAGCTCTAAGCCTCGCCCCAAGATCACCTCACTCCGCGGCAGCGGGAACCAGAATGACGTCACACGGGCTTTACCCATCATTCATACTTAGCCGTCGCGTTTTCGCGCACTTGAAAATTTTCACTTTTCATTTAATCGCGAAAAATAGATATCGTCATTTAAAAATCTATTAGCGTGAAATACATACTCCATGAGTAATAATCTTTCGATTTAGGCAATTAAAAAATTATGGGAAACCACCCTATTGCTGCACGGGAGTGGTAGGTCTTCCAAAGAAAATTATCCAGGCTTCCAGCATATTGCTGATAAGGATATTGTTTACGCTGCAACACCAGTCAAGGTCAAACTGTAGAGAGAGGGAATAGAGGAAGTTCTGGCCTCTGGGAGTTCCTTACGGCACACAGTGGTCTGGGGAGCGCTGTTTTCCGGACAAAAGTCGACTGTCCCATTTGTAGAGGTATATGATGGTGTTACACAACTTAAATATATCTTCTAATGCATGCATAATGACTTTCACAAAAATAAAATACGCATTCGCTATTTTTTCTAAATAATTATACTACAACGACGTGTGATGCAATGGTGGTCTGAAAAACACTTACGCATTTATAAGTCGCCAAATCCAGTTTTACACGAATGAATGGATGTTTTCTCACTTAGAGATAATTACATGACCATTATGCTTTGGGGGGAGATATATTTAATGAAAGTATTTCGTAGAATAATTAATTAATGAATCAATAATTAAGGGAAGCAAATGGTAATGAGGAAGTAAAACAATTACTCCTCATCCGTAGTTTCTTCACTGTCTTTGTACACGGGTGCCGAGTCTACGTTTGGGGATGAAAGCAGTCTTAGCACCAAAAGGATAGCACAGGTTTTTTTACAGAAAGAATTTCTTCTTAGGGAGGATAAAGACTTGCTGCCATTAGAGATCTGGCCCCTTTCCTGATGGACATAGTATACTGATGTTTAGTCATCTTTGCCTCAATCATTAAGCCTAATGCCTCGTCTGCATTGTAGGTAAGAACTACCTTGGTGTCAGATCTATGGATATAACAAGCTTGCCTTATATTTCTGGCTGTACTGGGGCTTATATGAATTGCCTCATCTACCATATGAGCTGCATCACTTTGCAGTCTTTGCAGCTGCATCACTTTGTTTGGCCGAAGACTTGCGTTCGTCGCATAAACCAGCTCTTCAGTTGTTTTTGTGTCGAGCAATTCCGTGGTTCTCCTCCGCTTTGATCGCTCGCACAACGTTTCAAAATTCTTACACGGACGACTGAATGGACTACACACCTAAATAAAATCAATCTTTTGATAGGTAATACTCTCATTTACGTAAATGCTATAATATATCCCATCGATAGCATTGAACTTACCCGAGGTAGAGGGTTGACAAGTTTCCGAGCTCGTTATCTGGGGCTCGATTTTTTACCGCCAAAAAAATCAATATCTGAATTAAGCCACAGATTGTTGTTCTGCAAAACCACGTTTATTGCTCTACGGCTCTTTTCCCATCTCAGTGTCGCCCGAGTAATGAAAGAAAACAGCCAGTTTTGAATTCTTAGCTGCCTGTCATCTTTCACGTCCGACCTTCCTTGTGACCTTAGAATAAGACACAAAAATGATATGATACGCAAGCTACGGGTTAATGAATCCACTTAGTGCGTTGCACCTCGGAATAAAATCACTTCCACCTACCTTAAAATGTACTCATATAGATGCTTGTAACGAACGCTGCCCTTCTCGGCCCACTTCTCTTGTAAATTGAAAAAATATTCCTTTACGAGTACCATATCCGAAGACTGGTTCACAGAAAATAAGTATTCAATTTTCACTGAACAATTAGAGGAATCTTAACAATAGCTGGAGTTGTCGCACACTGGGAGAAGCCTAGTGGCAGCCGAATTGTTAATTTAAGCCGTGTCAAATAGACTATATTGTTGCTGATATGGTCATTGAATCATATAGTGTTTAGGCATGGATAAAATTGTTGCTGATAATGCTAATAAATGAACCAATTGCGTCTGATAGAGAGACTCAAAACGGAGGATTTTATCAGCGAAAGCGACTTGCCGAGAGATAGCGCGCCATGGCGTTAGGATAGCCAGGGGTCTCTGTAACACATTTCGGCTTATAAATTTAAAAAAGGCAACTAAAGGCAGATAATTCTTTCTAAATTGCTTCAAGGGTAGTATTTTCTTTGCATCCTATTACATGAGAACACAGTGGTAGAGCGTGGTTTTTTTATATCTCTCACTGTGCATAATTAAAAAAAATATTTGCATATGATATTATAGCGCGCTATCCTGACACCCCGGACGCTTTCATAACATTAATAATTAGGTTTATGGATCATAAAAAAGGTGAGTTTGCTGAAATAAACTCAAAAGAAAACAAAAAAATGGCAATTGGTTATGGTATTTATAAAGTTAAAAAGCCGTCAAAAATTGAGAAATTACACTCAAACAACTTTCGCTAAAAACCACTCCTGTAATTCGAAAAATGGGCAGTAAAGGAAGATGTAAAGATCTATTTACAATGGAATGATGTTTTAGCTTCACATATTTAGCATTTTTGGATAGTTTGAACGCAATCGAAAAATCGACTTTTGTCCGCCGAAAAGGGCATCTCAGACCACTGTGCGGCAGTGTGAATGAACCCCTAACCCAGAGTATCCCCTCCACAGTCAGTTTATAATTTTCCGTTTTTCTGATAAATGTTGTCATGACTTCGTACAGGCTTTTCTGTTTTTTTTTATCATTCTCATAATTCATTCCAATTTCAATTTTCATTCAGTGCCTATTTCACCAATGGATTTGAGTAATTAATGAAGCAAAGTCGCCACAAAATTTTTATCGCAGAAATACGATTCAAATACTTTTACGTACTAAATCGTACAATTGGCGGGAATGTTATGCACACATTCATTTTCTGTCGCAATCCGTATTTTTTAAAGATATTAATGCGGTCGGAGCGGACAGTTTTTGGGAGGGAGCACTGCGCTCTGAAGGTCGAGGAAAGAGGCCAGCGAGGGTAAGTGAATCGAGGAAAGGGTTGAGGATTAGCGGCCCTTCCGAGGGTAGGCCACACCCAACTAGGAATTAAATGAGAAAATGTTATGGGTTTAAGACAATGTATTTCGAGGTACATTATCTGCGGCCATTTCTCCGTAATTGGCCGGAGATTACTTAAACAGCAACTTTAACGTTTGATGAAATTGAATGTATTATGTCACTCAAAATCTATCTAATCAACAAAAGTAGCTAAGCAAGCTGAAATGAGATAGTGAAACAACGATTTTAAGTCCCCATTGGCAATGAAATTGAAACGATATGAAATGTTTTAATTCGGCGCGTTAAATTAATAATATATTTAGTCAGACATTTTTGTTAGCGTTGACAATAATTAGGAGTGTGTGGTGCGTGAAAACTCCTGCTAATTTCGCCATTTTTCAATATAGTAACACTGTCTACAAAAAAAAAACCGCGAAGATACATTTATGATTTTCTCCAATGGCCATGAAAATACTCCGCTTACAACGGTGTTAGGTTCGCTCCATATTTATAAGGTAAACATTTCTGTTTTTACGCTTCCCTGTGTTAGTTCCTATTTCAAATTTCTTTCAGTCCCCTCACAAAATGAACCAAATTTCCGTTGCAAATGTACGTATAAAATCGTTTCAGACCAAATTTTGTGGAATATAGTTATACCCATGATAAAAAAACACAAATGGTAATTTCCACACTATTTAATTTAACAATTAACGACCGACAATGGTTTCGACGCCTTGAAAATGACACAAAGTTGCGAAACAATGGTCGGTCGTTAAGCGTTAAATTAAATAGTGTGGAAATTACCATTTGTGTTTTTATCATGGTCTTATCCGTTGCAAATTCTTCTCAACAGGACGCCTGAAAGACTCGTCTTTTGAAAAGCCTTCTAGACATTCCTTCTTCGAAAATGGAATCGTTCTGTTACCTACGCGGCCATTTGAAAAAATGAAACCTCACATAATCTATTGAAACTCCAAATCACCATGGGAGAGCAATGAATAGGCTTTAGTCTCTTTGGCGACGGTTGCCTTGTCACGTCTCGCAGTCGTCCCAAATCGAAAAAAAGTGGCCAAAAGTCATCATTTCGACTCTGTGAGAGGAAGCATTTAACGGAGCATTGGGACTCTTCAGGATATGGCCCACAATATTTTGTAATTGATAGGTCTGCATGATTCGTTGAGTGGTATTAGGATCAACTTTGTGGAAGTTAATATTCGAGAATGAAAAGGAGACTTCGTTGACTTCCACTGATTTATTTCGTCCGTACGACATGTTTGGAACCATAGGGGTCATGATCATGTACTTGATAATGGCCCCTATGGTTCGTAACATGTCGTACGGACAAAATAAATCAGTGGAAGTCAACGAAGTCTCCTTTTCATTTACGGTCTGTATGATAATTATGTTGACCTGAATAACCCTTCAAACATGGGCATGTTGAAGGTGGATCGCCCGATGCGTAGACGTAAACGATCTTTGGGTAATTCAACCTAATATACGATTGTTTTAATGGGGAACATGCATGAAATTTGTTCATCATGCTAGTATGTCTTATTGAAGAGACAATTTTCTCACGAGTCCAAATAAATAAGCCAAAACTCTTCTAGCACTACACAAACGTCGTTAAATGCTTATTAAAAGTGATAGAATATTGCTTGATGTCACGTGACCTGAAACGCCCTCTGACGTCATCGCACGGTACACCATTCACTTCGCTAAGAGAGTAGAAGGGCAGACTCTTGATTGCAATATATAGAAGTAAAAATCATCGACGAGCTTTGTAGTAGTTCCGAAAAGGTCAAGTTGACTTAATAGGGATTTAAGAAAGCACAATACGACAGTTTACTTTTGTTCGACTTCCATATGGCGGCTGATTTTCTGAAAAATAGCGATTGCTTCTAAATCTCACCAAACAATCCCCTTCATTTGTTTATATGACGCCTTAGCAACCCAACATATTCACAATCTGCCGTTAAAACAGCAATTATTTTCGCCATATTTGCGTTTGAGCCCCTGCATAGTCCGATTTTTTTATCCACTTCCTCAGTCTGTCATCAGTGGATTCCGTGTCGTGACGTCACGCTCCGATGACGTCGTGTTTTCAAGCAGCCGATGAAGATTAATTTTCAAAGAATCATAACTCAGCTAAAAAACATTATTCATCCGCGAAATTTTCGGTGAGTACATTTGAGATAGTACCTTCTTATTCTTGTACTTAGAAAAAATTTTGCATGTTCCCCATTCCATCGGATCCTTTCATCAATTTTTCAAGATAATTTTGTAATTTTTGCACAATATCTTGGTAATTTTGGTCCCTATTAGCGCATATGCCAATGTTAGAAAACATGTGTCAAAGTTGTAAAAAGTTACTTTCAATCCAAAAGAAGATAAGTGCTGTGAAAGATATAGAAAATATCTTGTATGCAAACTTTAGCAGATGAATTACGAGTCAAGTAAGTAACCAATTATACCAACAACCTATCGTTCAGGGGTGCGAATTTCATGCCTAAGCTTTTATCACTCCCTTTACCACTAATCAGCCTAACAGGTATAATGCTCTCTATGCTTTACAAAAACCATTCCTCGCGAGGTAAAATACCATGTAGAAAATATTGAAATAATGGTTTCACACAGCGCCGTGTTGTGGGTATTTTTGATAACAATTTAATTTGCACCTTAAAGTGGTAAAATAATCGAGCTTCTAACGGACGGTTTGGGGCGCACTCTATGAAGTAATAACATAATAATAATAATGTTTATTGTTCCACACAAATATAAATTTTAAGAATTACATAGCGACAGGAACATAGGTACCCCTTTGGAGTTAATACTCCGCTTTGGGGTTACCGACTCGTTCTTCGTGTACTCGTGCTTTTGTACATATTACAGAAAAAATGTTGACTTGCTGGATCATTCGTTTTGAGAAATAATAAGCTCCATAGCATATGAAACATACATAATATTTAAACATAATATATATAAATAGACATATTGAATATAAAACCACTAAATAACATAAAACAATCATAGAATCTCATTCCATTCATCACAATACCTCATTCACCTAAGCAAATGTGAAACATCATTATGATCAAGCAAGCACATCTTTACCCTTTTGCAATATCTGTATGCATTCATTTCGTCAGTTATATATTTTGGTAACTCACAGTAAATTTTCGCGATTATCAGTAATTAGTAATAAAGTCCTTACGATTATTATCACAGTTCTTGACTCGGCCTCTAAATAAGTTGTCAGCACAGCGATCCGAGTTACACGGTGAAATAAGCTATAATTAGAGCCGCCCACCTAAATTTTATATTCGAGATGATGCAATCAGTCAAATTAATATAGTTTTTTATGCTATTCCTTACGATTTTTAACATTGCATATGGTTGATACGGATAATAATTGCATTTCTCTTGTTGTCGCCAAAATGTTCCAATTGCGCTACTTTGACTGCCATTGTATACAGCAAAGTTTTCTTTTGTGTTTTGTCTCTTGTTGGTGGTAACCAGGGAGTGCATATTGCAAACGCTTATGTGCCTTTCTCTAGTCAACTTGCACATTTCATTAGCATTTACAATACAGTCCACTATTTTTCTTTGAGATGAACTGGGTGTCCAGGCAGTCACTGACAAACTACAAGACTACAAGCTTAGTAGCCTAATCCTGGAAAGAAGGAGAAGAGGAAGAATGTTTCTTTGAAGTTCATTCTATCTTAGGTTTTTGGCTTATCCTTAAGCGTAAAAATAGCTCCATACTATTCGTCGGACGTTTTTTAAAAATAGCGATTAGAATGCATTCAAAGTGGCAACACAAATCAAACTTCAACCGAACGGAGCGAAGACTCCTCTATGAAGTGTCCTTGCCTCCGTCACCCATTACTCTTCCCAGCATACCTTCCTGCCCATATCTTGCCGCCCACCCCTTTCAACTCAAATTTCAGCACCTCCCCATTCCTCCTGACACATTCCCTCAATCTCTGGACCAATCAGAGAAATCTGCCGTAGCCGACCACTGCATTAAATACAATCATACCATCAATGAAACAAAAATCCTCTGCATAGCAAAGGGATATTGGGACAGTCTTACAAAAGAGGCCATCGAAATACGAATCGCAAATAATATAATGAATAGGGAAGCGGGTTTCAACCTCAGCAAATCGTGGAATCCCATGATATAAAGAATGAGTAAGCTGAGAGAAGGAAAGAAACCTAAAAAAAACTGACCAATCACAGACGACTTGACCTCCCCAACGGTGTATATACGCCCGGCAATAACCAGGTCCATCATTCGCCCTGAAGACGATGGCAGAGGAGGCCATTGAAACGTTGGCAGCAATGTCCATCCTTACCCGGCTGAAGATTTTATCAACAGCATTCGCCGGGAAAGCACCAAATCCTTCTTCTGGTCCAATCACTTCCTCCCTTTCTCTCTCTCTTTCTTCAGCCCCAGAACTCCCAAACTTCAGCTGGCTTGGTACTCGACTCATTTTGTTGATTTTTGTCGCATCGAGACCTACCCCATCACTCTCTCTCTCTCTCTCTCTCGCATTCGTATTTTCTCCCAGGCTCGCCTTCTCTTTTAATTTCCTCTTCGACCGGATCCCTGAAACCTGTCAAAAAGGCCTTACGTGTGTTCACCTCTTTTTCTCCCTCCCACTACATGTTTTCACTTCCTATGCTAGAGTGCACACATGCGATTTACTTTCCATGCTGTGCACCCAATAAAATAAAACAAATGGCAATAGGGTGGCTTTCTTTTATTTTTTTATCGCCTAAATCGAAAGATTATTACTCCTGGAGTACGCATTCCATGCTTTTAGATTTTTAAATGACGATATCTATTTATCGCGATTAAATGAAAAGTGAAAATTTTCAAGCGCGCGAAAACGCGACGGCTAAGTATGAATGATGGGAAAACTCCGTGTGACGTCGTTCTGGTTCCCGCTGCCGCAAATGAGGTGACCTTTGGGCGAGGCTACGACGCAGGCTGCTAGCAGGTAGCAGAGTACCATGCTAGCTGGTAGGGCTTGGCTTAAATAATGATTATCAATACCTTATCAAACGAAGGAAACTTTCCGGCCGTAGACAGTTTTAATAGGTGATTATTAAGACATGTTTCCCTGGGCTCTGTGCCTCATGCATGCATTGGTAGTCTAAGACGATGTAAAACTCCTATCAACTATTGTAGAAACTAAGTCCGTGTGACGTCACATGGAGTGGCATCTTATGGGCGCCAATCTGGCCTTTTTCAAATGGGGTTAAAATTGACCGTTAACTTTCATCTAAGCTGTGATTTTTAAAATCTAATAATTCGTTTATTACGAATACGCTAATGGTGGGTAAAGAATCGCAATCAATGTCTTTCGTTTTCTTTGATGCAGGAAACTACCCTATTGCAATCAAAAGGGGCTCGTTCACCAATTCGTTTTTAATTCGATTATGATAGATATTGAAGTATAAGAATACTTTTTTAAAATATACTTTTCGTTTTTCGATCCATCGCTTACACTCTTTCAAAATTTTCCAAACTGCAATGAGAGAATATAGCTGCTCAAGTGAACGAGCCGGAAATGGATTGACATCACCAAATTATGAAAAAATGGGAAGCGACTTTTGCAATTTCTCAATATGAACTCACATAAAGGCATTAAGGTGGGGGGAGATTTTTTTTGTCATAACTCATCCATATTAGCCGTAACTAAATCCATTCAATTGTTTGCAATTTCGTGTATGGGTTAGCGAACCCATCCCGGCGATGCGGAATAAAGGCTTTAAGAATAAAACCTATTTGTAATTTCTCTGAATATTTGAGTAAGTTATAAACATTACGGAGTGTCAGGCTCCGCACAAACGATAATACAAGAGAGACATTTGCAATGCTAATAGACATGGCAACGCGTTATTACCTCGAACGAAAAATCACCTGAATAAATGCTAGGTCGAAAAATGTCACAGCGCGCGCATAAGTCTATTAGTTTACTTACAATGGTTAAGACCTGGTGCCGTAACACCTTCCGCTCTCATAAAAAGTGCCTAATGAAGTAACTGAAGGGTTACATGAACATGTATTTGTAGAAGTCACGTTCTCCATTTAGGAATTTTCTTCATCGAAGCAGTCTCAATTCCACACAGCAATATCTTTTTTAGAAAAAATAATGTTTGCGGAACTTCATGTAAGCATACAAAGCGCATCAAATTGACACGGTTTTGTACGAGGTTGACATAACTTTCGAATCAATTCATATGGCCGACGTTCATTCTCCGACGATACCTCCACGTTAAAAGAACGTGTTCCACATGATATGGAGCAAAACATCATTTCAACCAGTGGCAAGGTCGGTGGTAAATATTGCGACCTAAGTCTTCCTCATTAATAAACACTGTATTGCACACTCCCTGGCATTTTAATGCCAGTTTTATTCACTCCTTTACCGGCATGTCTGGAGTACCAGATGGAACTCAACATACAGCTTATAGGGTATTTTTAATTCATACCCACGTCACCTCATATTCATACCAACTGTTATGAATATTTATGTTGCTATGATGCTTGCTACTATGTTGCTAAGGTGTTTTTTTAATAAACTACGTTGTTGGCTACGCTCGATTAAAAAAAAAAAAGACTTCTATTAATTTGTTTCCACTTAATTAAGAAATACTACACCATCCATTAACCAAAATAAGGGAACACGCAGATGTTTGAGGCTTCAGCTGAAATTAATTCATCAAAAAACAACCTCCCTTTCCTAAATGGATCATTGCCTGCAATGCCTACTGCCCTGATATCAAGCGTTAGCACAAGTAAATTTGACGCCACCAAAGTGATCCAAATCGTCATTGATATTCAGTAAAAGGTAAAAATGAAAATGCCACCACAGAAAGTGCTCAGAGATTCCTCCTTAACGATTTAATCCACCGATTTGGTTTGCAAATATTGAGCTATTTATAAAAAGAAATAGTTATTTTTCCGATTAAAAGGATATCAGTGAGGTTAGGTTTAATGAAAGAAATTTCTACATTCCAAAAAACAGCTCCATGCTTTTGCTGAGATGGATGGAATACGCCATTAATTGGTCTGATTCATAAAAGGTTATGTTCTTTTAAGCAAACCTTTATATTTACCCCACACTTTGTGACCTCCCTTACCCCTGAATGTTGTAACCAAGTGTTGTGCTTTCCTAAATCTTCAATATTTTTTGTTGGTCCCCCAAATCTTCCAGATTACGTCACCACAACTGAATTGAAAAGCACTCGCCAAAAACCTGCTTCAATGAATAGGGTGGTTTCCTATTATTTTTTTATTGCCTAAATCGAAAGATTATTACTCCTGGAGTACGCATTTCACGCCCTTAGATTTTCGAATGGCGATACCTATTTTTCGCTAATAAACAAAAAGTGAACATTTTCAAGCGCGCGAAAACGCGACGGCTAAGTATGAATGCTGGGAAAAGTCCGTATGACGTATTTCTGGTTCCAGGTGTCACCGCGTGAGGTGACCTTGAGGCGAGGCTTTGAGCGCTGATACGACGCAGGCTGCTGGCAGGTAGCAGAGTGTCCTGCTAGCAGGTAGCGCTTGGCTTAAATAAGGATTATTATTAACCTATCATACGAAGGATATTTTCCGTACTTAAGTAATTTTAATGGGCGATTATTAAGAGATGTTTCCCTGAGCTCTGTGCCTCATGCATGCATTGGTAATCTCAGATAAAGTAAAACTCCTATCTACTCGTATAGAAACTAGGTCTCTGTGACAACGTGAGTGGCATCGCATAGGCGCCAATATGGCCTTTTTCAAATGAGGTTAAAATTGACCATTGCCATTCGTCTGAACTGGGATTTCTAAAATAAAATAATTTCTATATTATGAATACACTAATGGTGGGTAACGAATCGCAATCAATGCATTTCGTTTCTTCGATGAAGGAAACTACCCTATTATATATATTTAAGTGCATTTTACTTGATAATAATAATAATGCATTTCGTTTGACTTCCGAGTTGATGAAGCTTTACGGAATATCAGATGATGCATGGATTTTATCCAGTGAAACAAATAGATTCCACAAGTTTTGCCATTAAAATCTGTATTGAAATATTTTTTTACGTATCCTAGTGGAGGCTTGGCCAGTAATGGAATTTTATTGTCAGCATACTCTGCGGTTTTGTAAATTTTTATCATCTTCAGGTCTAGCAGCAGCATTTTTAAATAGTTGTTTCATTTGTGATGAACAAACATTTACCTGGAGACCCCTTTTTGGCATGGACAAAACAAATGCAATGAGCATGGCAACGCCAGAATATAATCTATGAATCATATATATAAAATAAATACCCCTGAAAACTATAAACGATCAAATCGAAACAGTGCATATGATAAAAAATGGTATTTATTCCCCTCCCAAACCACAAAATTAAATGTGGGTGCGGGTGGTTATGAAGAAAAAAATAAGTCACTAAATATTGCTATAGATAGATAGACAGATGTCTTTATTCGGATGAGGTTGAGAATAAAAAGTCTCCTGTTCCAGTGTTGATTTCACCGTTGTCACGAAAAGTCAACTGAAGCGACGTAGGTATGCCTGAAGATGGACCCTTATACTAAGGTGACGGAAGACTGCAGTTTTATCCTTCCAAATATCTCTAACATAGCTCTAGCCCATCTGTAATGATTTCATCATCATCTTGTGGTGTTCTGCCCGTCGGCAGATCCTCCGCGCCAATGCTGTCTCCATTCCCTCCTGTCTCCGGCCATCTCCTTCAAGTCTCCGTATCTTCCAATTTTTATGTTGTCAATGAACTGCTTCAGCCTTCTCCTTCCCCTTCTTCTGATCCCTTCCACCGATCCCTCCAAAGCTACTTTCAAAATTCCATTCCCTCTCATCAAATGTCCCAGCCAGTTACCCTTCCGTCGATTTATTTTGTCCATCAATGTTCTTTTCTCATCTATCCTATTTAACGCTCGCTCATTCCTAACTCGATCCGTCCACCGTATTCCCTCCATCTTCCTCCAAACCCACATCTCAAAAGCCCCAATCCTGTCCGTCTCTCTTCCCCATCGTCCAAGTCCCACATCCATACATAAACACACTCCTCACATAGCATTTCACCAATCTCTTCCTCAATTTTAATTCCAGTGCCCTGTTACTCAAGGCTCTCTTCTTCTCCTTGAAAACCTCTTTTGCCATTCCTATCCTTTTTTTTAATTTCTGCTATACTTTTCCAGCCTTCTGTTATCAAATTTCCCAAGTAGCTGCAGCTTCTCAAATTCTGTATTTCACCTTCTTTTGTCTTCACCCTTATACCATCTACATTTCTCAATTTTTTCACTTTAGTCTTCTTAAATTTTCATTCCATATATTTCCATACTTGCAGTAATGTAGTGCTATAAAAATCTATATATATTTAGATAATTCGACAGTGTTTGGGCCCGACACTGAATAAGGAGGGAAAGTGGGTAATAGGGAACAGCCAGGCGAACAGTTAGTCTTAGCGAGTGGGATGGGGACGGTGAGGGATGAGGTAGAGCAGGGGTGGGGAGGGGATGTCCCGCTTGGGCGGAGGTGGGTGAACGAGGAAGATGTGTGATATGAGTGTGGAATGGGAGGAGATTATATAAATGCAGACATGTGCGCGTGTGTATATTTTGGTGATTGGGGCCAATGTCACGATAGGGAGAGGAAGGGAGGGAGGATGAAACACAGTCAGATACAGCAGAGGGAGAAACGGCGCGAGGGGAGATCAGTCGTTGGGTGGAGCTCTTTCGAAGATTTATACTGTAGTCTTCTGTGGCGGGATGAAAAAGGAACGATGCTCATACAACTATAACCCGAAGGACCAGAGAAATACAAAGCACTTTTAAACATTCAAAAAATATATGCATTCATAACGTTAACAACATCATGCAAATAGTGAATAATAATGGGGGAATTTCACTTATCAGTCAGTCTTCAGTCGGTAAGCCTCCTTGTCTGCAGTTTCCCCGTCACCTGAGCACACTTGGGGGGCGGGGGAGGGGCTGGGGCAGCTTAGGCACCACACATTCTCACTATGAGTTCCACACACTGACTCTCACAACTGACTCCGAGATTGACGACGACTGGTCGCACGCGCACACACAGAATAATTGAATATCGGAATAAAACTACGCCCTCCAGCGGCAGTTACGACAACTAAAGCATACTTCTGTTTACGGAACAGTCTTCCGTAACGTCTAGTATCATAGTCCATCTTCTGGGTATACGTCGCGTCAGTTGACTTTTAGTAACAGCAGTTTCGCACCAGTCCTAGAGACGTCCTCAGGTTAAGTCGACTGTTATTGCATTCTGGTCGATATACATACTGGTGGCCGACGGGTGTTTCTTTTTTGGGACGATGAAGAAATAAGCGACGATGAGAGAAGCGATAGAGATGGCTAAGAATTTCCACAACATCATTTAAGACGACAGATACAACCATACCTCAGAAACGTGTGCTGGCAAGAGTAGCCTATCAGAAGGAAGGGTGGGAAAAGCTTTAGATCGAAAGAAGTAAGATGAAGACGGTATATCTAATAATGTGTGCATGGTGATGGGAAGTGATGGCATTCAAGGTTGTTGAACATGGTGAAACTGGATATGTTTTTTTGGGATGGATCACGGTACAACACAGGTGTACACGTGTGAAGATGCGACATGGGGAAGAAAATTGGCAAAAAAAGTTTGAAGGATTCATTCGCTATCACTCAGTGAAACAATCCGATGGTTAGTTTGGTTTGGTGAGGGTAGACCTCACTTCGGACTTGACTACAGGCGCGTAAACTTCACACATCAGCGTAAGGGGGAGGGGGCAGTTCCTTATCAGGGCCACCTTGCAACTTGACGTTTTTGATTTGACGCGTCCGAGGCCTTTTCCAGTGACTTGAACCCGGAAGTCTTCTATCACCAGCCAAAAGCTCTAGCCCCTGGACTACAATTCTCCCCAAAGCATCATTAAAATCTCATTTTCTTACTTGGCTATAAAGATTGATTTATAACACAGGCCAACAAAAAATTTTGTTTGAAAACTTTTTTTATTTTAATAGCTGATCTTCATAGATTTTGATGTGCCGAATCCAAAACTGGCCTTAGTTTTTTGTATCACCCATAGTTTCCAAGCAATATGTATTTAACATTTAGTCTAATGCCCCTATACGGTATACATGAAAATCAATGAAACACTGTGTTACATCATAAAATTGTTTGTATTTACTGTTCACTACATCGTGATAAAATTGTTTGTATTTCCTACAGCGTGATAATACAGGGTTCACTTGTCAACTGGAATTGGTCTACATTTTCCTTCCCTTTTTTCCTTGAAGCTTCTTCTATAGCTTATTCTGCGATGAATCGCTTGCTGAACTTCTCGGTGAAGTACCAACAGTAATCCCCCATTATCTTCGTTCATTAGACCTACTTTTTCAATTTTATTATAACTATAAAAAAGCTGTTAAATTCTAAAAATATTGCTTGATTTCATAAATTTAACTGTAAAATGTGAACAAATGGTGGGTGATACAACTTTAAAACCATCATATTTGGATTCAGCAACTTTAAAAACATATGAATAAGGGATTTTCAGTAAAAAAGTTTCTTCATTGTTGACCTGTATAATGAACGTAGTAAATAGCAGAAAATATTCATGTCACCATTCATCGAAATTATTTGTTTTTATATATACGCTTCGCCTATTTCAATTGTTTATTATGGACGATATTAATATCACTTTATAGCCCTAAAAGGGAAATATTTCGTTAGGGGTGCAGCAGCGGGATGAAGCGGGATACAGTATTTCTTTCCTTTTTTGTAACAAATGAAAGACGCCTTGATGCTTGGATAAAATTGGAAGGGTTAGGCCATGTTTGATTCGATCAAATTATCAACCTTAACGATGTTTTAATCAGGTGAAAGTTTGGTCGTTAAAGAAAAACTACGCATCAAATGCAACTAAAGAAGGTAATTGCAGTCTGTTACGTATTCGAAAGGACCAAATTAGCAAGTGCAAAAAAATGCAATTGAAATAAATTCAAATTACCTCATAAAAGTTTTTTGAGAACATATTTCATAGCACGAAAATATCGCGTTCAAAATGAATTAATATTTTTTAAATTATTGTGGGTACAGTAAAAGTTGCCAATGAAGTTGAGAATAACGATTGATATGGATCTCAATGTGGATAATGCACTTATTCCAAAACACTGCATGAAAGAAATAACTCCACACGCTCGCGCCTAAATAAAGTTTGCATGCTCTGCAGATTGCAAACTAAAATTTAAAATTATTATTATTATAATCATTAAATTGTTGCAATTAGGTCTTTACCTGATGGAAACATGAACATACGGAACAAAACAATTGGAAACGTCATAAGAAGCCATTGGTCCCTACTTCTTCAACCGCTTTTTAAAAATATGCAAATTTTTCGGGAAGGGCTCAAATAATTTTGCCGGTAGGTAGGTCGTTCCAGTCCCTTATGGTCCTATTCAAGAAGGAGAATTGCTATGTGCTTGTCCTTTGTGATCGGCACTTCATCGTGAACTGGTGATCATTTTTTCCAACAAAGCTGGGTGTCAACCTTTACACCCCATATTGTGATTCCGACTGCAAAATCAATTTTTAACTTCAGGTTTTCCATCTTCAAAAATTCAAGATGGAGAAAGTTTGTATTTTTTGTGAAAATGTCATTTCCTGTATCAAATATTTCAGAAAATTATCAAAAATATTAGTATTTCCAAAGAATCTGAACCCATGTAAGGGCACAGAGGCGGTCACCACCGAGGTCAAATGGGCGGAAAAAGAAAGAATTGGATCTTAAGCTGTCGTGCCGCAGGTTTTTCAAGGATCCCCAAGTCAATGGTGCAGTTCGCATTCCCTTAGGTATTAACAAATTGTTGACCCCGGAAGGCGTCATACGTGGAACAAATGTCGTTGAGGTTTCTTCCATACTATCGATGCAACCAGCATGATGTGCCGTATGACCATGTTAACTGCTGTTTGAAAGTTCACCATGCGACATCCGACATCTATTTATATCATTTAAGGAACTTTCTACCTTGTTTTCCCTCCTAACCTCTAATGAAATTCATCCAGCCACTTCTCCTTCAATCACCCATGCAGTGGGCGAAATGCGATTTGGATGCCCATGTACGCGTAATGAATGTCGCATGACCAGTTTATATGCGGTTGACGTGCACGCACGTTCACGATATAGTGCCACATAAACAGCCCTCCCATTTCTCGAATATTTCTCGCGTTTCACGCCAAATCGATAGGCTTCTCAATGCCAAAGTATATGTGGGTAAGTCAGCCACGAACTTCTGGGAAGAGAACGACATTTTTTAAACTCGTGACTCCGGTTTTCAGTCCTTACTACTTTTCGTTAATTAATGCTTGGCGATTCCTCTTTTTTTTAAAAAAAAGAGGCGCCTGGCAACAATATACGCAAAATTTATAAACTCATAAGTTGTCTTCAGATCTTTGCTCTTGCTGGCTCTTATTGTTGCTAAGCATCTCCTATTTTTTAACAAAGTAAAAGATGCGCCTAGCAACAATGAGTGTGTACAACAACAACAATCGGAAAATTGAACTTGCGCCAATTTTTTACGCATCTTACGTCAATTACGCCAGACGCCTTTCACCATGACGACATTACCACAGAAACGTTGGCTTTAGATACCTGTTATGAAGCTCGAGAAAACTTTATCAGTTAGATACTCCAGGATAGTGTGAAATTATATTTCAACCGATTTCTTTCTCTCTCTCTCTCTGCCTCGTTATCCTTCCTCCGCTCCAGCGAAAGTCCAGTCATCCCTCCTCCTCCTCCTTCCCCCGCCGCCCCACCCCTTTCCATATCCTTCACCACGTGCTCCCCCACCCCCCTCTCTCAACTCAACCGTGCGGGTGGCTGTCCCGCATAACCCTCTCCTCCCTCCTCCCCCTTCTCCCTTCCCTTCCCACCCCCTCTTCCCCCCACCCCTTGCGCCTCCCCCCCACCCCAGATGCACACTTCATACGTGAGGCGGGCGTGGGACCAACCGCGCTCCAACTTCTCTCCGCCGCCCGCACTCATGGATGAAGACGAGGAAGAAGGAGCGGCCGCCGCCGCGTGGTGGGCTGCGCATCCTTCCGCAGCCGCCGCCGCCGCCTCCAACTCATCGGTGGCGGCCCGCCGTCCGCGGCCCTCTCTCCTGCGCCGCTCCTGCGACGCCGTTCGCCGCGCCCTGGCCTTCCTCTTCTCGCACGCCGGCGTCTGTGCCCTCATCCTCGCCTACACTCTCTTCGGCGCGGCGCTGTTCCTCCGCGTGGAGGGGGGACCGGCGTCAGACGCCGCGTCGGCGGCGGTCCGCCGGGCGGCGCGGCGCCGTCGCCTCGCCGCCGACGCCCTCTGGTCGCTCACGGCCAAGCACAACGTCCTGGAGGAGTCACGATGGCGCGCGGGGGTGGCGCAGAGGATACTGTCGCATCAGGAGGCGCTCGTGGCTGAAGTGAGGAGGGACGCGGCGGCAGAGTGGGCCCTTTTAGGGGCCGTGGAGGGCCCCAGTTCCGGGGGAGGGAGGCCACAGTGGACGTTCGCGGCGGCCCTCATGTACGCGCTCACCGTCTACACCACCATCGGTGAGTGATGACCCGCGCATGCCGATCCTCTTTTGTTGTTATCCCCTTTCGTTGCAGCAACACGAAGATATTCCTGTATTTCCGAATGTGGGCTCAAATTTTTATGACGTCACAAATTTACTCAAATACGGATATTGCTTGGAACTTCAATAAGTAGCCACCTACGGCGCGCGAATAACGACCTACTCAGAGTCCTCTGGATGGCAGTTCTCTACACTACTCCCTCATAGGGTCTTTGGTGCTAATGGAGCAATTAAGAGCCGAACTACAACCTATTGTGCCGTATTTCTCCTACAAATAACGGAAAATCTTAGCGAGCAACTGCCAGCCACATTCACTTTCTCAATGTAAACAACAAGTGCAGAGAACAAAGATGGTAGAATGCGACGACTCGACTATGTAGTGTAGTATCAACAACCCAGAGGACTCTGGGCTCACTTTAAAGGCTCACTTCCGCAGTAGCAGTACATTTACATTCCGGTAAAATATCTTATCATTTGAAGCTTCTAAGGCTACGATTTACCTATAGACTATAAATTATACCTATTACATAAGTTGCAGCTTCTGGAATAACAGTAGATGCGTTGTTTATACAATATATTCGCATCTGAACATCAAAACATTTTCATGAGGAATGCTGAGCAGCCTGGCCTGGACCACTTGCGTCTCGCGGCTTGTGTCCGCTTGACGTCAGATAGTTTCGTGCGCGGAGGCGTTCTGCACATGCGCAACCCATATCATATAAAGGATCCACAGGTGTAAATATAAACAGCGTGACGTCAAGAGTCCACGCTGATGTCAGAGCCAACCGCTTGCATGACGAAGTAAACAAAGGATCGCATGTGTGTAAACACACGAGACCCATGTGTTACACCCAGTGTCAACCCCCCTTAACCACGTGGTCCCGACTTCCATTGCTTTCACAAGTTCCTTATCGTAATCATTACCGGGATACGCAATATGTGAGGAAGGCAAGAAATTAACAGTCCCAGTTAAATACGAGGCTGGAATGTCCACCTAGAAATAATTGTAGTCCTTTATTGTTCGGGGAAAAAACGAATTCCCATGCCTATCATTTTGGCAAAATATCTCTCCTAATTTATCGTTTCTGTCGGACCTGCAAAGATAGCAGAGTCTTAAAATGATGTTCTCTTTGTCGCTCGGAAAAAAATTCTCAATTTCTCAATCAATCTAAACCTAGCGCGCAGCCTTCGAGTCTCTAGTGGCTCCCAGCATAATTCGTTTCACATTCGTATAACGCTTTCTGTGCCCCCACTATAATTTTTGAAAATTCGAGCAGCTTTCTTTCATATTTTTATTTATTCATGAATTAAGCCCATATGCTCCAAAATGCTCGCAGCATATTCAAGCTGCAGTCGGAAGAGCGCGGATTAGCATATTTTTTATCCGATATTCATCCCACAAAACACGCCGTACCACTGCTAGCTTCTTCCGGGATCTGCCACAAACATTTCGTTTATGTGTTCTCCTCGATATATTGGTAATATCGTAACTTATATAATGATAATGAGTGACTACTTCTTCTTCCCACGCCACTTTTTCTATTTCTGGGTATACATATTGTAAGAAACCATAAATGATTAATTCCTAAAAAACAAAACGATGAAAATATGTCTGTTTTTTTAACATTGAGTGTGCTAAATCTGCAAAAGTGCGCTACCACTCTTCCAGTTAGCCATGATTCCTATTTAATAATTTCAGTCCAGTTGAGAACAGATTCTGGGTTCTTGAAGCATGGAATTATAAAAAACCAATGTTATCTCTCCTAAAAATACTTTTTGTAGTATAATGCTAATTATTCTCAGCTTTATCATACATTTATGCTCCTATATATTTATATTAAGTCCGTAGTTTACATTAAAATGGGAATAGTACCAATAAAATGGGCTGTATTACTTAAAAAAATAGGGAATCATTGCATCATCGATGGGATTAACCATTGTTTCGTCACCAACTATTTTTTGCTACTAATATCTACCCTAGAGATTGAAATCTGCTCTTTAATAATTATACTTGAAGCTTTGGAACACTGTGAGACTACGAATTTAATTTTGTAAGCTTTCTAGGCAGTGACCACTAAGATAGCAACCGAAGAGTTTTCAGTTCCTAGGAATACAAGTTGGCATTAACGACCAACGGAACGTAGAGGGCGAATTAACTGCAATAGACATGGTTGCTATAAAATGCGTCACAAAGGAGTGGAGTCAACAGACTGCCCCTTCCTCCGTTTGTTTACATGTTTAGCGGGTGTGGGAAGGGCTAAGAGAGTCGTTCTGCGCCAAGGAAAGAAAGCACATGGCCCCCGCTATCCGTTCACTTGTGTCTTGGCTCAAGCGCGAGCCAAGAGCGGACCGAAAAGACTGATTGCGCATGCGCACAGGAACTCCCCAGTCCCTACTTACACTCGGGCGGGAAAAGGAGTGCTTTTGAGAGAGATAAAGGCGAAGATTACGGGATGGTAGAGCAGCGACCGGAATAGTATATCCTGCCGACCAGTGATGGGCTTTCCAAGTACTTTTAAATAACCTGAAATAACCGTTCTTTAACCGCGGAGTAAACGTTACTTTCGATTAGTCACCAGGTACTCGATAAGTCACCAGAAACCATGTTCACGCAGTGGATGGTATTAGCATAAAGGCAACAGACGAAGTGAAGTACCTGGGAGTTACGATAACCTCGAACCGCAGGTGGGGAACACATATAAAGAATATTTGCGGCATAGCCCTGAAGAAATTAGGATTCATCAAGCGTATTATGGGAAGATTTTCGGATAAGAAAGTAAAAGAAAGGTGCTATTTCGCTCTCGTCCGACCGCACCTTGAATATGCAGCGAGAAAATGGGATACGGTGCAGAAAGACTTAATCCGCGAATTGAATAAAATACTAAGGAAGGCTGCGCGTTCGGTCAAAAACTGCTACGGGCGTACAGACAGCGTTACCCAGCTGTTAAGCGAATTAGGCTGGGAGCCGCTGGAGACTCGGAGGCTGCGCGCTAGGCTTACATTGCTTGAACAATTGAGAATGGATATCTTTAAAAGCGACACAGAGAACATAATATTAGAGCCACACTATATTTCCAGGTCCGATAGAAGCGATAAATTAAGAGAGATGCTCTGTCGAACGGATAGATATGGGAATTCGTTTTTCCCCCGAACCATAAAGGAATTTAATAAACGCTAGTCCCAACTTCGTTAGAGCACTTCGTTTTTTTTTTAGCTGTAAACGGCTGGTGTCCTAACACCCCCTGCCACACGCCTTTTAGGCGGCTTGCGGGGCATTATGTAGATGTGGATGTAGATACTGTTCCACAAATAATGTAATGCTGTCTACTACGTGGACACTTAGGAAGGAGGACGAGAGAAGAATGGAGGCGTTCGAGATGTGGGTATGGCGAAGAATGGAAAAGGTGAAGTGGACAGACATGAGGAGGAACGACGAAGTGCTGGACTTGGTGGGCGAGGAGAGGGAGCTTCTAAGTGAGATGCGGAGGAGACAGAGGGACTGTATGCAGCGAGCACTTAGCGGGGAGGGGATGTTGACAGCAGTGCTGGAGAGTATAATGTTAGGTAAAAAAGGGAGAGGAAGGAAAAGAATATAATTTATAGATAGAATGAAAGGGAGAATGCGTTATTGTGAGTGAAGAGAGAGGTGCTTGATGGAAAGGGAGGCTCCCAGAATGATCCCTAAGTACTCCATGGAAACGTATCATGAACATTACCTCGTTCCACTGAGTGAAGTCGAAATCAGTTGATTTGAGACAAGTATACGTTTACTTTCAAGTTTCATCAATAATCTTGGTTACCTATATTGAGGAGCTTCTCCCTCAATCTTTGTCATTAGTCTTTCACAATCAGTTAACCAAATTACGTTCACTCAGATAAAAATTTTAATATTCTAATACTTTTTTTATGAATTTCTGGATGTCACTAAAATATTGTGTGGATTGCATTAGGTTACTTCATACAAATAATTTTCCATTATCTATGAATATTTTCTTTTCATTAATTCCGAGAACTGCTTTTTGCATTAAAATTCGATTTAACATATGAATGTAAACGAAAATTGGTTACGTTTCGTTACACCTATATTATCTTAACTGCAACTTAACTGGCATCGTTAACCATCCGGTTTTCCTCATCTATTTTACGATTACGTATTCTAACGAGTATTCACATTTGGGTTTTATCGAGTCAAAGTATCAATTTCTCTGATTCGGGTGAATAACGGATACTCAAGTAACGATTGGTCACTTTCCACCAATCGCTACTGCCAAAGCTCAACCGCCTGAGCGCTTGAAAAAACATGTATACCAAACGATGAAACTAGTTAAAACGATGAGGAATCGAACTCGGGTCTCTCAATTAGCGTTCAGGAAATACTACGTTCCATTCTAAAATCGCACGTTGTATATTTAAGTAGTTATCCAGGCAAACGATTTCTCATAGTTTTGCTCTTTGTTTTGCATTCTGATGAGTTTGCATTCTTCAGAAATTGTGAAAAATATGCTTTCAAGTAAGGGGATTTAAAATGGTAAAATATGAATTTATAAAATCTAAAACGATACTTTTATTCCCCATCACCTATCGGCATATTTCCCAGCGGTTCATCTGAAAAAATAAATAAAACCTTGCTTGATTCACGGTTTTTAAATTAACTGATGAGATAAAAGTGTCATACCCAGCGCTCATTAGAATGTTCCATTACACTAATACTGTTTTACGACCTCTCCTCGATTATGATTTCATTTTAAGAATAATTGGGGAAATAAACACCGATGTAAAGTTAATATTCTCATGAGGGAGGGTGAAACTTGATCCTCTATTACGTGAGAAGAGAATAAGAGAAAGTATGAGCATCAGGATAGCTCAAATACATTTTCGGGGTCAAAGATACATTAATGACCACACAGGTGCTTAAAATTACTTGCTTCTTATGAGATCAATTACGTGAAGTAAATGTGTTCAACACACACTCAGGGAACGTTCTGGTATTACATAAGCACTTCTGGGAAAGCGATTTGAAGTAATACTAGGCAATTCCCTGAATAGAACTTAAACGCCAAGTAGACTAAAGGTGAAAATATAGGAAATTATACACACAAGTGCATGCATAAATTATTAAACTTGAGAGTATTCAAGCACTGTATCCCACCACAATTTCATGCACCACAAAAATTCCCTCGCCTATGGCTTAGTTTAAAGTGAAGTCCGCCCTCACCATTCGAACTAACATGCGAGTTAAAACTAAACGTGTCAGCGCCAACATGCGGCGTTGCGAAACTTCTACATATGAATCCAACTAAACAGGATTTCATAATACAAACGCCTTTTAATACATTAAATACATATTCATAAGGTTAATTGCATTATACTATATATTGCAATAAACGATAACGTTGTAATTCACTTGAAGAAAGCTATGGGCTGAAGTTTGATCTAATAGGTTTCTGTCGCATTGCATCATAGATGGCTCTTTTAGAGTTTTCCAACAGGCTATTGGCGCCATGATGGCTGAATGTCGATGGAGAAAGTACGCACCTTCTAAAACTACCAGTGCCGCCTAACGAAGTTAAATAATAAGGGTGGTAATTAAATGTACACAGACGGTAACCCGAGCAATTAAAATTCATCAGAATTAAGGCTTATTCGCCTCTACGGTCATGTTATGAGTAATCTCTCGTGAGCCATAACGTCTAACTAGATCCCATTGGCGAATAAGAGATGTCGTCATCACTGTTAGCAGCACACCAACTCAGCGATAGACGAATTTCTTGGCACGAACCTTCGTAATCTTGCTAACGTTTACACCACGGCGGACGGATAAAGACAGCAATGGCGTAGGCGCACGAATCAAACAAACCTTGACACTCTGGAAAGATTGGTAAACGAAATTTTAGAATGGTATTAATAGATTTTCCATCGAGAAAATCCCTATTTCCATTGGTGAGTTTCATGAATGATTTGCATGTGCAACTCCATAACCACATTAATAATCATGAAGCTGTCTTCTCTTAATGGTGTATTCATGAAGCTTTATCCTTCAATCTCCTTATATCCTCTACTTTTCATTAGTTAAAATAGCTTATGTATTCCCTCTTTTTCTTTCTACAAATAGTCCTTGTGACCCAGAATGCAACCGTCTCTTTCTTCTCTTTTCTGAATTAAAACCTTAAAAATAACTTAAGGGACAAAGGGAAATCATTTTCAAGGTACAGATATACCGGTATCGAAACTATAATACATATGAATAATTAATAAATATTCCAGGTGGAACTTATGTACAAGGAGAATTTTAAGTTCTTAAATCGTGTTTCCACACAGCTAAGCTGGGAGCCTTGTACGACATTCCGGCCACTCTTACCTCAAAGCCGTTTGTGAATGTCCACTTCATTTAGACTTTTCTAATGCTGCCAAATGCAACTTGTCGCAGTTTGCCCTCTTTTCCAGAACATGCTATTCTTTCTTCTAAGTTTCCGTGAAAGAAAAACATTAAACCCAAGCTTATTTGTATCTTAAAATGAACATTCTGCATCGATACCTATCGGATTAATTTCGAAAAATCCCTTATGCTACCAAAAACAGGAAAATATTAGATATTATTTCTCTAGAAAAACTCATTCTTGAATTAATATGTCGCTATTCGTCATAATCCCTTTATGAAGCCATTAAAGTGATATATAACCAATTCAATGAATGCAAAATAAATGCATTAAATACCTACGCTTTCGTATTAATAATGACAACGTTAGTAATGCAAAGGTCACGAAGTACCACCAACTGGAGCAACTATGAGTCAATAGAGTAATATATCGTAGAATTAAGTTCCACTTAATAACGGGTGTTTAAAAATAATATCGAGGTTTCCTATATTCATTACATTAAACTTACAGCTACACATCAAACGAAATAGCAACTCAAACAGTTTTACATAATATCTAACAATGCGAGCACCATTCGCCTTACAGCAACACGATATACTAGCTCCTCCCAAGCGTTGATTAATGTCTCTCGAGTAATTTTTGCAACAGCTGCTTCAATCCTGTTCCTTAATCCGGGAAGGTCAACTGGAACGGAACCCTGGGGCGGGCTGGCGAGGATACACTCCCGGGGGAAGGGTCTGTAAGCGCGAGCTTTTCACCTCTGCACCCAGAAGGGGGAGGACAGGAAGGAGAAAGGAAGGAGGCGCCGCCGCGATAGGAGCCCGATGACGCCTCCTGGGACGGGATAGGTAAGGAAGGGAAGGGACGAGGAATCCCGCACCGTCACAAAGGCGGGCGGGTCCTACCATCAGCGAAACCAGGCATCAGCCATTGCTATTCTAACAACTTGGAGGATTATCCTATGAGGAAGAATAATCCAACGATCTAATCGTTAGATAATCCGGGGAGATCAGCTGGTAGTGGAGGCATGGGTGGTATCATCGCCTGTGGAGACACAACCGAACTTATTAAGAGAAATACTCATGAAAGTTCCTTCTTACTCCACTAGATGTGACCCTCTTTTTGACAATAGCCATCACTCACGCAACTAAGCCTACTTTTCCCCATTACAGCAAATAATGCGTGACGGCAATTTATGTCTCAAAAAGGACCTAGTTTTTGATTCCTTACCTTCTATAATGAGGTACCTGAAAGGAATACCAGACAAGATGTTACCTAATACTACTTAATTAACTATTACAATCTGTATATTATTGTCACTATTATGATATTTTATGGCATTTTATAAAGAATTTTATGCTTTATAATTGGGCCTTGGCCCGTTAATTAATGAAATATGAAAAATATGAAATAGTCTGTATACCGTAGGGTGGCGCGCGGGCCCGCCGGCTACCTGAGTCGGTCCCATAGACTTTTATGGTCGGTCCTTTCCTCCCCCGGTGCTTGCGGCTTGCGGAGTGACTCAAGGTAGCTGGCGCGCCCATGCCCCACCCTACGGTATACAGACTATAAAGTGGCATGCACGTTGCACAGTAACAACACACTCTGTCTTTGCAAAACTGTAAAAAACCCAAAAGCATCATGCACACTGGTCGCCATATTTGCTGCTAGCGCTTTACAACGGATGGCGGCCGAAAAATTGAGTGCACGTGCGTGCTATTGCCAGCAAACAAACCGTTTTGAGTTTCTGTTTCATTTCATTTGTCATTTATAGCTTCAAGTTAGGTGGAATTATTATTTTAAAGCGTTAAAACACCGCTAGTCATTTTGAAACGACCTGAAAAATGAAATTACTTGTCTTTTTTCCACTCTAATTTACTTCAAAATACACAGGTTCGGAGTGGGCCAATAATTCCAATTTCAAGGTCCTTGAAAATGACATCATGAGCCGAAGCTTGGGTCAATTGAAATATTAATCTGTGGAAATAGGCAATTGCTTTCGATAAGATGAATATGAAAGATCTCCACCGAATTACGCAAGAAACTGTATCTTTCATCAAGTTTCAAATTCAAAAAGGAGATTTTTGAGAAGCCAATTAGTCGTAGGAATCCACACAGAATTTCTATGTTACTCTAATAAAATTGGAATGAAAAGGAAAATAATGGAATACGTGCAGAGTTTTAATTTATATAATTATGGTAGGATTTTGGAACGAAAAGAAAAAAGAGGGGATTTTTTCGCAACAGGAAAATCGACCATTTGAATCCTTTGCCATCCGATGGAAATAGAAATCAAAAGGATGGGAAAATGACGTTTAAAAATAGGGAAAAAGATTCATTAATGGAGAGAAGTGTTGAGTGCTAGCGCAAAAGTCACAAAGCTCTCACCGCCGGCCCCATTCAGTGTTGACTAGTCATCGCACGCCGGAAAGAAGAAGAGGGAAATAAATCCGCTTAGCCGCGATTTTCATTTTTTTCTTTGAGAGTTTTTCGTTTCATTCACTTCTTGCGCGACTCTCTCCTCCCCACTCTCGTCCCCCTTCCCCTCTTTCCCCTCCCACGTTTCCAAGAAAAGCGACGGCCCCCCCTACCTCCCCAAAGATACAGTCGACAGTGGACGCTTCTTTATAGAAAGCGCTCAAGAAAACGAAATAAACGTCATCTCCATGGAAAATAAGATTTCCTCTAATTGCACTATATCGATTGTCAGCCTGAAAAAATCGCGTTATTCATGCTTCGGTTTCACATTTCTTGATTATTCTGCATTGCAATCGATCACTATAGTCTATTCACTTTATATCTGCGGGCGAGCTTTCGTGCGAGCACGGACACTCTCGGACGGCTTTGCTGATAGGGTAGGGGTAGTACCGAGAGAGAGAGAGGCGGAGCGAACATAACGTTGCCAAATGTACATAGACGCCCTACTTTGTCACTGAAAACATGTGAGTCTTTTGGTGGCCACAGGTATTTTGGCCCCGCCGCGGCGCCGAGAAAAATTATCAACTCATTTGAAAGGCATTGGGGAAAATCCTTTCACAGATGCCCGTGACATTGTCAGCTACCGGGCTGAATGAGGCACCGTTGGTAGAAGGCATACTTAGTCACATGCAAGGAGAACGCGTGAGGTTTGGCAACACTGTTCCATGAGCAGATTCACGATATTCACTCGGCGGAGGTCTGAGAGCTACTCACTGAGGCCACGCCTACTGTTTGCTGATTGGCTAAGGCAAAGTCACATGTCGAGCAACTATCCCTCCCCTCATCTCCACTGGCTTTGACCACACCAGCTCACCCGCAGAGATAAAATGAACAGATTATAGTACCCTGTATTTCGACTTCTCTTTCATTTGAGCTGGAAAGGTAATACTATTAATTATTACTTAGACCCCTAATAAAAGATACACTGTTGTATGTTCCAAAGAAGTTTTCTTAACCTACCCAGGTTTCCGCGTTACACAATGTCAATTACCTTTGAAAATGACATAGTGTAATGTGGAAACCTGGGTCGGTGAAATAAACTTCTGTGGAACCTACAAAAGTGTATCTTTTATCATGTTTCCTGTTACCAAGTTCCACCAAATATCGCCATCCAGCCTTAAGATGACAAGTCCCCTAAACATGTTGTGTCATTTGTCCCCTTAGCGCTCATTAAAGGCAACATCAAAACCGCTGAAAACGTACATATACTCACCGGCAGCTGGACCGTTATGGAGTGAATATTGAGGTCTTATTAGTGATTTAACGAAAGAATGCACATTTTTTTAAGATTATATTTGAATACCCACATTTAAGCATACATTAGTTTAAAGACGCTCATTTATGCTTGTAAAGAACTTATATAATACCGAACTATACATTTTTTGACAAATCAGGAATATAAATTGAGAAATAGGATAGTAATTATTATTTCGCTAATATAAATAGTATTTAACTTAGGACTTGACCGCACTATGAAACATGATTATCATTCAGCGTAAGTAAAATAATTATTCTTTAAATAACGATGTCGTCGTTTCCCCTTCAAATTGCATTAATAAGAGAAAATTGACAAACAGAATAATCGACCAGTACTCAAACTAGTGACCAAAACTTTACCATATCGCATCAAATGATGTTGCATGCCAAGGTTTTTTTGAAAATACATTTATGGAATGAATGCTATGAACCTGAATCATATCGTCGCGGCGGAAAATGCCACAGACTCACAGTCTAACCTTCCCTCCCCCTAGCGACTGTGCCGTGGGATGTGTTCGCGATGAGCGTGAACGAGTTGACAAATGAAGGCAGCCGTCCGCGCAACTACCCCAAAACGAGTGGGCGGATCGTTTTGGTTCCACCTACGCCAATAGATTACCTGATGAATCCATGGGTGCACGCCGAGCCAAACAAAAGCACTAAGGAGACAGTAAGAACGACTAAAGCAGCTACTGAACAGGCCACTTCTCCACTCACTAAACACTCGGAGGAAACTATATTTTGAGTTAATATTAGTAGTAAAAGAGACGGTGAATGAATATGATCTTGTTAACAGCCAGATTACGGTACGAAGGAAAGATCTCGCAGATAATTCGTTCTATTTCCAACTACGCCGGACACTCACAGGATCACATGGGGGTCAAAGAATAAATGGATTGCATACGCCAAAGACGGCAAACAAAGCCATCAAAACGTAAAAACGCGTCGGTGTATTTCAACCGAATCAGCTGGCCGGAAGAGTGTGAAGGGACTCGGTTCCAATACTATATATTCGTAAAAGACAAAACAATTCGTAGAAAATTATAATCATTCCAAAAGAAATCTCTCCGTTATCTCCTTGACATTAGCAAACATTATTACGAGTATTAAATATGTCAGAGCTGCTCATAAATTCTCTTCCATGAATGATTTTGCCTCCCATTTAATAAGCAAATTGAAGTCCACGTTGGGCACAGGGCACAGGTAATACAACACTTACAGATTTATGGGACTACGACCCAAGTGTCCTAACTACATACACACTACCTCTCCAAATCACTTGTCTATGAGATTTTCCTCCTATATTTTAGCCTCCTTCAAATCACAGGTTTATTTTGCAATTTTTTGCCAATTCATTTGTATATCGCATTTGTGATCTTGCTGTATAAAATAGATAAGATAAATAGCAAATACAAGAAAAATATATAAGTATATAATAAAATCACAAATTTTAAAATTAAGAATTATGAAAAATCAATTGTTAACACTTAAAAATTGTTTCAAAAAGAAAAAAGAAAATAAGTGCTATTATATTTTTGTTCTGAACTACTATTTAGAGTCTAAGCTTCTCCTTATCACTAACAACACTACAGACGACAACAGTACATATGCCACAGTAACCTTTTTCTTTGTAATGCTGCCTGACTGGTTGAGGTGAGTACGCCCCTTCGGCACTGCCAGTGAGCAACCAGTTTACTCTCTACTTTAAATGCGCACCAAATCACAAAAAAGTACTTCGACAGTTCTTGCTTTCTTGAAGAAGCGGAAACAGCTTACTTTTACGTTGTTATATCGTCAAAACTCTTGGAGTATGCCGCTAGTGTGAGGGAACTGTGTGAAAAGTAATGGTTTCGGAAATTCATGAATCTCTTATAACGCTTACTTTTTGTTTTACGTGTACTACCTGGTAGTTGGGTATTGCACAGTATCTCGTAGAGGTAGATGTACCTCAATCAGCTCATATCTTTCGATGGCGAACGTTTCACGGATTTCCAGCTCAGCCATCAGGGCAAGTGGGTTTTCATTTTCCAAATCGCTTAACCCCCAAGGGGCTTTAGCTTATGAGGTACGTCCACACCACTTTGCAAAAATTTGCGACCACACGATTTCAATCGTCCCTACGACCATTTTCGGCATTATTGACTGGTCAGGTTGTCACGGGCAGCTCAAGACATTTTCCTTTGGTCGGAGGAGCAACACAAAAATGCCTCCGCGTGGTAATGGGCTCTCTGAGAGGCCGTCACCAATGAGACGGGCAAACTGGGAAATGATTTATAGGGAGAGAGGAGTTCTATGAATGGCGCCCTCTACCCCTCCAATTTCCACGTCATCGACCTCAACCCACACCCCACCCCGTCCCCCCTTTCCCCGCTCCGCCCCCATTCCCACTCGGTCGTTTTGGCATCCTCACAGATTCCCGCAGTTGACAGAGGTCGTCAAGGGAAACGGTCGAGAGAAAGGGTTGCTGGGGACGGAGGGGAGGAGTTGACACAGGAAGTACCTCGGGGAGAACCAGCTCACAACACCTTGGCCTAGCTCATGACCGGAGGCTTTCCGGTTGATTTTTTCTGTTGTTAAACCGGGTGAAAAAGCTCATTTTAGACGTTATTTGCCCGTTTTATAGACGTATACCACATCGCATTCCATGAATTACGTGCTCACTTGTTTTTACTCATCGAAATTTAGCGATGGCCTCCGTTACTGAGGTCTTTGGGTATGTATAGCATATTTGTCTAGGCTATAAGTATGTGAACGAAGGCACCAAATTGTTCAATTTCGATCAAGTAATTAGTTACATGCGGGATAAGTTCGGGAAGCTCCTCTAACAGGAGTATCTATCGACGGGTATGGGTTCCAAAGAGACAAATTCAACAGGAGAATTCATGTGATTAAAAGCACCGCGTGAAACAATTAACTTATAATGCCGTCACGCCCAAGGGTGCAACGTAATAAACGCCAAAGAATGAAGTTCGCCAAGAAAACATATTTTGCTTAACTAAGATTCGAACCCGAATCTCCCGATTGCCAGTCAGCCGAGTTAGCCAGTTACACCAACAACAAGGCATCTTCTCAGAGCGATCTTAAGGATGGGTTTTACCGAACGAGGCGTTGACGTCACAAGTCCAATATGACTGGTTTCACGCAGTAATTTGAAATTTGTCCTCGCCAGATAGCGGCCAAGTTGAGTTTATTTCTCCGACAATGGCTCAGTAAGCACGACCTCCGTTCCATGTGCCACATTTATGTTGTTGATGGCCTTGAAACGTACTTGGAGGCCCGGAGGTATGCGGAAGAGTGTAACGCTCAAAAAATTAAAAGACACGGTTGAACATTGTATCAAAAAATCTAATAACAAACAAAAGCGGTAGATTAACCAAACAAATCACCTTACTGAACTGTGGTGGTGACGATACCTATATAAAGACTCGGGAGAAAAAGGTGAGGTAGGAAATAGGGATGTTACCATGGCAGCAAGAGGTATCGGTGGTCAAGAAAAAAGGTGCCTTTGGTCTCCTCCCGGGAGCAGCTCTCCTCACGGCCAAACACTCGACAAGAGCTCTTGCAAAATAATGCCCACCGCTCGCGAACAAGCATTCCTTTATATAGGTTTGGGCCCATTTGCCACCACCATTGATAGGCCCCTACTGACCGGAGGCCATTTCCTTTTGGCGGAGGATTTCACCACCCGCCAAGCTGCTCGACCGATAGCGTAGAGTGAGGCACAGCTCAACCTTATACAGTTCCCGAAATTGCTTAGCAACTCCATATTTGATAACTGCTTAACCAGTTATTGCTGCGATGTTCAGCCGTTGCTGATAATTGGTGTTTAACTTTTAAGTGAGGTGGGGCGTTTATTTTTTAAAGTGGCTATTCTTTGTGCATCAATGTGTGGGACTTGTTATTGCATTTTTGGATCTGTTGTTTAAAAAATGTCATGGTAACTCCAGAGTGGTGGTAGTAGAGTGTTTTGTGTTTTCTTTAATGAATGTTTGAATGATTTCGCAATGCCATTTAGGCATTGTGTCAGTCTTTTGATCTTGAGGTTTACGTGTGTATACGTGTCGCGGACGAAACAGGGAGCGCTCGTGATTGTCCTAATGTTTTCTTCTGGTTGACGATGAGTTTATGTAAATGTGTATTGGCTATGGAATACCAGGCTGGATAATCATAGGTTAGAAGTGGCCGGATCCTGGCCTTGTACAGGATTGTCTTCGTATGAAGTCCTAAAAGTGGACTTTATAGGAGGGGAAAGGTGGCTACGCGTAACGAATGCTGTTTATGTGAAACTATAGTCCATTAAAATGTGTTTCAGTCGAAATTTATTTATGAGAGCGCATGCCTTGATAGCCTACTCATAAAATACAAATAAAATCAATCGCAACCTTCCGGGAGACTTCGCCTTCGCCAAATAATCACGATACTAACATGCACTCAAATAGTTTCATTCACGAGACCACGTTAACATTCCTTCGATTTTTGGCTGCCAGGAGTCAGGCACTTTAGATTCGCAAATAGGGTGGTTTCCTTTTTTTTATTACCTAAATCGAAATATTATTACTCCTGGAGTACGTTTTTCATGCTTTTAGATTTTTAAATGACAATATCAATTTTTACCGATTAAATGAAAAGTGAAAATTTTCAAGCGCGCGAAAACGCGACGGCTAAGTATGAGTGCTGGGAAAACTCCGTGTGACTTCGTTCTGGTTCCCACTGCCGCCAAGTGAGGTGACCTTTGGACGAGGCTTTGAGCGCTGATACGACGCAGGATGCTAGCAGGTAGTAGAGTACCCTGCTAGCAGGTAGCGCTTGGCTTAAAGAAGGATTATTATTCCCCTATCAAACGAAGGAAACTTTCCGACCTCAGGCAGTTTTAATAAGTGATTATTAAGACATGTTTCCCTGAGCTCTGTGCCTCATACATGAATTTGGTAATCTCAGACAATGTAAAACTCATATCCACTCGTATAGAAACTAGGTCCCTGTGACGTCACGTGGAGTGGCATCGCATGGGCGCCAATCTGGACTTTTTCAAATGCGGTTAAAATTGGCCAATGCCATTTGTCAGAACTGGGATTTCTAAAATCAAATAATTTGTATATTATAAATACTCTAATGGTGAGGAAGGAATAGCAATCAATGCCTTTCGTTTTCTTTGATGAAGGAAACTATACTATCGTGACATTAAAAAAGCAATAATTTTGATAGTTTACCGATGAGTGATTTATTATATTTATTTCTGCATGCAGTTGGAGAGCCTTATGATTTGATTCCTCTTTCCTCCACTTTATGCGAAGTCCTCCTCACCACCAGATGAATGAGTTTATTTCCATGTACTCACAGTACACTCACTTCACTCACAGCACAGACACCCTAACGCGCTGCAAAATTTTAATGACGCCGCATGACATCATCAAGCGAGTTCTTACAGCTGAATGGAAACTGGGGAAATCTGCATCATAGATTTTCTAAAAGAACTTTTTTTATTCGCCATACGAGGAATTTAAAAATATCCTAACGGTTATTCTATTAAAAAAATGCTGGAGATTTTAAGCCCTTGGTAAACAAATGAAGGCTTCGTATGTGTTGAGGATTATTGTCAAGGAGAGGTTTAATTTTCCTCGAGGTGGCAAGAACTGGTGTAATAAGCTGTCTATTTTGTAGTTTTTTGGGCGTTTGACGAGGGTAGCATTAGACTGGAATCTCCGTTAGGCTCTTAACGTAAACTTATATTCCCGCCAGAAGACGCTGGCTATGGCGTAAATGAATAATAAGACTTCAACTCAGATTGATTGATACTTCATTTTAAAGAACATCACATAAGATGGCATTGTTGCTGAGAGTGCGTAAATAAAATTGTTTGGTCACTTACCAACGAGGGCAAAACATTAGCAATCTTCTATATTATTTCTACTGTATAGATACCTTTTTCTCAACTTATACGCACCTAAACTCTACAAATGAGGTACCAAATGCACAGAATTTATCAGAGAACATGTGACGGCATATCTTACTTCCTAAATATTGCTATCGTTTCTTAAAATTGGTTTTTAAATAATAATAAAAAAACAAAAAAACGGTAAATATTCCTGAGGTTAACGGCGCATTAACTGACATTTGTTCATTCGCAACAATATCTCGCATTCTTTAAATAACTTTTATCAAAATGCGGCTGATTCCACATTCAAGTCTCCTGTTGATGCGTAAGTATGAGTCATCATGTGCGTTTAACAGAGGATAGTGTAATTACTTCCAATGTTGTGTTTAAAGAGGTCCTCTGACCTCAATTTGTACATGAACATTACAATTAAATTTGTACATAAGACCCTGCCTTTTTTCTAAATTTTAAAATTAGAAACGCGCCTATCCCTCTGTGGACCTGCATTGAAAACAGCGGGGGAAGCCCGCTGGGAGCGGGCGCAGCACGCTCGTAAAAAAGTAAACATTGAACGCGACTGAAAATTACAAATAGCTACAAGGTCTTCCAGTTGGCGGATTTTGCTGAATCACACCAACGTGTATCAGCTATAGAATTTTGTTGATTGCCGATAGCCTATGAAAGAGTGACATTCTACTTTCAGATAATTAAAATTTAGAGAAAGATGAGATGTTCTCAACGACCGTCCAGCTTAGCATATTTTAGTTGATGTGAACAGATAGACTCTTTCCTGTTTCCAATCTTTAACTAATCCAAATTAAATCATCGTGAATATGGTCTGAGAATGATATAATTTTTCTACGCGTGATAGATCTCTCCGCTGTCCTAAAATGCGCACTGTTACGTCACATGGTGTTCACGGCGGAGAGGGGGGACATAAGAAATACCTGCTGTTATTTTCCTCATATATTTCGCTGATTTTTACCGAAACATTTGCCAATATAGTAAGCCCCTCTCATGTAGATTACTAAATGACTAGAACATTAATTTTAATACTATACAACGCCCAAAACTTCAGAGATAAAACACAACCGTATCTACCAATCAAGCTAGATTATGGAAAAGGATATCAGAAAAATTAGCCTATCCTGGCAAACATATGAAAGGAAGTTAGGACACTTCAAGAGAAAAAGATTGTTAGAGAAATGAAAATTATTTGGCAAGGGGAATACATAGTAAAAATAAGGCGAATTTTATCACTATGGTATGTGTTTGAAACTTTTGTGCACAGAGCACAAATTGTGTGAAAAATTCACAAAGGAAAAATCATTTGATGGAAACTCATTTTGAGGAAAAAAACAACTAATTTTGAGGAAAAATCATTTCCTCTTTGGATTTGTGGTAATGGGGGTGACTGCGTAAAAGTTATCACCGCGGCTAGTCCCGGTTTACTTAAATAAGTCCAGAGCGAACACCTCTCGCGTTCAAAGTTCGGGCTTTGCTCGCCGTCTGTGGCGCCATGCGCACGACCTGGACTGCTAGTCGCATCATATGCTCGGCAGTCCATACCCCCTTGTCCGTTATATTCCACAAATTTCCACTGCGGAGAATGGCACCTCGGTAGCTTAACTGACCAAAGCACTCGGCCGGAAATTGAGGGATCCGGGTTCGAATCTCGGTCAAGGCGAATGATTTTTCCTCTGTGGATTTTTCGCGCAATTTGTGCATTTCGTGTGACTCCATAAAAGTTAGCACCGCGGCTAGTCCCGGTATACTTGAATAAACACAGACCACATATCTGAGTCAAACCACAAGTGATTCAATGAGAGGAAATGAAAGAAAGAAAAATTTGGCATATACTTGGGAATAAATCTGAAAAAAACCCACATTATGGTTGGTGATTGGACGCAGCTGGAGGAAATTAAGAGGCTGCAGAGAGGATATAGGAAGAGAACAAGTCGTAGAAAAATAGAGAGAGAAGAAACGTATCAGAAATTTTAGTTTAAGAAAGTTAATGGGAGGTCTGCGGTCATCAAATCATTCAGCCTGGTAGCTATAGTTAGTTTTCCGCTACCTTCACAGAGAAAATACTTCTCACTATAAAAGTTCTCCATAAAATATTTGTGAAACTATGAAATGGCAAAATGAGTAATATTTTTAAAAATATTTTCGCATTATATTATAAGCGCCATCACAGTCTGCATAAATCGTTGTGTATTCATTGCACTGAGGCAATTTCCCATCATTAGAGCTTGTACAAATTTTCCGCGAGCGAAGAGTTCGTCCTCTCTCCTACTATAAATCTACCATCTGATCAACCAAGGACACAATACAATACGGAATGTCGGAGTAAATAAAAGGTATTAAGTTGAACCTTTGAGGTAGTTAGGCATCCCCGGTAAAAGTAACAAGAATTTGATGAAACTTATGCACATTTACTTTGAAAGACGCACTTTCAACGGTCCAAAGAAAAAGGGGTTCCCATCTGCCATCGTTTCTGAGATATTTGACGGTGAAATTGGGATGATTTAACATGGACTCTCATCAATAAATACCGTTTTTATGAGCTAGCAAAGCTGTTTGTAACAAGAAGTTGTTGAGACGGCACTCATTAAAAGCAAAATTTAGTGACAAATCTAACATGTAGGGGAAAGTATTAATTCATGATAAAATAAAAATGTATTTGCTAAAAACAGTCTGAAACTGGCAAAATTGCCGCTGGGATCTCTGGCACAAGCATCGCTAAACGAAAACCACTACAACGACTTCGCCTAAAATTACGCCAATATACTTATTTTCCCGGCTTATACATGCGTCTTGCATATCTGATATTTGGAAATAAAAATAATCAGTTGGAATTTACCACTTAGATTTCTAAGATTTATTCGAGGTGTGTCCACAATGGTTTAGTGTGCTAAGGTTCGAAGTTATGTTGAAAATAGTCATGCTGACTACAGGAAATAGCTTTAAAAAATCATTGTTGGCATTTGCATTGCACTGAAGTGCAAAAATTTCACTTACAATTCATTCCTAATTATGTTTTCTTTTGTTTAATTGTTTTGGCAACTCTTTTGCGTAAACAATAGGTAGCCCGAGTACATCATTTGACTTCCTCAAGCTAGTTGAATATGGTAAAAGAATTCGTACTTCCTGACAGGCAAGTTGCTAGGGAAGAGGTTTGGCGGCCTTCGGTCCCAACTTATCCCATTGTTGCGACAACCCGCGACACACATTGGTATATTAAGGAGACCATTACAGCTCAGGGGCATCTATCCTCTGGCACTTCATTTTTTTATGTAGTTGTGATTAACTACGCCTGATAATAACTGACTATGAATTTAACTTTCAGTACTAAGCAATAAAGATAGAATAAGCTGCATTTACTTAAATTTTGGTTTTCCCGAAGTGTACTAATTGACAACAAACCCGCATACCTACCGAGCAACCTCCGTAACGGATTTCTGGTTACCTGCCTGCTTCCAGAGAATTATTTGAGAACTGGTTGAAAGCATAGGCGTTGAGGAAGATAAGGTCACGCCCACTCCTATACAACACATGTAATGGAATAATTAAAGATGAGCTGTATAGCACCAAACCTTGAAAAAAAAAACGTGTACGTGAAATGCAGATATTTGATTATATCCCGCACATCCTCTAATCACAGCAAATATCTGTGGGGAGCACCACCCTTTCGTAATGGAAATCATAATTGCAATTAATCCACTCAATTCATATGATATAAGTTCTTCCTTCGTTTTTATACTTTAAATGTAACATAAATATTAGGCGCATACTTGTCAAAAATACTTTATACCTATGTTGACTCTAAAGAATGCTTTATCTAATACAATCGGTCTACACTTATTCACACTCAACTATAAATCTGTGTACAATATTGAGAAAAAGTTATTAGTTTGACAACATTGCTAGCTGCTCAATGTCAGGATACATTTTCTAGGAATCCACATTCGCATTCTAACTTCGTAGTCAATCAGAAACGTACTTGGATGAGAAGTCTCTTTTAGGAAGATAAACTTTTGGCCAGAAATGGATTCAAGACTATTTTGGGTCCCGCCGACACAAAGGTTCTTTAAGGATAGGAGTGACTGAATTAATTAATCCGGCAGAATATGAAAGCGAGGAGCCAGAATCAGGGGGGAGGGCAGGCGCTCCGAATCAAGGAACTTCCGCTGGCAGAGATACGAAAGATGCAACCGACGAATTCCTTTCCGCATGCCTCGACCCGCTTGCCGTACGGAGACTAGAAATAGAATTGCATCAGTGATTCCTCCTCGCCTCCGATCTAGAGTTCCTATTCACCTAGGCGAGGAAGTCCCTTGATGTGGAAGTCATTTCAAGTAAATGATGCATACAGTTCAGTGATCTCATTAAAGGGGGATGGATAACTTTTCAGGCGTGAAAGAAATCAAAGGTTGCTCTTCTACTTTGCGACACATTTAATTGCAACGACTGTCAGAGCTCTCTAACTTTAATGCACAGCTTCCTGGTAGTTAGCAAAAATAAAATGAATACTTCAGCAATTCTGAATTCAAAGAAACAGATGAGTTTTCAAAAATTTATTCTGACAGCAGCAGTATAGAGGCTCAAGTGACTTTTTTTCAATTCTGTCCTCGATTCAGCATGCGTGCCTGCAAAATAACTTGACGAATGATAGAATACTTCAAATTCCACTGGAAGCTGCTGGAAAAAAATAGGTAGAGTACGAGAGGAGGGAAGAAGTATAACCACCCAGATTGAAGATATGGAAACCAATTCAGCGTGCTCAAAATCAATAATAAGGAATATATATTGTAATTTATTGCGATGATACCAATGATGATACTACATTTTTTACCCAAAACTACCGTTAAGAATTAAAATTACAAGTAAAAAACTAGCGAAAAAGCCATTTTTAACATTGCTCTTAAGTAAAGTTCGTCCATGGTAGAATATAAGTTCACAGTAGCTGATTTTTTTTTAATACTCTAGTATCATTTAATAAAATAAGTACGGTCAAGTGCCATCTACGTAAAGAGAAGAAGATAAAGTTTTTCTCGAAATAATTACTTTTATTTTGATATTATGTATCCATGGCTTTCCTTTTTTCATTCGTATTTTTTCCATGGATTCACGAGCAAGTTAACAATTGGCCATTTTCACGCACGCGCCGCCTGAGTTTGGGCTATCATTAAAATGGCGTAATAATTGAGTAGAAAACGAGTCTACATACGTTGCTATCGGAGGAATAGGAACACATTCCGCAAATACCTCGCCTTTCTGCATTAATTTTGTACCTTTGCAAAGCTCAGCATGATTGACCACGTCACACTACATGATTACCAATTGATTAAAAATTTCTCCTGTTTCAAACAGGATTTCTAAGAGAGAAAAAGAGACAAACGCGTCAACAACAAGGGAACATGAGAACAATGAAATGCTTCCATTTGCAATATCCAGTGGCATTGTTTGCTGCGTTACTCATTATCCTTTGAATACGTATGAGCACTTCCAGGTACGCGAAACCAAAGCCTCTTTGCAACGAGACATGCAATTTGTTCGACACGCTCCAAATAAACGGTCGGCACAACGATTTTTTAACTGATTTACTCGTCAGCAATTCATTAGAAAAGATATGATTGTAAATATTTAAATTTGTTACAAGTAAGCATAAATGTCTCATTAGATGCATTTCAAAAATGCATAGGTAAAATGAAATTCCAAAGTGAATTCTTCAAATTAGAATTTCTCCTGCAATAAATTTTGAAATGAAAATACCGTAGGTTACACAATAAAATTAAGAAATTAAGTTTCACAATAAAATTATAAAATTAAGCCGTCCTTGAAGTTTCCACTAAATAAATATTACTACTGAGATCGTGACAACCCTCATATTGGTACACTGCACATTTAGACGGTCGCGTAAACGGTTTACTACCGTTTCGTTTAACCCGTATGACTGCAATTTGCATGAAGGTTTCTTTTGGTGTGGTGCCTTGTCTAAAGCTTCATTAAAATCTATTACTAATGAGTGAACTTGTTTTTTTCATTCACCAGATTTAAAAAGTTCATTAATAAAGAGCGCGAGCTGCGCTTCGCACGATCTAACATTCCGGAAGTCGTCCTGACAGACATTTAAGAATCAGGAATTTCATTGATAAAATCTTCTCGGGTTTTTGCACCGGGTAAGGCTGTTTCACCCATTATAAGCCAATTTTTTTTTTCAAAGTAATTTCAAAATTGCATAAATTTTCAGCTCTATTTAGGAAATATTCAATCTTCGTGTCCTCTTGTGCTGTAGAAGTCTTACGGCGAAATATGTAGTTGCCACAATAATTATGAGATATGAAGGGAAAAACTTTATACTTTCCACATAAAAATTTATTAAACTACAGTCGACATTTTTCGCAGCAAAAATGCATGTATATGGTTAATTTCTTGGTTTAGTCTTGATAATGATGCAGTGCAGCGAAACATCTCGACTGTAATTTAATAAATTTTTATGTGGAAAGTGCAAAGTGTTTCACTTCATATCTCATAAAAATTATCTCCACAAAATATCTACCTCATCCATCCAATTCACAATAATTATGATTGAGTAGAAAATTTTCACTTTTTTTAATGAGAATTCATTGAAATTTATTTTTTCCCAGAAGCACCTCTGGGTTAGAAAGAGTTAAGGCCATCGCTTCGATGAAAAACTGCCCTATCAAAACTTTGGCCTTATCCGATGCAAAACCCGAGAAATTTTTATCAATAATATTCGCCGAGAAGGCATACGATCTTTCATGAATTTTTTTTTAACTGATTGAGTTATAATACCCCCTGCCACACGCCTATTAAGGCGGCTTCAGACGTAGTGTGCCCAGCAATGGTTTTTATTGAAGCTCCTCATTTTCGGAATAGTAAAACCCCAGCACGTTGCCTCACCCTTTCTTACTCTCCCATTCTGTTTACCGCACAAGATGTGCTCAGAAAATTACGGAATCCTAATTTTTAAATTCATCGTGAGTTTGGAGAGTCCGAGTGCTTTTTACTGGCATACATTCCCCTGGATTATGATTAATTTCATCAGCCGTGTTCACTTTTTACTTTGTCTGAGGCTGATGCTAAGGTTAGACGTGTTTTTATGAACTCGGCGATTTTCGGCTCATATTTTCACGCTCACACATACGTGAATATTTGGCCAAAAACAATACTGTGATCATTCATGAATTTTTTATCTGCAAAAGTTATAACACCCCCTGCCACACGCCTATTAAGGCGGCTTGAGACGCAGTGTGTAAATGTAGGTGAACCGGGCGATGAGACGGCAAGATGGATCGGACGTAGCAGAGGAAGGAAGTTGAGATAAAACACAGGAGTGAACGTTCCTCGCCCGCCTCCCGCCGCCACTCCAACCCGTTCCACTTTTAACTTCGGAGATATTCCTCGCTTCACGGATTTGTATTGGCAGCGCTGTCTCAACTGCCCACAGTCCCTCCCTCCCTCCCTTCGCTCCGTTCCTCAAACGCCTCCTCTTCCTCCCAACAATCCCCTTCGAGAGGAGCCGAGCTCTCTTTGCGCACAGCCAACCCATTCCACTGGACAGCGTCCATCTCCCCAGTCCCAGCAATGGTTTTTATTGAAGCCATTCCACCCGTGAGGGTAGTTTTAAATGGTTCGTTTTACTTAATACTCCCTGTTGAAGTTAATGAATCAGCACAAGCATGCCCTACCAATCCTTACACCCATTTATACCCAATGTGTGCGTCAATTTGACCCAATGTGACCAGGTTTGCATAATTTACTTAAAATATTTAATTTATTCCCACTCTTTTCATTAATATTGTTTATGAAGCATTTTGGATGGCAGTAGAAAATTTATTCAGACGAAAAATATTAAAATTATAGTTGTTCAACAATCTCTATGGTGTTATGGGAAAATACCTTCCACAAATTTGTGAATACCAACAATTTTCCTCCGATGTGTTAGGGATGCACATCGAATATCAATGGCGTCAGGATTTAAAAAAATTAACAAATATATATTTTGACAAAAATTTCAGCATAAAACACACAGTTACAATGAATACCAAGGATCAGTAGAAAGGCTTCAAATAAATTTGATAGTCTGGGTCAAAATGAGCCATCCGGGCATGGCAGGTATATGTGATGAGAAAAAATAGAAAAAAAAAAATAATATCAGGCCTAACTTTTGCGCAGTGGTAAACCAAATTGGATAATTAAAAGACACGAAATATGAGTCTAAAATTTTTCTTCGTTTCAAAATTATCAACAAAAATATTCCCTAATTGGGTAAATTTTACCCAGCCGGGCATTCTAGTGTTAACCAATTTTAATTTAAATTAAAAGAAATAAACAAAAGGATTGCCAAGGGTCAAGAGCTGTTGATTAGTTACAGGATAAGATGAATCAGTCAAAGAGACAACAACGGCTTATATAATTTGAGATTATTAAGTTCATTATTTACATTAATATTGCGTCTAATAGTTATTTATGGAGCAGAAGAAGAATTTAATTCAATACTCACACTTAAATGTGATCGTGCAATAGGATCCGGAATCGTAATTCAGCAAAACGAAGTCTGTGAATAAAGAATAAAGATAAGTTGCCAGCGTAAAAATCGTACAATAAACATTTAAAAAAATATATATCTTAAGAATTTAGCCATTCTCTCGCTACTTAAATTGAAAATAAGCTAAAACGCTCATCAACCTTTCGTGAGTCGGTGGCGTCATGAGGTATTTGTTGTATTATTTTATCAGGAAGAAAATTTCACTGATGTGAGTGAAGCATTCGATAGCATGAGTGTAAACAACAACGAACCATGTATACTCCCATCCTCCAGACCGAGGAGTATCAGAGATGCGGTGACACGCTAAGATTCTGGCGATGATAACAATGACTATGACAAATGTGTTTTCCTAAGTAAAGTAAATAGTGGCAGGCTAAACATTCTGAGACTCCATTTTAATGGCATAGGTAAATGATTTAATTCAGTAAAGTTTCACGGTTTTTGATGACAAAGACTCAGGTTTTGAGCTACAGTAATCTTCATAAAGATAGAGCTAGCCCTCTTCATGGCGACAGTAGCAGTGTCCTTTATGCTAGTTATTTGAGAGGCTGCGACTCCTCGGGATAATAATGTGGTGGTTTCTCCTCACCTTCTCCATCGCAGTGGGTGTTGCTGTACTGATCATCGTGGTCTCAACCTTCAATCACAAAATGGTAGCTTTAATTAAAATGATACCTTTAAAATGTACGGATAGAGAAAAGTTGGGGAGCGCAGTAGCCCAGTATGTAGAACACTTGGTGGCTGATCGAGCGGTCCTGAGCACAATAGGGTGGTTTCCTATTACTTTTTTTATTGCATAAATCGAAAGATTATCACTCCTGGAGTACGCATTTCACGCTTTTAGAATTTAAATGACGATATCTATTTTTCGTGATTAAATGAAAAGTGAAAATTTTCAAGCGCGCGAAAACGCGACGGCTAAGAATGAATGATGGGAAAACTCCGTGTGACGTCGTTCTGTTTCCTGCTGCCGCAAGTGAGGTGACCTTGGGGCGAGGCTTTGAGCGCTGATACGACGCAGGATGCTAACGGGTAGCAGAGTACTATGCTAGCAGGTAGCGCTTGGCTTAAATAAGGATTATTAATACCTTATCAAACGAAGAAAACTTTACGACCTAATAGGTGATTATCACGACATGTTTCCCTGAGCTCTGTGACTCATGCATGTATTGGTAATCTCAGACGATGTGAAACTCCTATCTACTCGTATAGAAACTTGGTCCCTGTGAGGTCACGTGGAGTGGCATCGCATGGGCGCCAATCTGGCCTTTTTCAAATGAGGATAAAATTGATCATCGCCATTCGTCTAAACTGGGATTTGTAAAACCAAATAGTTTGTATATTATGAATACATTAATGGTGGGTAAGGAATCGCAATAAATGCCTTTCGTTTTCTTTCACGAAGGAAACTACCCAATTACCAGGTGAAGCTTTCGGACAACCGAAATCAAAATCCTCGAATTGCGAGGTGGGACAAAGAAAAGAGCTTGTCCCCTTACCCTGAATGTGTGAGGTTCACACGCCTGTGGGCTAGTCTAGGGTGCGCTCTATCCTCACCTATCCGAACCAACCTTCGGGTTGAATTACTGAGTGAGTGCTCCATCCTTAAAATCTTATCGCCTTTGACCGATGTATCCTCTCGAATAGTCCCCGTCTGGAGAACCGCTGTACTATTGGGGATAATAATAATATGCCTTTATTCGGGCCTGGTTAAGACTAAGTGCCCTCTTCCACCTAACTCGATAGCGTCAATGCAAACATGTTAAAAAATAACAGACAAGCGTTTACAATACGAAGGATATACAATATTTGTGAAATGTCAAAAATATGATCAACTGTACGTGAAAACTTTGTGGAAAAAAGAAAAAGGAGTGGATAGTAATGTGGTGGCACCTAAGTTCACTCCACACTGCATTTTTCCCTTCCCTTCCACAGCCGTTGTAGTAAATGAAACCATACCTGCAGTGGTGCGGGTGTCGCTGTGCCGATTCTGCAGTTTAAATCTTCCCTCACCTAATGAATTAATTAATGGTTTTATTGATGCTCTCGGAAACCAATAATAGCAAAAAACATAAGTACGGATAACATTCTGCTCAAAATACAAATATTATGAAATGTGCATCACATAAACACAAAAGTCATTGATTACAATGGTTCAAACAAAAATCGAATTAATCAGCACAAATATTCTTTAATACCTTTCAAAATGGTAATGATACTTAAAAAAAAGGTTAAAAATTTACAAAGATTTTTCTTCTCCTTTTAACAAGAGCGCGACAGGGAGCTACCAAAAACTTCCCGTCTAAAAGATTGATGAAAGTCTCGAGAAGGGTGGTGGGGGCGCTGGACCCCCTATCTATCCACCTCCCTCTCCATCGGCATCCCCACCCCCTCATTCTCGTGGCCAAAGGCGCTTTATATTGACCGCTTGACCGTTCGTTCCATCTCGCACCGCCGAACATACATCCCTCCAAACCGTCTTCACGAGACGAGAGAGAGATGCCTGGCCTCCACGGCGAGAGAGAGAGAAAGAGATAGGGAGGGATTGGTGCGCGCTTAGTGTTCGGGAGAGGGCCTACAGGAAAGAGGAGGTAATGGAGGGAAAAATCACCGTGCAGAGCGCAAGGGCTTTGGCTGGCTTCTGTCGAGGAGAGTACTACGTGGAGGGAGATGTGGAAGGCGGTTTTCGAATGCTTTCGTTCACGAGGGACTACTGAGAGTTCCCGCTTCCTGGTTTTTGTGCCTCTAACGTTCCCGGCATGCTTTGCGCCCTCCCTAAACCTCTCCTAGGCGCCGGCCCCGTTAAGTCCGCCTCTACCCACTCGATGTCGCTGACCGCAGAGGAGCGTGGATCGAGACAGGAGGAACCTCCACACACTCCGCGTCGCACAGTGGGCTAGAATCGAAAAAAGCAGGCGAAAGCCTCAAAAACGATTTTTTTTAGCTAGGAAGTTGAAACTTCGCATACATATTCTCAAATAAATTGTGCATAACTTTCCAGATTATTTATTTCCTGTGTTTTCACGTTAACAATATATGTGGGGTCAAAGTAACATCTACTTTTTTCTCTACGTTTATGTAAAAAAAGGGCTGAAAACAGGCTCCGCCATTTTGTTATATATCTATGGTAATTGATGAAACAAAATCTTTAAATACCCATCAAATGAAAGAAAAAGAAGTGTCAATTAAGATTGTAAAACAGTTTTGTCGATAAAACTATTCACGAAACCACTGCACGAGGTTAAAGTTGGCAATTTTCAGAAAAAATCGAGGGTGGTCGTTTTTCGCTAAATTTGCTCAACATTGACCTCACATATATATGCTAACGTGAAAACACACGAAATGAATGATCTGGAAAGTTTTGCACAATTTGAGTATGTGTATGCGAAGTCTCACCTTCCTAGCTCAAAAATATCGTTTTTGAATTTTTGGCCAGCTTTTTTCGATTCTAGCCCCCTGTGTGTCGCCTCTTTCTTTCTTATCTCAGCAGCCCTTGGAAGAAGAGCTCCACCAACGCCATGTGCCACCCAAAGGCATGGAGTAGAAGATACAGTGTCCGGCGTGATACCGTGGAAATCTTGGATATTCACCTCAGTAAAACCACTTGTCTGAAAATGGCTTTTTATAATTCATTGACACTAGGTAAATTATTGTTTAACTCTAACGACGCATATTGTAACGATGATAAAAGTGGAGTGTATGAACTGATTTGTGACAATTGTGAAACCAAATATATTGGCAAGACTGGGAGGAGTTTTAAAACGAGAATGAGAGAACAAAGACGATGTTTTTTAAATAACGACGAATCATCAGGAATTGCAAGACATTTGAATGACGAACACCACTGGTTCAATTTAGATGCAAAAAATTTACACGCACATGACAAGGGGCGGAAACTGGATTTCTTAGAACAGTTTGAAATCGTTAATTGCCCCGCTAATTTTAAATTATGTAACGACCAAATATACCCATTCTGAACATTACCCTACCTCCCACCCATCGTCCATTGACGTCATCATTAACCTTGGAATGAACACACCCCAATAATCCCTCCCTTCCCTCCCACTCTCTGCCCCCCTCTTGAAAACCTACCAATATAAAAAGGCTGTTACCCAAGGATATGTACCTTGATAATGGCACCAGTTGCCGAAACCATGGTCGGTTTAAATAAAAGTGTGTGGAAAAAGACAAGTGGTTTTACTAAGCATGGAGTAGACAAACAGAAATAGAATGCAAATCCGAACGAGAAGGCGATAGTTTCTAAGTTCACCTTGTAGAATGAGGTCTTTTACTCACACCCCAGTTCTCAACTGACCAAAAGAATTCGGTGGGTGGATAGGGACAAAAAATACTCCCAAATATCCACAATTCACTTCTCAAATTAGCTGATTTTTTGACAACTACCTTCCATGTTCCTAACTTTTCATCTTATCACCTTTGACCGATATATCCTCTCGGACATTCCTCGCCCATAGAACCAGATGATGAACTAGTTTACCTCAAGAATAATCTACTCGAGAGATTTCTATCATGTCAAAAATGAAATGCATATTTGAGCGAGATGACGATAGTTTCTGGCTTCACTTTGTAGAAATAGATCGTTTACTCAGGCCCAAGAATTCTCGATTAACCAAAAGAATTCGGTAAGTGGATGGGAACTAAAAAAATCCTCCCAAGGTGACCATTATCTCGTCACTTTGAAATGATAATATATTAAATTTTCCGCCTTATTTTCGCAGAATTTTAAACAGGTCATTAGTTCCGGTGTTCATTTGGCTGTCGAGTTCGAGTTACGACGAGGAATCTTTGGCTTACCAAGAAGATTGTTTTTAGAAGGTTTGCTTTTATCGAAACGGCCATGGTTTTAAATTATATCCGAAAGCACCAAGGTCCTAAACACGCTCGATTTTGGGCAGTATATTACCCGATTTTGAGAACATTTCATATCTGACACCCTAATTTTGGTCCATAGCTTTTTATAATTAAGAGAAATCAGATAATAAGTATACCTGGGCTAGTTGCCTCCTAAACGTCAGATGGGGAACTTTCATCTACATCTACATTATACCCTACGAGCCACCTCCAGGGTGTTTGGCAGTGGGTGACCAATCACCAATGCAGCATACAAGAGGACCGCCACATTCACACTGCACGGTCATAGAAATATTATGTATACTAGCAAAATTACTACATAGTTGTTAAGTTTTAACTGTTATCGCCTAGAACCACACCAATCGCTAAAAGCATTGAAATCTCTCTTAAGCGCAATTCTGTCGGACTCCTTGTTTATTTTCTTGTACAGCAATGCGTCGTCCGCGAAAAGTCGTGTTTGAATAAATACAGCGCTAGTGATATGGTTAATCTACAAAAAGAATAATAACGGACCGAAAACACTGCCCTGGGGTACACCAGATGTGACCTTCGCCATTTCTGAACTATCGTTATAGAACTACCCAATGCTCGCTGTTGTTTAAGAAATCTTTAATCCAGCAAATGACATCGGAATGTATTACATGAGCTCCTTGCTTAAACAATAATTTAAAGTGCATAACTTTACCGTTAGCTTTTTTGACAAGTAAAAAGCTAACGATAAAGGAAGGAAATTTCGCCACAAGGGAAAAAATTTTGGCCTTACCACGGCTATTTAGAAACTCTCGGGGTTTGCAGATCGCGACGACTAAAAGGAAGTGTGTCCTGAGGCCAATTCCTGATATCAAGGTACATTGACTCACAAGGAATGTCTGTCATGAAAAAAATTAAATAAACAGAAAACTCTACTTAAAGTTGAAAATTAACCACCGCATCTTTTCGGGACAAGGAAATGTTCTAGTGATTACATCTAACCACCCCTTCCTGCCCCTTATTCTCGGAATAATAAAACTCCAGCACGTTACCTCATCCTTTCTTACTCTCCCATTCTATTTACCGTACGATATGTGCTCCTAAAATAACGGAATCATAATTTTTAAATTCGTCGCGAGTTTGGAGAGTCCGAGTGCTTTTTACTGGCGTACATGCCCCTGAATTATGATTAATTTGTCAGCCGTATTCACTTTTTTACATTGTCTGAGGCAGATGCTAAGACGTGTTAGACGTGTTTTTATGAACTCTGCTATTTTTGGCTCATATTTTCACACTCAAACGTCCGTGAATATTTGGCCAAAAACAATGCTGTGACGATGCCCCAGCCTCCATATTTGCCAAAGATGATTTCGAGTGACTTTTAACTATCTCCAAAAATAAAGTCTAAAGCCTTAAAGAGCCGTCGTATTAAAAGCATAGATGAAATTAAAATTTGTAATAGCTTAGTAACCTAATATTAATAAATATGTGCGAAATAAGGCAAGTATGTCAAAATTTGTGTGTGTTCTCTTCTTGAAAAAAATGATATTATTGTAAAAAAACTCTTTCGTAATATTTATTTATATAACAATATTGTATATCATTGTATTTTATTGTGTTCTCATGTTTTCATTCCCTGATGATGGTTTTAAATAAACTGAAACGTTGGCCAACAACTTTTTTGCATTATATATATGAACTACACTCCAAGAGTTATTTTATCATTAATTGAATGAGGCCAAGAGAAAAGGAAAAAATCTGATTATGAAATTAAAAGACATCGCTTACAGAGCTAAAGGCTATCCAAAAAAATTGAGATTGAGAAGTGTTTCTAGGATAGGAAGAAGCACTGGCGAAACTTCATAATATCTAATAGGGTCTCTTCAGAAGGCGACAACATAAATGTAGACGAATAAGTTAATACATAAATAAATATATTTTTTCAAAAATCTAAAATCCCCGTTATTTTCTGCAAACACCTCGCAAAGAGGGCTCCCCCTTCCAAACGGTATCTGCCGAGTCGCCCTCTAGAGCGGCGGGGCAGAGTAGTAAAGTCCTGTCTGCGAGTAGTTCTGGCGTAATCCGTGGGGTTGGGGAAAGGAGGACGAGGGAGGCATTCCCTTTGCCGGAAACTAGATTCGCTCCCAACTCCCCATTTTTATCCGACGCGTGCGAGAGTAGTAATATGCAGTCGCCCCCCCTTTCCCCTGGCAACCCCCTCCTCCCCACCCTTCGCTCCCCAGCTGTTGCTCTCATTATTTCGGACAAACCAGAAGAAGAGGGCGTGTGGTAGACTTGGCTCCGCGGAGAAGTAATTTCGTATTCCGGGGAGGGAAATCGTTCTCTTGGGGCGCAGACACGTTATTGATGAAGCAGCTGCCTCGAACCTCCATCTCTCTCTTCCCTCGCCCTGCATCTTCCGTTCATAGGATAACTCTCGTGTGGAGACATCACTCAAAGCCTCCGCGGTGGAATATCGAAACGTTTAAGCTGAAGAGCATAAGGGTGCCTTCATAGCTCGGCGTTGCGTACTTGGGGTTCGGAGCTAACTCATCCCAGCAAGTTGGAGCCCTTCACAGCTCTGCGTTGCGAAAACAAATGAAAGGTAAAAAACGTCGGCTCCTAAAAATCGGCCTGAGAGCATATTATCTTATGATTTCGAGCCGAACGCACAATACATATGCTGTTTTGTGCATTTTTACGCAATTTCATTTCTTAAAATATTCTTCTTAACTATAAATAGCATTTGAAGTTAATATGACGACCATAATGTCGATAATCATGCATGTAACGATGGCCCTTGCCTATGGATTATTATGATCTTTAAATTTTATTTCCTAACTCGGAATATTCGAAAATAGCTAATTACATACACTCAGTGAACATGAGTAACGTGGAATGTTATCAGGAATATTTATTAATGATAACTGTTGTTCAAACAGATTGTCCTAGCCATGTTATCAAAATAGCTCCAACTAAGTAGATCATGAGGGCAAAATTATCTCTCACAGCTCTCACGCTGTATTTAGCCTGTGATACCATTGACGGGTAGGTGTTATGTTAATCTACGCTCCTTGGTGATTGTAATCTAATTTAGGGTTAAAATTTATCCTACGTTTAGGAAAGATAAACAGCATTTGTCGCTCTCATTAGAGCTAATCTTGCATATTTGTATACCTAAGCTTCCCATAAACAAACACCAATTTGAAATCGTCGGCGTACTACCGCCTTCACGCACAGAAAATCCGACAAGTTCAGTTTTTCTGCGACGACGCAGCGAGCTGGAGACGTGACGTCATCAATTCTCAAAGACGGGCTCTGATTGGCTCGCTAGCCGCGGCGTCAACGCAACGCCGAACTGTGAAGGCACTTTAAGAGTAAAGCCTGAATCTCAAGATCATTTATTTTCGACTTCGCAATGTTTTGCTTGTTGAAAATTTAAACTTTCGTCTTCAGGGCATGAAGAGCGGACCATTTCAAATATCATCAATTTAATATCAGTATTTATTCATATTGTGTGAACATTCCACAGAGAAAAACAAATCATTCGAAAAAATCATTTCAAAATTTTCACGTTTTGGCATATCAGTGGAATTCCCAATTTTTTTACCCTATGAGTGTATTTTCTGTTTCTTCACTTTGGTCTTTGGTAGGTAGGGTTGTTCTTCATGCATTTAAAATCTCATGTTATCACCAGGAGATTGCCTTGTTGTAGCAAAATGTAATTAGATGAATGAATATGGGAAAACCCCGACCTCCTCAATCTTTGGGATGACTAATGTCGCCAGAACTTGCAGACGGAGTCCACTGCGACTGCTTTTGTGAGAGGGAGAGACGGCAGAAGCCGTGTTCAGAGGGGAGTGGAAGACTGGGGGTAAGGAGGAATTGGAGTTGGGATGTTCATCTTCTTCTGAAGCCACATCTTCCCTTCTGCCATTGCATCACGACAACCGCGGCTGATTAAGTCTCTCCGGGAAAGCCAATGAGAGGTGCACTGATTGTGCACCTTCTCCCTTTCACCTGCAACCCTATTATAGCTCACCAAGAGGACGCAAGCCTTCCGCTAGACGGGTCGTATTTGGTTACGTATTATGCATTTAAAACTAATGCCATCATCCTGATATTTCTAGAGTGTGGAAAATACTCTTGTCAACTTTTTTCCCGGATCACATGCATTTACATACAGTTGTATTAACTTGATAACCCTGGAAAGGCTCTTCGCTACACATGCTCTGAAAATTTCTAGAATTGAGCTCAAGTTTTCAATAAGTAATACATCTTCATCTGCATATACTCGTGCCTCAATAGGGGTTGTCGTGGGGTTTAGGACATCTTCCATTAGAAAATAAAAAGAAAACGCACTAACGAAGTTCTACCCATCATTTATTAAAGTCATTTACTGTTCGCCAGAAAGAGAATTATCACACGTATACGTCCGGTGGTGCTGGAGTGATGTGTTTTCTTGAGAGAATGCCTCCCGTCGACCTGCTAAAGTGCCTTTTTTGGTGATGGCTGACCATATTCATAACTCACTATTTGAGGTTGCCTAGATCAACATTTACCTGTATCTCAGTTTTGAAAATTTTTACCTGAGTAATATATCATTTGCATTTTTCTAAATAGATAAACACGTTAGGCAATGTTGATTGAGATCTTCAGAATATACGATGAAAATTTCAAGACGGTAGCTTAAATTTTAAAGCAGTAATTCGCAATCAAAGGATAAAAATGTGATAGATAGGAAGGATATGGTCACATTTTCCTGTGTTCTTTAATTCTGTTTCCGTCATAATCTCTCCAAAAACTGAAGTTTCTATCCTCGCGGCTTCTAAGATAAAACTATATTTCCTCTCCTTTGCCAAATGCTCCTTTAAGAGCCAATGCTTCCTTCGACGAACGGCGCCAACCAGAACACACCTGCTCATTCTCCTCCTCGCCCGGGCACGCCCTTCTTATGAAGTCCAACCGATTTCACGCCAGACAGCCAACCCCCTTACACTCCACCCACCGAGCCACTCCCCCAAATCATCCGACCGTATTCTCCTTATCGAAAAGCATCTTATCGTCATCCCTCTCCGTCGCTTAGCTACACCA